>NC_064931.1:370915779-371575454 GCF_023897955.1 Schistocerca gregaria
ACACTAGAACGCGTGTTGAAACAGAGAAGATGAGAGAGAAACAGAGCAGAAGAGAACGAAGAGAAGAAGAGAGAAGAAGACATCTAGACGCAGTGGTGGAAACAGAGAACGAGAGAGAGAACAGAGAAGAGAGAGAGAAACAGAGAAGAGAGAGAGAAACAGAGAAGAGAGAGAAACAGAGAAGAGAGAGAGAAACAGAGAAGAGAGAGAGAAACAAGAGAAGAGAGAGAGAAACAGAGAAGAGAGAGAGAAACAGAGAAGAGAGAGAGAAACAGAGAAGAGAGAGAGAAACAGAGAAGAGAGAGAGAAACAGAGAAGAGGAGAGAGAAACAGAGAAGAGAGAGAGAAACAGAGAAGAGAGAGAGAAACAGAGAAGAGAGAGAGAAACAGAGAAGAGAGAGAGAAACAGAGAAGAGAGAGAGAAACAGAGAAGAGAGAGAGAAACAGAGAAGAGAGAGAGAAACAGAGAAGAGGAGAGAAACAGAGAAGAGAGAGAGAAACAGAGAAGAGAGAGAGAAACAGAGAAGAGAGAGAGAAACAGAGAAGAGAGAGAGAAACAGAGAAGAGAGAGAGAAACAGAGAAGAGAGAGAGAAACAGAGAAGAGAGAGAGAAACAGAGAAGAGAGAGAGAAACAGAGAAGAGAGAGAGAAACAGAGAAGAGAGAGAGAAACAGAGAAGAGAGAGAGAAACAGAGAAGAGAGAGAGAAACAGAGAAGAGAGAGAGAAACAGAGAAGAGAGAGAGAAACAGAGAAGAGAGAGAGAAACAGAGAAGAGAGAGAGAAACAGAGAAGAGAGAGAGAAACAGAGAAGAGAGAGAGAAACAGAGAAGAGAGAGAGAAACAGAGAAGAGAGAGAGAAACAGAGAAGAGAGAGAGAAACAGAGAAGAGAGAGAGAAACAGAGAAGAGAGAGAGAAACAGAGAAGAGAGAGAGAAACAGAGAAGAGAGAGAGAAACAGAGAAGAGAGAGAGAGAGAGAAACAGAGAAGAGAGAAGAGAGAGAGAAACAGAGAAGAGAGAAGAGAGAGAGAAACAGAGAAGAGAGAAGAGAGAGAGAAACAGAGAAGAGAGAAGAGAGAGAGAAACAGAGAAGAGAGAAGAGAGAGAGAAACAGAGAAGAGAGAAGAGAGAGAGAAACAGAGAAGAGAGAAGAGAGAGAGAAACAGAGAAGAGAGAAGAGAGAGAGAAACAGAGAAGAGAGAAGAGAGAGAGAAACAGAGAAGAGAGAAGAGAGAGAGAAACAGAGAAGAGAGAAGAGAGAGAGAAACAGAGAAGAGAGAAGAGAGAGAGAAACAGAGAAGAGAGAAGAGAGAGAGAAACAGAGAAGAGAGAAGAGAGAGAGAAACAGAGAAGAGAGAAGAGAGAGAGAAACAGAGAAGAGAGAAGAGAGAGAGAAACAGAGAAGAGAGAAGAGAGAGAGAAACAGAGAAGAGAGAAGAGAGAGAGAAACAGAGAAGAGAGAAGAGAGAGAGAAACAGAGAAGAGAGAAGAGAGAGAGAAACAGAGAAGAGAGAAGAGAGAGAGAAACAGAGAAGAGAGAAGAGAGAGAGAAACAGAGAAGAGAGAAGAGAGAGAGAAACAGAGAAGAGAGAAGAGAGAGAGAAACAGAGAAGAGAGAAGAGAGAGAGAAACAGAGAAGAGAGAAGAGAGAGAGAAACAGAGAAGAGAGAAGAGAGAGAGAAACAGAGAAGAGAGAAGAGAGAGAGAAACAGAGAAGAGAGAAGAGAGAGAGAAACAGAGAAGAGAGAAGAGAGAGAGAAACAGAGAAGAGAGAAGAGAGAGAGAAACAGAGAAGAGAGAAGAGAGAGAGAAACAGAGAAGAGAGAAGAGAGAGAGAAACAGAGAAGAGAGAAGAGAGAGAGAAACAGAGAAGAGAGAAGAGAGAGAGAAACAGAGAAGAGAGAAGAGAGAGAGAAACAGAGAAGAGAGAAGAGAGAGAGAAACAGAGAAGAGAGAAGAGAGAGAGAAACAGAGAAGAGAGAAGAGAGAGAGAAACAGAGAAGAGAGAAGAGAGAGAGAAACAGAGAAGAGAGAAGAGAGAGAGAAACAGAGAAGAGAGAAGAGAGAGAGAAACAGAGAAGAGAGAAGAGAGAGAGAAACAGAGAAGAGAGAAGAGAGAGAGAAACAGAGAAGAGAGAAGAGAGAGAGAAACAGAGAAGAGAGAAGAGAGAGAGAAACAGAGAAGAGAGAAGAGAGAGAGAAACAGAGAAGAGAGAAGAGAGAGAGAAACAGAGAAGAGAGAAGAGAGAGAGAAACAGAGAAGAGAGAAGAGAGAGAGAAACAGAGAAGAGAGAAGAGAGAGAGAAACAGAGAAGAGAGAAGAGAGAGAGAAACAGAGAAGAGAGAAGAGAGAGAGAAACAGAGAAGAGAGAAGAGAGAGAGAAACAGAGAAGAGAGAAGAGAGAGAGAAACAGAGAAGAGAGAAGAGAGAGAGAAACAGAGAAGAGAGAAGAGAGAGAGAAACAGAGAAGAGAGAAGAGAGAGAGAAACAGAGAAGAGAGAAGAGAGAGAGAAACAGAGAAGAGAGAAGAGAGAGAGAAACAGAGAAGAGAGAAGAGAGAGAGAAACAGAGAAGAGAGAAGAGAGAGAGAAACAGAGAAGAGAGAAGAGAGAGAGAAACAGAGAAGAGAGAAGAGAGAGAGAAACAGAGAAGAGAGAAGAGAGAGAGAAACAGAGAAGAGAGAAGAGAGAGAGAAACAGAGAAGAGAGAAGAGAGAGAGAAACAGAGAAGAGAGAAGAGAGAGAGAAACAGAGAAGAGAGAAGAGAGAGAGAAACAGAGAAGAGAGAAGAGAGAGAGAAACAGAGAAGAGAGAAGAGAGAGAGAAACAGAGAAGAGAGAAGAGAGAGAGAAACAGAGAAGAGAGAAGAGAGAGAGAAACAGAGAAGAGAGAAGAGAGAGAGAAACAGAGAAGAGAGAAGAGAGAGAGAAACAGAGAAGAGAGAAGAGAGAGAGAAACAGAGAAGAGAGAAGAGAGAGAGAAACAGAGAAGAGAGAAGAGAGAGAGAAACAGAGAAGAGAGAAGAGAGAGAGAAACAGAGAAGAGAGAAGAGAGAGAGAAACAGAGAAGAGAGAAGAGAGAGAGAAACAGAGAAGAGAGAAGAGAGAGAGAAACAGAGAAGAGAGAAGAGAGAGAGAAACAGAGAAGAGAGAAGAGAGAGAGAAACAGAGAAGAGAGAGAGAAACAGAGAAGAGAGAGAGAAACAGAGAAGAGAGAGAGAAACAGAGAAGAGAGAGAGAAACAGAGAAGAGAGAGAGAAACAGAGAAGAGAGAGAGAAACAGAGAAGAGAGAGAGAAACAGAGAAGAGAGAGAGAAACAGAGAAGAGAGAGAGAAACAGAGAAGAGAGAGAGAAACAGAGAAGAGAGAGAGAAACAGAGAAGAGAGAGAGAAACAGAGAAGAGAGAGAGAAACAGAGAAGAGAGAGAGAAACAGAGAAGAGAGAGAGAAACAGAGAAGAGAGAGAGAAACAGAGAAGAGAGAGAGAAACAGAGAAGAGAGAGAGAAACAGAGAAGAGAGAGAGAAACAGAGAAGAGAGAGAGAAACAGAGAAGAGAGAGAGAAACAGAGAAGAGAGAGAGAAACAGAGAAGAGAGAGAGAAACAGAGAAGAGAGAGAGAAACAGAGAAGAGAGAGAGAAACAGAGAAGAGAGAGAGAAACAGAGAAGAGAGAGAGAAACAGAGAAGAGAGAGAGAAACAGAGAAGAGAGAGAGAAACAGAGAAGAGAGAGAGAAACAGAGAAGAGAGAGAGAAACAGAGAAGAGAGAGAGAAACAGAGAAGAGAGAGAGAAACAGAGAAGAGAGAGAGAAACAGAGAAGAGAGAGAGAAACAGAGAAGAGAGAGAGAAACAGAGAAGAGAGAGAGAAACAGAGAAGAGAGAGAGAAACAGAGAAGAGAGAGAGAAACAGAGAAGAGAGAGAGAAACAGAGAAGAGAGAGAGAAACAGAGAAGAGAGAGAGAAACAGAGAAGAGAGAGAGAAACAGAGAAGAGAGAGAGAAACAGAGAAGAGAGAGAGAAACAGAGAAGAGAGAGAGAAACAGAGAAGAGAGAGAGAAACAGAGAAGAGAGAGAGAAACAGAGAAGAGAGAGAGAAACAGAGAAGAGAGAGAGAAACAGAGAAGAGAGAGAGAAACAGAGAAGAGAGAGAGAAACAGAGAAGAGAGAGAGAAACAGAGAAGAGAGAGAGAAACAGAGAAGAGAGAGAGAAACAGAGAAGAGAGAGAGAAACAGAGAAGAGAGAGAGAAACAGAGAAGAGAGAGAGAAACAGAGAAGAGAGAGAGAAACAGAGAAGAGAGAGAGAAACAGAGAAGAGAGAGAGAAACAGAGAAGAGAGAGAGAAACAGAGAAGAGAGAGAGAAACAGAGAAGAGAGAGAGAAACAGAGAAGAGAGAGAGAAACAGAGAAGAGAGAGAGAAACAGAGAAGAGAGAGAGAAACAGAGAAGAGAGAGAGAAACAGAGAAGAGAGAGAGAAACAGAGAAGAGAGAGAGAAACAGAGAAGAGAGAGAGAAACAGAGAAGAGAGAGAGAAACAGAGAAGAGAGAGAGAAACAGAGAAGAGAGAGAGAAACAGAGAAGAGAGAGAGAAACAGAGAAGAGAGAGAGAAACAGAGAAGAGAGAGAGAAACAGAGAAGAGAGAGAGAAACAGAGAAGAGAGAGAGAAACAGAGAAGAGAGAGAGAAACAGAGAAGAGAGAGAGAAACAGAGAAGAGAGAGAGAAACAGAGAAGAGAGAGAGAAACAGAGAAGAGAGAGAGAAACAGAGAAGAGAGAGAGAAACAGAGAAGAGAGAGAGAAACAGAGAAGAGAGAGAGAAACAGAGAAGAGAGAGAGAAACAGAGAAGAGAGAGAGAAACAGAGAAGAGAGAGAGAAACAGAGAAGAGAGAGAGAAACAGAGAAGAGAGAGAGAAACAGAGAAGAGAGAGAGAAACAGAGAAGAGAGAGAGAAACAGAGAAGAGAGAGAGAAACAGAGATGAGAGAGAGAAACAGAGATGAGAGAGAGAAACAGAGATGAGAGAGAGAAACAGAGATGAGAGAGAGAAACAGAGATGAGAGAGAGAAACAGAGATGAGAGAGAGAAACAGAGATGAGAGAGAGAAACAGAGATGAGAGAGAGAAACAGAGATGAGAGAGAGAAACAGAGATGAGAGAGAGAAACAGAGATGAGAGAGAGAAACAGAGATGAGAGAGAGAAACAGAGATGAGAGAGAGAAACAGAGATGAGAGAGAGAAACAGAGATGAGAGAGAGAAACAGAGATGAGAGAGAGAAACAGAGATGAGAGAGAGAAACAGAGATGAGAGAGAGAAACAGAGATGAGAGAGAGAAACAGAGATGAGAGAGAGAAACAGAGATGAGAGAGAGAAACAGAGATGAGAGAGAGAAACAGAGATGAGAGAGAGAAACAGAGATGAGAGAGAGAAACAGAGATGAGAGAGAGAAACAGAGATGAGAGAGAGAAACAGAGATGAGAGAGAGAAACAGAGATGAGAGAGAGAAACAGAGATGAGAGAGAGAAACAGAGATGAGAGAGAGAAACAGAGATGAGAGAGAGAAACAGAGATGAGAGAGAGAAACAGAGATGAGAGAGAGAAACAGAGATGAGAGAGAGAAACAGAGATGAGAGAGAGAAACAGAGATGAGAGAGAGAAACAGAGATGAGAGAGAGAGACAGAGATGAGAGAGAGAGACAGAGATGAGAGAGAGAGAAACAGAGATGAGAGAGAGAGACAGAGATGAGAGAGAGAGACAGAGATGAGAGAGAGAGACAGAGATGAGAGAGAGAGACAGAGATGAGAGAGAGAGACAGAGATGAGAGAGAGAGACAGAGATGAGAGAGAGAGACAGAGATGAGAGAGAGAGAGACAGAGATGAGAGAGAGAGAGACAGAGATGAGAGAGAGAGACAGAGATGAGAGAGAGAGACAGAGATGAGAGAGAGAGACAGAGATGAGAGAGAGAGACAGAGATGAGAGAGAGAGACAGAGATGAGAGAGAGAGACAGAGATGAGAGAGAGAGACAGAGATGAGAGAGAGAGACAGAGATGAGAGAGAGAGAGACAGAGATGAGAGAGAGAGACAGAGATGAGAGAGAGAGAGACAGAGATGAGAGAGAGAGAGACAGAGATGAGAGAGAGAGACAGAGATGAGAGAGAGAGAGACAGAGATGAGAGAGAGAGAGACAGAGATGAGAGAGAGAGAGACAGAGATGAGAGAGAGAGAGACAGAGATGAGAGAGAGAGACAGAGATGAGAGAGAGAGACAGAGATGAGAGAGAGAGACAGAGATGAGAGAGAGAGACAGAGATGAGAGAGAGAGACAGAGATGAGAGAGAGAGACAGAGATGAGAGAGAGAGACAGAGATGAGAGAGAGAGACAGAGATGAGAGAGAGAGACAGAGATGAGAGAGAGAGACAGAGATGAGAGAGAGAGACAGAGATGAGAGAGAGAGACAGAGATGAGAGAGAGAGACAGAGATGAGAGAGAGAGACAGAGATGAGAGAGAGAGACAGAGATGAGAGAGAGAGACAGAGATGAGAGAGAGAGACAGAGATGAGAGAGAGAGACAGAGATGAGAGAGAGAGACAGAGATGAGAGAGAGAGACAGAGATGAGAGAGAGAGACAGAGATGAGAGAGAGAGACAGAGATGAGAGAGAGAGACAGAGATGAGAGAGAGAGACAGAGATGAGAGAGAGAGACAGAGATGAGAGAGAGAGACAGAGATGAGAGAGAGAGACAGAGATGAGAGAGAGAGACAGAGATGAGAGAGAGAGACAGAGATGAGAGAGAGAGACAGAGATGAGAGAGAGAGACAGAGATGAGAGAGAGAGACAGAGATGAGAGAGAGAGACAGAGATGAGAGAGAGAGACAGAGATGAGAGAGAGAGACAGAGATGAGAGAGAGAGACAGAGATGAGAGAGAGAGACAGAGATGAGAGAGAAAGAGAGATGAGAGAGAAAGAGAGATGAGAGAGAAAGAGAGATGAGAGAGAAAGAGAGATGAGAGAGAAAGAGAGATGAGAGAGAAAGAGAGATGAGAGAGAAAGAGAGATGAGAGAGAAAGAGAGATGAGAGAGAAAGAGAGATGAGAGAGAAAGAGAGATGAGAGAGAAAGAGAGATGAGAGAGAAAGAGAGATGAGAGAGAAAGAGAGATGAGAGAGAAAGAGAGATGAGAGAGAAAGAGAGATGAGAGAGAAAGAGAGATGAGAGAGAAAGAGAGATGAGAGAGAAAGAGAGATGAGAGAGAAAGAGAGATGAGAGAGAAAGAGAGATGAGAGAAAGAGAGATGAGAGAAAGAGAGATGAGAGAAAGAGAGATGAGAGAAAGAGAGATGAGAGAAAGAGAGATGAGAGAAAGAGAGATGAGAGAAAGAGAGATGAGAGAAAGAGAGATGAGAGAAAGAGAGATGAGAGAAAGAGAGATGAGAGAAAGAGAGATGAGAGAAAGAGAGATGAGAGAAAGAGAGATGAGAGAAAGAGAGATGAGAGAAAGAGAGATGAGAGAAAGAGAGATGAGAGAAAGAGAGATGAGAGTCTGCCAGTATGAAAGCAGGTCCGTTGGTGGTGGAATGAAGTGATGATAACGTTAGTAGCTGGTGCTCATTTGTCAGTCATAGTCCTTCGAACATCTGCTTGGAAGTAGTGAGCTAGCACCTATAATACTGATCTCACTCTCACCTTGCGTAGCATCGGTGATGCGGCCAAACTATCGGGTTTGACGTTTGCAGCAGACCAAATGGTTGAATACATGGAGACCACCACCCTTTTATGCAACAATAATGGTCGCCTTGATTAAATTTTTCGGTAACTTAAATGTTTTTGATATCTGCTTTATTGGCTAGCACTTGTGGTTCCTCCCCACACTGAATAACTTCTTAGATATGCAGTAAAATTTGGCTGAACACCTTATCAATTAAGTTCATGGCTTCCTTGAGAAAGATAGACGCCACTCCATCGATCGCGAACTAAATGACATTGACACTCTCCATGGTATAGTTTAGGATGCATCTATAGCGTTGTAAGCTCTTTGTACCTCTAAGAATTAAGTTCAAGAGCATTACAGAAATGTATCCAACATGAAATATGATTTTTTTAAAAACTTAATACAGTATCACTATTTTGACCTTATTATTAACTATTTAGGTTATTTGTTATGAGAGAAATATCAACTAGACGTTTGCGAATTAATGTAACTTTAGTACGTGCTTACCGCCGAGGACTTCGCTGGGACCTGCTTGGGCAGGTTAGGTTCCATGAGCAGTTCCTGCAGGGGTGACGAGTATCTTTCTGGGCTATGCCTCTCTTTGCCATTGGTTACTACAGTGAGGGCGAGGCTCTGAAACAGTAATAATAACGTTTTGTAAAACGAATTAAAGGCCTGAATGAAAATACTGCACGTAATGGTGGTATATGCACTGAAATTAAAAATGATCGTCTGACTATGGAACACAGTATATTGAGAATAGTTACATATTTATAACAAAGGAGGTGGCTTACAAAACACTCGTTCGATCTATACTTGAGTATTGTTCATCAGTGTGGGATCCGTACCAGGCTGGGTTGACAGAAGAGAGAAAATCCAAAGAAAAGCATCGCGTTTCGTCACGGTTATTTGGTAAGCGTGATAGCGTTATGGAGATGTTTAGCAAACTCAAGTGGCAGACTCTGGAAGAGGCGATCTGCATCGCAGTGTAGCTTGCTGTCCAGGTTTAGAGAGGGTGCGTTTCTGGATGAGGTATCTAATGTATTGCTTCCCCCTACTTATACCTCCCGAGGAGACCACGAATGTAAAATTAGAGAGATTCGAGTGCGCACGGAGGCTTTCCGGCAGTCGTTCTTCCCGCGAACCATACGCGACTGGAACAGGAAAGAGATAATGACAGTGGCACGTAAAATGCCCTCCGCCACACACCGTTGGGTGGCTTGCGGAGTATGAATGTAGATGTAATCGTCGAACTGTGGAGGCAGATGGGAGAAATAATCGCCATCGAAGATGTAAAAGACTTAAGACCACTTTAGCCTGACCTTTGTAGACAGTATGGCACTGCTACATGAGAATGAGGATGAGGATGCAAGAATTTTACAGATCTGACAGTTTTCAGAAGTTGTGGCTGAATAGGATTCAGAGACAGCTGCAGTCGTTTGATCTGTGTCTAACGAAGACATGAATTTAAATAACTTACTTTCATTCAAATAGGAGTATGGAAAGAGCTGTTACAGAATGGTGAGAGTATACTTTCATTGTAATCGAGTATATTATTTCACTGTCATAAGCAATATTTTAAACAATCGTTTTTGTTAAGTTTGCTTGCACCCTGGGTATGCAACAATTATTTTACGAATAGAGTTGTATTCAGCCAACGAAATTGTATACCATTACCCATGAGAACTGCAAACCCTGTTACCTTGTTGCCTGTATGAAACTTCCTTTCTACGACAGCAAACGTGCTGCATGCCGACAGTGTTGATTAAGAGCTGACAGGTGAGCCGTGCCGTTCCCATTACTGGAACGCCATTTATATTTAACGAGACGTACGGAAGACACATTGAAATGGGGGAGAGAGCGCCAGCTGACAATAGTTTACGTCCCGTACTGGTCCCATAATCAAGATTTTAATTATTTTTGTTAAAATTAGTGCAATTCTTGGAGAAAGGCTACAATTAGTAGTTATGAAGTAATAAATTATCTAACTGTAGCTCCGGATACACGGTATTTTCAGTCTGCAGTATAGGCCTACTTTACGAGTGGTTTCAAAAGGTAGACATTATTGTGTGTTTGATTTAGATAAAGGAGAGAAATCTGCGGAAATATTTTTGCGCCCTGTTCTTCACTACACTGCTTTTGACAAGGTGAGCTACCGAATTTGTTGTTCTTGTAAATGAAAACCAGGCTTGCGTGAAACTGTGGTGAAAACTCATTTTGGATTAATGTATCGAGAGTGTGATCAAGAGCTATCATCATCTTTCAACTTATCATTTACTATGCTTAAACCCTGTCGTAAAATTAAGTGGAAGAACTCCATTTAAAGCAACGTTTATGTAGTTCATTAACGTAAGGAAGTGGAAAAACGTGAGCCTGACGGGCCGCATTGCAACACCACTTGTTTGAATCTACTTAAAGACTAAAATGCAGTCTCGTAAGTTAGTTTTTCTTTGCGAAGTTCGTGATGTATGTTTGCAACCAGGTCATTGTATATGTTTCACTCTGGTACTGAGAGCAGAAAGTACGTTATACTTAAATATAAATTCGTTTACTGCTACAAGTGAAATGAACAGACTACCTATCTAAAGTCTGTCCATTCAGGACTGGTGACCGGTATTATGAGGTTGTATAACTGATTTTCAAGGGGAAAGTTCTGTAATTGAATTAGTATCCGTTCCTGGCTTAATGGTAAATACTCCACTGTGCTTTACAGGAAAACAATTATCTAAACACTAACTAAACGTAAGATGTGAAGCGTATACTTTATTTCCGGATACGACGACCTCTAGTTTTCCACTAAACGCCCCGGAAGAAATATGACAGTCCGTTTAATATGTTAGAAGGTAGAAACGCGCTGAACATTTGTTGGAGTCCAGTTTACTTTAGAACACAAAGTTTCCAGAATGGGATTTTCACTCGGCAGCGAAGCGTGCGCTGATATGAAACTTCCTGGCAGAATAAAACTGCGTGCCAAACCGAGGCTAACTCAGGACCTTTGTCTGCCCACAGCTATCTTAGCACGAATCACGCTCCGTAATCTCAGCTTTATCTCCGCCAGTACCATAGCACTATCGCGGAAGACCAAGGTCTCGAGTCCGCGTTTCAGTCTAGCACACTGTTTTAATCTCCCAGGAAGTTTCAGTGTTTGAGAAGTTTTTTCTATTTTCGAGTCCTCAACTGCGATCAGCCACTCGTAATGAAAGACGAGAAGGGGTAACACTACATTTACGAATACTGTTGAGTGTGAAGGATCGTTATATACTAAAGCAGTTACGCTTCACCTTAAACGGTCGAAACGAATGAAATATATTAATAGTAACCGAAGTTTTAGCATCTTAAGCACGTAAAACCGAAGATCAGTACATAGAAATTAATGTTCCACAGAATATAATGCTAAAAACGATCTCACTGTCCAAGCGATTTACATCTTACTATCCAGATCGCACATGATTTTGGAGAGAAGCAGCTGAGCTGTATTACAATGAACGTGACCGATGTAGTGATTTTATTCTGTCAGTCTAAACTAACAGGTAGCTAACACACCGATGTCCAACATTAAAAAACAAACGAAAATTTTTCAAGTTTGCATTTATCTTTTCACAAAACAGTCCAGATGATACTAAAGTAGAAACAATGAAGAATACGGAACAAACCACTGCAACCTGCAACACGCCTAACGGTAGACAAAAACTTTCTTAGTTTTTTTCCCAATTTAATGGATTTGCACTAGCATTCAGACAACTTCTGAATGTGTTCAGTATGGGGTGTGACCACCTGTGCCAGCAACACCCTCCTGACAACGACGAAGCAAGCTGTGAATGATTATCTCGTTGAAGCCATGACGACCACTGTTCCCACAGAGTTCCTCGCAGGCCTTTGAAAATGACTGTTGGATGCCGATGTAATACAAACCGTCTAACCAGTACGTCCCAGACCTGTCCTATGGGATTCAAATATCGAGATCGATCAGGCCTTCCCTTGCATGCAATATCTTCCGCTTCCAAGGAAACATCAGCAACCCGTGCCCTATGAGGTCGAGCATTATCGTCCATCAATACGGAGTATGAGCCCACAGCACCTCGCAACGGTCAGACATGAGGACCCAAGATCTCTTCACGATACCTGAGAGCAATGAAACCGTGCCGATTCATCCATACAGTTTCATGTAGGTGTTCGAGCGGTCAACATAATCCATGTCAACGCCATTAGGGATCCTCCTCGATACCGCTCTCTTTCCTCAGTGTTTGGGTCCCGAAATCGTGTTCCTAGCTCCCTCCAGATGCGAATCAGTCAAGAATCACTTATCGGGACTTATCCGTGAAAAGAAGATTGGCCACTGATCGTCTACCCAGGTGGTATGTTGACGACTCCACTTAAGACGTTCCTTTCTGTAAAGACACGTCAGAGCTACACATACAACATGTCTCCGACAATAATTGTCACTGTGCCGAAGCATTCTGTACACCGTTTGCTTCTATATAGTAAGTCCACTGGATGTAGTCTATGTTGCGAGGTCAGATGCCAATTGCTCTCTAGTACTAATGCGGTATCGCCCCGCCCTTACAGCCAAGTCACGGTTCACTCTGGTGTTACGCGTGGCCGGCCCTGCCTTCGCGATACAGTTTCCGTCTCTAAACTGTCGCCACATCCGAGAAAAACAGAACGATTCACATTTAGCCATCTGATATAATCAGTTTGCGACTTTCCTGCTTCCATTCTTCCGATGTCCCTCCACCACAGATAGTAGTAGGCATCATCTTTGTCATACGGCGCTGTCTGTGTAGGCAGCGATTGTGGTTGTAGGACTACCCGGCGAACACTACTCCGCTTGCCACGTGCCCTGATGTCACTGTTTGCGTAGTTCTCCGTTGACCGGAATGCCATCTTTCGTGCAGAATACGATCGTACGATCGTCTGTTGCCAGATTGTGTGACTATATCGTGAATTAGACACAGCACGGAGAAACAGCTGTTTGTTGATTTGATTTTGGACACCGTTTTATACAGAGTGCTGTCTGAAGACAGTGATTAGTCAGGACATAACTACTGCCCACTGTGAGAATTAAACCTGTCTTGACACACAGCACTTTTCACGGTAATGAAAGAGTTTAATCAGAACCGAAACAATTTTTTTCAACATCCTAGTGATAAGGCCGTAAATGGGAATCCATTGGCATAAGCAAGTTTGAGAAATTAAGAATTTTTTTAATGACCCAGCACATGGGAATAAGCATGTGCTAAATGGTGAAGCTGGCCGGTTGTTCATGTGCTACTGTAGTAAATTTCTGGATAATTATTGAATGGCAATGAAACCACGAGTGGGTAACAAGGTCTTTGGCGTCCACCTCTAATGACAACATGAAACTCAAACTACCCCTCTCTATAAAGCAGCATAGACTTCTATCTCTGGCACATATGACGTCAGACAAATGTTGATGCAGGTTGAAGTGTCAGTGTACACTGTTCAGTGGAAGTTTTTCACCACAGGACTGCGCAGCAGTTGATCTCATTAAGTTTCCATCTTTTCTCAGTGCTGTCACCAATTATGGTTGCAGTCGGCACGGGATTGACACTGGAAAATGTGTTAGTTGGAAACATGTCACCTGTTCAAATGATTCAAGTTTCTTGATACACCAAGTACGTGCCTGAATACGCCGCCATCCAGCTGAATGGCTGCTCGGAACATGCATCACACTACAGATGCAGGCTAGAGGGGCGTATTATGCTACAGGGCACTCACCTTTGCTCCCACGGAACCTGTTTTAACTCTAAGCACCATGAAACTTTACTATTGTGGATCACCTGCATCCCTTCGTGCAGGATGTCTGGTCTGGAGGCCAAGACATCATCCAGCAGGGTATCTCTCCGTGTCAACTCCAGAATATTGTTATAGTGGTTTCAGGAGCATGGCTGAACTTTCATCTTTATCTTTGCCACAAAGATAACCTGGTTGAATCTGATGACACTTCTGGGCCACGATCAGGCGTTAGCTCCACACCCACTAACCACCTGCCCATTATTACCAGAATTGCGTGATTTGTGTACAGATACTTTGTGACACACAAGATTACCAGGGACTTATCGGATCCATGCCATGCATAGTAGCTGCTGTATTGCATGCCAAAGCAGGACCAGATTATCAATCATAAGCGAAAGTAACACTTATTCCATTTCATTGTGATAGAAATGAGAGTACATTACAATATCCCAAAGCTATCGTCTGCAACTGCAACTAATGGCACTACAGATGCGACCAGCGCCTCACGGCACAGTCTGTACGTATACCAACAACGGCTCACCAAAATATGCTGGTCTTTTTCAGAGTCAGACTTATCGGAAGCGTGCAGCGCCAGCTTTGACAGCAACAGCATTAGACTTGCAACACTACTCGCCTCTGCCTACCCCCATGTCCCCTGGAACGAAGCGCAGGTATTTATGTACTTGCAAGATGCCTTGTCACAAATCGGCTAGTTCAGATCACTGAGCCGCGGTTTGACCTCACCACATTCTCGGTTGTTCAAAACACAGCACCCCTCCCCCCAATATGGCAACAGAATGTCGACCCCACCCCCTCGTCAACAGTTTCATAACAGTCGTTACCGGAACTATCACCTCCACAGACCTCAGCAGACATCAGCAGACATTTCTCCGTGTATGGTATTTCTGATTGTACTTTGACCGACCGAAATAATCATCAGTGCCTGACATCCGGCCATACAGTCCACGTCTGGTCAATCTGCACACAAACTGAAGTGACCTTAGTGACTTACCATTTACCTTGCAGATCCTCTCCAGAATATGTATGCGTTTCCTTCAGACTTTCTTGAAGTTGCGTCCCTGATGACATTTAATTGTCGATTACTTCCATTTTTCGTGTTCCGTGTTTGGTATGAAGTGTGTTATTTGATACACCTAGGAATCATTTACCCTACGTTCAGGCTGCTTCTTCGAACACTTCAGTGAAAGTTGGTAATTCGTTCAGAAATTTCGTGCCACAGTTAATGGCGACAAAGTAATTCGCTAATTACACTGAATATATGTAAAATAGTTCTAATACATTTTCGGAACTTTAGTGCAATGTGGTTCAATTCAGAAATACTAAGTTTTATTATTTCAGTATGGCAAAGTACAAGCCGGACATACGCCGCTACTGCTTTCCTTTCAGCACCTTCTGTGGAAACAAATTGTGGTTCTAAAAACTCACCCACTCCTACCCTACCCCAAGAGAGGATTTTATTGCCTTTACCATTTTAAGACTTCACTGGAGGGTTGCAGTTTATGCCTGTTATCCTTCAGATAAAATTGTCAGTGCTCGTTTTCACAGGAAACAGACATCCCCGACGTTACACGTCTTGCAGCCAGTCGTTCATAGTGATCAACAAACTCATGGCCCTAACCAATCATCGCAACAAAGCTTATCCCACACTCTGGACACAAAATACGTGTTTCCACTACTATATGTTGTCACAATAACATTTATTCAACACTTGTCCCTTTCAGTATCGATTACCTATTAATCTTACTACTAACAATCATCCTACTAATAATCGAATCTACAAATCCTAATGATTTATTTTCTACATCAATCACATTTTCGTACAGTGTCCACTGCACACACGAGTTGTTGACTCCGCTCCCTCAGTAGCATCAACCGACGGTTCGCCTAACTGCCACGTGTCTGAGTCTGTACTTCACCTGACGTTGGTAACACCATAATCCCCATCGAAATACGTTCCAAATGCATCTTCTATTGAATCATCAATCTTAAAGAACTTACAATGTAGGATTTGTAGGAAGCAATATCCGAGAGTACATCGATCACACACAGGCTTTCAGGTCACAGCATTCAGCAGACTTATCTGGGCTATTAGGTATCACAGAGGTCATTTTCAGTTTTCACAGGTGGTGGTATTGATTCAAGTCTTGATACTACAGCAGTGAGCTGTACCATCCAGGTACCAGAACTTGTGCTTTACAATACTGCATAATAATTGGATCCTCTGATAAGACTATCACCAACATCGTATGGAACAACTGGTACTTTCCATTTCTGCAAAACGGATTCTGCAAACTTCAGGTTGTGCTGTTACAGACCACCACACTTTGAACAACTGAAAAAAGATCAGCTGCATCCAAAGTGACGGTCCCTGTCTTTTTACATTTCAGGTTCAGCCCCGAGATGTGTTAACATTTGTACATGACACTGCCGAAAAGGTAAACACACCGCAACTGCTACTGTTTATCGGTGACTATACAGAGGCCAGGGAAAACCATTGACTGTTCCAAAGGGGGTCAGCTGTCCTAGTGTGGACACTGTCTCGCGCGAGGCACCTTTGCGATCTGCTACAGGCTGCTGCTGTTCCTCTCCAATTTTCACATCATTGACGTCAGGCAGTAAGACATGCGTGGTGTTCCGATTTAATGGCACCCTCTTGTGGAAGAAATACTCTTCTCACACCCTTTAACTACATTGACGTGTCAAACTGAAGGACAGAAGTAACTTTCGCTTGTTTGATCACTGGTACGTCATCGACGTGGCGCTACCACGTCTCCAGTAATGGTGGAGAGATTCTGGATCATCAGACAACAGGGCTCTGCCATCTCGCCCTTATGGGAGGATGGAGGCGGGCAGGTTATCGCCTGCTACTACAGTTATCTACACTACTGATGCGACCGCCGTGTTGCTGTATCTTAAAGCCCCCACTGGCCTTAGGACACAGGCTGGACTGTAGTAACACAGCAGATGAGCAGAATAGTGAAGTCCGTCTGAGTTACACTCCAGCCGACTTCACAAACGTATGGCGCCAGTTTCATCATAGCACTTGCGTCGCCACAGGTGGCAACACTACTTGCCTCTGCTTATCACAAGTCCGATGGAGAAGGGCGTTGATATCAATCATACACGCTGGTACGTGAAAGATCGTCGGCCACAGGAAGGCCAGTTAAGTTCGCTAAGCTTCAATGGCTTCCCTACTCGCAAAATGCCCAGCAGTGCCAGCTGCAGCACTAACGGCGGAGGATCGTCACAGTAGCACCGCACCGAGCAGCCAGTTGTTACATCTGGAGCGTTCACAGATCTCAGCCTTACCAGACACGTTCTTTGGACCTTGTATAACGCCTGAATTTTGTGAAGTAATTATCAGCGCTAGATCTAAGATCAGACTTAGAACGAAGTAAATGTGGCCAGCCTCTACAAACGAGTTGAAGTCAACTCAGTTACTATTTATATTGTGGATCCTATCTAGGAGGATTGTGCGTTTCGTCCAGACAACCTTTCAATTGGGTCTCGGTGTACATTTACGAGGGTTGGAACTTTAATAGTGGCAACTATTTATTTACAGCTCCTGCAAAATAGATACGTCTTTCAAAGTTTTACTGACCTTCGAAGTAGTCACCAACATTGTGTATAACCCGTTGCCAGCGATGTGGAAGTAGGATACTCTTAGCAGTGCCAGTTGTGTTGACAATTCGAGTGGCGCGGTCATTGCCCGACGAACTTTTAGCAGTTCTGAAGTGAATGCCGTGAAGTGTTCCCTTCAGTTTAGAAATCGAGTTGAACTGACGAGGGATTAATTTAGGGGAGTTTAGTGGGTAGCATAGCAATTAGTAGCCCAATCAGTCAAATCATCAGCAGCTTGCACTCTACGTGCTTTAGCATTGTCCTGCAAAACGATGGTCAAGTCCTGATGAGAGAGTCATTTCTGTGTCTATGCTGTTCATTTTTGGAACACAACCTACGACCAGTCCTGGAATGCCAGTCTCCACAAACTGTTTCCCGTAGCTTGTTTGGGCAGCCTGTAAGCAAGTTCGTTGCCTGGGATTCCAACGTGTCCTGAGGTTCACACGACTACCACTGAACGACCGGACCGTTCCAGGGCATAGACGGACTCCGGAATGGTGGCTACCAAAGGATGATGAGAGTAGTACTGGTCGATAGCTCGTATGCCGCTCAAGGAGTCAGTACACAGAACAAACGACTCCCCAGGGCATGAACAGATGTTCTCAGCACCACGAGATATAGCCACCAGCTGTGCAGTGAAAACACTGCAGCCATCTGGCAAAGAATGCTTCTCAATATGTCCTCCATGGACACAGGCGAGGCGGACGTGACCATCAGCCATCGAGCCTTAGTGTAAATCACTTCATGGCCTCGGTACATGTAAAGAATCAAGATGAAGTGACAACGGAGGACCGCAGGGTGAACCGAGTCCTTTGGGCCATATGAAAGGTCCAGGCGAAGCCGCGGCTGAGATGAACGTCATGGAGGTGCACGGGATTGGACCTCGAGTATAGCTTGTGAAGGCAAGTACTCCAGTTCAGATAGAAGAGATCGGACGCAAACTTCAATCTTAAGCCCTGACCTGGGCCGCCGATGCGGGAGTGACTGCCGAGGGCGGGAAACGAGACTAATCCGGACGCTCAGGAGAACTACGAGTGTCTGCAGCGTAACTGGCGAAACTGACACAGTTGTGCGCGTCTGATGTGCAATGGAGGGACCCCAGCCTCCACCAGTACGCTGGTCACTGGACTCGTCCTAAAAGCTCCTGTGGCTAGTCTTACCCCGCAGTAGTGCACAGGGTCGAGTAAACGCAACGCTGAGGGCGCTGCCGAACTATAAACCACACTCCCACAGTCAATTTGGCTTCCGTCTCTTGATAAGATGGTGAACGTGAGCACGGAGCTACTTAAAGTCTACGGGGTGCTGCAGGGAAGGTTGCCGCTTATGCCACTGAGGACCACGCCTACACTTAAATTCCATCAGCGACTTCCGGCGACCACGAGGAGTCAACCTTACGCCGGGGGCACCCGGAAGAGCCTTGTATCGCGTTTTCCGCCCCCGTAACGATTGTTGTTACGTGCTCAACCATCACATCGACATTACCATGTGGGGGTGAGTCAGCGGTGACTGCAGAGGTGACTGCAGAGGTGAAGGTTTTACGGTCCACCTTGTTTAAAGCCCATCTGCACAGACATCCAAGGGCCCGACGCTGGGGCAGTGACAGGAAGGTAGGGAAGTGATCACTACCACACAGGTCGTCATGTGCTCTGCAGTGGGTAGATGGGATAAGTCCTGGGCTGCAAATGGATAAATCAATAGCCGTCTAGGTACCACAAGCCGCACTGAAATGTGTGGCGGCCCCAGTATTTAAGAGGCAGAGGTCGAACAGACAAGGTTTCGACGTCTCTGGCTCGGCCAGTGAGCGATGTGCGAAGCCACAAGGAGTTATGGGCATTAAAACCTCCCAAAAGTAGGAAAGGTTTAGCTAGTTGATCAATCAGTGCAGCTAATACATTCGGTGGTGCTGCACCATCTGGAAGAAATACTTTACAGGCAGTTATTTCCTGTGCCGTCTTTCTGACAGCATCATTTCTCTAATGCTGCAACTTCTAGTAGATATTGTCTGAAGTTCCATGCGGCTTTTCGCGGATGATGCAGAATACAGTGGTCATTTATATATATTGTGAAAAGCAATGGTCCCATAACACTCCCCTGTGGCACGCTAGAGGTTACCTTAACGTCTGTAGACGTCTCTCCATTGAGAACAGCATGTGTTCTGTTCGTTAAGAACTCTTCAATCCAGCCACACAGCTGGTCTGATGTTCCGTAGGCTCTTATTTTGTTTATCAGGTGACAGTGCGGAACTGCATCGAACGCCTTCCGGAAGTCGAGGAAAATAGCATCTACCTGGGAGCCTGTACCTAATATTTTCTCGGTCTCATGAACAAATGAAGCGAGTTGGGTCTCACACGATCGCTGTTTCCGGAATCCATTTTGATTGCTACAGAGTAGATTCTGGGTTTCATTAACGACATGATACGCGAGCAAACAACATGTTCTAAAATTTTACAACATATCGATGTCAGAGATATCGGCCTATAGTTTTTGCGCATCTGCTCGACGACCCTTCTTGGAAAGTGGAACTACCTGTGCTCTTTTCCAATCATTTGGAACCTTCCCTTCCTCTAAATACTTGCGGTACACGGCTGTTAGAAGGGGGGCAAGTTCTTTCGCATACTCTGTGTTGAATCGAATTGGTATCCCGTCAGGTCCAGTGGACTGGGGGGCTGTGCTCGTGAGGTAGGTGGTATGGGAATAACGGGGTGGAAGTGCCCCCACCATGAAAGGGGCAGGTGTAGCCTTCTGGCTCAGAGCCGACTGGAATTTGTTGAACTGATGGGGCTACAAATGTTTTCGTAGCGGCAGCGTGTGAGATGGTCATAGCCATGGGATGTAGGCGCTCATATTTTCTCTTAACCTCAGTGTAGGTCAGTCGGTCCACAGTCTTTTACTCCATGATTTTCCTCTCTTTCTGTAGAATCCTGCAGTCTGGAGAGGAAGTTGAACAATGCTTCCGCAGTTGACACAGATGGGAGTCGGGGCACATGGATTATTGGGATGTGATGGACATCCACAATCTTGACATGTGATGCTTTAAGTATAGCGGGAAGACATATTGACGCAACTTCCAGCACTTAAAGCACTGCATTGGGGAAGGGATATATCGCTTGACATCACAGCAGTCGACCATCACCTTGACGACCTTGGGTAAGGTGTCCCCATCGAAGGCCAAGATGAAGACACCGGTGGCAACTTTGTCCCTTGGCCCCCGATGGACTTGCCACAGGCAATGAACACCTCGCCGCACTACATTGGCAAGCAGTTCGTCGTTCGACTGCAAAAGAATGTCCCTGTGCAAATTAATACCCTGGACCATATTTAAGCTTTTATATGGCCTGATGGTAACAGAAACATCCCCAACTTGTAAGAAGTGAGCCAAGTCCGTGACTGGACAGACGATGCACTGACCCAGATACAGTTTTGCACAAGCCCTCCACCTCCCCCAACTTGTCCTCTAAACGCTCTACAAAAAAACTATGGCTTCATTGAAACAAAGCAGTCCCCCATCAGTTCTCGTATATACGAGGTACCGGGGTGAATAAGGTTCGCTGCCATCCTTCGCCTGGCGTTCCTCCCATGGTGTAGCCAGGGAGGAGAATGATTTAGGGTTATACTTTCTTACATCGTACTGAGACTTTGAACGCTTAGTGACTGCTGGTATTTGATCACCAGCAAGTGATCATGTTGTATACCTCATCACGCGTCATCCAACCTGATGCTACCCATTCCGACTAGAGACATTCCCCACAGGCGCCACCCAGCCGCAACGAAGGCCACCTGGCAGTACGGCCATTGCTGGGAGTCAAGATACCCCAGAATGACGGGTATCTACTCCCTGGCATACGTGGGGAGTTAACGGCGCAGGCATCAGCAGAGTGATCCCAGGGGGCTACAACCAACAGAGTACATTGTGGCCCCACTGTAACAGAATGGCTGACGTGCTGGATATCAGGCGTAAAGAAGTCCATGGTCATTGTCGGCGCAGAAAAGGACACTGCATAGTGCATGATGGAAAACGCACCCAGGAAGGCGTCCTCGCCCAAGAGATGGAGAATGAGCTGAACTGCAGTGCGACGACGAGAAATTGGGCTAAAGATCGAAAGTCACGACGGACACGATGAACCATGAAGACGCATTGGCTCGCTCATAGGGAAAATTTTGAAGAATGGAGGTCGAACCCTACAGAGGACCATCACATGAAGACCGAAACGTGTGAAACACTTTAGTTGCCTCTTACGACAGGCAGGAATGCCTCAGGCCTATTGTAACCCCCAGACCCGCAGGGGGAGTTTACATCAGGTTTATTTTTATGATTAAGTGTAGTAAGTGGTGTAACTTATCCAGGCGATACGAAATAATTATCTTGATTATCTGGTTTTAATGTAGGTAAACCACAGTATTCGAAAGTTTTCTTCAGAAGAAAGTCTGCCTTCCAGTGAAACGTCACAAAACCCTATTTCCTTTCAATAAGTAATAGTGAAATGGGTTTGTCGAGGACAATGAAACAAGCATATAATAAACATATCTCCATAAACCGATCGTTTCTCCGATACGGCATAATGCTACTGAGTCCACGAACTGAGAGTCCCCGAGGATCCAAGCTGCAGATATGCACTGAAGGGCAAGTATCCACATGGCTCTCGTTTACGTGAAGGTGGCCTTTAGTACGTCTCATAGTAGCCAGTAGATGGCAGAGAACAACCAGTCGTGTCCCGGATACATTAACAATCATCCACAATGCGTTTGCGGAATTTATGGACACCATCAACAAGGGCTGGAACATATCAAACTTTTAAATATTCCACATAAAACCCTGGCAAGCCATGATGCTTTCCTGGTAGCATTAGACACTACGAGTGTTTTAATAGGTGCATTATTTGCATTTTTCATTGTCCTCTACTATCCCCTTTAGTTTCTATATATGAGGAGACACCCCTTATATTTACATGTCAATATTTTTTAGGCAGCGTAAATCTGAGTTACAAATTATTTTATTCGTGATTAAGTCGATATATCATCATTGGAGAAAATTCTAAATTTGTCTTTACTGCAATATAATTACATTCGACACATTGTGAAATTCAAACACTCGATAACGAATTTTGCACTAGGTTTACATTTTTAATTACTCATCTTGACTCTCAGGAAATACGTTTCATTAATAGCAACGTATTGAGTATTTCTACGTCACTTACTTCTGTAGCCAGTCCAGAATCTGTTTTGCTGTTAGGCGCCCAGTTCTCCAAAAGAGATTTCTGGCGTGCGATTTCCAGCTCTCTCAGAAATTCTTCTGTGTCAGATGGCGGAGTGCTCCAGCCAACCTCTTTCTTTCCCTAGAGAAACGAAATTTATGTGATCTCATATTGCAAAAGAAGAGGTTTAAAGTAGTTTGAGAGATGGTAAGTTATTAGATCTTTTCTTAGACAGCAGTGTATACAAATTTACAGTTAACTGCACAAATATTTATGTAAGAAATTTAAAACGCAAATTTCAGAACAGATGCTATATTTACTGGTAAGACTGAAATAAGAGCACTTTTTGGCACACACTACCCAATAGAGACCCTAAAGAGCTCTAGAAAAAACACTACCATGCTCTGGGAAAACTCTAGAGGAAACGACTGTTACCTACCTACGAGTGAAACAAAAGATTTAAATTTCATCTGAGATGTTAACGTTTCGAAAAGAAATTGATAAATTAGCCCCAATTAGAGTCTTTTGAGACTTTTCATAATTTTTCAGAACACTTTATTCCAAGTTATTTGACTGTCTACGGACAGTTACTTTCTTTTCGAGGAAAATGCAAGTTCAGGCAGTATCTTCCTAAAAAGCCCACCAAATGAGGTATTAAGATATTTGCTTTGGTAAGTGCAAAAACTGCTTATACTCTTGGCTTACGAACTTATACCAGCACTCAGCCAGAGGATCCTTTCAAGCACAGCAATTTTTCCTACAGATGTAGTAATTACTCACGGTAATATTACTGATTACAAGTGGTTCAGCAGTATACCACTGTCTAACTAGGCACTGAACGACAAGGCACTGAACGACAAGGCACTGAACGACAAGGCACTGAACGACAAGGCACTGAACGACAAGGCACTGAACGACAAGGCACTGAACGACAAGGCACTGAACGACAAGGCACTGAACGACAAGGCACTGAACGACAAGGCACTGAACGACAAGGCACTGAACGACAAGGCACTGAACGACAAGGCACTGAACGACAAGGCACTGAACGACAAGGCACTGAACGACAAGGCACTGAACGACAAGGCACTGAACGACAAGGCACTGAACGACAAGGCACTGAACGACAAGGCACTGAACGACAAGGCACTGAACGACAAGGCACTGAACGACAAGGCACTGAACGACAAGGCACTGAACGACAAGGCACTGAACGACAAGGCACTGAACGACAAGGCACTGAACGACAAGGCACTGAACGACAAGGCACTGAACGACAAGGCACTGAACGACAAGGCACTGAACGACAAGGCACTGAACGACAAGGCACTGAACGACAAGGCACTGAACGACAAGGCACTGAACGACAAGGCACTGAACGACAAGGCACTGAACGACAAGGCACTGAACGACAAGGCACTGAACGACAAGGCACTGAACGACAAGGCACTGAACGACAAGGCACTGAACGACAAGGCACTGAACGACAAGGCACTGAACGACAAGGCACTGAACGACAAGGCACTGAACGACAAGGCACTGAACGACAAGGCACTGAACGACAAGGCACTGAACGACAAGGCACTGAACGACAAGGCACTGAACGACAAGGCACTGAACGACAAGGCACTGAACGACAAGGCACTGAACGACAAGGCACTGAACGACAAGGCACTGAACGACAAGGCACTGAACGACAAGGCACTGAACGACAAGGCACTGAACGACAAGGCACTGAACGACAAGGCACTGAACGACAAGGCACTGAACGACAAGGCACTGAACGACAAGGCACTGAACGACAAGGCACTGAACGACAAGGCACTGAACGACAAGGCACTGAACGACAAGGCACTGAACGACAAGGCACTGAACGACAAGGCACTGAACGACAAGGCACTGAACGACAAGGCACTGAACGACAAGGCACTGAACGACAAGGCACTGAACGACAAGGCACTGAACGACAAGGCACTGAACGACAAGGCACTGAACGACAAGGCACTGAACGACAAGGCACTGAACGACAAGGCACTGAACGACAAGGCACTGAACGACAAGGCACTGAACGACAAGGCACTGAACGACAAGGCACTGAACGACAAGGCACTGAACGACAAGGCACTGAACGACAAGGCACTGAACGACAAGGCACTGAACGACAAGGCACTGAACGACAAGGCACTGATACGTTGAAACGCCCCAGAAAACAAGAAGGAAATACTAAGAAGTTTTTACCTAATAAGGAAGGACCTCAATATTCTATGTTTGGTTTCCAAGAGAATTGTACGCTAGTTTCATACCGTCCTGAAGTTAATCAACTTGTTCTAATACCTATATTACATCATGATGATACCATTGATAGATACACGAGCTTCACTGAAACCAGAAATTTTAATTTTTTACATTGTGACCAGGACTGCACTTGATTTACTTGATCAACTAACTCAAATATAAGTTACGAAACACTTGTTGGTGGCCTATGAGAAGAACGGAGTTTCTGCAGAGGTTGGCCTGGCAAATTTTGAAACCTCAGATTCAGTACAGATCTGCTTTCCCTCAAATTCCCATTGAATTACGGCGGCGTGCACGTGTTCTACTGGGCATAAATTGAACAGTTACACCTCAAAACAATCCCATAGAATGTTCCGAAGGCAGTTGCTTCGTGTGGAAAGCAGAAAGACAAGTCAATTAGAAAATAATGTCGAATGTAAAAGATGACTATATGCTCATTTGCATACTGTATGTGTTAACTGTCCCTGAAATAAGCTATTGAAATATTTTTTGGAAATTTGTTTTATTTCCATCCCTACACACACACACACACACACACACACACACACACACACACACACACACACAGCAACTAAATAACATATGATGATAATTTAACGAGTAATTAAGAAACGAATAGGGGAGGGGAAAAGAGAGGAGACAGGAGTCCGTCACGCTCCTGACCCCGTATCGATACAGCTCGCGGCTACTGCCTAGTTAAAGGGACTTTACTACTGGTTCATCAGTCCATTTCGTGAGAAACACACAAAAAGCGAAAAAGTGAAGACTTGGCTGCCTCAAGAGGGGGAAGACTTACGGCGCCCCCCCCCCCCCCCCCTCCCCTCGCAACCGCTCCCAACACAAAGTGGAGTATTACAGTTGTGTAAAATCCGCTCTCTTTCTGGAAATGGAACATTTTGGTAGTGGCCGTCTCGTCATCCGCAAGACTGAGGTAGCCACGGTGCACTCGACAAGAACATGCACTATAATCAGTAGACTATAACAGGTGCAAATAGGACACTCCCGCCATACGACTCACCCACGATTCCTTCTTCGTTGGATGTGTAGTCGGCACAACACAATGGCATCTTTCCGAGAGTCCTCTAAAGATGTTCGCCACACGTCAGTGGACCGATTAATCGCTCTTTTTTGCGTAGTAGCTGTCGCTCCAATTCCCAGAGCCTCAAAAATTGCATCAAAGTTATAATCCTAAGTCTGTGCCCTGTATTTCAACGTCAAGTTGCGTAGTTGCGTCTTTGGTTAGACGGCTCAATGTCCAGATGAAGGTCACTAAATTTCCAGAGCTGTCCTGGATGTTTGCTACCGAAAGATTTAGGGTAACAGGGATATGCCCTTTAAAAAACAGGGATTGGCTGCAGATGAGGAAGTTCGTCGTAGCCAGGTAATTGATGTACTGCAAAGCCTGAGACATGGCCGCCACTCTTCATTTTATACATCGCTGGTAATCTGGAGGGTGCTTCCCATATCCCCTAGAATGTGCAAAAGCGTAACCAACGCTGTCGTGGACTTTCGATCCGTCCGTGTAGATGGACACTGAGTTAGAACAATCGTGGAGAGTCTAACGAAACAGATGTTTGAGAAGGGTAGGATCATCGTCGCCCTTGGAGCCACAAAATAGGTCCATCCGTACCACAAGACAGGATACACAGACCCCAAGGGGTGTCGAGAGGGAGCCCTAAAAACAAAGCCTGAAAGAGGCTCATAGGTCATTCAATAGATTTCGAGATAGATCCCAGTTGGTCTACACAGTTTTGAGCGATGCGCAAACTGAACTGTGTCTTATGGAACAGAGTTGAGTGACATGGGTGAATACTCATCCGACAGATTGTGACTGCGTAACAAGTCGGAAACTGATGTCTAACCCGGAGTGGTTTGACGCCGGCTTCCGCCACAAGACTGTCCAGAGGGCTCGTAGGGAGGCCCCTGTTGCCAAACGCACGTCCATGTGGTGAATAGCTTATACCAAGCTGCCGATCCATAGGTAACACTTGGGTAGTCCAAGCGGAATAAAAATCAGCACTTTGTAAAATCTCTGAAGTACTACGTGGTCTGCACCCCTAGAGGGTTTCCTAAGAAAACAGAGCATTTAGTTTCCTCATTCAAGTTGCCTTAGGTCAGCAGATATGCGGCAGGAAAGTTAGCTTGTTGTCAAATGCAATACATAAGAATTGAAAAGTTACAACTACTTGAAGTAACTTGTCACCAATATCAATTTCTGGGTGTAGATACACATGATGGAGTCGGCAAAAATGCACAATTCGTGATTATACAAGAGAAAATTGATAGCTGCAATTTAGGGCCCATTCATGTACTCTACAGACAGCCCCCTGAAGCTGGTGCTCAGCAGTGCAGTGATGCGGAGGCATAGTACAGGCAAAGATCATCCACATACAGCGAAGCGGAGACTGTGGGGCAAACTACATTTAAGATACCGTTGATGGCGATAGCGAACAGCATTACGCTCAGAACCGATCCCTGAGGGACTCAAGTTTCCTGTCTAGGTTGGTTGGTTGGTTGCTTGCTTGGAGTCAAACCTATCTAGGCCCCAAAAGTCGGAGAGATGAGATTCTGGATAACAATGGGTAAAACTGCGCCCGAGACCCCACTCCTGCAGTGAGTATGTGATGTCGCCAGGCGGTATCTAATGCCTTCTCCTATAGGTCAGGCAACACAGCAATACGATGCTGGAGATGGACTAAAGCATTGCCTGCTACAGATTTCAGGTGAACCACCATCTGTGACGGGCTGGAAAGCAGGAAAGCCACTTTGGAATCGGGACATACGTCTTCCAGCTGGAAGGCACCAACAAAGACGGCGGTTGACCATTCGTTCAAATAGCTTACACAGCCCCTCGTCAGCGATTGGCCAGCATTTAAAAATGTGGGTCCTTTCCCAGTTGCAGGAGAGGAATAATAATTACCTCGCGTTGTTGAGGGAAATTCTCCTTCCTACTAAATACGATTAAAAGACCCAAGCATAAATTTCATGCTGTCGGCACGAAAATGTTTCATCATTTGACTGTGGATTTTGTCGGGTCCAGGGGTCCGTATCTCTACGCACTGTTAAAGAGCTGCTGAAGACCCATTCACTGAAAGGGACACTATGACAGAACCGTGTCCATGGAAGGCGCTCGGCGAGAGGTTTCTGGGTCAGGAAATAATCATGGTAATAACTGCAAGCGGACCGATCAGCGAAGTGTGCTGCGAAATATTCTTGAAATACCACACGATCAGTGCAGATGTTACCACTGACAAGGATGCCAGGAACTGCCATGAATGGTGGATTGAACAGATGCGATGGGGCTTAGTCCATACTTGGGACGATGACGTGTGCGATCGCACAGGTGACATTGCTTCGGAAACACTTGCTTCTTTTTCTTTATTAAAACCGCTCTTTCGTCTAGGGTCTCACGAATGCTGTTACATTACAGGTAGAGAGACGGCGCTTGTGCCGTGTAAGCACCCTCCAGTGTTGCCTGTTAGCGGTGGCTTTATCTTTAAACCACCATGACACCAGCAGCCGTCGAGATGCGGTGGAGTACACTATTGATGCTACGGCAGCACGAATAACGGTACCAACAGTATCCTGTACCATTTAGTCGATATCCGTCACATGTATGGCTTCAGAAGTGACTAGAGGAGAAAGCCTGCCTGTCGGCTTTCTGAAGCGACGGAAGTGGAGCATGTTCCACATGCCTCAGTGGAGAGGGAGGGAACGATAGGGAAATGGACGCTGTCAAAGATCGCCATGTAGATGCCACTGAATCTGCTATAAGATACTCTGGCTGCAAACTGCGAGATCAACGGTTGAGTGTGTTCTGTGGGCCACAATGAAACTTCTTTTAGCTCCAGTGTTGAGTAGGCAGATGTCCAGCTCTGAAAGGAGGCGTTCTAGTACCCGGATCTCTTCCAGACAGTGTTGACGTTCCAGAAAGGATTATAGGCACTAAAGTCGTGCAAGTAAGAGGAATGGCGGAGGTTGCTGTTCCACTAACAGCAAGTGATAATGGGAATATCAGTCTAGGAGTAGATGAACATTACGTATTGTTATCTTAATTGACGGACACTAACAGCCACGGCCTTTAGTGCAGTGGTAAGGAGCACCTGCTCGCTGAAAATAGAGCGTACGAGGTAACAGACCCTGCGAGACGCTCTCTCAACATTAGCGCTGTTGGTACAGTAGGATTTGTAGTTTTTGTGAACAGGGAGATGTGTTGCAGTGAACAGTGTTTCCTGAAGTGCTATGCCAATCAGGGAACATGCAGCCAGTAAATGACGGAGTTAGGTCACATGGTGATAGTAGAGATTACAGTTCCATTGAAGGAGCGTTTCAGTCAGGTCGGAGAAAGTGGCGAATGGAAAAGATGGGTGTGATTTCTTCGCTACTAGGTCGCAGTCAGCCAGATTGTGAGATACATCGTCAAGATGCATAGACCACCTGTTGAGGAGTGGGGGGACGAAACATTCGAAAACGCAAAGTAGTTTATTTTTGTGCTTACTTTTATTATCCTTGCAAGACTTCAACTTTTTGGAAGATTTTCCCATTTTAACTTCCGGCAGAGAAGATTAGCGTACTTTTCTTTGGTCCACAGCCTGTTGGTTGGTTTAAGAGAGTTGGGGGGGGGGGGGGGGGGGGGAGGTGAGGGATCAAACTACGAGGTCATCCATCCCTTGTTCCGAAGGAAACAATGCTACAAGCGTGATAATGAGACAATCAGACTTCCAATACGAAACAGAATGAAACGAAGATCCACAACGACTGAAGGGCAACAAATAAATGGGCAAAAGGAGACAAGAAAATCACAGACGCAAGAAAAGGATGGAAGAGGTTAAAGCAAGAAAGCAGGTACCCATGGCTGGCTGACCATGAGGATAAGAAGGAAATGCCAGCCACTATAACACATTAAAACCTCCACCCTGAAAGCACTAGGGTGGAGGACACACTGGGACAAAGGACATATGCTAAAACTTAGAGCAAATGGTAAATCTTACCCTCACGAATAAAACGTAAAACTAAAGCTGCTGTTGAGCGCTGTCGCCCAGCACTAAAGGTAGGGTGCTGGGAAAGTTAAAAGTAGTCATTCGTGAGCCACAGCAACACCCAAGTGCGTCCTCACGACGTAGGAGGTAACCATGCGTGAGCCTACACAGAATCTCACAGTCCCTGGGAGAACAGGCGATCGCCTCTGTACAAGAACTGCCCCTGCAGTTATCAGAGCGGCACTATGACGGACTCATCCGTTAACAGATTACATCGGATGGACATCAGAACTACCTGCTAATGAAGTACCAGCTCCAGGATGTCGGGACGATTACCAAATGCTGGAATCTAGGAGAGGCACTAGAGACTAATCGCACAGAGACAGCAGATTGATGGGTTCACTGTGACACAGGTGACTTAGTTCTTCGCATCTGAGCAATAGGTGTGGCTTAGGTAATAAAAACCAACTCTATATGGGAACAAGGACAAGCCAAGTCAATGTAAATATTAGTAATTTTTAGTAAAGTTTATCTCAGGCTGCCAGCCACCAGTTCCCATAGGGCGGGGTGGGCGGCGTCCACGACAGTCTACGAATCGACATGGATCACCTAGTCACCACCTACGGAATTCTAATGCTTGGTGCGTCCCTGCTGCTCGCGCTAAGTCCGATGCCCTGGACTTTGCTACTCTAACTGGCAGGCTACCTGGGGATCTACTACAGACTACTTGCTTACCGGCCACCTACATGCTTCTGTGCCTCCCACAGGCAGTTTACAACTTACGTCCTGGGGATTTTGACTGAGCATCATCATGATTCTTGTTTGCTAAATAATGAATTTTCCATATTGATATGTCATACGACTACTGAGCATCGATAAGCCACTCCAGCACTACTCCGCCCAAGGTGTACGACTACTGGCTTCCCGACACTAAGTTCCACCACCCACTGCAGTGGCCATCTATTGGCAGCCATTACACGTGTAATTCATGTAGCCTTTTGGCTGAAAAAGGCTTATCAGCAGCCAGCGCGCTCCTCCATGGAGGGAATCCAAACAAAAGCTGTCACGACAGCTGCCTGCTCTTTAAGACGACAGTCGAAATTTTCGAAAGCTTGAGGTTTTATCTAGAGTTGACATAGTAAGGCGTGACTGTCCATATGATAAACTGTTCTCAACCTTCGACTGTTTTGCACTTCAGTAGTCCTGTTACTTTTAAGCAAATGAAATGCACGGAATGTAGCAGATGAGTTTTGCTATATAAGCAGCAAAACAATTCTTAATAGCCGAAGTATCGAGGATATAAAGTACCAATTGACAATAAAAAGAACAGCGATACTGAAGAAAAAATTGTTAACATCGAATATAATTTTAAACGGGTGTCCTTGTGACGTGTACAGACGTGAACCGTGGATGATTAGAAATTCATATATGGGAATAGAAACTTTTGACATGTGATGTTACAGAAGAATATTAGAAATTGTATGTAGACAGAATAGGTAATGAGTGTAAACAGTAAAAAAACTGGGGCACAAGTTGATTAAAATACGCATGCATTGACAAGGCTGCTTATGTCACTAAGGAGCCTTCGAATTGTGAAAGGGTGGAAATGTGGAGGGTATAAACCGTAGCGGGACACTAAGGTTCTAATGAAGTAAACGCCAAATGGACGTCGGTTTGCCGTAATTATGCGGAGATTAATAAGCTTGCGCAAGAGTGGCATGCATTGAGAAATGCGCAAAACTGATCTCCAGCCTCGAGGCGCGAACCGTACAGAAACAAGTTAGGCGCAATTCTGCGGCTATCTAACGTTGCTCACCCGCTGTGGCACTTTGTCTTCGGGATCCGGGCGGAGCAGCACGTCGCGGGCTGGACGCGGTGGCAGCGCAGGGGTGCGCTGCAGCGGCTTCTTCTTGCTCGGCTTTTGGCTGTGGCGGTGAAAAGGCACCTCTTTACCATTGCGCTCGCTGCGATCCTTCTCGGGACGCTGCCTCCTCGGCACCTTCTTCACCGCGCCTTCGCCGACCGGGCAGCGAGGGATATTGTCTACGTCAAAATCCTCGCTATGTGGCGAAGCGCTTGTATCCCCTCTGCAGTTTTCGCTCGACACTCCCGCATTCTCTCGGCAGCTTTCAGTCAAAACGCGCTGCGCCCAAGTTCTACCCTGTGACAGCCTTTGCAGAACCTGCAACATTTTTCACTGTTTAACAGCCTGTTCTTGTGGTAAGTACTCTGAACATTGTTTAAGTTCGGGTAGTTCGAAAATATTTAATCACTTTCACAAAATAGGTGGCTAGACAGAAGTTTGAAGTCTAGTATGAGATTGGAAAGGGAGGAAGAACTTGTGGCTATCTTATAGATATTACAATTTTAGAAGCCGCAATCTTGCGTGTAACTTAAATATGAAATGGAAACATGTTATGTGACGTACTTGTTTATCAGCGTAATCTTTGCCATTTATGGCTCAGATTAACGATGAAGCTTATGTGTGTTTTCCGTTGTGTACATTGTTTCCTGTTTGTGAACAGTACAGAGATCTTACGTTTTATGAGTGTTTAGGAGTCAAACTTACACGTGTTAAGTCATTACTACGAGTCAACTTTCGCAGTAAATAAGCTGGGCATTTGCCGTCTCATTTTATACCCACTGGCAAGTAACCATTGACTTATCTTCTCTCAGTAATGGAATCTTTGAATATGCGTACTGCTGACTTTACCATGACATGTTGTACAGCTACTCGATATTACCAAACTTCAGACAGTTAAAATTAAAGAATTATGGCACCACTTCATGTGGCGTTTTCTTGATATGGCTGTAGTCAGTAGCACCATATACTTTAGCCAAATTAATTTTTGGCACCAATTGTGATGGAGGCTACTGTTTGTCACTGCAGGGCATGTTCGGGTAAGAAATATGTTCGTAAGATAAAAGAGCAAATAAAATATCTATATAAATCGCACGTGCCACAAAATGAGTAGGTAAACGAAGCTGCACGTATACCTGCAAAGGTGAGACCAAGGTGGTCTGTATTGTGACAGTAAGAGGAGACCAGTACTAAACAGATGTACTAGACTTCTGGTGTTCTATTTCGTAAGTAACAGGAGCCGCTATGCAGAGCCAAATAAAAACAAATCGTTCATTTAATCCTTGGTTTCTCTTAGATCACAAAAATACTGTAGGACGCGTTCTGAAAGTACCTATGTTTATTTGATATGTACTTGATTGTACGTATGTTCATTCCAACAAAGCTTTTATTTCTGATTAACACACAATTACAGGCATAGTTCAGCACACACATGCAACCAACACTGAAGACTTACTGCTGCCCTGCTGTTCATGCGCACTGCCTCCAAGCCTGAAATTGCTCAACGCCATAACATTGGCTGGTAATTAAGTGCATTAATATACCCAATGTAAAGTTCGGCCAGCAACCCTCTAAGTAACGACCACAGAGGAAAGCGGTACAATTCATCACTAACGAAATTTGTTGTTTTTGGATACTTATGTTCTACTGTTCAGAGTGAGTTATTGAAACACTTTGCAAATGTTAGCTGCTATCAGTTGATCTGTATTCCAAAATGATTACTCGTACCGAGATAAGGCAAATTGTAACAAATTGCAGATATATGAAACGGCTTTTTAAGCTGGATAACTTTAATTTATTACCTCACGAAAGTTTCTCAATGCATACTGAAGTGTGTCAGTAGTAATTTTCTGTCTTGATTCTATGACCTTTGTCAATATCTGTGTTTTATTGTCTACTTTCATCTTAATTTGGGGAAAGCAGAGGCTTTAATGCGTTCGAAGTGTCAGCTAGTGAACTTCAGTTATGATTTTGACTTAAGGGACAAATCTACAAGCATACCAGAAATTTTTTAATATATGAATTCACAAATATTTTTATATGTGAAACGAATTTGCTTAATATTTAAAATGTCTCGACTAAGAAACTAACCAAAAGCTTGTGCAATAGAAAATGGGAAAACAATCTACAGAATTTCACGATACTACTGAACAGGAGCACTAGCAGCAGGAAGGAAACCATACTTCAACATTAGAAACAAACTGAAGCTTGCCAGAGAAGTGCGAGATTAAGAAATTATTAAGTGAAGTCCAGAGCTCTTAGACTACTTATTAGCTGGTGCCTCTGCATCGCAGGGTATGATTGGATTCCCAGTCTGGTAAGACTTTGCCTTCGGTCTGGGATTTGGTGTGTGCTGTACATCTTTGTAATTAAGTTAATATGAAATAAGGGCAAGTCCTCGAAATAGTCACAAATAGAAAGATGCACCACGCGGCCGAACAGATCCAGACGCGCTCTCTTGGTCAGTACCGCTATACGATATTTTCATTTTCAATGTAACGTAAGATCAGACGATCAGGCAGATAGAAAAGGCGATCGCTGTCATAAAATGGAGCATTGTAAATGAAAGAAGCATTACACCAGCAAATAGGTCCACTCCTGTAGACGTGCAGTCGCAGTCTTTCATGCCCAGCAGAAATGCAAACCAGGAAGTCGTTTTAAAAATATGGAGGCATGATTAAGGCATACCAGATGATTCAGCCAGCGCTATAAAGTGAAGGAGTTACTATGTGATATGCAGTGAAGAAAGTATTATGACTTCTCTGAAAGGGTCATCGAACTGGATTATGTCGGTGCAATCGTGTGGAACCATCTTCCACGAGCAGTATGCAGTACAGTCTAGGCAAACTTATTACCTGTCAAGCTGCAATAAAAGGGGCACATTTATGTTAGAGTCAGATACGAGACAGTATTGAAAGACATTAGATCATTACAAGACCCTAATATGTGTCATTTTCCATAAAAGTAATATATAAGAATATAGGAGGGTTGAAAACAAGACAGAAGAGCTTATGATATGCGTAGATGTGGAAAATTCCTAATTAATAGGAAGAGTGTGTGTGTGTGTGTGTGTGTGTGTGTGTGTGTGTGTGTGTGTGTGTGTGTGTGTGTGTGTGTGTGTGTGTGTGTGTGTGTGTGTGTGTGTACACCATATAACCACAGGGATGGAAAAGGTAAGTATCGAGGAAGACGTCATGTATCAGGAGTTACAGACATGCATAATTTTCATGCAGAGTTAAGGAGAAGGGTGCAGTTGTGTAACTTTTACATATATTGTAAAGTAAAAATATTTAAACTAATAGTTGTGTTAATCGCAACCTAGAAGTAGGTGCTTGAGAGTTTTTACTGCAGAGTACATCTGACAATTTTAAAACAGTCTACACAGCCCTCACGAAAACTTTCAGATTTATATAACCTACATTAATTATTCCGCTCCCTGTCGGACAAAAAGAAATTTGTGATTTCGATAAAGATTTCTTAAAAGATAGCGACAGGAAAAATTAACCAAAATAATCAATTCAGGTGTTTTAAATTTCAGCAGTCAATTTTCCAACTCGTGTGCAGAAAAATAGGACACTGACAACACTTTTGTACACAGTACTCAGGCTGAAACAGTGTTTAGACAATTGCTAATGGACAATCTCATCATGCTGCACAGTTAATGAAATGAAGACCACGAGATCTTACAACCGTGAGGCAGGTTCACACAAGAGTGAGGCTGGTTAATGAAAAACAAGATACATTTTATATATAAGGTACATTTAGAAATATATGTCAAATTCATTCCACAGTAAATTTGTCAATATTTGTAAGTTGCTTTCCTACAGAATTGTCCAGAAATTAACTGAATAACTAATGGAATTAAAATCCCATGTAAGGGGAAATCCATGTAAAGGTCTGATTAAGCCACAATCCAACATTACCTGCATACTAAAAAAAACCTATAGCAATTCAAGGAAAGTCATTAACGTGTCCATTAGTATGCATCTTCTGACACATAATGCAGGTAAACTACGAGTATGTAGGACATTGTTAAACACTGAAGACACGACAGCTAGACGATATAAAAGATTCCATAACAAACTAAATGACTGTTTCTGATAATTCATAAGCTGCAATTACTTTTGACTATCACTTTGTACATGTAGCAGCAAACATAGGATTAAACGGTTGAATTGCAGAAGCAAGAGACTTTATTAATAACTTCATTCCACACAAGATTAAGCAACTAGAGGTAACACCAACATCCTTCATTGAAATTAAGACAATTATAAATACCCTGGAAAGTTAAAGCTCACGTGAGTTCATAGAATTTTAAACAGAATTCTGAAGAATTGTTTAAACTTATTAAGTAATGTTCTTAGTAACATGCAATCTATCACTACAGTATAGAAATTTCACACAGGTTAAAATGTCATTGTTAAACCACTTCATAAAGATGAAAAGTCAATTATCGTGTAGTTTCCATATGACATCTTTTTCCAAAATATTCGAAAAAGTTATATACTCTAGACTATTTTCACAGTTAAGTGGAAACTGTTTAGTGTATCATTTGGATTCCAGAATACCGTTTATGCGCTCACTCAAATAGTACAAGCCTTAACAATGCATCGCCAGGTTGTGACTTTTGTGAGTTGTGATTTTAGAATACATGTAATAGTGTAGATCATGTTACTACCTCAGAAAAAAGAAGTTTTGTGTAATTTATGTATTTACACACAGCTGGTTTGAATCTCACTTAAACAGAATGCAAAAAGTTGTGCTGAATAATTCAGGGTATCAGGTAGATTAACTTAAATTTCTGCAGTGACTAAAAATTTCAAAGGGTGGCCCAAACGATTCAAATTTTGGTCCACTCCCGTCCTTACATAGGTGAGTGACCTTCCTTTTAACGCTCAACACGCTAAATTTTTCTATTTTTTGCAGATGATATTGGTGTTCTAAAACCAGAGAGAGAGAGAGAGAGAGAGAGAGAGAGAGAGAGAGAGAGAGAGAGAGAGAGAGAGAGAGAGAGAGAGAGAGAGAATGATACGTTCCAAAGAATTGTAAGAGTGCCTGAAAATTGAGTCCCAAAATTTTGAAAAACATTACATTCATTTCTGTACAACAAATGGTCATATTTTACATAGCACTTGAGCAAGTGTCAGTAAGTACAGTATAATAAATTGTTGGGTGTACTGATGAAAACTTTAAATGGAAGTGAACTTCTCAAGTAAAGCTACTTTTGCTCTTCTACATAATTGTTAATCTTTGAAATAAATGTATCAATCAATTGATGTTTAGAGTATTTCCACCCAGTGTCTTATGGAATAATTTTCTGCAGTAACTCGTCATTGACGAAGTCAAAGCGAACAGTAAGAATAGTGTGTTGACCCACAGACGTTATGCAGGTGTATCTTTAAGGCCTAGGCATTTTAACTGCAACGTCACAATACTCATATTCGCTAGTGAAATTAGTCAAATAATCCATCACAATTTGAGAACATTTATGTTCCCACCTGGAACACTGAAGGGGAAAACGAACTTTTTTATCCATTGTTAAGAAAGCTGTCAGTACCTCTAAGCAGCTCAGTTTGCAATAACAAAAACTTTTGATCAGTTTCCCAACAACATAAAATCACAGATAGTGAATCAAGTCTTAAACATTTTTAAAATGACTTCTGGCAAATTTCCACTTCGAACTGGTAGCCAGGAAAGAACATTTTGTAGTGTAGTTGCACGAGTAGGACTACAATAATGTATTCATTAATGTTAACACTAGTCCTTTACACATCCCGTAAACTGACTCTTTCCATATTTCGATGAGAGTATTTCAGATGCTCTGGAACATTTAAAGAAGTACCTTAACGATTTTTATAGAACAGCTGGATTGCAAGACATTTGACTTTGACATGTCAGACATAAGATATGGCCCTAGACTTAAGTACGTATTTTCCGCGTCAAATATCAAATTTCTAATTTCTAATTTTTCAAGCTTTAGGTCTTTTGGAAATGCGGAGTAGGTGAAGATACAGCAAGCACGAAATTGTGGATCACAAGGACTAATAAACCATGAGAATTCATCCAAAAATTTTTAATGTTACTCGAAAACAGCTCTAGTTAAATCAACTGAACAGATGCAAAGCCAACTACTAGGAAAAAATCTGATTGTGCCTCTGAAACCGTGTAGCTTCAAAGGGAGCAAGGAATGCGAAAGTCTTTTGAAAGTTAACTAGCCTACTGAAAATAGGAATGAGGAAGATTGTTTGCTCGAAAATAGACTTCTTTCCACACGTGTGGAATCAAAATATGCTATTGGGTAACATTCATTCATTCAATACAGTGTTCCGCCACGCTGTGCACTACCATACTATCATCCTTGGCATGTTTTTCAAAATGACGTCGAAACGTTGCTGCTCGAGCCTGTCCCTCTCAGACAGTGGCCCTCCTATGGTCCTCCGGCGTGAAATGACATCTGCTGTGAGCTGGCAACTTGCAGCTGGTTCCTATAATTTTCCATCTTGTTCATGTCAACCAACAAAGCGGGCCACCGTTCTTTTCTTCTTTGTTGCTGGAGAAAGCAGCTCGTAATGTGAGCCCGGTATACTCTTGCATTATCGTTGTAGCTCTTCACCTAAATTTAGGTGGACTGAATAGGTTGGAATAACCTGTCCCGAAATTTTACAACCCTCTGATTAACCCCGACAGCAAGGAGACAGCTGACCCATTCCCCTCCTGAACCCGTGGGACACTGCTTGAGTGTTACATTGCTACCTGACCGCTTCCACATTGTTCTGCGACGATCATCGTCAGAGAACTCCCACCCTCGTCGATGGAGAGAACCCGACGCAGTTGAACCAGATTCCACTCTGATTTTTTCCGTTTTCTGTGCACTCTAAGATCGAGAGAGGTTTGGGCTTTTATAATGTACAACTACGGTCGTGTGCAGACGTTTGGGTACTGTCTGACGATACAGATTTTCCAGTTTCTTCCAGAAAGACAGTGCGCGATTTTGTAGCTTTCTCCTTGGGACATGCACAAGCCGTAATTTGTAGGCAGCAGTCATCGGCTGGTGGTGTTGAGCGCAGATGACGCCTCAGGAGCGTATCTGCTGTGTCACTAGTAGATGGGTGTCTGGAGTCTTCAGTGTTCGTTAATCGGTGGACAACTTCCCATTCTGACAACCCTACGTGCATAAAGTGACAATGCACACACAGCCTAAGCTCCAAATTAACGGCCCATGAGTACGAATAGATGATACTGCTATCATTGAGGTTTCTGGCATAGTGAATTATTTTGTTTGTGAAATTGTACGTGGGGCACGCTCATAGAATACTTTATAGATACTTACAAGTAACCGAGAATTAACCCTAAACTCTTAGAACATAATTATTTTCCTGTTTAACAACGAGTTATGTAATGCTGAGTAACATTTGAGAAAGCATACCTTAATTTGGAAAGAATAGCAAGTTTTACCTTTTTCTCAGGTGTTGCACCATTGCGGAGGGAAGTCTGAGCCAGCTTCTGCTTGAGGACATCGACCTCCTGGCGTTGAAGGTCTGCACAAATTTCAGCGCTCACCGGGTCGTCCTTAGAAAGCGCAACTGGCCTGCTCACTTCGACCTGAAGGTCTTTCTGCAAAAAGATGATTCTAGTTTACCCACAGTAGGTTTACGCATAATCTTAGTCCGTTCTTTCGAGTCAAACAAATTTACATTTATGAAGCTTACTAAAATAAATCTACGTGTTTTCTAGATAGAGACGAACAGTTCAGAATGCTCTTTATGTACCTTCCGGTCAGGTAAACCAAGCTATCCTAATCAATATTGAAGTCTCGTCGCCGCAATATAGGACGGTCAGCGTTTAACTTTCAGTTCGCTTACTGTGATTTATAGCTGAGATGAGAGCACTGGTGTCGTGGCACTAGACTTCATAAAACAATGGAGGTAGTCTTCGCAGTTCAAAACTTGAAGACAAGGGTAGGAGAACTGACACCACACCAAAGATTCTGGGAATAAAAGTGAATAGACAATCGCAATGTATAGTTATCTGTAACTGCCACGAGATTCCATCCACTCAAATCTTTCCTACACATTCAGTCGGAAGGATGACGACCGCTAAACTAAAGGCTTTTTCTTTGCTACAATTTAACAAAAATTTGTGACTACAGTTCAGCGAATCTTTCATCGGTGTTTTGGTATTGCGCCCGCTAGTAGTGAAAACATTTGACGTTTGCATTGTCAGTTCGGTAAGACAGGATGTCTTGGCTAGTCTAACAGTCCACGTCTGCCACAGTTTCAATTAATTAGGGGAGAGCATTTGACAGCATCTTGATTATAGCCCACGAGAGCCGTGCTACCAGGAAACTTTAAATTCCCAATCCATCTTCCTGGCGACAGTGGGAGATACATTTGGTCTGCCCGCCCAGCTAGCCGTACGGTCTAGGGCGATGCTTTCCGTCGGGAAGGAGTACCGGTCCACGGCACGAATCCGCCCGTCGGATTCGTGTCGAGGTCCGGTGTGCCGATCAGCCTGTGGATGGTTTTAAGGCTGTTTTCCATCTGCCTCTGCGAATGCTTATGGTTCCCCTTATTCCGCCTCAGTTACGCCATGTCGGCGATTGCTGCACAAACACTGTCTCCACATAAGCATACACCATAATTACTGTATCTTACTATATCACACAAACATTTGGGTTTACACTCTTCTGATATGAGACGTTCCGAGAGAGAGAGAGAGAGAGAGAGAGAGAGAGAGAGAGAGAGAGAGAGAGAGAGAGAGAGAGAGAGAGAGAGAGAGAGAACGCCACATGATGGGAGTATCTGATGGTTTATAAGAGGGTCAGTCCACTACTGAGCAAAAACATTTGATGTAAGGCCGCAAATCCGACTCTGGAGGGGTCACATAATAGGGAGAAAGTGGTCACCCCCAGCCAGATGATCAAGACCATTACCGAGGATACCTACGTGGCCAGGAACCCAAATGAAGTCAACTAAACAAGCAGCATCACCAAGATCCGAGTAATAGGCTGAAGGCCGCTCGTTGAGTGCATACATAAGGAAACACCTTTGAGTGAGGACCATTTAATGAAGCAGCATGCCCAATATACAGCCAATTCCCCAGTGAACATCACACACGAGCCAGGGAAGATAATGTTCCATGCCAATGGAATATATGAAGGTGTATCTCATGATCGGCGGATTGAGAGCCATTTGTGTAACAAACATTGGCACCCTGAAACTCCTGTAAGAGCCTTCAGAACACACAACGGAACACCATTGGAGTGATGGGGGCTTTTGAATCACCGAAGAGATCCACCTGGATCTGGAGCTGAATGACTAACCAAGTGGGTGTGGTCGGGAGAGAACATGGTAAAGAAGGCGAGGGGAAAGGGGGGGGGGGAGGAGAGAGATATAGGTCACAGCAGGGAAGCAAGTTGCAGCCCAACCAGTAAACCCACCTAAGGGCAGGCAGTGTACAGAAAACTACCTGAACTGTGAAAATGTAAGCAGGTGAGCAGGGCTAGAATTGATAGTGATGTCATAGGAAACCTAGAGCTGGAACTGCCGAATAGAAAGGGGAGGGACCACAGCATCAACCATAAGACTATCGAAAGGTCTAGTACAAAAAGACCAGTTGACTAAATTGATACCACGATTGAGAATTGGTTCTGAGAGAAGCGGTGTGGAAGTGACAGCTGATCCATAAACTTTACAGCCATATGCCAGATGAGACAGAACTAAAGCCTGGTAATGGCAAATAAGAGTTGAACTATTTGGGCCCCAAGAGGTGTGGGCAATGAAGGCAAGTACACAGTTTGCGACAACTTCCAGCCTTCAGATGACATGGGTCAACAAAATAAGCTTGGTGTCAAAAAGAAGACTTAAACTACGGAACTTGGGGACCATGGTCAGGTTTTGGGTGTCAAGGTAGAGCTTCAGATCAGTATGTACCGTAGTATGGCGAGAGAAGTGCACCACCCTCGACTTATGGGGAGAGCCGAAAACCATGCGAAAGTTCATATGGAAGCGCCCTGGATGGCTTCCTAGCTGCCATGCCACAGACACCACCTAGTAGGAGCTAGCCCAAATACAGAAATCATCCACATACAGGGCTGGAGTGAACAATAGTCTGGCAGAGCCCCTAAGTCCATTGATAAATAGAAGTAGTGCACTTTATTTTAAGTTGTGTGGAATGGCATCCAAGAACCCATGGCACAGGAACATTAGAATAAAAATCGAAAGGGCTTCAAATATACACACTCGTGAAGTGGGTGTAGGATGTGATGGCGCCAAGCTGTATTCCAGGCCTTACAAAGATCTAAGAAAAAACAAGACAGTGCACTGAGAATAGTCCTGCTCAATTTCAGTAGATGATCAGAGACCGTCCGTCCCTAAAGCTGCTCTGGTAAGGAGATGAAAGCTAAGATTGAAGGACCGAATTGAGTTGATGACCCACCTATTCTAGTAACTTACAGAGGACATTGGTCAGGTTGACTAGGCAGAAACCATCAATGAAGGACAGCTTCTTACCAGGCTTAAGGACAGGATCAACAATACTGTCCATCCATTGTGAGGCTAAAAACCCTTGGCGCTAAATACAGTTAAGCACCTGCAAGAGGTACTGTGGAGGAATGAAGCGTTTAAGAAATTTGTTACAGATGGGATCACGGCCAGGAGTAATCGGGGAAAGAAGACAGACACAAGAAGCTCCCACTCAGTGAAGGGTGCATTGCAGGATTACACTACGGGGTTAAACATAAGCAGAAGCTTCAGGTCACTGTCCAGAGAAATGAGGTGGCTGGATAAGAGGCTAACGCCGATGCCATCACAAAATTAGTTGCGAGATTTTCAGCAAGAACTGATGGAGCTGTATGAAGGCCACCTGGAAGGTCAGGGCCCAGAAGGGAAAACTGCACTAAACCTTGGAGGATGTGGGCAGCAACCCAGACAAAGGCACGGAACACCCTAGAGAAGAGAAAGCATTCGCAACACACTTGCACTGTTTGATTAATTAATGAGCTGTGGCAATGATATGTTCAAAGGTAGTAAGACCTGAAGAAGGCTGAGATACTCCAAGGCGTGACAACGATAACAGATAGCAGTGGCAATAGCCATTCACTACAAACCTGGTCGACAGTGAATGGGGCCTATCAACCGAGTAACAGCAATGGCGGTAGTGAGGATTTTCTTATTAGACAGACCATGGACAACCTCCTTTAAGCAACTTGATGAAGGTGTAAACACGAAACTGGGAGGCATATAGAAAACAATCAGCACGATGGAAAACCCAGGGAGTAACCGGGTCATTGGGAGGAAAGAAGTGAATTAGGGAATCAATGGGAAGTTGTCACTATCACAGGCGTTATGTAGGGACCAGGGTAAGGGGGTGGGGGAGAGGGCAGGGGAGGGGTGGGGGAGAGGGCAGGGGAGGGGTGGGGGAGAGGGCAGGGGAGGGGTGGGGGAGAGGGCAGGGGAGGGGTGGGGGAGAGGGGAGGGGAGGGGTGGGGGAGAGGGGAGGGGAGGGGTGGGGGAGAGGGGAGGGGAGGGGTGGGGGAGAGGGGAGGGGAGGGGTGGGGGAGAGGGGAGGGGAGGGGTGGGGGAGAGGGGAGGGGAGGGGTGGGGGAGAGGGGAGGGGAGGGGTGGGGGAGAGGGGAGGGGAGGGGTGGGGGAGAGGGGAGGGGAGGGGTGGGGGAGAGGGGAGGGGAGGGGTGGGGGAGAGGGGAGGGGAGGGGTGGGGGAGAGGGGAGGGGAGGGGTGGGGGAGAGGGGAGGGGAGGGGTGGGGGAGAGGGGAGGGGAGGGGTGGGGGAGAGGGGAGGGGAGGGGTGGGGGAGAGGGGAGGGGAGGGGTGGGGGAGAGGGGAGGGGAGGGGTGGGGGAGAGGGGAGGGGAGGGGTGGGGGAGAGGGGAGGGGAGGGGTGGGGGAGAGGGGAGGGGAGGGGTGGGGGAGAGGGGAGGGGAGGGGTGGGGGAGAGGGGAGGGGAGGGGTGGGGGAGAGGGGAGGGGAGGGGTGGGGGAGAGGGGAGGGGAGGGGGAGAGGGGAGGGGAGGGGAGGGGGAGAGGGGAGGGGAGGGGAGGGGGAGAGGGGAGGGGAGGGGAGGGGGAGAGGGGAGGGGAGGGGAGGGGGAGAGGAGAGGGGAGGGGAGGGGGAGAGGGGAGGGGAGGGGAGAGGGGAGGGGAGGGGAGGGGGAGAGGGGAGGGGAGGGGAGGGGGAGAGGGGAGGGGAGGGGAGGGGGAGAGGGGAGGGGAGGGGAGGGGGAGAGGGGAGGGGAGGGGAGGGGGAGAGGGGAGGGGAGGGGAGGGGGAGAGGGGAGGGGAGGGGAGGGGGAGAGGGGAGGGGAGGGGAGGGGGAGAGGGGAGGGGAGGGGAGGGGGAGAGGGGAGGGGAGGGGAGGGGGAGAGGGGAGGGGAGGGGAGGGGAGGGGGAGAGGGGAGGGGAGGGGAGGGGGAGAGGGGAGGGGAGGGGAGGGGGAGAGGGGAGGGGTGGGGGAGAGCGAAGGATCAATGGAAGATGAAGTGCCATATGTGGCACTAAAATCAGCAGGGTAACCATCATTCGAAAGAGAGAGGTCGTGGTCGGCAAGAACTTTGTCAATGAGAAGCACCTGACTAGATAAAAAGTGCTGCCCCATAAAATGTGATGGTCATTAAAATTCTAAGAGGAGGAGGAAGAGAATTGTTGAAAGATGGCAGATTGGGCAGCAGATGTAGGTGGCAACTGCTTCCACTGTGCTATGAAGAGGGATCCACTTACTAATAATACCCATATTGACCAACATGCGAAAACCACCAGAAATCCTTGAAGGTGGGACTCTTCCGACAAAGCACCGAACCCCAGAAGGTGATGAGAGCATCAGTAAAATGAGATTCCTGGAGAACAACGAACTGTCAAGTGAACGGCAATAAGATTTTGCAGCTCTGGGAGGTAATAGTAGTTCCATTGAATAAGCATGGAGCAGCTATGAAAATGGGGTGTGAATAGCCTGGAATTAGTCACTGTCTGGTCACCATCTGTCCCCAATGAGGACAGAGTGACATCCGTAAGACGCCACACTCTGGTAGAGAGATTTCAGGCGTGCCGCAGGGGAGTTTCGTAGGACCGTTGCTATTCACAATATACATAAATGACCTTGTGGATAACATTTGAAGTTCACTGAGGCTTTTTTTGCGGCTAATGCTGTAGTATATCGAGAGGTTGTAACAATGGAAAATTTTACAGAAATGTAGGAGGATCTGCAGCGAATTGTCGCATGGTGCAGGACATGGCAACTTAATCTCAATGTAGACAAGTGTAATGAGCTGCGAATACATAGGAAGATCCCATATCATTTAGCTACAATATAGCAGGTCAGCAACTGGACGCAGTTAATTCCATAATTTATCTGGGAGTAGACATTAGGAGTGATTTAAAATGGAATGATCATATAAAATTGATCGTCGGTAAAGCAGATGCCACACAGATTCATCGGAAGAATCCTAAGGAAATGCAATCCGGAAACAAACGAAGAGAGAGAGAAGATCAAACGGAGAGTAGAACAGGATCGTTTAGTAATCGCGAAAGCGTTACGGAGACAAACTCCAGTGGAAGACTTTGCAGGAGAGACGCTCAGTAGCTCGGTATGGGTGTTTGTTAAAGTTGCGAGAACATACCTTCACCGAGGATTCAACCAGTATATTGCTAGCTCCTACGTGTATCTCGCTAAGAGACCGTGAGGATAAAATCAGAGATTAGAGCCCACACAGAGGAGGCATACCGACAAGCTCTCTTTCCACTAACAATACGAGACTGGAATAGAAGGGAGAACCGATAGAGGTTCTCAAAGTACCCTCCGCCACACACCGTCCAGTGGCTTGTGGAGTATGGATGTAGATGTAGTGAGAGGGAAGACTGTACCTCCATAGGCTCTGGAGGAGGAGGAGGAGGAGGAGTGGAGTGGGGTGGGTTGCCCTGGGACAGGTTTTTGTTCTCTTTCATAGGTTGATGCGGGCAGAGCAAAGATGGAGGGCAGGCATCTGCAAGATCCGGGAACCAAAGGGAAAGGGCAACCTTGGGGGCGCAGAGACTATGTCCTGTGGTCGATTTGTTGAAGCATGCCCCCAGCCTGAGACATTCCAGGGAGACAGGTTCAAGGAGGAACACTTCAGCTGGAGAGGTGGAGTGACATAGTAACTGCTGGGAAGGGGGATAGGAGAGGGGAAAGAGGGGAATTGGACAGGGTTAAGGAAGAGGAAGGATGGGGAAAGGATGTTAGAGGCGAAAGTAGAAGCCATGCACACAGGATCAAGTCTGACATTTTTTTTATGAGCCACAGTTAAGGTAAACGATCAACTGCAACTTTTCGCAACAGGGAATCTTCTGAGTGTGTTGAGTTATGGTCGAAACACAGATGGTGAAATACAGGGGATTGCTTCCTGGAGTGGGTGTCCACATTCACCACAAAGGGTCCACCATATATTGGGAAGATGTGCCCAAAATGAAAGCACTAAAAGCGCCTCATGGACTGCGGGATGTATGGCTTCACATCGCACTGGTAACGCACAACCTTGATCCCCAGGAGGATATCACCCTCAAAAGGCAGAATAAAGGCGCCATTATCCTTACGACATTTCTGTACACACTGGACAAAATGAATTCCGTTTCGCTTCAGACTAAACAAGAATTGTTCAGTTTGAAGGATGAGGTCACCATGAGAAAGAGCTCCCTGAACCACATTCGAGAGCTGGTGAGGTGTCGACGTAAGAATGTCGACAAGATGAGCCCAAGTATGAAGGCTGCTGATCAACAGAGAAAACAACTGCATTTTACAGAGACACTCCACGGCGCCAAACTTGACTTCAATTTTTCCCCACACAAAAATAACGGCTTTGAGGTGTTTAATGTATTCCCAATCCATGCTAGTACAGGACAGGTAGTGGGGAAAGTGTTTCACAATAAGCTAGCAAGCCTGGCCGCCTACTAGGGTGTAGTCATGCAGGGGAAGGCAGCAGGGATCTTAATGAGCTGCATTCAATGATCCATTACCAAATGAAGAAATGGCTGAAGGACAGCCTGTTGCTTTGGAGCTTGATACGTTTCATATGCAAACCATTCACCTTGATACCACCACTCCAATCAGGGGCTCTCTCCATGAGCGCCACCCAGCCACACCGAAAACCATCCAGCATGGCGTCTATTGCCAGGCGTCCTGATGCTACAGAACGACAATCAACTACTGCTGGCATAAGTCAGGTGACAAGAGCTCAGTTATCTAAAGTGTGGCCCCTTTCTTGTCAGGGGGCACAGCCAGATGGGTACATAACAGCCCCACAACATGGCCTGTCTACACATGCTTGTGACCTACCTGGTCAGATAGGGTGTACAGCTGGAAAACGTAAAGGGGAGGGAGGGAGACAAGGAAAGGTAGAAGTATCAACGTCGTAGGTTCTGGGTGGGGGGAGAGGGTCTTCCTGAAATAGTTCACACTATGGAGAAGAATTTATAAGTGGGTGTCATACCCCAAATGTGGAGCAAAAATGCTAAGGAAGGAAAGGAAAAACCAACAATCGCAAGTCACAGGAAACCAGTTGGATAGCTAGGTCGACATTACTAAGAACACCGAGATAGGGGAAGGGGGCATTGGGGAAGGAGTGAGTGGCACAGTGAAGGAAAGGCAGCTAAGGAAGAGAGGGCTGCAATAACTCAAGGACCCCATGGATGCCACGCACTATCTCATGAACGAACCTTGAGCACGGAGGGAGGGAGCAGCAGTGCTTTTTCTTTAAGGAAGATTTTGTAAACTGTCACGAATTTATCACCTGGTTTTGTTTTGCTTTATAGTGCAGAAGGAACTGGGGTCATATGCACCCAAGTCAAAACTATAGAACACGTAACTGTAGTTAAAAACGACTACACGTCAGTCGCAATTGGCATAAGAGAAGATACCTAGAAACAGGCACGAGGTGAAAGGGCTAAAAGAGACCATCCAGAAATCGAGGTCCAAAACTAAAAATTGAATGGCCTTCACCATATTGCTTTGGCGGATAAAAATAAAACTCGGTCAACAGCCCACATGTCATTTGCTATAACGGCCGTAACTCAGACGGCAAACCCCAACGAGAAGTTAAAAGGTCAAAAAATGGACGTTCCACCAGTAAGAAGAGGACAGTCAGAACTTCAGCGGAATGTGTACAAAGTGGTGGGGTAGCGCCACTTATCAAATGAAGATGGCTAAAAAGGCAGTGTCCAATACGCAGCCTAGTTAAAATGACCTCTTCCGGGCGAGAGGGGCGAGAGGCGGTCGGCCAAGCCGCTGGGAGAGGCTTGATAAGCTGGAGCTTATTCCGTGAATGGAGGACCATTAGCGATGACAGACACCACCTCCTGGCAGATGGAGACACTGATCAGAGGGGATGCAAGTACGCGCGAGCTGAGATACGAGAGAGGTGGCCATTGTCTTCGGCAATGGCAACTCTCACTTAGATTCTTAATAATGTAACAATATTTAGTGCAATTGATTGTGTTGTTCTGAGAACACGAGTTTGATCGTAACAATTTACTTAGCACATACTGTGTCTGCAAACCAACATCAAGTTATAAAAGAATGACCACAGGAATCTTATTGATTGCACGAGTTAAGAATGTCCACTGTTTTCCTTTATTTCCTTATCCTATTGCGCCCACAGCGGGAGGGAAAAAGAAACGAATATATCGAAATAACTGCAGGAAGAATGTTTGGGGAGAGAGTAAGGATCGAACGACATTTTGAGGAAAATTTTCGGAGCAAAAAGGGATGACATTAGCGGAGAGTGGCGAAAACTGCATAACGAAGAGATTCATGAACTCTATTCAAGCCCTGTCCATCAGTATTATTAAATGACGTAGGCTGCAATGGGCGGGTCACGTAGCTCGAATGGATGAGGGCAGGGCAGCGCGCAGAGTACTGGTAGGGCATTTAGAGGGAGAAAGTCATGTGGGGAGACCGAGGCGTAGATGGGAGGATAATGTTAAGGCTGATTTGAGGACCCTAGGTATTGAATGTGAATGGAAGGAAATAGCCCAAGACATGGACAGAGGGCGAAAATACGTTGCTGCGGTAATGGACTATAGAGTCGTGAGTGAGTACAACTAATCAATAGGAAGCGATTATGGAAGCTCAAACTTCAGCCTTTGGCTGTAACGAGGTGTAGGAAGTTTGGATCGTCTGCAAAACACGTTGCACTCTTTGGGAGGCGAAGCGCGGTATCTTTCCCATTGTGTAGAAGGGAGGTTTGACCGGCAACTTTAAACCTGGGAAATTCTGGACTGATTGGTTGGCAGCCGCCCCCACCATGAGCGGTCATGCGAGCAGAGCAATAGCGTGTCAGTCATGGACTGCTGCTGAAGACTTGGACGAGAGAGGACGCTTTTCTGAGATGGGTAGAGCGATGCTCTATTTAAGTGTGGAAATGTGCTATATTTATGATTAATGGTTTAACATTAGGTAAACAACTATTTCTGCAGCCAGACGTAATATTAATATTTTGAGGGAACGAAATTTATTTAGGTAGGTAATGTGCAATAGTAGGTGATGTAGAAACGCTTGTTTTGTGATAGTAATTAACAATTCTGGGGTTTTATAACAATTTCGCTTTGAATAATTTAATCTTTCTTTGTCGAGCAAGCAAGTTCATTAGGAAAAATTAATATTTCAAGTGCGTGTGGCAATTTACTTAGTTTTGCACCTGGCACTCACCACGTGCGGGTGATCAATAATCAAAACTAGTTGAGACACGAGTGCTATGGACCTATAGCATGTAAGCAGGAAGCGTGCTATTGCGTGAAATATGCATGTGGAATAAAACACTTATAATTTTTAAATTTTCTTACGTATCTGCAATCTTTCTTTAGTAACGTAGATCCTTTGTGAAGGACACGTGGTAACTCGTGTGAAGGCGTGTGTCAAATTTTAGGAAACCAAGTGAAGATAATGCTTGCTTATTCATGTTTATTGAAATGTAGAGTCACGTGGGGACATTTTCTGAATAATTAATACTGCAAAGTGGGGAAAGATGTTAGTAAACTGATAACGTAACCATTAACTTTGGATGGAACGAAGTAGTTCAACTTGTGTGTATTTTGTGTAATTTTGGAAGGGTTTTCATATTTCAATGGGTGACTGTGTCGGGAGTAGGCAGCAGTACAGTAGTGGCTATTAAAGTGAATGATCTAATAGGCGCGGAATTTGTATGTGATGATTTTGGGTACAGGTAGTTACTGAATGGTGAATATCTGAACTGCTAACGGCTAGATCCTTACGTTTTTCCTGTGCATGTTGAGTAATGGATTCAGTGATGAAATATCCTTTTCTTCCGATCAAAAAGTGGGCATTTGTGGTAAGAGAGACCACTCTGTAGGAGACCACAGTCTTAGTAAAAGAGATGCGTTAAGGTTTGTTTAAAGAGGGGAATTTTTTCCTTATCTGAAATTCTTGCTGAATAAACCAATTTGTTATATATAATTCAAATTTGAGTCTTAACATGCTTTCTGTAACAGTAGACAAGGCTTTCATTATTTTATCTCATTATCTGTTGACAAAGAAATTTATTATTTAATGATTTTCCTGTATGTTTGAATGTCAATCAGTGGGCCAAGCAGAACTGACATAGTTTTAATGTTAGGGCATTTATGCAAAGGTCCAGCAAATAAATTCGTTGTGCGTAGTATTAAACTGAAGTAGTAGAGGGAACCTTCCACGAGGACTGCAGCCTTGGCAGCAGCGTCAGCAGCCTAGTTTCCTGGCAGTCTGATATTTCTGTGGGTTCCTTGTCATGTCGCACTGGCTCCACCAATAGCGAGCAAGTGACAATTTTCCTGAACCCGCTGCACTAAGAGATGGGCGGTGTACAGTGCACAGACTTTGAATGGCGCCGGGTGAGAGCATAGGACAACTGAAAAGGCTGTGTCACCTGATATACTCAGTGCCAGGATACAAGATTAACAGAGCGTGTTCTAGCTCTCTCATAGTAAAGGCGGCATTGTAACACTATTCGTAGAAGAGGGTATCGCCCGAGCCGCCTCCACTCGTTGATTGATGAAGGCAGCATGATAGTGGGAAGACCTCGAAATTTCCGCAGAATGGTGGCCCAAGGTGTGAGATAGCAATAGGGTCCACGATAACCGACTGCTAGTGTGAGGCCGGAAATTGGGGAATGGATGTTGGTCCGAGAGAGCAGCTGGCGGTTGGCCCAAACGACAGAGGAAGGGGTGGAACTGTTATAAGAACTAGTGAATGAAATCCAGCTAGCTCATTTTCTGTCCCTAACAACGGTACGACACTGCACGCATCTGTTTATAATGAATGCAGTTTGCCATGGCGGTTATAAACGCGGAGATCACATCACTGTGCGCGAATTGCATCGTGACATGCCTTAGTCCACCAAGGGACTGGGACATGGCGCGGCGAAGAGGAAGTCCAAGGAATGAAAAGTTCTGCAGCAGTAAAGAGAACTTGAGATATTCCACCTGGTCATCAGAACTGGGGAAATCTTCGAAGGTCGCCAGGGAGGAGAACATCTGAAAGTCTGCCGTAGTAAGCTGTCATTTGGGTGTGCACGTAGATAGCGTAGGAGTCAGCAAACGGACAGCACACGGGAATTTATCGCTCGAGTAGTTGTAAAGAACAGAACACTGAAGACTATGGGCAAGCTGGGCAGTGACGAAGGATATTTCCAGATGGGAATAGGCGTGGGAGGATTCAGAAAGGAAAGTGCGTGTTCCAGTGTTAAGGCAGAAGAGATTAAGTTGATGAACGTCAGCCAACAGTGTACCTCTGACAGATTCTGGGAGAACCCCAAATGGGATAATGCACATTGAAGTCACCAAATAGCAAAAAATGGGGGGGTAGCTGCTCAGTAAGCTGAAGGAAGTCTGCCCTGGTGACATCAAATTATGGCGGGACATAGATGGTATAGAGGAAAAATGTCAGGTAAGGAAAGAAGGAAAAGGCGAACTGCAAGAGCTTTGAGATGGGTAGTCAGAGAGCTGGGTTGACAGTCATCCTGTATGACAGGCAGGACACTCCCACGAGATTGAATGGCGACCTCATGGGGAAGGTCAAAGCAAATCGTTAAGGAAGTTGAATGTTCTAAACCGTCTTGAGGACGCAATTTTGTTTCCTGAATGCAGAGTACAAAGGATGCTGCGATGCTAAGAGCAGCTGTAAATCCTCTTTGCAGGACCGAAGGCTGGCTACGTTCTGTTGGAGAAGAGTCATGAAGAGAGACGTAGGGATGCCAACTCGGTGGCTGTCTCTACAACAAAGGCACAGGATGAGGAGAATTCTGCTCCTTCAGGTCCACAGAAGCATCGGCTTGCTTCTGCAGTCAGTCTTGAGTCCAACGCTGAAAAACCGTTGGTGGTGTGCACTGATGACGCGGAGGCCAGCCGGGCTAATATATCACGTGGCGACACCGTCTAAGAGGATCTGGGAGTCGGCGAAGGAGAAGATCGTTTGCCTTTGGTGGACTTCTTCGAGCCTTTCCAGTTGAAGGAGGACTGGAAGATTCGAGTGCTGGCTGTAGGAAGTATTCACAGGAGAGTTGCTCCTGTACTTTCCAGCATACCTGTTGTGGTGCTGGTGGCTTCGACCCTTGAACCGAGTTTGATACCTTGTTGCAGAGGTGGACACGTGGAGGGGGGGAATGGCGATGCTACCTGTACACCTTACGTCAGAACTGAATTGGAGGGCGCATGTCTGTGTGGCCATATCATTCATGGAGAGAAGGGTAACAAGAATAGAACTATAGGTGCCAGACGGGCGAACGCAGGGTTTGTGACTAGCCAGTATCTTGCGAGCGACTGGGTAAGACTTTTTACTTTACCCAGATCTATTTGACAGCCCGCTCATCAAGATACATGAGAAAACCCAGAGAGGCGGCGGCATGGCCGTCAGTGCAGTTGATACAGCAGGGAAGAGGCGGCAGACAATCGTCCTTGTGCATATCCCTACCACACGATACATGTATGTCTGGGTGTCGACAAGACGTTCTAGTTTGGTTGAAACGATGACACTGGTAGCAGCCCATCGGGTTCGGAATGTACGACCGGACTGTGGTAAATTTCATAGCCTGCTTTGATCTTTGTTGGAAGCACCGCTCTTAAAGGTCAGAAGGTGTGTGGTTGGACACTAAAGAAGAACCTATTGCATCACCCAATGGACGGCACTGGCACCCTAATCGGAGGTAAGATATGATCACGGCCTCAGTCCGACCGTTGAGGAGCCTAGTATAAATTACGCCACAAGAAGAATGAGTGCTATGGGCACAGACACGAACAGGGTAACCATGGAGAAGCGGGGTGGCAAGCAGTTATATTGTACTTCAGAATCAGTAGTAGTCTCCAAAAGCGAAGTGCCTGTCTGCCCCCTCCCACTCCCCCTCCCCCGCCCCCCTTCCCAGTCCAGCTCTGCAACAAGCTATCAAACTCTCATCTCACCACCTTTCTGAATAATAAACGGATTTACTGTGGTGAAGGACTGACTCATCAGTATGAGAGACGAGGAACCATTGTGCAACAGGAGAGGTCTTTGAATCGTTAGCCTCATTAGGTTTACATTTCTTAGATACTTATTGGGAAGACGATTAGTTCATTGCTAGGAAGTCCATCACGATTGTCAGCATCTCAAATGGCTCACTCCTTCCAACTGGGGCCCCCTCCACAAGGGGGTGCTCCCACCTTAGATAACAGGTCACACCTCCCAACACCTGACAGAGGGACAAATCGGCAATATGGGAAGGTTGCAGCTGAGAATTACTTCTCCTAGGGGTTATGTGCGAACCCTATCTGTCGACCCAGGGTTGGGAATAACGAGTTACCCCGTCACCTGTTATGCGTCAGATGTGTGGGCCGGCCTTCAGGAGCCCACAGGAGACTGTTCTTCCTTCAGGGAAGAACAACGCAGAAAATTCCAAGTAACACACCAGACATGTTCACTAAGGGAGGGAAGAAAGAATAGCAGAGGATAGGCATGCAACACGGAAGGGAAAGATTCTACAAAGACTGGGGCCCCGTAGTACCCAAGCACTAACCTGCCACAGAGTGTCGAGCCCCCTGGGGGAATTTATCATCTGGGTGCTGTGTGTGACTAGTAGTGGACAGTGTTTGTATTCTGTAGGCCACAGCACAGCTCATGGAGGGTGCTTTGTACAAATGTAATATTTCTGTCGTCTAACGCTTATTTAGAGAGAGAGAAATTATGTTACTTGACTGCCGTTATGTTCTTATAGGAAACATACTTTTCACAAAAAGTTGTATCCCACAAGATTTGTGTATTGGTGTCCTATTATTCTGCTAGTGAAGCTTAACGCCTATCCAAGTAGCTGGCATGGTGATTGCCACGCCTGTGTTTTCTATTTTAACAGCCACAGTTGCATTTCACCTTCAGTTATCTTTACTCCCATTTACACGGTTCTTCTGTCTGACAGAGTCGTGCAGAGGGACGGCACACCGAAATACAAAGCATCGTTTCCACACTATCTTGGATGATTCGTTGGCATCACCACTTCCCTACCTCTCATCGCGTCCCAGTAGCCAGTAGACTACCACCCCTTTGCCTTGTTTGGATCTACTGAAGGACAGGTGACTGCCTGATTATATACATACATTTGTAGCACATATCGTAAGGCAGAGTGTCAGACCTCACGGCACACTTCAAATTGTCATGGCTTATCTGCGCCATTGCCTTCACGACTCCTGTTAATCTGAAGGTCAACTCCGATGACACCATCAGAGAATATGCGTGAACAGTTGAGTGTCCCCTGGTCAGATTCAGCTGCATAACCATCTTTATGTAGTCTTATTATTGAAGAAAGTCAACTTTCAGAAAAGCCGTCTTGAGTAAGAGGTTTCCTTTGGTAAGCTTTAAAATACCGGGTCTCTGGAGGTGCTAAACTTGCATTTTGTTCCATACCATACTCATTACGAAACACTTTCGAGTTCAGCTATCATGGCCACTGCGCGTGTAACTGTTAGCAATAATCAACCGTTTATATTTTTTACCGACGTTCATATTTTCTAGAGTGGTATCATACAGCACTCAGGCCTCCTAACAGGAGGCCGTTCTTACGGGAGAACACGGGAAATGGGCTCCAGTCAATCAGCTTCAGGTATAAATATAACACACTGAAAGTGAAGGTCACGATTTTTATTTATTATAAACTTAAGGTGACGGCATCCCTGAATTTCCTTTATTAATGGTAACTAGCCTCAACCTTGCAAGGCCACAAATCAACCGTTGTCTGAGCAAGGCCAGAATTGCAACACTGCCTGGATAGGGGACTCAACACTGAAGAGGTTAATTCAAGGACGCACTAACCTCACCCTGTCTCCCTCAATGAAATAGTTTTGCCCTGTGCATTCAACTGGGAAGCATGTTTCTAATTAACAACGTTGGGCAGCCAGGCGCCAGAGGAAAATAGCGCTGGGGAGTCTAGCTTTCCGAAATACGCTCCTGAAGTGATCGAAAACTGCGCTGCTTTACTTGTTTCAGCGAACTCTCAGTTCCACATTTTAGTTATTTACTGCTGTGAGGAAATATCCTCCGTTGAGCAGCGATTTGCAGTTTAATTAAATGAACTTCAGCTATGCAGGGGAATGCGCTGCTATTTAACTTAAAGACACGATGCCGCAGACAGACGTCAAATATTGCTGCCACCACACTAACTCAGAAGTTTATCAGATTATTAGGTGGTGTTGGCAATATATTACAAGAACATTTGCACAGTACGAATTTGCGTAAGATGTAATTTACATGCAGAATAACTACATGTAGTTTACAGTGAGTATTACAATTTCAGTTTTGTTTTAGTTAACTCCAATTATTCCTACATTATTCTCATGCGGTTTGTGGAAGTCCTTCCCCATTTCGGAACATATTCAGACTGCGACTGTGTTTACTGAAATATGGATCAGATTTCATATGAATGGGTGTAACGTTTCAGGACAAAAACCGTACAAGTCGCTTATAAACACTCAGGGACACGAGTAAGGATAAGGGCAGACTTTCATAGCGTATCTCCTAAAATAATGTCTTACGTATGTTTTGAAATGTATAGTAAGCTTCCACCTGCACGCACGAACTGTTCAAGTAACATTTCTTTTGGAACATCCAGGAAGTACTAAGTGTAGTTTCCTATATACCGATGAAACTCCACGACTATTTCTACGGAAAACTGAAAGAATGTTTTCGACATTCTTTTCCCACACATTATTATCTGTAAGTACTGAATCCTATTACGCCTGATTCGTATCGTCTCATTCTGCTACATTTTTTAATTTCATAAAATGCCTAACACTTTATCTACACTAGACCCTAGTTCCCAATATTCACTTTTCACATGTCTTAAGATCAGACTGGACATTATTTTGATATTTTTCCACGCAACAGAACCTCTTATCTCTTAGTTTGAATAAGGCCAGATTACAACGGCTACTTCGCGCCATGTCAGTTTAAATCTTTTACAACCACCGTGTCATACGTCAATGGGGCAAAAGCAATGTCACTTCTGGTTTCGGACGACACTCCATCCAGGATAACATTCTACTTACTATTTACCTAGAAATACTGTGCATCCCAAAACTAGTGAACTTTTATTAAAACTGTGTGCCCGACCGAGACTCGAACTCGGGACCTTTGCCTTTCGCGGGCAAGTGCTCTACCATCTGAGCTACCGAAGCACGACTCACGCCCGGTACTCACAGCTTTACTTCTGCCAGTATCCGCCTCCTACCTTCCAAACTTTACAGAAGCTCTCCTGCGAACCTTGCAGAACTAGCACTCCTGAAAGAAAGGATATTGCGGAGACATGGCTTAGCCACAGCCTGTGGCTAAGCCATGTCTCCGCAATATCCTTTCTTTCAGGAGTGCTAGTTCTGCAAGGTTCGCAGGAGAGCTTCTGTAAAGTTTGGAAGGTAGGAGGCGGATACTGGCAGAAGTAAAGCTGTGAGTACCGGGCGTGAGTCGTGCTTCGGTGGCTCAGATGGTAGAGCACTTGCCCGCGAAAGGCAAAGGTCCCGAGTTCGAGTCTCGGTCGGGCACACAGTTTTAATCTGCCAGGAAGTTTCATATCAGCGCACACTCCGCTGCAGAGTGAAAATCTCATTCTAGTGAACTTTTGTTTGTTTAAACAGGCGTCTGTAAATACAGGAACTTAATGTTTCTAACAAGTCTCCCTAAACAGACTTCCTGGCGTTTAAATGATGGTCTCAGTTTGCACAACGGTGTCAAGGTCTTTGGGGTAACATTTTTAAAAAAAGAGGATTATCAGGTATATACAGAAACTCACCAGTGTCCACTCAAGCGAGTCACTGAAGTCCCTCATGCTCTGTTCCTGCAGCGACAGCTCCAGTGCAGTCTCAAGGTCCCTCCTGAAACGCTCATCTTCTTCTTCGAGTGAATAGTCACCACAGGATTCGTCCGCACGCTGTAGCCAAAAATATTGTTTTCAGTTTGCGCCAACTGATTAGCTAATACTAGAAACATGTTCGGCTACAGCCAATTTTTCTTAACATAGGACGACTTAAACTGCTGATTTTAGAAATAATTAGCCTTATTTTTATTTATCTCAAATTTTCTTTGATGGGTTTCAAAACGGTCAATAGTTTTGGCCGTCAAAACCACTAAAAACAGATCCTAACCAAAAGCTATCAGGTGTTTACCATACTTCATGTTCCAGACCAAGGATTACATTCGAATAGCGGAACTGTTAAAATGCTTGAGAAAACCTGACTCAGACGAAGTGGAAATCAACTGCAGAAAATTAAGTTTTAAGTAAGTGCTGATAACATTTATGATCTATGGGACAAATCTTAGCGGAGAAAAACATACACACGCCAATCTCTGGCAACAACAACACCAACGAACCTAAAAAGAAGGAGTGACCAAATTAATTTCAATTCCACCACTAACGAATAGCAGATGATTAAACTGATTCAGAATGAAAGCCAGCTTATCATGGAATAAAAACCCTATCAATCACATCGAAGCGCTCAAATGTAAATACAAATGAGGTAGACATCATAGGAGAAAGAACTATGTAGATTGAGAGTGAAGGGTGCTGGGGAATGGGAACTGGCAGTTCGTAAGAAGGGAGGTAGTATTCAGACAGCTTTATTTTGTGTATATGCAGTAGATTTGACCAACTATCAGTTGATTGGAGCCTCTTGTAGCTGTAGGAAACGTGCAGCAGTCCTCAGCAGTTAGGAAGCCTAAGTCAGCTGCATAGTCTAACAGGAAGAAGATTCTGCTGCTAGGTAGTTCGCACAGTAGAGGCGTGGGTCAGCAGTTGTAGGTAGTGTTCGGGAGGAGCATCAGGTCACCAACACTGTTAAACCTATTGCAGGGTTGACGCAGGTGACTCATCACAGGGGAGTTGTGTAGAAATTTTAAGTACGAGGGTCAGGTAGTGATTGCGGATGGAGCTGGGAATACTCTTGTTAGGGACGAGGAATATGACGTAGGTGGTGACCTGGTAAGGACAGATACTTAAACTGGTGGCACGAATATGCATCTCAGACAACTTTTTCAGCGTCATGATCGGCCCCATCTTAAAGCTGCTGTTAGGCGTGTTAACATGGGGGTGGAGAAGGCACCGATGGCAGACGGCATGGCTCACAACACTGTGGTGGCAGTTGATCAATAGATACGGTTTTACCAGGCATGGCCTGCTCCTCAATAGGTAGTGGAATGGGAGGCTGGCGAAGCTTATCGGTGACAATACAATGGGTGGTTGATGGATCACTCATGGGAAAGTTCCTTCAGTAGCTGGTATTAGAGCTGTACCTCTTTTAAATTGAAGTCAGATGATAGGTATACCTGCTTAAATGGAATCCCTCTAACAAAGGAATCACCTTCAGATGTGGTCAGGTATGGCCGTAGAGAAGGAATTTGCAAACATCAAAATATTAGAGGTATTGGAGATAAAATTAGTGAAATGCTTATAGATGTTGACTGACATTACTGATATATCGGAGCATCACTTACATAACTTGACATTTCAGAGGCTTCCTTTAGGAAGATATAGATTAGCTGGCTATTTTTCTGAGACTTCTTTGAGGTGTTGGAGTGGCTATGTACAGTATTCTATTTGAGTCCATAAACTTATCACGACACTGCACTCAACATGTATTTGAATGTTGTGCAGGGGCAGTTGCATTTAGTGAAACTAATTGTTCTTGTTTATAGGTCCCCTATCTGACTTCGAAGCATTTCTGCTCAAGCTAGAAAGGGTTCTTTGGTCACTTTATAGGACGTACCCAAAATTATGTGTGGTGACTTCAATATTAATTTTGTATATGATTGTGCAAGAAAAAGGATGTTGGTAGATCTAAGTTCATAAGATCTGATGCAGACTTTTCAACCAAGGTGCAAGGGAACAGTAGCATAGCCATAGACAATACTTTTATTCATTTTTCATTACTAGATGGACACTGGTAGTAAAAGGTTGAGCGTCCTATCAGGTCATGATCCACAAATTTACACTAAAAGGCTTTTGTTCTCAAATGCCACAATTACGAACTATGTAGGAAAGCTAATCCAACAGTGATAGCGTGTTTCTTCACCGCATTAAATAACAAGAGTGGCGGAATGTTTATGGTGCCGATAACAGATGACAAATATAACTCTTTCCTAAACACATTTCTCATGCTATTTGAAAGCCGCTTTCAATTAGAACATTGTAAACGAGATACTAGCACTAAAAAGCAGCCTGTGTGGCTGATTAGTGGGATAGGATATTATGTTCAACGAAGTGGGAATTATCTCTAAGTGTTATTAGTCAATCAAGCTACAGTAGCCCATTACAAACAGTATTTTAATGGCGCTTGAAAACATTATTAGGAAGGCAAAGAGTATGTGGTACACAAACAGAACAGCTAATTCACGGAATAAAATTAAAACCATATATTCAATTGTGAAGGGAGTGTTTGGTCAGCAGCAAAAAAAAACTTCGAGGTAAACTCAGTTCGTAGTTAGTATTTCTCTTACTGGAAATATATATATAATTTAACAATCATTTTCTGAGCCTTGGTGGTGAATTAAATGAAAACTTCGTTTATGCAGGGAATCCTAGAACTCTTGGAAAATGCCTTTCCCAGACTGATGTCTGAAATACTCCTCTGTGATGCTGACAAGGGGAGACTGAGTTAATTGTTAAATCTGAGGACTCGTGGATATGATTAGTGCCTAGCAGAATATCGAAGTACTGTCCTGTGGATGTTAGCCCTATACGTAGTCGTATTCGTAATTTTTCTTTTAAGAATTGTCAGTTTCATGAACGATTAAATTAGTAGTAAAGCTGTTTTATGAAAAGGGAAGAAGGGATAATGTGGACAATTTTAGACCAATTTCTATGCCTCTGTTTATTGACGTTATTTAAAAGTCAGAGTACATAAAATATCATTTTACATTGCATAATTTGCTATCTAATGTACAGTCTGCCTTTAGAAGTCTTAACAACTGAAAATGCTGTATTCCCTTTCTGTGAGGTACTAGATGGATGAAACAAATGGTTTCGAATGCTAGACTGATTTAACCAAGATATTTGACTGCCTATCACAAAATAATGTTCCTTAAGTTGGAGCATTACGGAATATGGGTAATAGCTCACAGTTGGTTCACCACTTTAACAGCAACGCGCGCAACACCTATCTGCATTTGGATTCCACTTCCGTAACTATTGTTCAGAAATGTGTGCAGTATACTGCTGCATCCATTTTCTGTAAGCTACCACAAGAATTCAATAATGTTAGCAGTAATCCACGCCTATTCTGTTTAGTTCCTTCAAAAAATTAAGCAAATTCGTTTGTTATATTCTTTATTGACTTAAGCTGAAGGCTTGACTTTTTTGGCTCATGAACATTTTATTTTATCTGTTATTACGTTTATGTTGCAACTTCATGTAGTGACAGTTTCAATGACCTTTGAGATTTGTCCTCACTTTGGTCCTACAGAACTAGACTAGTGAGTAAATAAATAAAATAACCAGCGATAGGTAACTTCCCCCATGAACCATGGACCTTGCCGTTGGTGGGGAGGCTTGCGTGCCTCAGCGATAGAGATAGCCGTACCGTAGGTGCAACCACAACGGAGGGGTATCTGTTGAGAGGCCAGACAAACGTGTGGCTCCTGAAGAGGGGCAGCAGCCTTTTCAGTAGTTGCAAGGGCAACAGTCTGGATGATTGACTGATCTGGCCTTGTAACAATAACCAAAACGGCCTTGCTGTGCTGATACTGCGAACGGCTGAAAGCAAGGGGAAACTACGGCCGTAATTTTTCCGAGGGCATGCAGCTTTACTGTATGATTAAATGATAGCGTCCTCTTGGGTAAAATATTCCGGAGGTAAAATTGTCCCCCATTCTGATCTCCGGGCGGGGACTACTCAAGAGGACGTCGTTATCAGGAGAAAAAAGTGACGTTCTACGGATCGGGGCGTGGAATGTCAGATCCCTTAATCGGGCAGCTAGGTTAGAAAATTTAAAAAGGGAAATGGATACGTTGAAGTTAAATATAGTGGGAATTAGTGAAGTTCGGTGGCAGGAGGAGCAAGACTTTTGGTCAGGTGAATACAGGGTTATAAATACAAAATCGAATAGGGGTAATGCAGGAGTAGGTTTAATAATGAATAGGGAAACAGGAATGCGGTTAAGCTACTACAAACAGCATTTTTTGTCATCAGTCTACTGACTAGTTTGATGCGGCCCGCCACCAATTCCTTTCCTGTGCTAACCTCTACATCTCAGAGTAGCACTTGCAACCTACGTCCTCAATTATTTGCTTGACGTATTCCAATCTCTGTCTTCCTCTACAGTTTTTGCCCTCTACAGCTCCCTCTAGTACCATGGAAGTCATTCCCTCATGTCTTAGATGACCTATCATCCTGTCCCTTCTCCTTATCAGTGTTCTCCACATATTCCTTTCCTCTCCGATTCTGCGTAGAACAACCTCATTCCTTACCTTATCAGTCCACCTAATTTTCAACATTCGTCTATAGCACCACATATCAAATGCTTCGATTCTCTTCTGTTCCGGTATTCCCACAGTCCATGTTTCACTACCATACAATGTTGTACTCCAGACGTACATCATCAGAAACTTCTTCCTAAATTAATGCCGGTATTTGATATTAGTAGACTTCTCTTGGCCAGAAATGCCTTTTTTGCCATAGCGAGTCTGCTTTTGATGTCCTTGTTCCGTCCGTCATTGGTTATTTTACTGCCTAGGTAGCAGAATTCCTTAACTTCATTGACTTCGTTACCATCAATCCTGATACGTTTCTCGCTGTCCTCATTTCTACTACTTCTCATTAACTTCGTCTATCTCCGATTTACTCTCAAACCATACTGTGTACTCATTACACTGTTCATTCCGTTCAGCAGATCATTTAATTCTTATTCACTTTCACTCAGGATAGCAATGTCACCAGCGAATCGTATCATTGATATCTTTTCACCTTGTATTTTAATTCCACTACTGAACCTTTCTTTTATTTCCATCATTGCTTCCTCGATGTACAGATTGAAGAGTAGGGGCGAAAGGCTACAGCGTTGTCTTACTCCTTAATACGAGCACTTCGTTCTTTATAGGCCACTCTTATTGTTCTCTCTAGGTTGTTTTACATATTGTATATGACCTGTCTCTCCCTATAGCTTACCCCTACTTTTTAAGAATCTTTAACAGCTTGCACCATTTTATATTGTCTAACTTTTTCCAGGTCGACAAATCCTATGAACGTGTCTATTTTTCTTTAGCCTTGCTTCCATTATTAGCCGGAACGTCAGAATTGCCTCTCTCGTGCCTTTATTTTTCCTAAAGCCAAACTGATCTTCACCTAGCGCATTCTCAATTTCCTTTTCCATTCTTCTGTATGATTCTTGTAAGCAGCTTCGATGCATGAGCTGTTAAGCTGATTGTGCGATAATTCTCGCACTTGTCAGCTCTTGCCGTCTTCGGAATTGGGTGGATGATGCTTTTCCGAAAGTCAGAAGGTATGTCGCCAGACTCATTCTACACACCAACGTGAATAGTCGTTTTGTTGCCACTTCCTCTAATTATTTTAGAAATCCTGATGGAATGTTATCTATCCCTTCTGCCTTACTTGAACGTAAGTCGTCCAATGCTCTTTTAAATTCCGATTCTAATACTGGATCCCTTCTCTCTTCTAAATCGACTCCTGTTTCTTCTATCACATCAGAAGAATCTTCACCCTCATAGAGGCCTCCAATGTATTCTTTCCACGTATCTGCTCTCTCCTCTGCATTTAACAGTGGAATTCCCGTTGCACTCTTAATGTTACCACCGTTGTTTTTAATGTCACCCAAGGTTGTTTCGACTTTCCTGTATGCTGAGTCTGTCCTTCCGACAATCATATCTTTTTCGATGTCTTCACATTTTTCCTGCAGCCATTTCGTCTTAGCTTCCCTGCACTTCCTATTTATTTCATTCCTCAGCGACTTTTATTTCTGTATTCCTGATTTTTCCGGAACATGTTTGTACTTCCTCCTTTCATCAATCAACTGAAGTATTTCTTCTGTTACCCATGGTTTCTTCGCAACTACCTTCTTTGTACCTATGATGGCCCTTTTTAGAGACGTCCATTCCTCATCAACTGTGTTGCCTACTGCGCTATTCCTTATTGCTGTATCTATAGCGTTAGAGAACTCCAAACGTAGCTCGTCATTCCTTAGAACTTCCATATCCCACTTCTTGGCGTATTGATTCTTCCTGACTAATGTCAGGAACTTCAGCCTACTCTTCATCACTACTATATTGTGATCTGAGTGTGTGCTCCTGGGTACGCCTTACAATCCAGTATGATTTCGGAATCTGTGACCATGATGTAATCTAATTGAAATCTTCCCACATCTCCCGGCCTTTTCCAAGTATACCACCTCCTCTTGTGATTCTTGAACAGGGTATTCGCTATTACTAGCTGAAACTTATTACAGAACTCAATTAGTCTTTCTCCTCTTCATTCCTTGTCCCAAGCCCATATTCTCCTGTAACCTTTTCTACTCCTTCCCCTACAACTGCATTCCAGTCGCCCATGACTATTAGATTTTCGACCCCCTTTACATACTGCATTACCCTTTCAATATCCTCATACACTATCTGTTCATCTTCAGCTTGCGACGTCGGCATGTATACCTGAATTATCGTTGTCGGTGTTGGTCTGCTGTCGATTCTGATTAGAACAACCTAGTCACTGAAATGTTCACAGTAACACACCTTCTGCCCTACCTTCCTATTCATAACGAATCCTACACTTGTTACACCATTTTCTGCCGCTGTTGATATTACCCGACACTCATCTGACCAGAAATCCTTGTCTTCCTTCCACTTCACTGACCCTTACTACATCTAGATTGAGCCTTTGCATTTCCCTTTTCAGATTTTCTAGTTTCCCTACCACGTTCAAGCTTCTGACATTCCACGCCCCGACTGGTAGAAGACTATCCTTTCGTTGATTATTCAATCCCGGAGATCCGAATGGGGGACTATTCCGGAATCTTTTGCCAATGGAGAGATCATCATGACACTTATACTACAGGCCACATGTCCTGTGGATACACGTTACGTGTCTTTAATGCAGTGGCTTCCATTGCCATCTGCATCCTCATGTCGTTGATCATTGCTGATTATTCCGCCTTTAGGGGCAATTTCTCACCCCTAGGACAAGAGTGCCCTGAACCTCTATCCGCTCCTCCGCCCTCTTTGACAAGGCCGTTGGCAGAATGAGGCTGACTTCTTATGCCACAAGTCTTCGGCCGCCAATACTGATTATCAAAATTTAGGCAGCGGCAGGGATCGAACCCGGGCCCGAAGACGTTTTGATTATGAATCAAACACGATACCCCTAGACCATGGGTTAGCGTACTGAACGCATTATTGTAGCCAAGATAGATATGAAGCCCACACCTACTACAGTAGTACAAGTTTATATGCCAACTAGCTCTGCAGATGATTAAGAAATTTAAATGTATGATCAAAAGAAATTATTCAGATAGTTAAGGGTGACGAAAATTTAAGAGTCATGGGTGACTAATACTGTAGTAGGAAAAGGGAGAGAAGGAAACGTAGTAGGTGAATATGGACTGGGGCAAAGAAATGAAAGAGGAAGCCGCCTGGTAGAGTTTTGCACATAGCACAACTTAAAGCTAACACTTAGTTGAAGAATCAAAAGGCTGTATACATGGAGGAAGCCTGGAGATACTGACAGGTTTCAAATAGATTATATAATGGTAAGACAGATTTAGGAACCAGGTTTTAAATTTTAAGACATTTCCTGGGGCAGATGTGGACTGACCACAATCTACTGGTTATGACCTGTAGATTAAAACTAGAGAAACTGCAAAAAGGCGGGAATTTAAGGAGATGGGACCTGGATAAACTAAGAGAACCAGAGGTTGTACAGAGTTTCAGGGAGAGCATAAGGGAGCAATTGACAGGAATGGGGGAAAGAAATACGGTGGGAGAAGAATGGGTAGCTATGAGGGATGAAGTAGTGAAGGCAGCAGAGGATCAAGTAGGTAAAAAGACGAGGGCTAGTAGAAATCCTTGGGTAACAGAAGAAATATTGAATTTAATTGATGAAAGAAGAAAATATAAAAATTCAGTAAATGAAGCAGCCAAAATGGAATACCAACGTCTCATAAATGAGATCGACAGGAAGTGCAAAATGGCTAAGCAGGGATGGCTAGAGGACAAATGTAAGGATGTAGAGGCTTATCTCACTAGGGGTAAGGTAGATACTGCCAACAGAAAATTAAAGAGACTTTGGAGATAAGAACCACTTCTATGAACATCAAGAGCTCAGATAGAAACCCAGTTATAACCAAAGAAGGGAAAGCAGGAAAGTGGAAGGAGTATATAGAGGGTCTATACAAGGGCGAAGTACTTGAGGACAATATTATGGAAATGGAATAGGATGTCGATGAAATGGGAGATACGATACTGCGTGAAGAGTTTGACAGAGCACTGAAAGACCTGAGTCGAAGCAAGGCCCCCGGAGTAGACAACATTCCATTGGAACTACTGACGGCCTTGGGAGAGCCAGTCCTTGAAAAACTCTACCATCTGGTAATCAAGATGTATGGGACAGGCGAAATACCCTCAGACTTCAAGAAGAATGTAATGACTCCAATCCCAAAGAAAGCAGGTGTTGACAGATTTGAAAATTACCGAACAATAAGTTTAGTAAGCCATAGCTGCAAAATACTAACATGAATTCTTTACAGACGAATGGAAAAACTAGAAGCCGACCTCGGGGAAGATCAGTTTGGATTCCGTAGAAACGTTGGAACACGTGAGGCAATACTGACCTCACGACTTACCTTAGAAGCTAGATTAAGGAAGGGCAAACCTAAGTTTCTAGCATTTGTAGACTTAGAGAAAGCTTTTGACAATGTTGATTGGAATACTCTTTCAAATTCTGAAGGTAGGAGGGGTAAAGTACAGGGAGCGAAAGGCTATTTACAATTTGTACCGAAACCAGATGGCAGTTATGAGTCGAGGGGGATTGAAAGGGAAGCAGTGGTTGGGAAGGGAGTGAGACAGGGTTATTCAATCTGTATATAGAGCAAGCAGTGAAGGAAACAAAATAAAAATTCGGATTAGGTATAAAAATCCATGAGAAGAAATAAAAACTTTGAGGTTCACCGATGACATTGTAATTCTCTCAGAGACAGCAAAGGACTTGGAAGAGCAGTTGAACGGAATGGACAGTGTCTTGAAAGGAGGATATAAGATGAACAACAAAAGCAAAACGAAGATAATGGAATGTAGTCGAATTAAGTCGGGTGCTGCAGAGGGAATTAGATTAGGAAATGAGAACCTTAAAGTAGTAAAGGGGTTTTGCTATTTGGGGAGCAAAATACCTGATGGTTGAAGTAGAGAGGATATAAAATGTAGACTGGCAATGGCAAGAAAAGCGTTTCTGAAGTAGAGAAATTTGTTAACATCGAGTATAGATTTAAGTGTTAGTAAGTCTTTTCTGAAAGTGTTTGTATGGAGTGTAGCCATGTATGGAAGTGAAACATGGACGATAAATAGTTTGGACAAGAAGAGAATAGAAGCTTTCGAAATGTGGTGCTACAGAAGAATGCTGAAGATTAGATGGGCAGATCATATAACTAATAAGGAGGTATTGAATATGAATGGGGAGAAGAGAAGTTTGTGGCACAACTTGACCAGAAGAAGCGATCGGTTGGTAGGAAATGTCTGAGGCATCAAGGGATCACCAATTTAGTGTTGGAGAGCAGCGTGGAGGGTAAAAACCGTAGAGGGAGACCAAGAGATTACACTAAGCAGATTCCGAAGGATGTAGGTTGCAGTAGGTACTGGGAGATGAAGCTTGCACAGGATAGAGTAGCATGGAGAGCTGCATCAAATGCGTCTCAGGACTGAAAACAACAACCGCAACAACAACCGCAACAACAACAACCGCAACAACAACAACAACCGCAACAACAACAACAACCGCAACAACAACAACAACAACCGCAACAACCGCAACAACCGCAACAACCGCAACAACCGCAACAACCGCAACAACCGCAACAACCGCAACAACCGCAACAACCGCAACAACCGCAACAACCGCAACAACCGCAACAACCGCAACAACCACAACAACCACAACAACCACAACAACCACAACAACCACAACAACCACAACAACCACAACAACCACAACAACCACAACAACAACAACCACAACAACCACAACAACCACAACAACCACAACAACCACAACAACCACAACAACCACAACAACCACAACAACCACAACAACCACAACAACCACAACAACCACAACAACCACAACAACCACAACAACCACAACAACCACAACAACCACAACAACCACAACAACCACAACAACCACAACAACCACAACAACCACAACAACCACAACAACCACAACAACCACAACAACCACAACAACCACAACAACCACAACAACCACAACAACCACAACAACCACAACAACCACAACAACCACAACAACCACAACAACCACAACAACCACAACAACCACAACAACCACAACAACCACAACAACCACAACAACCACAACAACCACAACAACCACAACAACCACAACAACCACAACAACCACAACAACCACAACAACCACAACAACCACAACAACCACAACAACCACAACAACCACAACAACCACAACAACCACAACAACCACAACAACCACAACAACCACAACAACCACAACAACCACAACAACCACAACAACCACAACAACCACAACAACCACAACAACCACAACAACCACAACAACCACAACAACCACAACAACCACAACAACCACAACAACCACAACAACCACAACAACCACAACAACCACAACAACCACAACAACCACAACAACCACAACAACCACAACAACCACAACAACCACAACAACCACAACAACCACAACAACCACAACAACCACAACAACCACAACAACCACAACAACCACAACAACCACAACAACCACAACAACCACAACAACCACAACAACCACAACAACCACAACAACCACAACAACCACAACAACCACAACAACCACAACAACCACAACAACCACAACAACCACAACAACCACAACAACCACAACAACCACAACAACCACAACAACCACAACAACCACAACAACCACAACAACCACAACAACCACAACAACCACAACAACCACAACAACCACAACAACCACAACAACCACAACAACCACAACAACCACAACAACCACAACAACCACAACAACCACAACAACCACAACAACCACAACAACCACAACAACCACAACAACCACAACAACCACAACAACCACAACAACCACAACAACCACAACAACCACAACAACCACAACAACCACAACAACCACAACAACCACAACAACCACAACAACCACAACAACCACAACAACCACAACAACCACAACAACCACAACAACCACAACAACCACAACAACCACAACAACCACAACAACCACAACAACCACAACAACCACAACAACCACAACAACCACAACAACCACAACAACCACAACAACCACAACAACCACAACAACCACAACAACCACAACAACCACAACAACCACAACAACCACAACAACCACAACAACCACAACAACCACAACAACCACAACAACCACAACAACCACAACAACCACAACAACCACAACAACCACAACAACCACAACAACCACAACAACCACAACAACCACAACAACCACAACAACCACAACAACCACAACAACCACAACAACCACAACAACCACAACAACCACAACAACCACAACAACCACAACAACCACAACAACCACAACAACCACAACAACCACAACAACCACAACAACCACAACAACCACAACAACCACAACAACCACAACAACCACAACAACCACAACAACCACAACAACCACAACAACCACAACAACCACAACAACCACAACAACCACAACAACCACAACAACCACAACAACCACAACAACCACAACAACCACAACAACCACAACAACCACAACAACCACAACAACCACAACAACCACAACAACCACAACAACCACAACAACAAAATTAAATAGTATGAAAATGAGGGAAATGGAAAAAGGAACCACCTTGTAGTACTTTGTACACAACATGATTTAAGAATCGCTAACCCTATTTAAGAATCGTGACAGAAGATCTGGGGACACCAGAAGATGTCTGATGTTTTGCGTAATATTTCGTAAGCAGGTTCTGAATTAAGACACTGACAATGACATTTGTGGGATGACAATGTATTGGTTATTAGCTGTCTGTAGTGTGGCCTTGTGTGGTAGGGAAACAAGATTTCAAACAACAAATGCATTTAAATGTGGTGCTATAGAAAAATGCTCAAAATTAGATCGTCATATCGCGTAACAGGGTAGTATTTAATCGAATTTAGGGGAGAAAAATTCATGTCCCAACTTGATTAAAAGAAGGGATCGATTGATAGAACATTCAGAATCAAGGAATCGTCAATTTGGTATTGGAGGGAAGTGGTTGGGTGTGGGGGTTTACAGGGAGGCGAAGGGTACAGTAAACAAGTCCAAATCGATATAGGTCGTAGTGCTTAGAGGAAAACGTTGCGCAGGATAGACTAGCACGGACAGCTACATCAAACCAGACTTCGGATTGAAGATCACAAAAACAGTTCGAGTTTCAGAAAATATTGGTCGTCACAGTTTCCATAGGAGTAGACATTGCATCAGTAAACCTTTACAAATCGTTTTAAGTAAGTATTGCTGGTTTGTTCGTGATTGTTTACTGACAAGCTGCTTTTCCCCGCGTTTGCTAGAAACTGAAAATTGTTTACTGCTCGTCTAAGTTTTCCGGGTCACTTGTGAGCATTGTAAATGTAACTTCAGTAATCTGAATCAGGCCACGAAACATTTTAACGTTTTCGTGATAGGTACACATCATACCTCGACGCCTTAACACTAACTTACGGAGTATTTAACTGACCTAGGTCCTGCAAGATTTACAGCATAAGGAAAGAATGCCTGTTTCCTACGAATTTTTCGCTATAATATCCCGACATAATTGCCGTCATTGCCTTTTCAAATCCGACCTATTCAGATACTCGTGTTCAACAGTATATTAGTTTTCTGAATTCAAATAAATTGAATACAACAAACTAGAATTTTACACTCTTTCTGGCATAGTAGAACTGTGTTTCTAAACAGGTCTGGAATGACTTTCTGGACAAGTGGTCTACCAACTGAGCAACCCGCCCACGACGCACATCCCATGCTGACAGCTTTTACTTTGGCCAGTTTCCCCTCTTCCTACCTTCATACAATCACACATAAATTTACCAGACAAGCTTCGAATCAGCGCCGCCGTCACCTCATGCAGAGGGCAAATTCATCATGGAGGTTTTTTCGAAATTATGCTCATTGACCAAAACAACGATAAGAAGCTGTTAAACAGAAAAGCGAGTTTTACATTTATATGCTGTCTTACACTGCACTCACCTCATCCATTATCGGAGATTCACAGTCTGTTGAAGGAAACCTGGAACAAAAATAGAAAATATTAACCAATAAAATATAGAAAATCTAGTTACACAAGTGGACGCTTCGCGCTATATCACTTCCTTCACTTGTGTTTGGATAGAAACTGCAGGTAGGTAGATAGGAAGATCGAGCTGTCAGCCTTCTGTTTTTGTCAAAAGATACATTTTTATTAAACTCTTCAAAAATTAGGATATTTGTACTTCAGAACGATCAGAGACAATTTAAATGGTACTTGTACCTTTAGAATGAATCGGAATAAAACGTCAGAATTTCTAATTAGGAAGTGTGTAGAATGTTCAGTAGAACCCATGGATATGGTTTCCTCTGACGATGCTATAATGGGTTGGAAAGGTTTGAGACTGATTGCAATGGAACAGGACCAATTTTTCCACTTGCAAAGAAGCAAAAACAGTCAAGCACATCGTATTCGACGTGGGCAATTAGAAGCAAGTATTTTACTGCCGAAGATGAAGTTCGTCAGTTATTTCCACATAGGAAGAAAGGTAGGTTCTATTTGTAAAGCTGCTACACATGCTAAATTTGTGATCCCTTGATGCCTCAGCCATTTCCTACCAACCGATCCCTTCTTCTGGTCAAGTTGTGCCACAAACTTCTCTTCTCCCCAATTCCATTCAATACCTCCGCATTAGTTATGTGATCAACCCATCTAATCTTCAGCATTCCTCTGTAGCACCACATTTAGAAAGCTATTCTCTTATCCAAACAATTTATCGTCCATGTTTCACTTCCATGCATGGCTACGCTCCATACAAATACTTCCAGAAACGACTTCCTGACAAATCTATACTCTGTGTTAATAAATTTCTCTTCGGAAACGCTTTCCTTGCCATTGCCATTCTACATTTGATACCCTCTCTACTTTGACCATTATCGGTTATTTTGCTCCCCAAATAGCAAAACTTCTTTACTACTTTAAGTGCCTCATTTCCTAATATAATTCTCTCAGCATCAGCCGACTTGACTACATTCCATTACTCTCGTTTTGCTTTTGTTGATGTTCATCTTATATCTTCCTTTCAAGACACTGTCCATTCTGTTTAACTGCTCTTACAAGTCCTTTGCTGTGACAGAATTACAATGTCATCGGCGAACCTCAAAGTTTTTATTTCTTCTCCATGGACTTAATACCTGCTCCTAATTTTTTTTGTTTTCTTTACTGCTTGCTCAATATACAGATTGAATAACATCGGGATAGGCTACAACCTTGTCTCACTCCCTCCCCAACCACTGCTTCCCTTTCATGCCCCTCGACTCTTATAACTGCCATCTTGTTTCTGTACAAATTGTAAATAGCCTTTCGCTCCCTGTGTTTTACCCCTGCCACCCTTAGAATTTGAAAGAGTATTCCAGTCAACATTGTCAAGGGCTTTCTCTAGGTCTACAAATTCTAGAAACGTAGGTTTGCCTTTCCTTAATTTTTCTTCTAAGATAAGTCGTAAGGTCAGTACTGCCTCACGTGTTCCAGTATTTCTACGGAATCCAAACTGATATTCCCCGAGGTCGGCTTCTAGTTTTTCCATTCGTCTGTAAAGAATTCCCGTTAGTATTTTGCATATGTGGCTTATTAAACTGATTGTTCAGTAATTTACACATCTGTCAACACCTGCTTTCTTTGGGATTGGAATTATATTCTTCTTGAAGTCTGAGGGTATTTCGCCTGTTTCATACATCTTGCTCACCAGATGTGAGAGTTTTGTCAGGACTGGCTCTTCCAAGGCTGTCAGTAGTTCTAATGCAGTGTTGTCTACTCCGGGGGCCTTGTTTCGACTCAGGTGCTCTGTCAAACTCTTCACGCAGTATCGTATCTCCCATTTCATATCAGCCGATAAAGCTTTAGTCAACATTTTTGAAATACAATACGTAAAAAGCAAGCCACTATGGGCTGCTCACACACGTCGAGCTACAGTTGCATGCCAGTTTGAATGTTTTAGTTCTGATGGAGGCACTCATAGTAGTGCCGAAACCTAGGTCAAAAGACCTTTTGAGACCGAGGGCTCTTATTGCTTTAATTTTACTTTGTAAACGGTGGCTGACCGTGCAGCCATATTAAAAACTAACTTTCCTATTGTTCTTCTACCGTTCTGAACTAACAACTCATGCGGAAACAAGCAATTTATTTCATCCGTGCAAACTCTGATCTCTTATTTCATTACGACGATCCTTTCTCCCGGTGTAAGTGGACGTCGAGAAAATACTTTCGCATTCGAAGGAAAAAGTTAATCATTTCCTTTCGCTAATGTATCTCGCAGCAACGAAAAACATTATGTTAATGATTGCCACACCAACTCACGTATCATATCTCTGGAACTGTCCCCGGCTTCATAGCATGAAAGAACTACCTGCCCGGCTTTGAATTTTTTCGATGTGTTCCGTCAATCCTATATGGTGAGGATCCCATACTGCACAGCACTGCTCTAGCACACGCGGACAAACTAAGGGTATGCAGCCTTGAATAGGTTTGCTGCATCTTCTAAGCATTCGGCCTATAGAACATAGTATTTTTGTCTATGAGGAAGTTCCAATTTTAAGTTGGTCGTTATTTTAATTCTCAGGTATTTGAATGGACAGCCTTTAAATCTGTGCTATTTGTTGTGTAATCGAAAGGTAACATTCCATTTTGGAGTGGGTACCTTTACTCTTCATTGTTCAGTCACTTGCCACTTTTCCGAGTGCACGGATTTAACTGGCTGGTCCCGCTCCGATCAAATGACAACCTGACCCGTTCGCCCCAGCCGGCCTTTAATTTCCTCATCTCGTCCTACAGTACTACCATAGGAACAATATTCGCACTTTTCGCAAAATCCGACTCACTCGTCATTTAACTGTATCTGATGACCAGCTATAAATACCGACAGTAGCAACTGAACGTACACTACTTTTTTTACTTATACATAGGTCATCAACAAGAAGCTACAAGATTCGAATATTCTTTTTCCAGTGTAGCTCAAACTGGAAACGGGACACCTACGCACACACCTACATATATACTACGGCAGACACCACACGGTGCACCTACATATATACTACGGCAGACACCACACGGTGTACCTTTTATCACAGCTGGTCATTCCTGTCCTATTTCACTACTTACGATCAGTTCAGATGATAAGTGGTAGCTGAAACTAGTGTCGTCTGACACTAACGAGAACGACGTCTTGAAGCACACTGCATAACCAATGTTATTCGTTGAAATATTGAGTATTATGGCAGCCTGTGTTACGGAAGCTTGCTCGCACTGTGCAGTCTTCATTCAATAACTTTTTAAAGCAGTTTTTATGTGTTGTACGCCTGAGTACGTATTTGAAGTTGTGTTTGTTCATCAAATGCTTATGGCTAGATAGCTGAGTGGGTTGCTATACACCTCCAGTGAACTTTCTGCGAGCAATTGCGTTAACCATTAAGCTATCTGAACAGGCCTCCACGTCGTCCTCAAACTTTACTGTCAGCTATGTTTCCTCTTGCTAACACTTTATCCCAAGGAACTATTGAGAAACACTACTTCGGCTACGGCTGTTTCTGTGTGTAAGCAATTCGTTTCCAAATCGATGGAGTGTTATGGCGCTCTTACTGTAACTACTTCCCACTGTTCGTCAGGACCCTGCAGCCATGCGGCACAGTGACTGCGAAAGGTTAGTGAAGGAAAAAAAATCACGGCAAATAACCCTTTGCCTGATGAACGCCAAAATCTAAGTTGGTCTCCCCAAGTAAGTCTATATTACATTCACGTACACTATTTTTCAAGAAATTTCGCGACTGTTTATTTGCCTTTTAGAGGTTTCCACTCTAGCCTTAGGTCTTTTACAAACAGTATCTCCATTTTTTCCATGAACTCTCAACCTTATACGATAATGTACTGCTGTTTACCACCTGATTTGTGAGTAGTAGACAGCGTCTGAATTACAAGGAATCCAATGTGCAAGTAAAAGGTGCTCACTATGCACTAGTCTAGGGAAGATCCAGGAATATCACGGAGAAACGTGGGTTGGTGGTTCTGAATTTGTTCGGCATAGGAATTGTCTTCCTATAAACAAATCTAACAGGTATACTTGAAAGGACCACAATCTGTGATGAAGCATTGTCATCTATCGATCGGTGGTTCACAATAGCATATAGTGATCCATTTTTATGGTGGAACTTTGAAGCATCCGTCACAACAAATGTCCCCAAAAATTGAGGTCACATGAGACATGTGCACAGTGTCATTCAATACAAGCTAAGTGTAGTCGATATTGATTATATGAAACACGAAGTACCTAACCCTGTAGTCAAAGGGTTAAGTAGCAACTATTTTTCAACATAGCACTACCTTAAACCATATATAGTGTAGTACAAAGAGACGGAGGGCATTTAAAAACAATTGAAAACAAGTAAGAGGTTTGGAAGAGAGCGCATTAACGATGGGGGGGTCAGTGGTCCCAAAAACCCAGCATTCAGCGCTAAATGCCTTTATTACATTGTCCTGCCCAATGGTACAGTGAAACATTTGAAAAAAAAAAACACTTTCTGAGGTAACTGAGAACCAGTTCAACCATCCGTTAATAGACTGCCAAAATTTGAGGCCAAAAATTCTGAAGGCCACTTTCAGCACTGAGGGCCAGAATGAAGTTGCATTCCACAAGGATGCGACCTACTGTATGTAGGGCTCCACAACTACGATGAGGGAGTGGCTCACTATACAAAATAGAACTAGGGGGTTAGCTTCGTATGACCAATATGAAGGCGACATAAGACGATGTAAGGAACAAAAGGAAGAATGCCATGCATCAGTATCATTTACAGCATGGAGTTTGTTAGAGTGGGGTACTACCCACCAGATGTATATCTCAACGAGTAGGCAGATGACATTTGCGCCCTCAAATTCTCACCTTGGGTCGTAAAAGCAGACAGCAGGTGAGTAATATCTCATCGAACCAAACAGCAGCTTCAGTTCCTGAGATACTCTCATGGCAGTCAGCGAGAAGGTCCTGTATAGCAGATACAAGGTAAGAAAAACGTCAATGGCCTGGAGACTACATTTAGTCACTACACAATAAAACTTTAGAGAGGTTCGTTTATTAAGACGGAGGGCTCTTAAAAGCCTTCAGCTTCGCCATAAGAAGAATACATGTTCCTGGCAACAAGTGGTGCTCCTGACTGGCAGGCTATGTGACAGCATGTTTTAGAGTTGTCAGTACAATATGCGATAGCACCCTGAAACTTAGGAAGAGCAACGTAAGAAGCTGCAGAATCGTGGAGCAACATTTAAGACCTTGAAATAAGTCAGTCCAAATTCGTTGATTGAGAACGAATGGGGAGAGGCGGGGCATAAGGAATGTGCGAGGAAACAGGGAGCTGATTCGAGGGAGGAGAAGCGGAGATCCTGGCGAGGTGCATTCCAGCTGGTAACAACGCGCAAGGGTAGGTATCCAGACAACACCATTCGCATGCAAAACCCGTGTGATACATTAAACGACGATCAAATTGTCGAATAGTGATTGCATAGAAGGCCAACAGCTGGTGCAGCTGGAACTGAACAGGTAAGATCCTCGTTTCGGCATGGAGACTACTTAGTCCAGTAGGGGCCAGTGGACAGACGAGTTCCATGATTGATTGTATCAATTTTAGAACCAAAGGCACAGTTTAGTCGAATCCAGCAACTATAGTCGAGTCGAGATGATAACATCGTCTAGTGAATACAGACAAGCAGCACGAAGCTAATCTGAAGAGATACGGGCAAGGACGGAAATTATTAAGCTTCTACATGCAAGTAGTATTCAGTTTGCGATGCCCCACCCTGATTTATCCTAATTTGGATACGTATTCGCCTATAATTGACAGTAAGCGGCGATCTAACTCAAAGTTTTGTAGGCAGGCACATGTAAGTAATTAGCATCCAGTTTACCTTTTGCTCTCTAGAATGGAGAACTTTTAGCTTACCACACAGAATTTTGATTTAAGGAACCGAGAAAGTAAAGTTATTGACAACATTGAAGAGGAGAGCACAAATATTGATGTGAAGTATTTTGAGATGTTACACTGCAAATGATTAATGTTGACACCATATATGTACAGAGTTAATTAGCTGGAAAATGAATAATTTCATCTGCACAAAATACCTCGGTTGTAAACATGACAAATTAACGTACTGTGAAATAATCAGTGATCATAACCTGCTAAGCATTGAAGAGGGTCAGCTACTGTGATGGTGATTTTATTGCACACATTCTGTATGGCAATCTGCTTTGTATTATTAAAACTGAACACCATGTCTAAACAAGCCTACAATGCTTTAAGTATACTTTCAGTCAACAAACACTGTATCCTGTTCTTTAACTAACTGGAAGTTACTTTCGTCAAACGCAAACAAATTTAAGAAATCGTGTGGACTGAAATGCAGCCACAGAAATTTTCTGTTGTAGGTAAGAAAAATTACACAGTATCTTTCGGCGTCTCCTGTAAGACTGCTTCCAATTTGTAGTAATCCTTATAACATGCAATATTCTTCGGCAGCACTACCATGCTTTACTCAATGATGCCAGTAAGATATTTAGATCATATCACCAGCTCATTTCTCTTTACAAAGAAGGAGATAAGATTACGACTCTTACAATTTGGCGGCCTAGAGTGAAAATTTTTACACACATACACTGAACTGCACCAGTAAATTACCTTAATCTTTCCAGAAGTGGTGAGCACAGCTTATGGCCTCTAACGAGAATTGGTTGGTTGGTTGGTTGTGGGATTGAAGGGACCAGACTGCTAAGGTCATCGGTCCCTTGTTCTACGATAAAAGCACACGAAATAAAAACTGTCAGTCGTTAAAAACGGAGAACTGAGACAAGGGACGACAATACAAGAAAGACAGACAAAGACCAGACAAACGGAACTAAAATCACACCGAGTGTGAAGGTGATTGGCCGACCATGAAAATAAGGAAAAGGCAACCACCAAATGACATTAAAACCCACAGTTTAAAACCACAGGCCAAAGGCCCAAGTCAAGACAGGAAATAAAAGGACCAACACTCAAATCATACGATAAAAACCCCCTGCCCGAATAAAACAACACGAGGTCCGCCATAGCAACGTCATCACATAAAAGGGCAGGGAGGGTAGCAGGCAGCGCAAACGTCTGCCTGAGTCCTGTTAAAAGCGGGCAGTCCACCAAAATGTGGACCACCGTCAGAGCTGCCCCGCAGCGACATAGCGGTGGGTCCTCCCGGCGCAACAAATGGCCGTGCGTCAGCCACGTGTGGCCAACGCGCAGCCGGCAGAGGACGACAGAGTCCTTCCGAGAGGCCCGCATGGAGGAGCGCCACACACCGGTCGTCTCCTTCACCGCCCGAAGTTTGTTGGGCGTGGGCAGGGTGCGCCACTCGTCACCCCAGGCACCAAGCACTTTCTGGCGCAAAAGCGACAGGAGATCACACTCCATAAGGCCGAGTTCCAGAGCCGGTGAACTCACTGCCTGTTTAGCCAGCGTGTCAACCCGCTCATTGCCCGGGATGCCGACATGACCTGGGGTCCAAACAAAGACCACGGAGCGGCCGCAACGGGCAAGAGCATGGAGCGACTCGTGGATGGCCATCACCAGACGGGAACGAGGAAAGCACTGGTCAAGAGCTCGTAAACCACTCGGAGTCACTACAGATGACAAAGGACTCACCTGAGCGGGAGCGGATATACTCTAGGGCGCGATAGATGGCAACCAACTCGGCAGTGTATACACTGTTCCCGGGTGCCAGCGACCGTTGTTCACAATGATCCTCTAGACTAAGAGCGTAACCAGTGCGACCAGAGACCATCGAACCATCGGTATAGGCCATGGCAGATCCGTGAAACTCGGCAAGGAGAGAAACAAAGTTGCGGCGGAGGGCCGGAGGAGGGACCGAGTCTTTCGGACCCTGTGCCAAATCCAGCCGAATGCATGGTCGGCGCGCACACACCAAGGGGGCAGACGGAGATTGGCCCGGAAAACAGGCGGGAGAGGAAAAAACTCAATCCCACACAGTAGAGCCCGGATGCGAAGCGCGATCGTACACCCTGACCGGGGCCGCCTGTCTGGAAGATGGACGATCGAGTGCGGGAACAGGAGACGGTAGTTGGGATGCCCTGGCAAGCTACAAACGTGGGCAGCATAAGCGGCCAGAAGTCGGTCGCGCCGGATCCGCAATGGAGGAACACCAGCCTCCACAAGTAAGCTGTCAACAGGGCTTGTCCGAAATGCTCCTGTGGCGAGTCGGATCCTGCAGTGATGGATGGGATCCAGCAATTGCAAACGATGGCGATGCCAAACCATAAGCCACACACCCATAATCAAGGCGGGACTGAATCAGCGCTTGATACAGCCGGAGAAGGGTGGACCGATCGGCACCCCATCCGGTGTGGCTAAGGCAACGGAGAGCGTTTAAATGCCGCCAGCATGTTTGTTTAAGCTGCCTAATATGAGGCAGCCAAGTCAACCGGGCATCAAAAACCAGTCCCAAGAACCGATGCGTCTCTACCACAGCAAGAGGTTCATCGTCAAGGTAAAGGCGTGGATCAGGGTGAACCGTGCGACGCCGGCAGAAATGCATAACGCAGGTCTTAGCGGCCGAAAACTGGAAGCCGTGCGCTACAGCCCATGACCGCCTTGCGGATAGCGCCCTGCAGCTGGCGCTCAGCAACTGCAATGCCAGCGGAGCTGTAGTAGAGGCAGAAGTCGTCTGCATACAACGAAGCTGCGACGGACGATCCCACCGCCTCAGCGAGCCCATTGATCGCAATTAAAAACAGGGAGACACTGAGGACAGACCCCTGTGGGACCCCGTTCTCCTGGACCCGGGAGGAACTATGGGACGCAGCAACTTGCACGCGGAAGGAACGGGACGACAGAAAATTCTGAATAAAAATCGGGAGCGGGCCCCTAAGACCCCACCCATGAAGTGTGGCCAGGATGTGATATCGCCAAGTCGTATCGTACGCCTTCCGCATGTCGAAGAAGACGGCAACCAGATGTTGGCGGCGTGCAAAGGCTGTACGGACGGCAGACTCTAGGGAGACCAGATTATCGACGGCAGAGCGGCCTTTACGGAACCCACCCTGAGACGGAGCCAGAAGGCCTCGAGACTCGAGGAGCCAACTCAACCTCCAGCTCACCATACGTTCTAGCAACTTGCAAAGAACGTTGGTGAGGCTTATGGGGCGGTAGCTGTCCACCTCCAGCGGGTTCTTGCCAGGTTTCAACACGGGGAGGACGATGCTTTCTCACCATTGAGACGGGAACACACCCTCAACCCAGATGCGGTTAAAAACATCTAGGAGGCGTCGCTGGCAAGTCACAGAGAGGTGTTTCAGCATCTGGCTGTGGATGCGGTCTGGCCCAGGAGCCGTATCAGGGCAAGCAGATAGTGCACTCTGGAATTCCCAGTCGCTGAAAGGAGCATTGTACGACTCCGCGTGGCGCGTGTGAAAGGAAAGCCTCCAACTTTCCAACCGCTGTTTCCGGGAGCGGAAGGCCAGTGGGTAATTCGTAGATGCGGAACACTGAGCAAAATGCGCTGCTAACCGGTCCGCAGTCGTGTCGGAGTCAGGACACACCACTCCATTCACCGAAAGCCCAGGGACAGAGACAGGTGGCCGATAGCCATGGAGTCACCTAATCTTAGCCCAAACCTGCGACGCAGAGGTACGGACGCCAATGGTGGAAACATACCGTTCCCAGCACTCCTGCTTCCGTTGGCGAATAAGGCGTCGGGCACGGGCACGGAGCTGTTTAAAAACGATGAAATTCTCCAAGGACGGGTGCCGCTTATGGCGTTGAAGAGCCCGCCGGCGATCTCTAATCGCCTCTGCGATCTCGGGCGCCCACCAAGGCACAGTCCTCCGCCGAGGGGACCCGGATGAACAGGGAATCGCAGATGCCGCCGCAGAAACGATGCCGGTGGTGACCGACTGAACCACCGCATCAATGGTGTCATTTGAAGGAGGTGCGATAGTGGCGAGAGAGGCGAGAGAGGAGAACAAGCCCCAATCAGCCTTATTCAGAGCCCATCTGGAGGGGCGTTCAGAAGAGTGACGCTGTGGTAATGACAGAAAGATGGGGAAATGGTCACTACCACATAAGTCGTCATGGACACTCCAGTGGATGGATGGTGAAAGTCCGGGGCTGCAGATAGAAAGGTCGATGGCCGAAAATGTGCCATGGACTACGCTGAAATGTGTCGGCTCTCCCGTGTTTAAGAGGCAGAGGTCAAGCTGCGAGAGAAGAGTCTCGACATCTCTACCCCGGCCAGTAATCGCGTCGCTACCCCACAGGGGGTTATGGGCGTTAAGGTCGCCCAGTAACACAAAAAGAGGAGGCAGTTGTGCTATCAATGCAGCCAACACATGACGCGAGACATCACCATCTGGCGGAAAATACAAACTGCAGACAGTAATAGGCTGAGGCGTCCACATCCTTACAACAGCAGCCTCCAAAGGTGTGTGAAGAGGTACACATTTGCTGTAGACAGAGTTAAGGATGTAGACGCTGACTCCACCAGATACCCTCTCATAAGCTGCCCGGTTCTTGTAATAACCCCGATACCCACTAGGGCAGGGTCCGCATTGCCGGAAACCAAGTTTCCTGTAGGGCAATGCAGAGGAAAGGGTGACTGCTGATGAGTTGGCGAAGCTCAGCAAGGTGGGGGAAAAAAGCGCTGCAGTTCCACTGGAGTATCGCTTTGTCCATGTCCGAAAAAGGCGTGAAAGGGCCGAGGAGGCAGATCACGCCACTGGGCCACCTGCTGCCACCGATGGAGGACCAGTACAATCTGCTTCCATGGTGTCTGAGGGTCCGGCGAGATCCAGGTCCTCAGCGGACGCCCGGATCTCCACCTTATCCTCGGACGCAGAGCCTGTAGGGAGCAGTGGGGTGGATGCCACCGCGTGTTCCCTGGCCTTAGAGGTCTTCTTCGTCTTGTCTCTCTGGTCCTTGGGTTTCATTGGCTGGGAGGGCTCCAGCGAGTCAGTCTCTGGGACGGAGGAGGAGCGGGAAGCCCTGCGACCAGCCGCTGGTCTGCTTTTCTTCCAATGGCTGACGTCACCCTTCCCAGAGGCGGAAACCTGGGAAGGAAGGGACCCAAGGGACCCTTTCCGTGCTATTCGAGCCGGGGAAGTTTGAGGCTTCCCCAGCTTAGAAGTGGGGACTGATGTCCCCGATGGTTGGGGGGGTTGCTGCTCTGAGAGGTGGCAGTCTGAGGGAGAGCTAATGGGGCCATAACAGTAGTAGCCGCGGCGTAAGCGGCAGGCATTCGAACAGGATGGAGGCGTTTGAACTTCTGCCTGGCCTCAGTGTATGTCAGGCGGTCCAGGGTCTTATACTCCATGAGTTTGCGCTCTTTCTGGAAGATCCTGCAGTCCGGCGAGCAAGGCGAGTGGTGCTCTCCGCAGTTTACACAGATGGGAGGCGGAGCACATGGAGTATTGGGATGTGATGGGCGTCCACAATCTCGACATGTGAGGCTGGAAGTACAGCGGGAAGACATATGCCCAAACTTACAGTACTTAGAGCACCGCATCGGGGGAGGGATATATGGCTTGACGTCACAACGATAGACCATCACCTTGACCTTCTCAGGTAATGTATCACCCTCGAAGGCCAAGATGAAGGCACCGGTGGCAACCTGCTTATCCCTTGGACCACGATGTACGCGCCGGACTAAGTGAACACCTCGCCGCTCTAGATTGGCGCGAAGCTCGTCATCGGACTGCAATAGAAGGTCCCGATGGAATATTATGCCCTGGACCATATTAAGACTTATGGGGCGTGATTGTAACCGGAACATCCCCCAGCTTGTTACAATCGAGTAACCGGCGGGACTGGGCGGAGGACGCCGATTTGATCAAAACCGAGCCCGAGCGCATTTTGGACAAGCCCTCCACCTCCCCGAACTTGTCCTCTAAGTGCTCGACGAAGAACTGAGGCTTCATGGACGTTAAGGATTCACCATCAGCTCTCGTACACACCAGGTAGCGGGGCGAGTATGGTTCGCTGGCATCCTTAGTCTTTCGTTCCTCCCATGGTGTAGCCAGGGAGGGGAACGATTTGGGGTCATATGTAGTTGCGTTGTATTGAGCCCTGCAACGCTTAGAGACTGCTGGCCGCTGGCCGCCAGCAAGAGATGATGTACCACGCTTCATTGCGGGTCATCCGCCCTGATGCCACCCACTCCGACCAAGGGCCCTCCCCACGGGCGCCACCCAGCCTCAGCAACGACCACCTGGCAGGATGGCCATTGCCGGTAGTCCCAATGCCCCAAGGAGATGGGCATCTACTCCTTGGCATACGTGGGGAGTTAACGGCGCTGGCATCAGCAGAGCGATCCCTGTGTAGTCAGGGGGCTACAACCAACAGGGTACATGGCGGCCCCACCACAACGGACTGGCTACCGTGCTGGATTTCAGGTGATGTAGTCCAATATCGTCATTGGCGCATAAAGCGACACAGCATAGCAGACTGCAATAAACTGCACCCAAGAACAAATCCACGCCCAAGAGATGGTAGGTGAGCAGGACTGCTAAGCGATGACGACAAACCTGGCTAGAGATGGTAATGCATGATGGACACATCGCTCCTTGTAAGGCGCCCTTCCCCAATCGGCTCGCTCTTCGGAAAATTTAGAAGGATGGAGGTCAAACCCGTTAGGGGACCATCTCAAGGCCAAAACGTTTGAGACTCCTTTTAGTCGCCTCTTACGACAGGCAGGAATACCGTGGGCCTATTCTTACCCCCGAACCCACAGGGGGACTCAGGATTTGCCGACAGCTCCTTGCCTTAAGTGTAAGGAAGAATATTCTTAGGACTATATTCGAAGTCCTGTGTGGGGGCGATGGTCACTGGTATGGCACCCAGATGTTCACGTGATACAAGAGCTGTAGACTACACGTGAGGTAGCTTTAATCAATAGCAGTCCATTGCACACTTCTCTCCATGACTTTTTTCAAATTTGTCTAACTAGCAGAACACCAAGAGTTGCCAAGGTGTTTGTTTATTCAATTAGCCTATCTCCTCCGCCCACTTTCACCCCTCTCAACCATTTTCATCCTTTTATCTCTTGTCCATCTGTGCATCTCCGTTTATCCATTCATCTCTTCGCTTTATTTCCTCATCCCCATCTTTCCGTCCATCACCTTCATCCTCACCCTCTGTCCGTCTCCTCTCCCTCTGTTCATCTCTTCTTCCCATTCTGTCCATTTCCCCTCCCCTTCCCTGTGCATTATCTCGCTTCACACATCTGTATCCATGTCGTCCTTCCCCCTCCCTCTGTCCATCTTTTCCTCACCCTTCTGTCAGTTATCATCCGCTCCGCGAAAGGGGTTGCTGGTTCTTAAAGCCATGGTATTTCCTTTCAGATCGCAGTACGTGTACCACGTTTGGCTGAAATGGATGCAGGGATTTAAGGATCATACTCCCACTGCTTGACTGGAGTACACCCATGTTATTTCACATAGATTTGTGCCGGTCTATCTGTATCTCTAGCCAATTTCGTGCTGCAGTTTAATTTCCATGTCGCCCTCTCTCCTGAATAAGATGCAGTACAATAATACATTCAGTGCTATATGCGAATAGTATCCACAAAATATTCCATGAATACAGTTAGTAGTAAAGAAGTAACTAACTGAAACGTTACATCTGATATGGCAGATTAACAGAATTAACAGCGAAAATATACTGAACGATGAACTATTTTCCTTTGAGCATTTTGTTGGGTTATCAGCGAGAAAAAGTTTCGTAAGGGTATGAAACTGTGTGTGAACTTTGTTGCATGTCATTAAGCACTCATTCTCAAACACTGTATGACATGGTGTTCTAGATTGTTTCACTCCCACACCCATCCCTGGGATAGGTAGGTGGTTCTTACCCCCACAGCAGTAATTTTCAGACAATAAGTGATGTCTACCAAGTTTCGTTGAAATGGGTCTACTGGCTTAGGAGGAGATGTGGAACATCCATATACAGTACATCCATTTTATAATACAGGCATGTTCCACAAAATATAATGGCTTTTTCACAGTTGAAGTAAGATCGGATGTCACGAACCGAAAATTTAATGTCCTTCGCCATATTGCTACGATGGGTAAAAAGTAAAACGCTGTCGACAGCCCCAGTGTCGTTTCCTAAGACGGCCGAAAATTCAGACGGCAAATACACTAGAATATCAACGGTTAAAAAAAGAGCATTCTGTCAGACAATTGCGAACTGTTAAGGGTTGACAATGAGCACAAAGTGATGGGGGATCACCACTTAATTTGCGATTTCTGGAACCACAGTGCCCAACGCGCAATCCAGCTAAAATGACATCCATGTGGCTAGAGGGCCGAGATGTCGGCGAAGCCGATGGAAGGTGTAATTTTCCGGAGTCTGTTCCATGAAGAGAAGATAGATGGTAACATGGCGACCGGAAGGAATGGAAGAGCTAACAGTCTGAGGAAGGACTGCAGTCTTGGCAGCAGCTTCAATAGCAGCCTCACAAGCTGAGACATTGTCGCGAAAAAACAGTGACCCGTATATACAGTAAGTTTCCTTTAATTTACGTCAATGGTCACAAACGTTTTGTTAATAGATTACCGGTGACGATTCCACTATGGTTGCAGTACATTAGGACTTTGTATGAAACAGATCTGGTAATAGTCATTAAAGACCGAAACCGGTAATCTGTTAAAGTTTGTGATCATAGACATAAATTAAAAGAAACTTATTGAACAGCAGTGGCTCCCTCAACAGCGACTAAATTTATTCGTTCTAGGACCTGTTGCGCTAAGGGACGGCTGTGTGCACCAGATGTGGGGGGGGAGAATGAGGGAAGTAGTGGGGGGGGGGGGAGAATGAGGGAAGTAGTGGGGGGGGAGAATGAGGGAAGTAGTGGGGGGGGGGAGAATGAGGGAAGTAGTGGGGGGGGGGAGAATGAGGGAAGTAGTGGGGGGGGGAGAATGAGGGAAGTAGTGGGGGGGGGAGAATGAGGGAAGTAGTGGGGGGGGGGAGAATGAGGGAAGTAGTGGGGGGGGAGAATGAGGGAAGTAGTGGGGGGGGGAGAATGAGGGAAGTAGTGGGGGGGGAGAATGAGGGAAGTAGTGGGGGGGGAGAATGAGGGAAGTAGTGGGGGGGGGGAGAATGAGGGAAGGACAAAGACTTGCCAACAGAGAAAGCGACGAGGAGAGACACTTTTACATTTTTGAGTGTCCGTCTCTGGACGTAGGCATGAAACTTACTTCCAGAGGGGGAGAAAGGGAATGAAAGAGGTGGAGGTGAGGGGGGGGGCAAGATGGGGAAATGGGAAGGATGCGGGAAAGGGAGGTATCCAGCCCAGAAATGGAGGGCCACATTAGCTCGGGATCCCATGCTCACTACGCACCTGTTCACCGAAAAGTTGTGGACCCCCTGGGCGAGCAAGGGAGAGTGCAGAGGAATCGTGCCCACTAGTGACAGACACCTCCCCTCTCCCTGTCGCTAGACAGGTCACCCCTGTGGTATGGCGTATATACCTGTAGCACGGGGATAACAATGTTTAAAATGCTTTTCTTGTGAAGGACAAGGGACATGCCTGTCCTAGAAGTTTCAGAGGCCTGAAGCAATTAATGTTCTAGTGTCGTATGGAAGCCATGCCATCGGTGCATTAATTTACGCGTATCTTTGCACTGGGGAGGCAAAGCACTTGAGCGAGGGGGAGTGGAGGGGACTGGACCCAAGGCATACAACTCCATGACACCCACATTATCAGTGAGATGGGAAAATAATTATGTCTGATGGCACTCAGGACAACTTTTAACCCGAACGTCGTGAGCCCTACCCTGCACCCTGTGTCTTCGAGGACGAGGGGGAAAGGGGGCGTTGAGAGAAACACTGCTGTTCTTGTACCTTCTGGATGCTCGCTGCAGAAGTGGTGTTGGTCTTTCATGGTGCAGCTACCTAGATTTCTTTGATCTTACTCTTTTCCCCTTGCCATGTGCACGTGGAAGTACAGGTGCTTGTGGAGGATACAGGAACATTAGGCATTGTCTGTGTTGAAGCATCCACCTTGGGACTAGGTTTTTGCACCACTGATGAATATGAGGTGGCACGGACAGCTTCGGCATAGGGTATCTGCTTGGTCACTTACCTCCTGATTTTTGCGTTCTTCAGCAAAAACAGGAAAGTCTCGACTCCAGACTGGCTGGTTCCCAGAGCAGTTGATGCAGATGGCTAGAGATGTGGAGTCAGCCCCAGCGTCATGAGCGGCTTTTCTGCAGTTCCCAGAGATCGCTTCACCTCCACAACTCTTAGTTGTATGGTCGAAATGCTGGCATTTCTAGCACTGCATAGGGTTTGAAATGTAAGGCCGAACATTAAGTCAAAGGAACCCACCCGTAAGATGTTCAGGCAGTGTCAGAATTAAATGTGGCAGTCTTCAGTTGCTCGATTATTCCCGCGCGTTCGTTGCTCCACATCGACTATTCTGTGGGATGCCCATCCTTGCTTCCGTTCTGCTATGTCCATGGTACCTTGGTATGTGACAACTCCCTTATTGAGGTGTGCATCTCGACAATGACATAGTCCACAGATTCTGCGGTTTCTGAATAAGGCCTACCTCATTTGAGGTGTTAGTTTCGGCTAACAATGAGCCATTACACAATCGTTTTATAGATTTTAATATTCCACCCAGACCTTACAAAACCTTATGGATATAAAAGGGGGACTTCTGAAAAAGTCCCCTTCTTTCTATCTTTCACCAGAAACGTTCATGACAGTCCTCTTACTGCAGGCAGGAGTATTCTAATGAGCACTAGCCTCTCCTTTTTGACGAATGTGTGTGAATACTTCCAGCTGGCAGGAGAAATTTAGAGGGTTCCATCTCAGTCCCAGAAGCAGCTAGGGACGTAAGGGTTTACTCAGAGCCCCACGTACCTGAGTAAGCCTTAGAGAATGGTAACGATTGTTCCACCTTAACAGACATGCATGGCACACCTTGATATTGAGGTTTTTTAGGTTTATCTCGTTCTCGCCATCCGGGCGGATCCTAGATCCTAGACCCTGGGATGCCCAGAGCTTATATTTACAGGGGGACTGGCAGCGTTTACCAGTCCCCAATTCATGAACCCCAGATTAACCAAGCCTGTACCAAGCAAATTAACGCTAGCTCGTGAGGGCTACATGTCTCCCAGCAGGTGTCAAACTTGCTCCAAATCAACCTGTCTTATTTCCACAGAAAAGTGTTCACAGCATTGGTTGATGAACTAACGAGATAGTCGACTGTTCAGTGGTGCACAAGAAATCCACATTGTGCAGTAGTTAGTAGACAGACATAGGCCACCACACCAGCTGGACATGAATCATACATTCCCTCACTTTTCAAATACAGTTGGTGTAAATGGGACAGTAGCAGTAGGTAAAGGGGGGGGGGGGGGAGGTGTTTGCCTTACAAGTCTTAGGTAGGGAAGAAACTAGTAAATTAAATCCAGCTCACGAGCTCTTCATGAAATGGAATACCGCCCTGGGAGGAAGGGTCTGGAAAGATCTAAACGGAGGCAGACGAAGGAATTGCAGGATGTCCAAGCAGTCGCGAGGACGATACTTTGTTTCTCGGAGGCAGAGAACAAGTGGAAACTGCAATTCCAAGAGCAGCCCTGTTTCTTCCTTGTTAGATCTAATGCCACGAACGTTCCATTGGAGGAGAGTCGTAATGGGGGATGGGAAAGAGAGAACAGATGAAAGGTAGTCTGTCATCTTGGCAGCTGACAAGTGGCAGTCTTCAAAGAATTGACTGCAAGGCACAGACGTTGCAGGATCATGTTCCAAAAGATCCACCAGAAGCGTTGGCGTTCAATGGTTTGATTTTCAGATTCCAGGACAAACGGTGGGTGGAGCACACTGGCGAAATGGAGGTCGGCGAGGTGAGGGTAACATGTAGAGACACTGTTTAAGAGCATCTCGAAGTCGGGGAAGGAGAAGACTGTCTGCATTTAATTTCTTAGAGCCTTTGAGATTGGCAGACAGATTCAGATATTTGTTGGTCGGAAGGACGTAAAACTTCTGTGGAAGTATTCCTTTATTCTTTTCAGCCTGCCAGTTTTGTTTTAGGGCGCGAATACTGGGGACACACACACACACACACACACACACACACACACACACACACACACGTCAAAACTGTAGAACCCAAAGCAGAATAGTTATAAACGACTATACGTCAAACTAACGGACATAATAGAAAACACCTAGAAACAGGCACGTGGAGAAAGGGCTAAAAAGACACCATACAGAAATGGAAGTCTAAAAATTAAATGCCTTCCCCATATTGTTTTGACAGATAAAAAGTAAAACGCGGTCTACAGCCCGCATGTCATTTGCTAAAACGGCCCATAACTCAGACGGTCAGCCCAAACGAGAACTTAAAAGGTCAAAAAATGGACATTCCATCAGGAAAAAGCGGACAGTTAATACTTAGGCGCAATGTGTAGTAAGTGTTGGGGCAGCGCTGCTTAAAAATGGGGATAGCTGAAAAGGCACTGACCAATACGTAGCTGAGTTAAAATAACCTCCTCCCAGCGGAAGAGCAGAGAGGAGGTCGTACGAGCAACTGGTAGAGGCTTAAGCCATAGGTTATTCCCGTGAAGGGAGGACTATTTGCGATGCCAAAGGGACTCCACCTTCTGACAGACAGCAACACAGAAATCATAGAAGGGAATGTAGGTACTCGCAGGTTGAGATACTAGGACTGCAGCTTTGGCAGCAGCGTCAGCAGCCTTCTTCCCTGGCACTGGCAATACAAAGGCTGGCCAGGCTAGGGTACCACGTGTTGATACCATCTAGGAGGATCTTTGCCTTTGATAGATATCAAGCCCTTGCGGCTAGAGGGAGACTGGTGATGTCTGGCTGGAAGGATGGAGGAAGTCTTCATGGGAGTACTACTGTCCTTTCCAACCTACCAATTGTGTATCTGGTGGCTGCGCCCTTCGAGGTGCGAGTTTAATGGCATGTTACACAGCTGGACGAGGGAATGGCGATGCTACCTTGACACAGGGCGATTTCACAACCTCCGAACTGCATTTTAGGTCGCATGTTGCGATGGCTATGTCCTTCATGGAGCAAGGAGTAGCGAAAACGGAAATATAGGTACTACACCGGAAAACACAGGGTTTGTGACTGGCCATTAACTTGCCAGTGACAGCGTAAGGCACCTTTTCCTTTACTGGAATCTCTAACAAACCACTCATCAAGATACACAGGACAATTCCAAGAGGCAGCGGCATGGCCGCCATTGCAGTTGATACAATGGGGAGGTGGTGAACAATCGCCCTTGTGCACATCCCTACCACAGGTGACATTTGGCTGGCTGTTGACAAGATATTCTAGAGTCGCTGGAACTATGACACTTCTAGCAGCACATCGGGTTTGGAATGTATGGCTTGTTTTGAGCTTTGACGGAATCAACAGTCTATCTAAGGTGAGATAGTATGGGTGGCCACTAACGAGAAATCAACCTTTTTCATTACATGGACAGATGACACCCTGATCAGAAGTAATATTGAATTTCTTCCTCTGTTATATTGTCGAGCAGCCTGGTGTAAATTACACCAAAGGAAGAATACAAAATTCTATGGGCCTGAACACAAACAGGTTAACAGTGAAGAAGCGAGGTAGCAATCAGTTGAGCTTGAGCATCACCAGTGGTCTCCAAAAGCAAAGTTCCAGTTTATAAATGAGAGCAGGATTTCACAGGCCCAGCAATTGCAACATCTTTCTGAATAATAAACGGATTTATCATGGAGGACTGACCATTATGCGATACCATGAGGAGCTGTGGTGCAGTGGGAAGTGTTTTTGAATCAACCTCATTACATTTGTTTTGTAGACGTTGAGTAGGAAGATGGTCGACTCATCATGAGGAAATCCACACCACCAATGGTTCACTCCTTCCAACTGGGGCCCCTTCACAAGGGGGCCCCACCCATCTTTGGTGATTATTCACACCTCCCGAACACCTGACAGAGGGGCCAATCGGCAATTTGGAAAGGTTACAGCTCAGGCTATCACCCCTCCTTGGCCCTGGCCTATACGAGTGGGTACATGCGAACCCTCCCTGTCGACCTGGGGCTGGTAATTATGCGTTACCCTGCGACCTGTTACACATACGACTCATAGGCCAGCCTTCACGAGCGGATAGGGAGGGAGAAGAAAGAAGACATCTTCGAACGTCGAAGTGGAGGAACGAGAGAGGGGGAACAGAGGAAGGAATGGACTTTATACATCAGTAACAGAATGTAGAACATTCCCAACAATACCCCAGACATGTTCCCAAGGGAGGGGAAAAAATAGCAAGATGATAGACACACAGCACCAAAGGGAAAATATGCTGCAAAGGCTGGGGTCCCATGGTAGCCAAGCACGAAACCCCCAAGGAGTGGCAAGCCAGTTTTGTAGCCAGTGATTGTCACTGGGGGGGAGCGGGGGAGAGGATTTGATGGCTTGTTGGGCAGCTGTAGGAGAAAGTTGGGGATGGTATTGTGATACTAGGGGTGATTTTATAACTGCAGTGTTGAATTGGATCTTTGAAGTCTGTGTGGCCATGTCCTTCGTGGTGCAAGGCATATCGAGAATGGCACGTTAAGTGCCAGATGATGCGATGTTTAGATTTCGACTGGCCAATAACTTCAGAGCGACTGGGTAAGGTGCGCTTTCGTTCACTTGGATCTCCTGGATGGGCCGCTCACCAAGACACATGGGCCTTCGACGGATTTTTTCGTGCGTGCGATGCACCAACTGCGACGGATTATTCGTTGCTGCTCCAATGCAATTTATTTTATAATATTTGTTCACCTACCTCTTTACAGCGATAGATCTTCGCACGTCAACTCCTGACTGCAGCTACTTACGAGATCACAGAAAAGCAGTGTTGAGGAAACTGTAACCTCATAGCTAAATGCCGGAGGCCGCTGTAAGTAAAATTTACTGAAAATTGTCTATGTACTTTAAAGAAATGATTCGAAAAGGGGATGTCACTCTTACTTTAAACATGAAGCTCAAATTTAAACCTTCAATAGATCTTTACTGCCGTTAAGCAAGATCATCAGCCCACATTTGCGAAAATTAAGTTTGTGCTCACTGTTATCACTATACCTAAAACAGCAAGAACTTTTACCGTCCCAAATTCCGAAACCGATTACTTGTAACAGTCAATGATCGGCCAATTACTTCTGCACACGATATTCAGTGGTTGTCTAAAGTTTATGCTCGCCATAAAATACTCAGAATATACTCAGTACCGCCACGCTATATAATTTAAAGTTCACTCGCGATTTTCGTCGGAACGAATCATCACAACACTCTGAAGTTTTCATAAACAGTTTCTGGTCACAACCAGGTACCATTAACACTGGACCATAACGCGGAAGTCATCCCAAGACTTCATCTTACACAATGCGAGAAGTCACATCCAGCATAACCACCTCCAATCCAAGCCAGCTCGCGACCTCCTCACTCTCCCACACTCAAAACTATATCTCCTCACTAGGCGGCCAACCGTCTCGCTTCTCATACGGTGTCAGCACCTACGACCAATGAGAACTCACTTCTAGTGCGCGGCTCGCGCCAAAATCTATCAAGCACCAACCACTTCTCTAGGCTCATTGACGTCATCAAATTAACACAAAACTCTAAACAAAATTAACTATAAGCTTTACTCTACATCTGGAAATTTATTATGTAGTCGCGAATGTTCTGGCATAAGCATACATACTCTGACATTCGACATTCACTAGCTCGGGAACCACTGGTGGATTCGTTCCCACGTTACAGAGTTGGAACACTTGCATTACAGCCTAGGTAGTTAATGTATGACAGTTTGGGGTAGTTTCCAGAACTGACAGACCACAAGTGTCCTGTATTAAATTATTCGTCTCGACTTCTTCCGCACTTCTGAATTATGATGTACTGAATAATAAAGGAAGCTACATTGTTTTGTTTTCAGAAATTGTTTGGAGTAAGACGCATGTCCACTTTAAGTTATCTGCTTCAAATGATTGTTCCTATCATATCCCTAAATGTGTATCATTCCTCCTGGGACACCCTGTATTTATGGAATCAAATTGTTTTAAGAACGACAAACGGGCCTAAGGGCCAATTTGCTTCACTTTTGGTAAAAGTGAAAGACCGACGTACTGACTTACGACAGTAAAAGTTCACTTTGAACTTTACAGATGCTTAGAATACTTCCACCCGAAAGTCATGGCCAGCCGTGCCTGGATACCGTCTGGGAGGTTGTCTATACATTTTACTCTCCCAACATACACCTCCACCGTCACAATGTTTATACTTTAAACTCCCAGTTAAAAACTATCGACGAATAAAGTATTACAAGTTAAAGGAAAATAGATGGGCTTTATAGCGTTAAAAGAAATATCCGGGTTTAATAATTCATTGCCGACGCTATAATTACAGATTAAGGACCAGTTAGAATAGGACAAGTATGGAGAAACATAGGAATCGTATGTATTAACATATGACTTACAGGGAACTACAGGAAAACTACATTTGGTTTGCCAGATGACAACCTTCCCAGTTAAATGTCGAAAGCATTACAAGCAGTCCCAGTGGTTGTGCTCCCTACTGTGTCTAGCCACCGTGACACATGAAGCAGTTAAAATCAATGGTTTACTACAATTTTGATTTGCATAAATTCTGATGTTCTTGATCATAAAATGCGTCACAAATTTTGATCAAGAGTCTGGTGTGTGCCTCCATACTAGTAGCCCGTATTACCTTGTGTAGCGTGTCTATACTTCATTAACCATTGAAGTATTACTAGTAAAGAATTAAACATGTGTCAGGAATCCCTTCCTGGTTTTGGTTTGTATGTACAGTGACATAAAATATGCCCACCGACAGTCGCCCTGGGGACTGTGCGAGCCTTAGTTTAAATAGCAATATACTTGTCGCAGCCGCCGCCGCCGCCGCCACTCCCACGACAGCCCCTTAGCCTCTTCCCCCCTTCCAGAGTCAAGTCCAGATATCTGCATCAACTGGCAACAAGGTTAGATGCAGAAGTTCCTGGAGGAAGCGTTGTCGTATTTCCACTTTCTGACGCGTCTCTAATAGCAAAAGTTTTCCACGACTATTCGTGGCTGTCAGAACAATACCCCCACCCCAATCGAGCTTTTCCTCTTTGCAGCGGGTGCGAGACGCAGCCTAATGTTACCCCAGCGATCACAACGCATCGCATCATGCCCCCCGTGATGTGCAATGCTCGATGTTTCACTGTGGCAAAGATAAAGTTCTTACTAGCATGTCAGTTTCGGCACAAAATGTCTTCGATTAACCGAGTGAATAGAGTCCACAGATGGGTAGCTGTAAGTTTATAACAACTACTGGGAAAGCATTTTTTGCGTTTCTTTTCATTAGCTTGGAGGGTCAAAATGAATATAGTAGAGTTCGACTTTTCTATGGAAATTTCGGAAACAGGTAGTTTATAATTTGAGGTATGCTAGACGAATTATATTTGTTTGATCTCACTGAAGAATGCACGAAGTGACAAAGGAAATGAAGGCAAGGCTCAAATCTCTAGAAATGTGATAGAAAGTGTCCGAGAATAATGGAACGAATTGTTGACTGCCACCTAGAACACGGGCTCGTATCAATAGTACGTTTTGAATGTGGAAAAACGTGAGTGACAGGTTTGAAACAGCCTCGCTGGTCAGTTACTGCAACTGAATCTTCAACCCAGCAGAAAGTCAAGTGAGAGCACTTCTTGGAATTTGAGAAGTTGATACTTCACCGTCAGTTGCAACAGTTTAAGAAACCGCGATCTGCTAACAGTTTTCTCAACATGACAAAGGTCTTTTGGGTTAAGTTCTCTTTTTTCATGGCGTAAAAACTAGGGACATACAGGCTCTTGTCAGAACCGCAGAACACGAAGGTACAAAGAGCTAAAAAGGGACTGCACCTTAGGCCCAATCAACCGAAGGAAAGACAGCTAAAGACATGGACGTGGAGAAACGTCCATAAAATACTCCAGAGAGACAATGGAGTTCCTGAACTATAGATTAAATGTCCGTCTTATTGCTAAGAAGGATAAACAGTAAAACGCAGTCGACAGCCCGTGCTTCGTTTATTAAAACGTGTAACAACTCAGACTGCAAACATAAAAAAGAATCTAAAGGGTTACAAAGGGCATTCCGTCAGGAAGTGGTGAACAGATATGTTGAGGGCAATTAGCACATCGTGGTGGGGGAGCACCACTTAAATCACGATGGCTAAGAAGGTGGGAGATTTAATTCACAGAGCGTGTTCCATGAAGGGAAGACCAGTGGCGACGCCAAAGTGACACCACCTGCTGACAGAGCAACAGAGATCTGAGGGAATGGAAGAACAAGTGGAGATTGAACTGTAGCGTCAGCGGCCTTGTTGCCTGTCAGAACGGCGTGACTAGAGACCCATGTACATAGCAGTGGCTCCATCAAAAATGAGCAAGGGAAAGCTTTCCTGGACCCACAGCACTATGGTATGGATGATGTGCACCACACAGAGGCTCTGTAGGGCACAGAGAGAGTGAGCAAATGACAACTTAAAAGCCTGGGTCGCCTGATGTACTGCATGGGCTGATAAACAACGAAGAGCTCCACTGTAAATACTAAGCAGTGTTACAGCAGCCCATACCGAAGAACGTCGGTGCCAACGACGAAGCCACAACCGACACCACAGGTAGAGCCATCATTGTACACGAAGGCACTATCGTGAAATTCCGTGTGAAGGTCAAGAAAGTAACGGCGATAGAGCTAGTCTGGAGTAGTGCCTTAGGAAGCGAGTAAAGTACAAGGTGAACACGATCCGGGACAAGAAGCCAAGACGGTGAAGGATTCACACCGATTGCGAAAGCAGCATGTAGCGTGAAGTTAAGCTGTCGGAGCTACAGATGAAAGCCAACTCCACAAGGCAACAGGAAAGACACGCCCCATACTGGCGATCAAAGGAGTCATCGAAGGAAGAGGCATAGGATAGGTGGCCAGGCATGGCAGACAAACGGCATGCGTATCTGCTGAGATCCTGGTGGTATGACATGGGTATTTCGGCAGGTTCTGCAAACAGACTCAACCAGGCTTGCGTAACAGGCGCCAGTGGCCAAACGGACGCCACGATTGTGGATTGCATTGAGACCACCAAAGATGGGCGGAAATTAAGATTTTTATTAAAAATTAAATTCCTCCAGCTGTACATTAGATTTTTTATTTACTTCGCTACCAGTTTCGGCGTTGCGTCAATGCCTCCTTGAGGCTCGTACACTTTGCTGAAATCATTTGTGTGTGGCTCAGTCGAAGTCCGCGGTGAGATCAACACGTGCTCCTCATGGATCACATGCAGATTTGCTAAAGTACTCAGTTTATTGCAAAGTCTAGTTTCGCAAGGATACAGTGCCAGATTTTGTAAATGTACTTGTCTAAAATACCTGCTTCACAGGTGATAAAAGGGAAACAAATTTAAACTCATTTTAAACGTAATGTAGTCTTATCATGAATAAAACCTTTTTTAAATTAGTTAAGCTCAGTGTTGAATATTTTGCCTTGCAAAGTAAAATATAAACTATTCCAATTGAAGGATTAGCTTTGTTTGAATTAGTTTTATCCACTGAAATAATCAGAGCCTTAATAGTGACAATATACTAGTTTATGGGTCTACATCTACATAGATACACTCCAAATCACATTTAAGTGGGTGGCAGAGGGTTCATCGAACCACCTTCACAATTATCTATTATTCCAACCTCGTATAGCGCGCGGAAAGAATGAACACGTATATCTTTCCGTACGAACTCTGATTTCCCTTATTTTATCGTGGTGATCGTTCCTCCCTATGTAGGTCGGTGTCAAAATATTTTCGCATTCGCAGGAGAAAGTTGGTGATTGGAATTTCGAGAGAAGATTCCGTCGCAACGAAAAGCGCCTTTATTTTAACGATTTTCAGCCCCAATCCTTTATCATTTCAGTGACACACTCCCACATTTCGCGATAATTTCTTTGAACTTTTTCGACATACTCCGTCTGTCCTATCTGGTAATGATCCCACATTGCGCAGCAGTATTCTAAGAGGACGGACAAGTGTAGTGTAGGCAGTCCCCTTAGTAGATCTGTTACATTTTCTAAGTGTGCTGCCAATAAAACGCAGTCTTTGGTTAGCCTTCCCCACGACATTTTGTTTGTTCCTTCCAATTTAAATTGTTCGTAATTGTAATACACAGGTATTCAGTTGAAGTTACGGCTTTTTGATTAGACTGATTTATCGTGTAACAGAAGTAACGAATTCCTTTTAGCACTCATGTGGATGAAGTCACTTTTCGTTATTTACGGTCAACTGCCACGCTTCGCACCATTCCAATATTTCTTCTAAATCTTTTTGCAATTTGTTTTGATCTTCTGGTGACTATTAGTCGATAAATGACAGCGTCATCTGCAAACAACCAAAGACGGCTGCTCAGATTGTCTCCCAAAAAGTTTATATGGATAAGGAACAGCAAATGGCCTATAACCCTACCTTGGGGAACGCCAGAAATCACATTGTTTTACAAGACGACTTTCCGTCAATTGCTACGAACTGTGACCAATGACAGGAAATCACAAATCGAGTCTCATACCATACGATATTCCATAACCACGCAATTTCGCTACGAGCCGTTTGTGTGGTACAGTGTCAAAAGCCTTCCGGAAATCCAGAAATCCAGAAATCCGGAATCGATCTGAAATCCCTTGTCAATAGCACTCAACACTTCATATGAATAAAGATTTAGTTGTGTTTCACAGGAATGATGTTTTCTAAACCCATTTTGACTGTGTTAATAGACAGTTTTCGAGGTAATTCATAATGTTGGAACACACATGTTCCAAAATCCTGCTACATTTCGACGTAAACGATATGGGCCTGTAATTTAGTTGATTACTCCTACCTTTCTTGACTTAGTGTGACCTGTGCAACTTGCCAGTCTTTGGGTACGGATATTTCGTCGAGCGAACGGTTTTATATGATAAGTATGGAGCTATTGCATCAGCATACTCCGAAAGGAACCTAATTGGTGTACAGTCTGGACCAGAAGACTTGCTTTCATTAAGTGATTTAAGTTGCTTCACTACTTCGAGGATATTTACTTCTCGTTAGTCATGTTGGCAGCTGTTCTCGATTACAATTCTGGAATATTTACTTCGTCGTCGTTTGTGAATGCATTTCTGAAGACTTTAGTAACTACTTTGGTAGCACTGTCTCCGATGGTATCTCCATTGCTATAGCGCAGAGAAGACATTGATTGTTTCTTGCCTCTAACATACTTCACGTACGACCAGCATGTCTCTGGATTTTCTGCCATGTTCCAGACAACGTTTCATTGTCGAAACTGTTATAGGCGTCTCGCATTGAAGTCCACGATAAATTTCGATCTTCTGTAAAAGATGGCCAATCTTTGGGATTCTGCGCCTGTTTAAGTTTGGCATGTTTGTTTCGTTGTTTCTGCAGAAGTGTTTTAACCCGTTTTGGGTACGAAGGAGGATCAGGTCCGTGGTTTGTTAATTTCTTTGGTATAAAACTCCCAATTGCTGCCGATACTATTTCTTTGAAATTAAGTCATATCTGGTCTACACTTATCCTAAATTACTAATATGAGTGGAGACTCTCAGGAAGGCGTCAAGTGACTATGTGCTTGTTTGAATAGGTATATTTTCCGCTTGTTTCTCGGGGGATTTGGAGATTACAATATTCAATCTCGCTACGACAACCCTGTGTTCACCAATCCCTGAATCGGTTTTGATGCTCGTTATTAACTCAGGATTATTCGTTGCTAAGAGATCAAGTGTGTTTACTATTCGCGTGGGCTCATGAACAAACTGCTCGAAATAATTTTCAGAGAATGCGTTTAGCACAATTTCGGATGATATTTTATGCGTACGTCCGGAATTAAACATGTATTTCCGCCAACATATCGAGGGTAAATTAATGTCACCAACTATTATCGTATAAGTCGTGTACGTGTTTGAAATCAAACTCAAGTTTTCTTTGAATCTTTCAGCAACTGTATCATCTGAATTTGGAGGTCGGTAAAAAGAATCCAGTTATTTTATTCCGTTTCTCAACAATAACCACTACCCATAATAACTCACAGGAAGTATCTACTTGAATTTAGTGACAAGTTAAACTACTTCTGACAGCAACAAACGCCACCGCCAACCGTGTTTAGCCTATCCTTTCGGAACACCGTTAGGTTCTTGGCAAAAATTTCTGCTGAGCTTATTTCCGGCTTTAGCCAGCTTTCAGTGCCTGTAACTATTTGAGCATCAGTGCTTCTTATTAGCGCTTGGAGCTCTGGTACTTTCCCAACACACCTACGACAATTAAAACTGTTAGACCAATGGTTCCTTTATCTACGTTCTTCCTGTGTTCAGCTTGTTCCCTTTTTAACTGAAGCCCTTCTTGCGTTTTCCCGAGACCATCTAACCTAAAAACCACACAGTCCACGCCACACAGCCCCTGCTACCTCATCATTCTTCACATATCAGTAAGATGCTTTGACTATTGTTGCTAAGGAAATTGATATACAGGGTGGTCCATTGATCTTGACCGGACCAAATATCTCACGAAATAAGCATCAAACGAAAAAACTACTAACAACGTAACTTGTCGAGCCTTAAGGAGGAAACCAGATGGCGCTATGGTTGGCCCTCTAGATGGCGCATCCATAGGTCAAACGGATATAAACTGCGTTTTATAAAATAGGAATACATTTTTATTACATATTCGTGTAGTACGTAAAGTAGTATGAATGTTTTAGTTGGACCACTTTGTTCGCTTTGTGATAAATGGCGCTGTAATAGTCACAAACACATGGCTCACAATTTTAGGACAGTTGGTAATAGGTACGTTTTTAAATTAAAATATAGAACGTGGGTAGGTTTGAACATTTTATTTCGGTTGTTCCAATGTGATACATGTATCTTCGTGAACATATTTCTGAGAACGCATCGTGTTACAGCGTGATTACCTGTAAATACCACATTATTGCAATAAATGCTCAAAATAATGTCCATCAACCTCAATGTATTTGGCAATACGTGTAACTACATTCCTCTTAACAGCGAGTAGTTTGCCTTCCGTAATGTTCGCACATACGCTGACAATGCGCTGACTTGTCAGGTGTAGTCGGTGGATCACGATAGCAACTGTCATTCAAGATTCCCACAGAAAGAAATCCGGGGAAGTCACATCCGGTGAATGTGCGGGCCATGGTATAGTGCTTCGACGATAAATCAACTTGCCATGAAACATGCTATTCAATACCGCTTCAACCATACGTGAGCGAGCTACGTGCCGGGCATCCATCATGTTGGAAGTACATCGCCGTCCTGTCATGCAGTGAAATATCTTAGTACCATCGGTAGAACATTAGGTAGGAAATCAGCATACACTGCATCATTTAGATTGCAAATCGATAGAATGGGGGCGAATTATCCTTCCTTCCATAATGCCGCACCATACATTAACTCTCCAACGTCGCTGATGTTCCACTTTTAACCATCGAGGATTTTCCGTTGCCCAACAGTGCGTATAATGCCGGTTTATGTTACCGCTGTTGGTGAATGACGCTACGTCTCTAAATAGAACGCGTGCAAAAAAAATGTCGTCCCGTATTTTCTCTCGTGCCCAGTGCCAGAACTGCGCACGACGTTCAAAGTAGTCGTCGTCGTGCAATTCCTGATGCATAGAAATATGGTACGGGTGCAATCTATGTTCATGTAGCATTCTCAACACCGACGTTCTTGAGATTCCCGATTCTCGCGCAATTTGACTACTACCTATCTGCGGATTAGCTGCGACAGCAGCTAAAATACCTACTTTGACATCTTTTGTTGCAGGTCGTGGTTGACGTTTCACATGTGGCTGAAAACTTCCTGTTTCCTTAATTAACAATCCGTCGAACGGTCCGGACACGATGTCCATCATATGGAGCAGCATACATAGCACACGCCCGTTGGGAATTTTCATGACAATAGCCATACATCAACACGATATCTACCTTTTCCGCAACTGGTAAATGGTCCATTTTAACACGGGTAATGTATCACGAAGCAAATACCTTCCGCACTGGCGGAATGTTACGTGATACCATGTAATTATACGCTTGTGACTATTACAGCGCCGTCTACCACAAAGCGAAAAGTAGTCCAACTAGAACATTCATATTTACTTACTATACGAATATGTAAAAAAATGGGAGTTCCTATTTAAAAAACGCAGTTATTCGTTTGACATATGGCAGCGCCATCTAGTGGGCCAACCATAGCGCCGTCTGGTTTTCCCCTTCAAGCAAGACGAGTTTCGTTCTTTGTAGTTCTTTCGTTTGATGCTTATTTCGTGAGATATTTGGCTCTGAATTTTGAATTCAATGGACCACCGTGTGTGTGTGTGTGTGTGTGTGTGTGTGTGTGTGTGTGTGTGTGTGTGTGTGTGTGTGTGTGTGTGTGATATTTGTGCTTTAACGTATCAGTTAAGATAGAAGCCCCTCATGTCGAAATTTAGTTCTGCACTTCATGCAGTAACATTTCAGTAATGGTTTAAGTGATGATCTTAAGTGCTCGAGTGTAGCTTATTAGTGTAGCTTTGTACAAATTTGTTTTCTATAATAACTGGTGTGCGTTATTGGTAACTGCTGCTACATACAGCTCGAAGTGCCGTATGTCAGTTTCTATCCTGTGCACTATTCAAGGGGAAAGAGCAAGGAATGTAACTTTAATAACTAATGTTCAATGTTCTTAGACATATTTGCAAATTAATGCACAAAGTTGAGCTGGCGACCGTTTGTTTTCATTCACATATGAATGCTTTGTTTCTTGTCTCTTCAAAGAGCACATAAAACATGCACTAGTGGCGCCCTTATTAAAAGTAATGCGAAAACGTTTAAAACTGCAGGCCAGTTTCATTGCTGTCTTCGTTCGCTACAGTAACTGACGCAATCATGAACTAGACAAGTTAAATGAGTAAATACAACCTCTTTAATGAAGCACAGTGATTTCAGAAGTGTAAGCAGTCCAGTATCTGCAATTTCTGACTTCACTAAGGTGGTAATTGAAGCTCTTGGCAGGAATGTGTGACAGGCATGTTCCGGGACTTGCCAAGCTGACACTGTTTACCATAAAATACATAAGAGCAAGCTTGAAGCGATGGGTGTGAGGAATAGCGAATGACTGGTTTCAGTCTCAGTAAACAGGATGAAGACTAGAGACTGTTCACGTCCGCTGATAAATTTCAAGCAAAACATTTGCCAGACAAATACATAAACACAGATGTTCCTCAGGATAGTGTATTGGGTCCAATTATGTTCTTTATATATACAGCGGTGTCAGGAGAATTTACTCTGGCGTTTCAGCAGATATATGCCATTTCATTCTTGTAATATGTAGCTAGTGTGTCTCTAAATACTCCTCACCACGTCTTTCATGCGACGCCCAGGGTCGTAGGAAAGGGTCTGTTTCCCTTTATAAACAAAATTATTTTTGGAACAATTATACGTGGTCATTGGATACGGCGACTCCAAATCAGTCTAGTGCGATTTCTATGCTATCGATATGTATTAATGACCGTAAAATCAAGAATAACCAGTACTTCAGTAGTGACAATACTGCTGTGGCCCGTGCTTACTGCTTCCACCATGCAGCAGCGCTACTGCTGCTGCAGCTCAGTCGCTCGTCGAGTACCAGTATTCTTCGCTTATTACTGTTCCTGTTAACGATACAAATTTTGCACTAGACTAATTTCGTTCCGCTGTATCGACTGAGCACGTATAATTCCGCTTTAAAAATTATTTTTCATAAGCTGCGACATTGTCGCGAATAAAACAGTGACCGGAATATAGAATAAATTTCCTTTTGTTTATGGTCACAAACTTGTGAAAAAGTTTGTGACCATAGACGTAAAGGAAAAATGATTTTATTTGTAGCGGGAAACAAACTCTTTCCTTCGACACTTTGCGTCTTAGGAAAGGCGCAGTGAGCTTTGTTTGGGCTTACTCCTGTTATACACCGGAAAAGCTGAATTTCAAATATATGCCGGAAACAGAAAATACATCTGACGGCTCGTAAGAGATACTGTAAATAAATGACTTCTCCGAAAGTAGCACATGGAGAAAGTTCTTTGCCGATGCAAGCAACATCAGTCACTGACAAAACGTCTGAACTATTAGAGAAAGCAAACTAAACCCTCAAGGATGTTTACAACCGGGCAGTATGTAATTCATGTTAAACACAAAAATAACCGTATGTACTTCAGCATAAAGAGAGGAAGAAACGGTCACTAAGCATCTATGATATCTAGATTGTGAAGCAAAAGTTTTTAGAGATGGCTATTTTCCGCTAACGTCGAGTAAACCAAGATACTGGGAAAAATAAGCATGCTATGGTATTAAGGTGTTAACAGAAGCCTGAAAAAGCCAATATGTGGTGACATACTATGCCTACATACACTCCATTCTTAGCTGTGGGATTCTATTCTGGGTACCGAAGAAAAGTTTTTAAACTGCAGATAAGCAGCCCAGCTAATTGTAAAGAGCATCCTTACGGCATCAGTTGAGTGCATCTACAAATCTGTGGTGCATACCAGGAGAAAATATTGCACTATTCATAATCATGGACCAAGAGACCGTTTGGGGTGATATTTACCGAAGCAAAATAAACAGGATTTTTATCAGGCTATAAAATTTTATAACATTTCTAAAAGTGAATATTACTAAAATACATTAACAAGGCTAGTAAAATGCTCTTCAAGTTTAGATGACTCGGTAGCAGATAGTAATGGAGTAATTACAGCATTATGTCACATTTCAGTATTTGATTATGGTTTACTGCCTTCACAAGGATCGTTTGTCAAGCTGTAAAACGCATGGTAGCAATGTTCGTTGGCTTAGTTTGTCAGGTTGACAGTGGTACATAGTTTAACATGGAGTCCGCGACTGGGGCAAGGGAACAGCAGCATCTTCACAGGCCAGCATTCATTGGTTGGTGGTGTGTACGGCAGTGACATGCGGAACTGTTGTACACTGTAACTGACTGAAAATAGCCCAGGAGTTATCACTGCGTATGGTAATTAACGAAACTGTTGCAAGTTACCTGAAACAAAGTGCGTAAATCAAAGAACATTATACAATTGATAACTACCGAAGACTGGCCTCGTATCCGGTAGGATTGAGCTGCTCTGCATGGTTGACCTGATTTTGCTTCTCCGTGGTTTTCCTAGATCGCTAAGGCAAATGCCCAGATCGTTCCTTAATCAAGGCCGCAGCCTATCACCTATCTTATTCTCATAGGCTACTTGTCTTGCCCTCAAAAGATGTTTTGAGTTGTGTGTGTATTTGCATTTTGTTACCTTGACAGATCCTGTGTCATTGACCCCTTAATAAATTTTTAATTACAGCAAGTAAAAAGCAACAGTCGTGTGCCATTCCCAACACAAAACGCATTCCATACTCAAGTTAAAGAGCAGGACTATCTATAGGAAAACGAACTTATGTAAGTTAGTCGTACAACCATATGCATCTGAAAACACTAAATAATTTGGTAAAAATTTGTTGCAGCCATGAAGGAAAGTCATTGGAGAAAGAACGAACCTATTTAAAAAATAAAGCTAAATATGCTGAATTTTCGAGTAATGTGATCACAGGACGACCCATTCAGATTGTGATGGTTCAATCCTAGGACGCGTATACCTCCAAGACTACGAGGATGAGATTTTGAGGGGGAACAGTACGTTTTTAAGAATTGGCGGTAAGATCGTAAAACAGACGTTATAAAATAGCTATGTTTCAGCAGCGCAGAGCTTACACAGCTTTTAATTGCCTCATTTGAGCCTGCCTTCATTACGTGGCGGTATCTTACGTATACCGTATGTCATACATGACATCTGCAATTATCAGTCTGAAAAACTAACTGGGCCGAAGAACACTATCACAAGCGACACGAAAATCCGCAGAAGGATGCTACTTTAACATTTTTTTCATGTTAAGAGTGGCCATTTGAAACAACAAACTGGAGTATAATAAAGCAGGATGTTAGCAATTTGTATCTTGTGGGCGAGCTGAATCCTCACTGCTACATATCGCTCTGAAAACCTTTTGAGATTGTATGGCAAGTTACATCTGTACTCAAACTCGCCACTTGGTTTTTCAGTCCGAGTCTATAAAGCTCGGAGACTTACCCATTGCGGCTATCATTCAACCTATACATGAATGCTTCAAGCTGACGCAAACGGTGACCAGTCAGTTCAAAGAGTTACCGGGACAAGGTGACCAGAAAATTTAAGGTTTCCGACGGAAGGCTCATTTTATACTTAGCAACATTACAAGCTTGCCTACTTTCTGTATTAAAGCTCAAGTGTGTGAGCTTGTTTTCATGGCCATACATATGTTCTATTCTAAGATTTGGGACGTAGCATTACGTGGACGTTTTCTGACAAAACTTGAAACGGCACCGGTTGGCAGACATGTTTACTATCAAGAAAGCCACAAATTTCAGTTGTAACAAAATTTAAAAACGTTATGAAATAACCAATATACAGGGAGAGCGCGAAGGTATTCACTAAAACTCAATTAGAAACTAAGTTTTCGGCAAATAGCACGCGGCCGAGGACTGAGTCCCAAGAATTCTTTACGTAACTAACAATTCATTTCTATAGCATTTTTCTAACAGAATAATACTTTTAACGGCATTCTAAATGTCTTAAAGGTAAGTACTGTGACCTTTCGTTAACTCTGGCCTTGAAAATCTTTGCACCGTTATCAGACATCGTAAAATTGAGGCGCTAAGATAGCCGGAAACCGAGATTGTGGTGTATACAAGGGGCATTCCATTGATGTCTAAGCAACAAAGAACATTCCTCCGTGCCCTAACATAGCATTTGTATGACATACAGGATCAACTTAGTTGTGTGTATGGAACTTAAATTTTAAGAGCTCATGAAAATGTGCGCGTCATGTTTAAGCAAAGTATCTCTTCAGTTTTTCCATTTTAGCCAAATTCATTGCTTTCAGCTGCTTGTCACTAGAGAAAACCACATACGTCCACTTTAAAGGAAGTTCCTTCCAAGAAGATAATTCTGCGTTGACGCAAAAATTGATTTGTCTCTGCCACTTGACGACGATGGCTTCTTTAGGGGCTTGGGGAATTTTGCAATAGGCCTTTGACAACTGACTATAGATACTATTCAATACGGTAATTAGATGAGATTGACAAGGTAACTAAACAGGCCACAATGATTGCGTGACTATCAGTCAGCTGCAAAATAAACACTAAACAGTTTTATGTTTCACTTAAACATGTGCTCAAACTGCTTCCCATCGTTTGCAATGCATATTTCGAACAGCCAATCTAGAGAGATGAACGTGTCAGTGGAACAGTCAGCGGTACATGTAGCAAGGATTCGACGGCATACGTCAACTGACACTACTGGAGCTTTATGGTAGACCATGTTTAAGTTCAGCCGCAAAGAAATTATGAGAAATAGGGGGCCCGACAAGCTATTTTTCCTTCCGGCCTACCCAGCAGCCAATGGTTTCCATTGAAGGTGTTCTGACAGTAAAAGATTATTCCGGCAGCCGTGCTCTTAATATATTCGAGTGCCATAGTTAACAAGCATTACGTCACTTAGTCTTGAGAGCTTTCTAATGCCAATTAGAGTTAAACTTGCTTCAATGTATCGGTTAAAATTATTCTTTATCTCAAACTGAATTACCTGTCACCTGACTTATTCGTCGTAGCCCATGTTTCAATACCTGCAACCGCTCACGAAATTTTAGTCTCAAGATTCACCCTGCATGAAAATAATTTTCAAAACTCTTGTTTGCCTGCTTAGAAAGTTGGTTCACGGGTTCAATTCGGAGGTAGGACTGCGTGCTCATATTGATTAAAGCATCATATCGCAGTTCTTTCTAATCAGATTACATCCGACGTTAATAACTGGTTCGAATACAACATAGACCTTTCGAGCATCTGTATCAAGTCAGGTTTATTTCGTTTCAACTATTCATGCCCGAAAATAGTGTTTATGACATCCGGTCTTATTAATTACGGGCTGCAACCTGTGGAAACTGCTAAGATAAGCATGTTGTGGCACGCAGTATTGCTCTCAACAAGACAATTACCATGTTCGCAAGATCCAGTGTCCTATAAATGCAGATTCCATTGATAAAGGCTTTGTGTCTTAGTAAAATTTTTCTACTATCAGTATTTCACAATTCGTGACATACTGTTCCAATTATTTGGCTGCTTCCTGCAACAGCAATCTTCAGAACATTAAATAGTTGCCGCATGCCAGAAATTCTGATCTTGTCACCAATTTATTTGCGTTAAAGATGTACAAACAAATCAGCTTTAAACATTCGACGAGAATACTACGTGATTTTCCCGCACGTTATAATCAGAAACAGGGTATATTATTTTTTTAACCAGTCATTTGTTTTGTCCAGGAACTCCGCACAATGCCGACGATTTCCTCAACGGTCTATCACTACATCACGACAGTCAAGGTGGTCAAAGAGGGATTACGCTGCTCGCGTTCATTTGTTAAATAAGCGCTGCAAATAGCCGACAAAAATCGAAGTTATATTTAAAGGCCTCAACAATTGATAAAACTGTCTAGAAGACAATCCCTCTTTGTACGTAGTAGCGACAAACAGAACCACCAAACTGAATTTATATAGTTATGCAGATGACATGTGCTAGTGTGCAGTTACTGCATATGTAGGCTGCCACTGCACACTACCTCTGGTCAACAGATGTATCAGCTTCAAGCCAACCATCACTTCAAAATACACCCAATAAACCTCCGGGATTTACTTTTTTCAGTCGCTACCTCTTGTAAAAGTATATAAACCATCATACGTGCAGGGGCAAACAAACTTAGCATTGCAATCCGTCAGTCCCGTATTTCGTGAACATCAAAGACTTAAGACTAAATAAATCCAAGGACTTATGGTGAAAGATTTTTATTTCTATGAACTTTGTCATAATTACGTCCTATTTGCTTTCCTGATATTAACATCCCTTTCACCATTTAACGCCTAACCACCAGAACACAGGTTGAAGACGCCAAATACTAATTTTCGATGTAGCCCCTGCAGATTTAGTTTTTCCGATCTAGTATCTAGTATCTGGCATTACATACATTTTCAGTGGCATTGGTTGGTTGGTTGTTCGGGGAAGAAGACCAGACAGCGTGGTCATCGGTCTCATCGGATTAGGGAAGGATGGGGAAGGAATTCGGCCGTGCCCTTTCAGAGGAACTATCCCGGCATTTGCCTGGAGTGATTTAGGGAAATCACGGAAAACATAAATCAGGATGGTCGGACGCGGGATTGAACCGTCGTCCTCCCGAATGCGTGTCCAGTGTCTAACCACTGCGCCACCCCGCTCTGTCAGTGGCATTACACGTTATATCCGTCAAAATACATTTAGTGTGCTCAAGCGAAAGTACGGTTACTGTCCAGCACGAAAGAACGAAGAACATTGACGACATCACTAACCACAATATGCATGTCATGCGAGCGAACGAACGAGAGACTCCGTTAATACCTTAAACTTCACGCGACAGGTCTCACGTGTATTTGGGCCACACGCATGCCACAGCCAAGCTATTTCGCACACTAACTGAACAGTGCATATGAACAGCAAAGTATAATATGATGAGCCTAACGACGAAAACTTTACGAACGTAAGAGGAAATAATGTCTACTTATCTCTTATGGGGCGCAGATCTAGCGGCTTCTACCAGCACCTCCTTCGCAGGAAGTAAAATGAACTCGTCAATCAGGCAAGGCTGTAATTAAAAACAGCTATATACACTTCCTGAACTTAAATCCTACCAATAATTATCTGTTCCATCTCTTAGGGAATATTTCACATAGTGTTGCAAGCTCCAATTTATTTTTGGAACGCTAAAAAGCTACTTTATGAATACACTTTATTGTCTAGTGTGGGCAGTAATACAATTCTCGAGCTGACGAAAATACAACTAAAAATGAGTAAAAAGGACCTTATCGTTCCATGAACAGTGTGTATTCATAGTCACTGTTTAGTCGTCCACATTCTCTATACAGTTACGCGGCAGTTATGCTCCAGTGCTGTGAACATTTATCAAGTTACGATAACTACCCTAAGGATTCGTCTCACACAATGATATTTACGTTTGTATTATGACGTTATCTTCATTAATCATTGAATTCATGAAACAGCTAACGGGAAGGTCAAAACCTGATTTCTTTCAATTCATTCGGAAAAGGAAAATTTTCAGGATAGTTCCCAAATGAGCCTATAACTGCCTAAGAAGGAGTTACGCAACAGTTGCCACGTGGTACATGTTCCTGAAACAAAGGTTACAGCTTACTTCACTCCGACGACGCGTAAACACGACGAGCTGGGACGGCGTAGTTAGTCGAACCACAACCAACTGCCAGATTCTGACTAAGCAGCCTGCCTGCTGCCAGCGCACTCTGCTCTTGTAAACACTTCCCGCCAGCGTCGCTAATTACCGTAAATGCCGCTATACACCTAGTGGCATGCTTAACAAACTTGCTTCTACAAACATCGATTGTGCTACGAATATATGGACCTCGAGCCACGACTATTAGCACAATTCGCCCGTTGTGACAGAAAGAAAATGAAAGAAGAAACTCGATATGTGGTCTAAACACTTGTCAGTTAAACGAAACGATTATATTCAAATTTATTTACTCTGTAAGTTTCAGATTTATCCATATGATTCGTATAACGATTTCGACTGCACCTTATCCCCTACAATCCATGAACGTGCAGAAATCAGTGTACCACGCTTGGATCCCCGCTTCCGCTCCTTGGACTCGTATCAGCAACACCAAATACAGCATACGACATAAAACAAGTATTCCACAAAAATCATAGCATTTCCCCCGAACAAAAGTGCATTACCTGTCGATATCCAAAAGAATGTCCACCTCTGCCTACTCCCCCTCGTGCTTCCACCTCCTTTTCTAGTCACGACTGCAACCAACACAATTCTCCCCACAGGCTTCCATCTAGAAATGTACCAACCCCTCCCTGTTAATCAGTGTGGCTTTTTTCCCAATGTCTCTCTCTATGTTCAGCTCCTGTTCACTACCCACCACTGTAATATCCAAAAGTCATCTTTCTTTCTTCTTTTATTTTTTTATTCCTGACACTAGAGAAAACCTATGACTATGTATAGCATTCCAGTCTCTATTCAAACTCCAGACATATACACTTCTAACTAACTACTCCTGTCCTATTGTATCCCTCTTATTTAATTTTCCATCCTTTCTCATGATTAACATTGTCAGTCTTCTCCCTTCTACTTTATATACTCCATACTGTTGTTACGCCAAAATCACCTCCACCTGTCCACCTCCTTCATTAAGATAATGAGACCGCTGTCCTAGCCTCTACTCCGCACTCCACAACGATCCTCCCAACTGCACCTTAACCAATTAACCTCCTGGAGTAACCAATGACACCTCAATATAAATCGTTCCAAACTCCAGGTAATAACTATAGGATGAACCACCCACAGCTTCTACTTCATCTTCTTCTTACGTTTCACCCTTTTCGGGGTACACTGGATCAATCAAATCTTTGTGCGTTGTTCTTTTCTTAGGGCCCAGTATTTCTTCATTCTTTATTATCTTCTTTTCCTCTATTCTCCCGAGATGAAGGGTTTGGACTTTTGTCTTTGAACCTTACGTTTTCATCTTTATTAATTACTTTAGCTGTCCGATCGATAAGTGAATTTTCTGAAATCCTTAATTGTACTAGGTCTTTCTCAGTTTCTTTAAACCAGTTGGGTTTCGTTTTGCGGTTACGGGAAAAGTCAAAGCTTTGTTCGGTTAATGTGTTGGAATTCATTCTGAGAAGATGACGATAAAAATGTATCCTCCTTTTTCACATAGTATCTGAAAGTTTTTCAATTTTCTTGTAGAGAGTTTCATTTTTGATGTATATACTCTTATTGTCTTGAAATTTTTGTCCTATGATTTATCTTAAAATTTTTCTTTCCTTCGGCTCAAGTGTCTCCATTTGGCCTTTGAAATTCATGTTTAGTGTTTCTGCTGCATACAGTGCTTCTGGCTTAATCACTGTCTTGTAATGTGTAATTTTGGAGCACCACGAAAGGGATTTTTTGTTGTATGTATTTTTTGTTAGTTGGAAGGCCAATTCAAGTCTTTTTTCTTATTGTTACTATACACTTTTTGATTCCATTGATTTGCTTTCCCCAACATTCCAACTAATCTATTCTCTGAGATATTCGAATTCCTTTACTATTTCAATCTTTTGTTCTTGAACTTTCAGGTACTTACATGAGCGCTTGATGTTTGTCAATATCATAGTTTTTTCAAAGGAAATGTGAAGACCAATTTTAGCTGCTTGTTTCTTTAGTTCAAGGATTTGCTCCCGTGCTTCTTCCATTGTTTCAGCAAACAGGGCCATATCATCTGCAAAAGCAATGCAATTTACTTTAAGGTTCTTCTTTTTGAAACCCCGTCTTATACCACTCTTAATATTTGAGTTCCATTGTCTGACTATTTTCTCAAGCGCACAGTTGAACAGCAACGGTGAGAGACCATCCCCCTGTCGCACTCCCGTTTTTATTTCAAAGTTTTTCGATAATTCGACCTTAAATTTTACTTTCTAAAATGCATTTTCAAGGGTCGCTTTTATAATATTAGTTCTTTCCTTATCCAAACCCATTTCTTCCAGGACTGATAGAAGAGGTTTTCTATGAATTGAATCATATTCTTTTTTGAAATCAATGAAGGAGATTACGTATGTCTTTGACCTTGGTTTTTGGTATGCCATGATGTTTTTGAGGTTTAGTATTTGTTCCGAACATGGTCTACCCTTTCTAAAACCTCCCTGGTATTCCCCGATTTGCGGGTCCAATTGCGGCTCTGCCCTGTTCGAAAGGACTTTAGAAAGAATCTTGTATGTCATATCCAGCAGTGATATTCCTCTGTAATTGTTTGGGTCTGTCTTCAAACCTTTCTTGTGGATAGAGTGGATGAGAGCTGTTCTCCATTCTGTGGGGGATCACTTCTCCTTCCAGATCTTACCGAAAACACGCTGAAGGGATGTAATTGAATTTTTGTCAGCTTTTTTGCATAGTTCGGCCACTATTTGGTTTTCTCCGGACGCTTTGTTGTTTTTAAGTTCTGAGATGACTTTCTGTAGTTCTTCAGTCGTCGGCGGTTCTGAATCCGTCATCTCACGGTTATTTGGGATGGATTCAAATTTTTCAAGGATGGGTTCACAATTCAAGAGTTTCTCAAAGTAGCTTGCTAGTATTTTCCCGTTATTGTGAGCTATGATCCCATGGATAGCAAATCCTAGGGATAGCAGGGCTCATACGAGTGCAAGGGCAAAGGGGATAGACAACCCATTCGTCCAGTGATATGGTAATGCCATAACTGACTAGCCATAGAAATCCAGGGCAGGTACGAGGAAAGATAATGGTCTTTTCTCCAGGTCACTTCCGGTATCAGGTTACACACCTGGGCCACGTATGTTCTAAATCATCCCCTCTTCTCCTCCCCCTTGGAAACTGAAGAAGGTCGTTCAGTGGAACCCTCATCCCACCCACACAACTTAGACAATTTTATTGGATATGTTCCAGGTCATGATGTAGTTCGATACCAGTCAGGTGGCCCTATCCACGCATCTAATGCAAGGAGGTCATGAGGTCATGAGGTAACTTGACACTGCTTGCTTGGTATAAAATATGTGGGAAAAACATGGACCAGTGGGAGCACATTAAAATGGCGACAAGCTCTTGGACTAGTAAGATTCCAGCTCTCACTCCCCCATATCACGTTTCATAATTAGTTCCATTGTATATGTCTCTTCATTCCAAGTCTGTGGATCATGGGGAGAGATTCAGGTTTATTATAAACAAATTAACGATAATTCTATAATGACAGGGTTTGGAAATAATAATAGTGATATAACAAATTCACTAGTAATTTATTATTCACAGTTTCCTTTTTGCAATACATTTTTACAATAATTTTGTTGTCGTTTATTAACATTTTTTTTTAATTTACAAAGCTGTTAGCTTCTGTGTCATAAACACAGAGGTTTCTTTACGAAGCTATTAATCTCATATACACAAAAGCTTACCACTTTTGTTGTTGGTGTATTTGTTCAACAACTTCTTTCTTACATATGCAGTGTGTTTGGAAGCGCTCTGAATAGCTAGTAAGGGTGTTGAAAGGTAGGATGTGCTGAGAGATAATTGTTAAGAAAGAAATTCGATGCGTTGTGCCGAATCCGATTTAATTAGCATTGACGTTAGCTGATCAGGTCGTTGCAAACGCAAATTCAAGCGCTCAAATACAGTAATACACAGCAATCTGTGGGTCTGTGAGTAATCACTTGATCAAATTCTCATTACTAGTTAAATTATGCATTTTTCTGAGATAGTAAATTAAATCTATATGAGCAAAATCTGCGTTTGTTCAGTCTTATGAAACCAAACCAAGAGCACATTTGGCGACACTGTCACTCGCAGGCTGCTCGAACTTGAGGTGGCAACAACCTGACTAGCTAATTTCAATGGCAATCAAATCGAAAATTATGCAACACATCGAATTTTTTTCTTAACAACAATTTCTCAGCACAACCTTCCCTGAAACACCCTTACAACATTTTAGACTGTTTTTCACCACGCTGTATACATTCATTTTATCTACATTGTAATTTTTCTGATGACTTATGACTATCAGGTACTTTACATTAAAGACAGTAGAATGAAATTTTTGCTATGCAAATTTTTGTCTGTACATGGTGAAGCGAAATTCGCGCACTCGGGCTTCGCAGCAAGACTTCTTACATGCCAGCGACAGAAAATGTCTCTCACAAAATTTCGTCTGGCGAGTACATCCGGCAGAAAAGGTACATTAAAGAATGGCAATCTGGCAACACTGTAACCACATGTATGGTAATCACCTCAGTCAGCACTTGTTATTCGTGTTGTACAGTTAGTGCACCGCATAGAGTTTTGGGTTAGCATGCAGGAGGTCGAGGGTTGGACCCTGCATTGGGACGATTTTTTTTTTATTTGCTCAGTTCATCTGACATTTCATACTGTAATATACACCGTTTCTTACGTCACATATATCCTAAATTTACAGCATTTTGTAACGCTGAACGTAACAAATACGTGGTTAGACAAATAAGAAATCGACAGGTGAAACAAATGACCTCTCATAGAACAGATCATCATCATTTCATCCCCATTCGGCGCGCAGGTCCACCAATGTGGCGTAAGATGTAATAAGACCTGCACCAAGGCGGCCGGACCTGCCCCGTAAGTGGCCTCCCGGCCAATGACGCCAAACGCTCATTTCCTTTTCCATATCACAGAATAACTACAAAACAATATCAATTTAGAAGGGCTAAAGATGATAGCACAGTACAATAACTCAACGTCTATTCGTTATTTGTGATTTATACTACATATAATATGAGCGCTCAGATGTCTCACTTTTACAACCATTGACAATAATAATGTCCATATTAATGACCGCATGACCTTCACAGCAGAAAACATTATCGTCGGAACAACAGATGCTTAAAACAACCTCCCTGCATGTCCAAACACTGCGCCACCCCTCCGATCATACAGCTGTGGACCCTTCACAGCAAATCTGCGTCCACAGTGAAAAGAGCAGCATGAACACTGGCTACCAGTTGTTCCAAATTCATCGGTAGAGTAGAGAAAACATGCTCCTTCAGGTGTCCCGCAGGCAGAGATCCAGGGGATTTACGGCAGGTGAATACGGTGGCCATAGTATTGGACCTCCACGTCCTACCCATTTCCCTAGAAATGTTCTGCCCACATACTGGAGTAGTAGGGTAGTGGGATTACAAGTCTACTTTTTATATCAAATTGATATGTAAATTAATTAAATTGATTAATCAATTACCCCAGCCCCCTACCTACTCCCGACCATGACCACTCCCACCACCAGATGACGTCACGTGTTTTTGTGAGCCCGCAAATGGGCCCCAGCCCCCTTCCCCAACCCTGCCCCACCCTTCCATCACCCCTCCACCACCCGTTCCCCTCCCAGAACCTGCCCTATTGGCGGGAATTTCGAATTTTGGTGAGAACTTCGAATTTTGGGAGAACCTCGATTTTTGGAGGTAATTCCTAATGTTTGCCGTACAAATCAAATTTCAGTTCAGATGACACAATATTAACAGAAATTACTGATGGAAATTGTTTATAAAATGGGAATAGGTGGCAGAAATCGGAAAATAAACAATTCAGAGAACCGGTTTGGAGAATTATGCTCTGAAAAGGACATAATTGGCATTTTGTAGGACATGGATACTCTTGTTTAACTTATGACAGCCGCATCGCTTCGTTTACCGCGATTTCAAAGTCATTAAGACGCGCCGAGGTGCTTTGCAGGTGTTGAGTGCAATACTGGCGTGGCTGGCTCCGAGCGGCCTCCAGCCCCTCCGCATCAGACAGCAGTCCATTTCCGGCCCGGAGGCCCCGACTCCACCTTTACGGTGGGACGACAAGCAGGGGTGGATGTGGCGACTCAAACATACGTCTCTCTGGAACCTGTAGTAATACAGGAAACCGTGGAGGCTGCTGGAGAGGTTGATGATTAAAAGGAGGAGGAGGTACGGTAGCTGGAAGAAGAGGACGACGAAGAGCCAGCACAAGTCGCTGCTGAGGCCAAACACGGAAAATACGAAAATACCACCACCTGCCGCTGCCAGACAACCCGCGAGCGCCTAAGCTGGTGGTGAACATGCTAGCGGAGTCGCTGAGAGATAGTACATATCCGTACCTTGACCATCCATACCCCTTCACCCCTCCTGATGTTCCCAAACCCCCTCTTCCCCACCAGCCATATGACTTTGGTTGGGCAGCTGCAAATCTGCTCAACGTCGTCCCCAAAAAGGACCTAGCTTTGATTAATTCCCATCCGCTCTTCACGCCACGGGACTGGCAATGCATCATTGATATAGTGCCAAGAGCGCGGACCAAGAAGAAACATTGCTAGTTTTACTAGCAATACCAGTTATTATATTCCTGCCTTGCTCGGGCAAACCAAGTTTTTCCCTAGTCCCAGTTTTAACCTTCACCCCATCTGTTTGCAGTAAATGTACTACGACGAAGACTCCTCATTTTTAGGCATCCTCTGGTGAGGCCGTCATTTTCAGAGAGCGAGAGAGAGCCGGCCCAGAAGGCGACACACTACTGCCAGGCCCTGGCCAGCTGCGGGCCTTCTGACATGAAAGGTGCCGTGTCACGCGAGTTTGTAACTCTCAGGCAGCCTAATGACACAACTGTGACACATCCGCTACTCGGCCACGTGACGGGCAGTCGACTGATGACGTCTTGTCTGCCCCTGTCAGGGGGGCCGCAGACAGCAACTAGAATTGGTGTACAATGCTGTTCTCAAGGCACGCTTTGTTGGTCATGACCAGTTTCGAAGGTTAGCGTCTTCCCCCACAGCTATGTCCTATGGAAAACAGCAACACATATTCCAAGGGATGCAGCTGTCTTTGGGTGTGTCAGACTATCCATCTATCTGAGAATGAACAAATAGTGTTTTTGTAATGCTAGCAGCTGCATCCAATTTTCCATCCACTTGCCAGCAAATGCAGGATGTTTGTCTAAGATCTTTCTTTCCTCCCCACACAGATGTGATATTTTCCTTAAACAGTTGCACCAAGCCTGCTTGAAGAAAACACAAAGGCAAATTACAACATGCTGGTATGGCGCTCTGAATTCCTATTGGTCCTCTACAAAATAGAGGGTGGAGTCTGAAGGTATATAAAGGCCAACCCCCACCACAATCAACATCAGTCTTTGACAGTGCACAGTTGTGGCAGTGTGATTCCTGCATCATAAAACGCTCAGCCAGCAGTGTTTCCATTGACAGTGGTGGTGGGAAACAGCCAAACTAGGATCAATTGCCATGTAAGTGTTTATAAAAGAAAATATGAGTTCAAATTACGACAGTTATAAAATTTCGTTACCAAAGTATTCAAAATTTTTCGAGATTGTGATATATTTTCGTAACAAGTGGTTATAAAAGTTATTTTTTCTTACTATTACTGCATTCAGTCCAGAAATCTTGATGGAATTAGAACGTAGCTGGAAGCTGAGTCTCCAGCAAGCGGAAAGGGTTGTGCTGCAATCATGTAAGTACATCTCAAAATTCTGTGTGTGATAGTTATATGTTCAAAACATGTCTCTTAAAGTGTTCAAATCGTAACAAGTGCTTATAACATTTCTACTGTTGTTCTAGCATTACAGCAGCAGCAGCTGGAAGCTGAAAGGCCCCATCAATTGGAAGAGCTTATGCGACCATCATTTCGAGTCTGCATCCGAACTGTACCCTTTTGTGTCTCCAGCCGAACTGTTCGCTTTCGCTTGTCCACCAGCACTACGATGTAGGTTCTTGTCTGTCTCACATGACACTATAGCACTTAGGTCTCAATAGAGTTTCCCCATCCCGTGGTGAATCTGCGCCCTTTGTGGCACGCAGTCCTGGACGACAGGGTTCGTTTCACAATTCATGTAGGCGGACTCTTTCGGCCACATATTCAAATGAGAGCGCAATGCTCGTTAACTATCAAGTACCAGCTTCTGCAAAAGATACTGCAGGGCCTAGATGGTGTAAGATACAAGACATTCAGTGAAAGCAGTCAAATTGCCCTGCCAGAAAAAAGTAAAGGAAAATATAGTGTTCATATTTGATGATGTTGTTGTGGAAAACCAGGACCAACTTATACGATATTTCTGTTTTGGTCGTCATATGGGCACTGATGTATCTTATTTGAGTCAGGCATATTCCATAATCCCAAAACTGTTGGTGAGGGATAATGCAAATCTATTATAACTTTCAGACAAGACAATTTGAATTTAAAACACATTTACCAGGGGCGTGTCGGAACCAACATGTCATTCAACGATTCTCTAAAGATATGCACAGATAGCTGGAATCACACGCAGTATGGGTTTATTGTTATTGATAAATGAAGAAGACTGAATGACGGTAGGTTATACATACACACACACACACACAGAGACGCACGCACACACAGACACAAAAAGTGATGAGTATATTTGTATACACGGCATCACGGACAAGTTCGCACATATGTCAGGCACTCGGTCTGAGAGGATAGGTGTGTACAGACAGAGAATGTGTCTGTACATGGATGGAAAACCTCACTCTCTCAAACGTAAAGTTAGGGAGCTAGAGACATATGCCCAAATCTTTCTGTGACTGGTCAGTGGATTGGAGGCTAGGGTTAAGGAACTAGAGACGTACACCTGTATCATTCTGAGAAATAAGGTAGATGACTTAGCTGTAAATGTTGATGGAACTGAAAAGAAAGTACATAACTTAACTTTAAAGTTTGAGTGAAATGCATATAAGTTGCAGCCCGTGAAGCAGCCAGCTTAGTATATAACAAGATGACTAAACAGATCATTGCTGCATGGAAGGTTGTTTGAGAGAAGTTACAGCTCCTAAGGTTGGAACGTTTGCATCAAGAGCAGACACTGAAAGGAACACTTACTGAATGTCTTGATGAACTCTCAGCGAAATTACACAATAATGACGTTCATGCTATTACCGGTTTCATTAACCATCACTGGGGCGTTAGGATACACGAAACATTCAGTGTCAGTGGTGAGAAGCAATGCATGTTGGGCATGCAGCCTATAAGTTTAAATGAAAAAAAAAAAATACAGGGAAGGTCTACTGAACCTCATTTCCCTAAAAGACTCAAAAACAGTTAAATTTTCACCCAAAAATATGGAAATGTATGATGAAATAATACAACTGACTGGTGTACAAAAGAAAGCAGAAAACTAGCGCAGTGCAAAATACAGAGACATTATAAAAGCATTAACATGGTACCTCATTACTTCATATGTCTGCCTCCAGTAGCTGTGTGGTCAGTGCGAAACTGCCACTCCTAAGCGCCTGGGTTCTATTCCCGGCTGGGTTAGAGATTTTCTCCACACAGCGCATAATAGTTTTCCTCCTGAGAATTGTTTGAATAAGGAATGTTTCAAGTAATTGTTTATATAAACATCGGTATTATGAGCACACAAAGATAATCCAGCAATAGTAAATAGTGTGAAATCCACCACTCAAATTGCTTAAATAAATAAATAGTGTGAAATTGTTCCTAATTGTTTAAATAAATAAACAGTGTGAAAGTGTTTATATAAATACTATACTGATTCTCCAGTCCGGCAGTTCAACACAGACTGAGCGAGTTTCCCACCATTTTTTTTCCTTAATGGGGGATTGGAAAGGGGGAAGGGGAGGGGAAGGGATGGATGAGGAGTCAGGATTTCCCAGTAGCGTGATGGGGGAAGGGTCCCACGTATCAGCTGGGGCAAACCCATGACGTCATCAGGGGGTGGGATAATTAATTGCTCAATTTAATGAATGTGCATAATTAATTTGATATCAATTTGATATAAATTGTCCTCATACCCCCACCATCACACCAGTTACCTACACTGGCAAAGTTCTCCACGAATCATATGTTCAAAGAAGAGCAGCACGTCAGCGTCAATCAACAGTTCGATGTTCATACGTGTTCCACATGATATTGTGTCCCACGAAAGCCTAAGAGCATGTATTAGATGGCAAGATCCTGCGAGTATGTGAACAAGTAAGTACTTCAGAATTTCTCGAAAATGTCCGTGAGCAGTTATACATTGGTGTTCATGTAGACATAATCCCGTATATTCTCATAAATCATGGATGTTGAAACCCTGCTAAACATCCACTGTGTGCTCATATTCCGCATCTGTTATTGCTGGGCTTTTTAGTTTACTAGAAATTGCGGCTATGTCAGGAAATGGATTGCCCAGAGTCTCCATGGAATCCAGATATTCGTATGGAAAGATATCTTCTTTGTCACGAGCTGAAACTTTGTATCATCAGCATATGCAGCTCTGGTGACACGTGTGTCCTTCTGTCGCATTGTCTCAGTAAATTAATGCAGATATGCATGCATGAGACGTAGTGCATCCAGGAAGAGAAAGGAGAGGAGTGTCGCCCTAACCGCCGTCTGCTTCACGTCTGCTGTGCAGCGAGCTACCTTAATTTAAGTATTATCTGTATTTTTTTTACTTGTCACTTCTTCTTCTGCGTGTTTTTGCTTTTAGGAAGCTTTAATAGTAGAGTGCTATTAAGTGTTCCATAGATCTCGTGTGTGTTTCGAATACAGTCAGAGAGTCCCTTTAGTCAGCCATAGTGCTCGTAGTGCTAGTGTTTGTTTTCAATACCGTCCAGAGACAGGTAGTGCTATTTTCCTTGTTTCTACAAGAAGTGGTTAGCAATCACAGTTTAGTCAATAATCAACCGCCTTTAGTGAATTAGCAGTCTAGTTAAAAGCTGATTAACACTCTATAGTAAATTGATTTCTTAGGATGGCTAGGATGTGTGGCTGCTGTGTACGGACGCAGGAGGAGCTGGCCACTCTTCGCGAACAGCTGAGCGTGTTGATGGCCGCGGTCAGCCGTCTTCAGGCTGCTGCCTCGGAGTGTAGCGGCAGTGGGGAGTCTGGTGCGTCGCATGGTGCACCCCAGGTGTTAGATGCTTCACCCACTGTCCCTGCTGTCGAGACATCTTCGCGGGTACCGGGCGCGGTTGGGCCACCCTCTCCCCAAGGGGAGTGGCTGGTTCAGCGGCGTTCGCGGCGCACGAGGCGGAGGGTCAATGTGGAGGCTGGCCGTGTGGCATCGCCCGCTCTGCCTGTGAGTGGACATGTGGCTGCTCCTTCAGCAAGGTCCGAGCAGGCACACGGGGGGAGGGGTTTATTAGTTATTGGGAGCTCCAACGTTAGGCGGGTGATGGAGCCCCTTAGGGAAATAGCGGAAAGGTCGGGGAAGAAGGCCAGTGTTCACTCTGTCTGCTTGCCGGGGGGTCTCATCCGAGATGTGGAGGAGGCCCTACCGGCGGCGATAGAGAGCACTGGGTGCACCCGACTGCAAATTGTTGCTCATGTCGGCACCAATGACTCTTGCCGTCTGGGTTCAGAGGTCATCCTCAGTTCGTACAGGCGGTTGGCGGAGTTGGTGAAGGTGGAAAGCCTCGCTCGCGCGGTGGAATCAGAGCTAACTATTTGTAGTATCGTTCCGAGAACCGATCGCGGTCCTCTGGTTTGGAGCCGAGTGGAAGGCTTAAACCAGAGGCTCAGACGATTGTGCGGAGAGCTGGGGTGCAAATTTCTCGACCTCCGCTATCTGGTGGAGAAATGTAGGGTCCCCCTGAATAGGTCAGGCGTGCACTACACGCCGGAAGCGGCTACGAGGGTAGCGGAGTACGTGTGGAGTGCACATGGGGTTTTTTTAGGTTAGAGAATTCCCTCCCTAGGCCCGACAAGACGCCTCCTGAGACGCGGCAAGGCAGGAGTAGGCAAAATGCAACAAGGAATAACAATATTAATGTGCTAATAGTAAACTGCAGAAGCGTCTATAGAAAGGTCCCAGAACTGCTCTCATTAATAAACGGTCACAACGCCCATATAGTACTAGGAACAGAAAGTTGGCTGAAACCAGACGTAAACAGTAATGAAATCCTAAACTCTGATTGGAATGTATACCGCAGAGATAGGCTGGACAGTGAAGGGGGAGGCGTGTTTATAGCGATAAGAAGTGCAATAGTATCGAAGGAAATTGACGGAGATTCGAATTGTGAAATGATTTGGGTGAAGGTCACGGTTAAAGCAGGCTCAGACATGGTAATTGGATGTCTCTATAGGCCCCCGGGCTCAGCAGCTGTTGTGGCTCAGCACCTGAAGAATAATTTGGAAAATATTTCGAGTAGATTTCCCCACCATGTTATAGTTCTGGGTGGAGATTTTAATTTGCCGGATATAGACTGGGAGACTCAAACGTTCATAACGGGTGGCAGGGACGAAGAATCCAGTGAAATATTTTTAAGTGCTTTATCTGAAAACTACCTTGAGCAGTTAAACAGAAAACCGACTCGTGGCGATAATATATTAGACCTTCTGGTGACAAACAGACCCGAACTATTTGAATCAGTTAATGCAGAACAGGGAATCAGCGATCATAAAGCAGTTACTGCGTCGATGATTTCAGCCGTAAATAGAAATATTAAAAAAGGTAGGAAGATTTTTCTGTTTAGCAAAAGTGACAAAAAGCAGATTACAGAGTACCTGACGGCTCAACACAAAAGTTTTGTCTCAAGTGCAGATAGTGTTGAGGATCAGTGGACAAAGTTCAAAACCATGGTACAATATGCGTTAGATGAGTATGTGCCAAGCAAGATCGTAAGAGATGGAAAAGAGCCACCGTGGTACAACAACCGAGTTAGAAAACTGCTGCGGAAGCAAAGGGAACTTCACAGCAAACATAAACATAGCCAAAGCCTTGCAGACAAACAAAAATTACGCGAAGCGAAATGTAGTGTGAGGAGGGCTATGCGAGAGGCTTTCAATGAATTCGAAAGTAACGTTCTATGTACTGACTTGGCAGAAAATCCTAAGAAATTTTGGTCCTATGTCAAAGCGGTAGGTGGATCAAAACAAAATGTCCAGACACTCTGTGACCAAAATGGTACTGAAACAGAGGATGACAGACTAAAGGCCGAATTACTAAATGTCTTCTTCCAAAGCTGTTTCACAGAGGAAGACTGCACTGTGCTTCCTTCTCTAGATTGTCGCACAGTTGACAAAATGGTAGATATCGAAGTAGACGACAGAGGGATAGAGAAACAATTAAAATCGCTCAAAAGAGGAAAGGCCGCTGGTCCTGATGGGATACCAGTTCGATTTTACACAGAGTACGCGAAGGAACTTGCCCCCCTTCTTGCAGCGGTGTACCGTAGGTCTCTAGAAGAGCGAAGCGTTCCAAAGGATTGGAAAAGGGCACAGGTCATCCCCGTTCTCAAGAAGGGACGTCGAACAGATGTGCAGAACTATAGACCTATATCTCTAACGTCGATCAGTTGTAGAATTTTGGAACACGTATTATGTTCGAGTATAATGTCTTTTCTGGAGACTAGAAATCTACTCTGTAGGAATCAGCATGGGTTTCGAAAAAGACGATCGTGTGAAACCCAGCTCGCGCTATTCGTCCACGAGACTCAGAGGGCCTTAGACACGGGTTCACAGGTAGATGCCGTGTTTCTTGACTTCCGCAAGGCGTTTGACACAGTTCCCCATAGTCGTTTAATGAACAAAGTAAGAGCATACGGACTATCAGATCAATTGTGTGATTGGATTGAGGAGTTCCTAGATAACAGAACGCAGCACGTCATTCTCAATGGAGAGAAGTCTTCCGAAGTAAGAGTGATTTCAGGTGTGGCGCAGGGGAGTGTCATAGGACCGTTGCTATTCACAATATACATAAATGACCTGGTGGATGACATCGGAAGTTCACTGAGGCTTTTTGCAGATGATGCTGTGGTGTATCGAGAGGTTGCAACAATGGAAAATTGTACTGAAATGCAGGAGGATCTGCAGCGAATTGACGCATGGTGCACGGAATGGCAATTGAATCTCAATGTAGCGAAGTGTAATGTGATGCGAATACATAGAAAGATAGGTCCCTTATCATTTAGCTACAAAATAGCAGGTCAGCAACTGGAAGCAGTTAATTCCATAAATTATCTGGGAGTACGCATTAGGAGTGATTTAAAATGGAATGATCATATAAAGTTGATCGTCGGTAAAGCAGATGCCAGACTGAGATTCATTGGAAGAATCCTAAGGAAATGCAATCCGACAACAAAGGAAGTAGGTTACAGTACGCTTGTTCGCCCAATGCTTGAATACTGCTCAGCAGTGTGGGATCCGCACCAGGTAGGGTTGATAGAAGAGATAGAGAAGATCCAACGGAGAGCAGCGCGCTTCGTTACAGGATCATTTAGTAATTGCGAAAGCGTTATGGAGATGATAGATAAACTCCAGTGGAAGACTCTGCAGGAGAGACGCTCAGTAGCTCGGTACGGGCTTTTGTTGAAGTTTCGAGAACATACCTTCACCGAAGAGTCAAGCAGTATATTGCTCCCTCCTACGTATATCTCGCGAAGAGACCATGAGGATAAAATCAGAGAGATTAGAGCCCACACAGAAGCATACCGACAATCCTTCTTTCCACGAACAATACGAGACTGGAATAGAAGGGAGAACCGATAGAGGTACTCAGGGTACCCTCCGCCACACACCGTCAGGTGGCTTGCGGAGTACGGATGTAGATGTAGATGTAGAACATTCTTGGCGTAATTCTATTGGAAACAGAATTTACTTTCGAACAATATTAGGAATGGCATGCACCTTGTAATCTTTCAAACCGAAATCACTAAGTGTTGAACGAGAAATTTGGCATCATACCCGCTCAAATTGTGAAAGAAAACAGGTATGTGGCCTGGCAACCAGAACTTCAAGTTGCATATGTTATGAGCTGCGCCACAGAAGTTCCCTGTTACATGACAACGGTCTCTAGATGGAGTACCTGTTTCTCTATACAACAGCAGCCCACATACATGACAGTCAAGTTTCTACTTGTTGAAGGCATCATTCTCCTGCAAGCCGGTCATGGGATCGTTGTTGCGATAAATATCTTCAACGTTCAAAGAAAATTTTTCGTGCTATTTCAGAAGATTATCTCCGATGTACGATTTGAATTTGTTGCGACTGGAATCATATAAGCATACAATTTGATATGCTGTAGCATATGTTACATGTCGTTCTGTGAATGTTGTCTGGGAGGCCTTCACAATGCGCTGCATGAGCTAGAAGGCACTCGAAGTTGGCGTACATGGGGGAGCAGAATCGCTCCTAGTGGTACAATGTTATTTCCTCAGATGAGTGGAAAGTGGGCAGGACATGTTTTTGATCCACACTTAGTGATTCTTTTCGCCCTCAGATAACAACAAATCTACATATTTGTGGCGCTAACAGGCTAATATTGAAAAGTAATGGGGTCCAATTGCTTTATGCTTTTATTCTTTGTTCTGCACAGTGTGCTCGTGGTCATCTTCATCTTCTCGCTTGCTGTCAGAGAGTATGCGTGAACTCAATAGTCCTGATTCTACCTCTCGAACTTTGATAGGTGCTCCAGTTTTACAGGGAATAAGATGGCTGGGAATTTATAATCCACACAGACATAAGATGTTTGGTATTTACTTGTACACTGTGCTGCCTTTGGGTAGTTTCTGTCGCTACCCAAAAGCAACTACATCCTTCTTATCAAGATTCTGGAGATTAATGCATGCTTGATGAGCAGCAATGTCTTTTGAAGGACGGATGAAATTGGACCCCTTAGTAAGTGGATCAAAGGTATGCGAGTTTACATAAAGATGGAGTACACGGCTGAGTGCCTTACCCAAGCCATTTCCCCGTATTTCGGAAAAAGGGCCGCGTTTACTCTAGTGATAAAAGTTCAAACCACCTCTGTGATTAAATTTTCCCATGATATCATACATGTTCTCGCCAAATTTAAACGATGCTCTTTTCATCTACATCTACATAGTCCAGCTACGGCGTATTGTGGAGGGCAACCTGTACCACGAATAGTCATTTCCTTTCCCGTTTCACTAGCAAACAGAGTGAGGGAAAAACGACTCTCTATATGCTTCCGTATGAGCCCTAATTTCTCGTATCTCCATGGTTCCTACTCATAATGCACATTGGAGACAGTCAGCTTCAAATCATAGTTCTCTAAATTTTCTGTATAGTGTTTCTCGAAAAGAATTTCGCCTTCCCTCCAGGGAATTCCATCTGAGTTACCAAAGCACGTCCATAACACTTGCATGTCGTTCGAACCCACCAGTAAGAAATCTAGCAGCCCACGTATGAACTGCTTCGACGTCTTCTTTTAGTCTGACCTGGTATGGATCCCAAACACTCACGAATAGGTCACAGTGGCCTCCTATATTAGGTCTCCTTTGAAGACGAACCACACTTTTCTAGAATTCTCCCAATGAACCGAAGTTGACCGTTCGACTTCCCTACCAAAATCGTCACATGCTCGTTCCATTTCACATCGCTTTGCAACGTTACGCCTAGATATTTAAATGACATAACTTTGTCAAGCAGGACACCACTAATGTATCCAAATTACGGGTTTCTTTCTCCTACTCATCCACATTGACACATTTATCTACATTTAGAGCTACCTGCCACTCGTTAACCCAACTAGAAATTTTCTCTAAGTCATTCAACTTCTAAACTTTAACGCACACCACAGCATCATCAGTAAACGACCTGCCCACCCTGTCCTCCAAATTGTTTATGTATATAGAGAATAATAACGGTCCTATCACACTTCCTTGGGGCACTCCTGACAATAATCTTTTCTCTGGACAACATACTGGGTTCTATCACTTAAGAAGTCTTCGAGCCACTCACATACCTGTGAACCTATTCCAAATACTTGTACCTTCTTTAACAGCCTGCAAAAGGGCACCATGTCAAACGCTTTCGGAAATCTACAAATATGGAATCTGTCTGTTGCCCTTCATCTATAGTTTGCAGTATATCATGTGAGAAGAGAGCAAGCTGAATTACGTACTAGAGGTGCTTTGTACAACCATACTGATACGTTGTTGATGATGATGATGATGATGATGATGATGGTGTTTGGTTTGTGGGGCGCTCAAATGCGCAGTTATCAGCGCCCATACAAATTCCCAAATTTTGCTCAGTCCGATCTCTCCACTTTCATGCATGATCTTGAAATGATGAAGACAACACAAACACCAAGTTATCTCGAGAGGGGTGAAAATCCCCGACCCCGCCGGCAATCGAACCCGGGACCCCGTGCTCCTTCTCAGGAAAATTTATTATATTCGAACTGAGAACGTACTCAAGGATTCTGCAGCAAACCGATGTTAGCGATTTTGGTCTGTAATTTTACTGGTCCGTTCTTTTGCCTTTCTTCTACACAGGAGTCAGTCACCTGCGCTTTCTTCCTGTCGGTTGGAACTTTACGCTGGGCTAGAGATTCACGGTAATTTAAACCTAAGTTATAAGCTATTGTCGTAGAATGCTCTTTGAAAAACTGAATCAGAATTCCATCCGTACCTGGTGACTTATTTGCTATCAAGTCCTTCAGTTGTTCCTCTAAGCGGGGATATGTATTATTATGTCGTCCGTACTAGGTCTATTCGATGGTCAAACGACGGTATATTTGTATAATACTCCCGCATGAACGATTTCTTGAACGTGAAATTTAAAACTTCGTCTTTCGTTTCGCTGTCTTCAACTGCCACACCAGGCTGGTAAACAAGTGACTGAATGGAAGCCTTACAACCACTTAGCGATTTAACATATGACCATAATTTTCTCGGGATCTCTGCCAGATCTTTTGTTAAGGTATGACGGTGTTAGTTATATACTTCTCGCATAGGTCTTTCACAAACACACGAATCTCTACTACCCCTTGGGCGTTCTCATTTGAACGGAGAGTGCAACAGCCTCTGCTTCCTCAGCATTTTCTGGATCTCATTATTTAACCACGGTGGGTCTTTTCCGTCCTTAATCCACTTACTAGGCACATCATTCTCCAGACCACGATTTACAATGTGCTTAAGCTTTTCCCATAATTCCTCAACGTCCATTCTTCTGGAACCAGCTCATGTCAGTTCATTACCTAAGTCAGGTGGTAACAGCTGTTTGCCTACTTTCTCTGTCAGAAACACTCTCCTAGGCTTCTTAACTGATTTATTAACTTCCGTAACCATAGTTGCTATAATGCCATCATGATCGCTAATCCCCGTTTCTATACTGACGTTGTCGATACGTTCCGGTCTATTTGTTTCTAAAATGTTTGAGATATTTCCACTGCGTGTGGATTACAGAACTAGCTGCTCAAGACAGTTTTCAGGAAACGTGTTCAAGAGTACTTCTCACGACTGTCTGTCTGCACCTGCTGCAAAGAGACCAGAGACATCCTAGTCTACACTCGCTACGTTAAAATCGTTTCCAACTAGTATTGCTTGATCTGGTTATTCAAATGGTTCAAATGGCTCTGAGCACTATGGGACTTAACATCTCAGGTCACCAGTCCCCTAGAAATTAGAACTACTTAAACCTAACTAACCTAAGGACATGACACACATCCATGCCCGAGGCAGGATTCGAACCTCCGACCGTAGCGGTCTTGCGGTTCCAGACTAAAGGGCCTAGAACCGCTCGGCCACCAACGGCCGGCGATCTGGTTATTTATGCGCTACCAACCGCAAACTTTGTTTCAATGTGTCTAGAACTGTCACAGCAGAATCGGATGGCCGGTAAAAACATCCAACAATTAACTTGGTGTCACCTAGATCTGTTAGAAGCGACCACATAACTTCAATGTCAGATTTAACTTCCACCTCAATAGATATATCATTTTTGGCAACTGCAAAGAACACTACCCCTGCTATGGCCTCTAATCTGTCTTTCCGATTTACGTTCCATGCCTCGCTAAATGTCTCACAGCTTTCTTCTTTCGGTTTCAGCCATCTCTCGGTCCCGAGAGTAATTTGAGTGCCAGAACTTTTCTGGAGGGCAATAAATTCGGGAATTCCCTCATTAGCATCATTGCCCTCTTTTTGGGGGTGCGCGAGCTCACAGTATAGAGCTATGTTACAATTAACGGTGGGATTCCTCAGGTCGCCGACGATTTCGGGGAGCAACCTTTCCAAAATGCCCTGGCAGTCATCGAGAAAATTTTCAGGATCTTGGTAGCCTGTATTCGTGCTCTCAATAAGGGCTTATAAGACCCTGGTTCCAAAGCGCAAGCAGCCTCAGAGTAGTCCAGTTCGGCTGCAAAACTAAATTGATGATTCGTAACAAAGCGGTCAGGGGTACTGCTGCCACTAGGATGATGTCGGAGCTAGGTCCAATGCCATGCAGGTTCATGACGATTTGAGACAGTCCAGGGCGTCGCTGCATCTAAAGTCGAGCTGATGTCATCAACCATACCACGTTGATAATGATTTACCCACTGCGGTGCTTTTCGTGAGCGCTGCGAATAAATCATCGACGAACCGTGCTGAGGCGACGAACACTTCGTCGTCGGGTCGCGTAGTGGAGTAGTCGCAGGTGCAAGCCCGTGCCTACCCATACAGACTCCATCTCCTATGAAAGAAAGAGATGGGTTGGTATCAACCGTAATTATAAAAAAAAACAGGCGTGCATAGTATGTACAGTAGTTCTACCAGCGTTCTAAATTAGCAGCGCTAATCCCCGTTTCTATCCTGACGTTGTCGATACGTTCCGGTCTATTTGTTTCTAAAATGTCTGAGATATTTCCACTGCGTGTGGATTACAGCGTGCAAATATGTACACGAGTCCCTTCTCATATCCTTATTTGCAGTCAAGCCTTGTAATATCGTATTCCGCCGATCCATCGCAATATTCTCATCGAATGCGCCTAGAAACGACCGTCTATGATGATTGCGAGATGGTGCAGGGCATGTCTGCATGTGCAAATGAGCTGTTGTCACCAGCCCATACTGCAGTGCTGATGGCGGATCAGGCTGTCGTGGTGTTTGCAGGCAGCGGGAATATATAATTGATTGATTAGGCTGGGGCGACAAACGCATCATCCTGTCAGACCATGGGGTAGCTGTTCCAGGCTCAGTTCTGGGTCCACAGAAGAAGAAGTAGAAGAAGAAGAAAAAATTAATCATCAGTTTGTAACTACACTCCTGGAAATGGAAAAAAGAACACATTGACACCGGTGTGTCACACCCTCCATACTTGCTCCGGACACTGCGAGAGGGCTGTACAAGCAATTATCACACGCACGGCACAGCGGACACACCAGGAACCGCGGTGTTGGCTGTCGAATGGCGCTAGCTGCGCAGCATTTGTGCACCGCCGCCGTCAGTGTCAGCCAGTTTGCCGTGGCATACGGAGCTCCATCGCAGTCTTTAACACTGGTACCAGGCCGCGACAGCGTGGACGTGAACCGTATGTGCAGTTGACGGACTTAGAGCGAGGGCGTATAAAGGGCATGCGGGAGGCCGGGAGGACGTACCGCCGAATTGCTCAACACGTGGGGCGTGAGGTCTCCACAGTACATCGATGTTGTCGCCAGTGGTCGGCGGAAGGTGCACGTGCCCGTCGACCTGGGACCGGACCGCAGCGACGCACGGATGCACGCCAAGACCGTAGGATCCTACGCAGTGCCGTAGGGGACCGCACCGCCACTTCCCAGCAAATTAGGGACACTGTTGCTCCTGGGGTATCGGCGAGGACCATTCGCAACCGTCTCCATGAAGCTGGGCTACGGTCCCGCACACCGTTAGGCCATCTTCCGCTCACGCCCCAACATCGTGCAGCCCGCCTCCAGTGGTGTCGCGACAGGCGTGAATGGAGGGACGAATGGAGACGTGTCGTCTTCAGCGATGAGAGTCGCTTCTGCCTTGGTGCCAATGATGGTCGTATGCGTGTTTGGCGCAGTGCAGGTGAGCGCCACAATCAGGACTGCATACGACCGAGGCACACAGGGCCAACACCCGGCATCATGGTGTGGAGAGCGATCTCCTACACTGGCCGTACACCTCTGGTGATCGTCGAGGGGACACTGAATAGTGCACGGTACATCCAAACCGTCATCGAACCCATCGTTCTACCATTCCTAGACCGGCAAGGGAACTTGCTGTTCCAACAGGACAGTGCAAGTCCGCATGTATCCCGTGCCACCCAACGTGCTCTAGAAGGTGTAAGTCAACTACCCTGGCCAGCAAGATCTCCGGATCTGTACCCCATTGAGCATGTTTGGGACTGGATGAAGCGTCGTCTCACGCGGTCTGCACGTCCAGCACGAACTCTGGTCCAACTGAGGCACCAGGTGGAAATGGCATGGCAAGCCGTTCCACAGGACTACATCCAGCATCTCTACGATCGTCTCCATGGGAGAATAGCAGCCTGCATTGCTGCGAAAGGTGGATATACACTGTACTAGTGCCGACATTGTGCATGCTCTGTTGCCTGTGTCTATGTGCCTGTGGTTCTGTCAGTGTGATCATGTGATGTATCTGACCCAGGAATGTGTCAATAAAGTTTCCCCTTCCTGGGACAATGAATTCCCGGTGTTCTTATTTCAATTTCCAGGAGTGTATAACGACCACTCAGAAACATTGAGAAAATTCATCTTAAATAATACCTACAGGATCACTGGAGTTAAATCAGCGTAGCATATTAAGCCATGATGAACCATCATTTCGATTATGGCGTTTCATCACTGCTGCTTTTAAGTCTCAGACTGGAACGACTTCTCTCTGCTGACTGCATAATGACTTCCTTACACAAGCATGTTTTGAGGAGAAGGGTTTTGTGTTTCGACATTTCCTACAGAAGTGTGGGCGTTTTTATTTAGTTATCACACAGAGTATGCTCCACACTTTTCTGTGGTGCCGAACGTTTATGAGGTTTTAAATTTCGAGACTCTCCAGTTAATGCCTTGGGTCGCTTCCAGGATTCGTGTCGTAGCGGTATGTTTTGACGCCTACGATGTGAAAGGGAGGGCTTACCACTTAACTGTGTTAGCATTGTTGCTTGTGTTTTTTCACTACTTATTGTTATACACTAGTTTATGGGCCATGTTTCAGTCTTATCGAGCAGGTTCTGTAATACACTTGAAACTATTCTCCTGTTGCTGTTGCTCGAGAAGCTTGCTGTGTCGTTAGCATACTGTGCGGTTTGTGTCTGTGGGACGGTAAGTGTGTCGGCAGTACACAAGTTGTACAATAGTGTCATGAATGCTGCGCTTAGAGGACTTAGCATTGTCTACTTTGACGCTGAATGTGCGGCTGGCTAAGTAGCTATTAAGTAACTTGACAATTTGGTCAGGGAACCTTAGTGTGTACAGCTTCTACACTAAACCAGTGTGCCACACACTGTCGAAAGCCATCGTTACATCTAGCAGCACTAGGCCACAGTAGCCTTTCCAGCTGAAGGCTTCTGTGGCGGCGTCGACTACTCTCATCAGTTGCTGCGGTGCTGACTGCCTATTTCGAAATCCGAACTGGAATTTGGGGAGCATTCCTTCTCTGCGTATGTATTGTTGAATTTGAACCATTGGGAGGCGCTCGTGTAGCTTACTGAGCGTGGGAAGTAAGATTATGGGACGTTGCTTCTGGGTGAAGATGGGGTCTTTTCCTGGCTTGGAGATAGTGACCACTTCGGCATGTTTCCACTGTTTCGGGAATTTTTGTGATTGTGTTATCTCATTGAAGGTTTCTGTTACTTTTTCTATCGCCAGTTGGGACAGATTTTTAAGCAGTTCATTGTTGAGGAGATCGTGGCCTGGGGCTTTCTTAGTGGGCAGTAACTCGATGGCCTTGGCTACCTCCTCTGGTGAGAAGGAAGGTGCGTTGTCAGGGGGGTCATCTTCTGCTGCAAGGAATGCTGCAAGTTGTTGTCTGACTGTTGTTGCATGTTCTCGGTCCTGTGCCTCTGCTGGAGTGAATAGTTTTTCAAATACGTCGGCAAGTGCGTTGGCTTTGTCTTGGACGCTGAACACTAAATCTCTCTTACTGTGCAGAAGTGGCTCCTCGGGTATCTTTTAGTGAACTGTTTGTGGCTTTGAGGCTGTTATCCTGCAGTTTTAGAGCCATGAGGCGGCTTGACCATTGCTGGTTTCTGTGCTCAGTGAGCGACACCTTTAACTACCTGTATGGTTGAAGTCTACTGAGCAAACTCCTCGTGCTCGGATTTCCCGTTAGTTTCCATTCCTCCTATTTATCTATCTAATCCGGAAAGGCAACTGGGGTTGCAATCGGGGGGGGGGGGGGGGGGCGCTGTAGTGGGTTTGGGTGTAGCGCCCTGTGCCACTTGTAGGATCGCATCGGTGAAACTTCTCAGCGTTGGGTCCACATCTGCTATTGGAGGCGAGATATTTTACGATTTCTGTGTTTAATTTTCTTTGAATTGCTCCCAGTTTATGCGCTTGTGTGCTGAAGAATGCTGGAGTGGGGGGCGGGCGGCGGAAGGGTGGGGGAGGAGGGGGAGAGTTGACAGTAGCCACCGGCCCTCGTCAATTTCAAAGATTACAGGACTGTGGTCGGACGACATTCTGTTCAGAGAACTCGCGGCCAAAATTCCTGCAACATCTTTTGTAACAGCTATATGAGGACGTCCACCCTGTTGCCGTTCTGGAGGAAATGTGTGGGTCCCTCAGGACCCCACACCTGTAGGTGGTAGATGCGCGCGATGAGTTTCAATTGTTGACCCGCTCCGTTTGCTCACCCGGAATGCCAGTCTGTGTATTTTGCGTCGAGGTTGCCTCCAGTTTGCCGTATTTCTTTATGTCGTCTTCTTCTAGTGTTTGCGGGTGGGGGTTCAATATGCCGCAACCACAGTTACCGGACCTTCGTTGCTTCTATTGCTACCGTTTAAAACTACGTCATATCTGCTAGATGTATTTCGTGATGTGGGATCCCCCTTTTGATGGAATTGCTACCCCGTCCCTTGTAGTTGGTCGGTCTTGTCGGTAGCTGAGGTACTGTGGTGTCTTTATTCTAATTTCTTGTTTAAGGTGAGTCTCTGACACCATGCATACACCTATGTTTTCATCCTCCAGGAACTCCTTGAATTAAAGTGCCTGTTAGACGAGGCCGTTGGCGTTGAAAGTCCACGTTTTTAGCCTCTGTATAGCTAGCCTGTCCATCGCGTTTTGTGATAGCACCGGTTGTCGCAGTTGTCTGCGTAGGCATAACTGGCGATCGTAGTTCGGCTGCTATTTTTTCGAAGTTCATGCTCATCGTTTACATGAGCACGTCAACGAGCTTGATGATTTGGATGAGAGCTGTCGAAAAGTATTGTATTATGTGTGTTTGCATTGTCACTGACGGTAGTTTGGGGTGCTCTGGTTCGCTTTGTGTTGTCCTGTTGGTATTGAGGTGGTCTGCGACTTCTCGTACCGAAACGACTCGTATTTATAGCCGAAAACCACATTCCTTTCCGTATGTCACCGAATAGGCAACGAGCATTCTTATCTCCGATCACTTGATTTTAAGCAGGATAGCACCAGTTTACAGCAGTGCTTCGACAACGCTATCTTACACCACTTCTGCCGGTGTTCTTATATGCATGATTGTATTTCAGTGCATGTCCACGCGTTGGTCCACATCTGGTGGACGAAGCATATGCTGTTCAAAGAGAAGAATAATTTTTCCATGGCTTTGAGAGTTGCTGCGTGCCACGGCCAGTATCTGCCGAGTACTGCTTGCGAACCAGAGGCTGCTGTCAGCTACGTTCAAAGAATAGCATACATGTTTTAATAATGTACTTTCAGTAGTTGCCCGCTACAGCAGACGTCATCAATATAAGCATCAGGAGACATGTAGATATCACGCTGCGCACTGCTTTCGTAATAATAATAATAATAGTAATGGAAGGTGGTGAGAACAGTTTTTTAATCAGTGAGAGAGAGAATATCTTAGAGCTGTGCATCATCAAGAAGTAGCGATAAGTCGCTATGAGCACACCCACGGCCCAGCAGGCGGATGCTACCTGAAGAAAGAGCCACACGTCTGTATCAAGTCATTATTGACCACTGACGTTTTTTTACAAAATATTATAGAGACCCAGGATGGCAGCACTTTCTGTCCTGCTCTGTAAGTGTGGATATATTTACACTATTTTACGTGTGTGCTGCGACGTGGGAGGGGTAAGGCAGATCTGACTTTTCTTCTGTGTGCATGTTGTTACTCAACACATCAATACCAAACTAATTGAGAAAAATCACTTTGACATCGCGCAAGTCATCTTTATTGTGTAATATTTAAGAGTGTAATATTGATTATATTAAAAAAATCAATGATGCGTGATGGTAAGATGTTAAACATTAAGACCATGCAACTATCAGAGTAGCTTGCAAGCTGGCCAATTGATCTATGAAATGACCCTAACAAATCAGCAGTACCGTTCATAATCTAACTATGAGAGAAGGACATTTCCTGCACTGACTGCATCTTCGTCCATCTCTCTCCAACGTGCGTTCACTCTCCTCCAAAACACTCAATTGTACATATGACCAAAGCACTAAATGTCCTGCAGCTGATTCTGGCAGAGAGCAGACTCAGAAAAAATGGTTATACGTAAATGTTTTAAAAACTTAGACAAACACGAGTAATAGTACTAGGTGCTAATCTAAGTAATACAGATAAAATGTATGCCACCTGTTTGATCAGAAAAGTTCTCGTGATTTGATCTGTAGTAGTAGCGTCAATATTTGATCCATGTGAATCGGGTTTCGTTTCTGAACTCACACCACTTCACATTGCACACCAATATTTTTAAGATTCCAGATATAGCTGACTTGCAACTGTCATATATTGGGGGAGAATACCACAGTAGCCAGTATCCAAATAAAATAACACCGTTCCCTCACGCACACAGAACTAGTGAGAGTATGAAAATTTAGAATTGCCACCATGTCTCTCCCTAGAATGCACCGTCTTTCCACTAGTATATGGGGTGACTTACCCTCTCATACATCTGGTCGTTACATTAAGAGCCTACAGCCCCTTCTATCAAATGCTCCTTCTGCATAATGCTTTTTTTTATTTCGAAGTTTGTGTGTGATATCATGTCTCTCCCTCCCTCTGTATAAATAACAATCTCCATGAACTTGTCGAGATCTCCCAGTCATTTTATGAGAGCAGATGGCACTGTGATTCTAACAGTTCCTTCATTGATACGCACTTCTAGCTTTCTAGGGAAGTATCCAGCAGATCTGCAGAAACTTTTACCTTGCGCTTATGTCACAAATTTCAACTACTTCCTACGTATCAATACAGTTACCATGTGTGGTGATATCATATCCGAATTTTACCGTATTGTTCACATTTGTAATCTGCTTCCACATTTTTCCTTTTTTTCGGTTTCTTCATTTTTCCATATTCTGTATAAATGAGTAAGTGTATATAAGCTTTTATTGTTTACATTACCGGGTGCGGGTTGCTATTTTTACCATCCAACTGTCATACAGGTATCCAACCCAGCCAGGATATCTACAGGAGGAGGAGGAGATTAGTGTTCAACATCCCATCACAAAGAGGTCATTAGACACAGAGCACTAGCTCGGATTAGGGAAGGACTGGGAAGGAAATCAGCCATGTTCTTTCAAAAGAAACATCCCAGTATTTGGATAATGCGATATGGGGAAATCATGGAAAACTTAAATCAGGATCGTGGGGCACACTTTTAAACCATCAGCCTCCTGAATGTTAGTCTAGTGGGCTAACCACTGAGCCACCTTGCTCGATAGAGTATCTACAAATTATACTTCCTCTAAATATCTAAATGTCAGTAGTGGGGTAACCTTCGCGTCACCCCACTCTCCATTGTTGCCAAATTTATTTAACATAGCGGCGATGACGTCATCCAAGATGGTGGTGTATAGACTTGGCAACAGCGCATGAAGTCATCCAAGATGGCGGATTGTGGCGGGAAAATAGGCCAATTGTGCTATGTCCACTATCCTAACCTCCAGAAAAAATGGGCGGAAGTTTGAATTTTGGCACGAAAATAGACCATTTATGCTACGTCCACTAACCTAACCCTCCTGAAGAAAAAGCTGGCGGGAAGTTTGAATTCCAACAGGATAATGCATGTAAAACCGTACTTCTCTTTTATTATTATTCATTATTATTTATTAACATTCATTATCATTCATTATCTTTTATTATCTCGTTTATTATTATTTATGTTCATTTATTATTATTATTGGCATACCTCTGCTAACATAGAAAAGCACGCCTAGTTCAATCATTTATTATTATTTATTCGATGCACCTGATTTTGGCTAATTCAGTAGGGGGACAACCTTTGCGTCAGCACATGTTGCATTGTTGCCAAATTTATTCAAGATGGCGGCGATAACATCATCCAAGATCTCGGCATGTAGACTTGGCAACAGTGCATGATGTCATCCAAGATGGAAGCTTTTGGCGGGAGAATAGTCCAATTGTGCTACGTCCACTAACCTAAAATTAAGAAAAAAATGCGGGAAATTTGAATTTTGGCTGGAAACTAGTCCGATTGTGCTACGTCCACTAACCTAAGCCTCCAGAAGAAAAAAAAATTGTGGGTAGTTTGAATTCCAACAGGATAATGCATGCAAAGTCCGTACTTGTCTTTATTATTATTATTGATTATCATTCATTAATATTCATTATCATTCATTATAATTCATTATCATTCATTGTCATTCATTATCATTCATTATCACTCATTATCATTCATTGTCATTCACTGTCATTCATTATCATTCATTATCATTTATTATTATTTATTATTATTGACATACCTCCACTAGAAAATTCCCTCCAAATTCAAATTCCAACATGATAATGGCTGCAAAACCTTACCTTTGTTTATTATTCATTATCATTCTTTATAATTTATTAACATTCGTTATCATTCATTGTCATTCATTATCATTCATTATCATTTATTATCATTCATTATCATTTATTAACATTCATTATCATTCATTATCATTTATTATTATAAGCCTACCTCCATTAGAAAATTGTGCCAAATTCAAATTCCAACACGATATTCTCTCGAAAACTGTACTTCTATGTATTATTATCATTTATTATTTATTCAAGATGTCCGATTTTCTCGGTAAGAAAGCCATTCTCCTTACATCCATATAAAAATCTATCACAAGTTCAAATCCCCAACACCATAATTGATCACATGTACGAGCTTTCTCCGTCACTTATCTTTTTTTTTCACTGGTAGCCTATCATAATCTCGTCAAATAATAAACTGCACTTACAGTAACGTAATTCACGTCCATTGATTTTGCAGGAGGGAAGGGACTGAGGACTTTATTTCAAGGAGTACGGTCATCTACGACTATATCATTAGTACACGTAAATAAATGTCGGGTAATCTAAATTGAGGTCATTTTTTTTCTTTTTAATCATAAGTATGACTTCTGATTGGAGTTATGTTTGTCTATTTGTTCTAAATGAATACTCATCTTTGCTTAGAAAGTGAGTTATGACAGAATTGTCGGCGCAACGTGAATGACGACGGGTTCGCTGGCTGGGTGGGGGGGTGGGGGGGGGGGGGGGGGGGGGGAGGGCGGGACACTGTTTACATGTCAAGTGCAGGAGCCATTTTAATTAGGTAGCATGAAATAAATAATAATAAATAATAAATCATAATAAATAATAATAAATGATCATAAATGATAATAAGTAACTGGAGCAGCTGTCCGAATGCAGAGACCTGTTGACGTGTATGGATCTGTAAGAGCGAACTTTGATGTCCTCCAGACGACCGAATAGCGAAGTAATATTATGTGTTGGGCGGCTTTGGTGATCAAGTCAGAATTTGAGAAGATGATTGATTTGGGTTGGAGTGTTTGAGATGGGATGTAGATTGTTCCGTTGACTACTTCTGCACAGACCTTAGTTCACGTGTAAATTATAGCCAATATCTCGAAAATGTTACATGACTGAGACCGGTACTCAAGAGTGGAAATATCATTTTGCGTATGTTTGTTTCTAGTTAGTGGTCTACAGCATGCTGCACATAGATAAAGTTCGGCGTTTGTAGAGAATTAATTTGAAGTCTATATCTTGGGAATTATGATGAACTAGTGATCGGTAGGGTGTAGCCTAGTACATGATATTGAGAAGTACAGCTAAAATGGTGTAATATTATGGAGAAAGTACATGTCTTCTTACAGTCTACGAGTCTGAGGATGTTTGAAGAAAAGGGAACAGATAAGGAAGGAGAGACAGTAAGGCGTTTGTGCTGAGGAGGGGACGTTACCGAATTTGTAAAAAAGAGTTCTGAGGGTGACTTGGGTCTGCTGATGTAAGAGGGAAGATTAGCTCTGAGTGTCGGGTCTGTAGAGAGAACAGGTTGACGGTGCTTTCCTAGGATTGGGGAGCATTGCTGTATGTAGACGCTGTAGAATATTTTTTTCGCATGTTGTAGAGATATACTGGATAAGTGCACTGTTTTGTGTCAAATGTGTATGTACTGAATTGTGAAGTTAATGTGGTTTACATTGTGTAGCGTTTGTATATACTGCACTGTAAAGTTAATATTGGTTATGTTATGTGACGAGTAGAGAGGAAGTCGTAAGGACGGTAGAGATATTTCCAGAATAACAGCGGTCAAGAGAGTGTATTTTCGATACTTAGCTCATTGTGGAATGCCAATCAAATGAGACCGCAATCGTAAGATTTAACTGTATAAGTATAACGAGATCAACGACTTCGGTATTCGAGAGTGCGAATATAATTTTTTGGTCCGTTTGTTTCTAGTTATTGAGTGGTTTAAAGGATGCTGTACTTAGAAAAAAAAATTGGTGTGTTCTTGCAGTCAATGAGTCTGGATAAGTTTGTAGAAAAAAAGCGAGCAGGCAAGGAAGAAGAAGAGAGAGTAACGCATTAGTGTTGAGGGGAAGCGATCGCCGAATTGCTGATTACCGCTGAGTGTGGCGTGTGTAGAAAGAAAGAGCAGGTTCACAGTGCTTCCTTAGGAATTGAGAGAATTGGGGCATCTAGTGGGTATTGTAAAGTTAATGTGGTTTACATTGTGTAGGGTTTGTAGGTGTATAATGGATTGTAAAGTTACTAATGATTATGTTATGGGGTGAGTAGAGAGGATGACTGTATGTGTGTGTGTGTGTGTGTGTGTGTGTGTGTGTGTGTGTGTGTGTGTGTGTGTGTGTGTTTAGATTGAGAGGGGCTGTGGAGGTAATTTAGTGATCTCTGTAAAAGTAAGCACAGTAAGTATCAGAAAGAAAAGCAGGATGGTACTTCGATAACGGGTCCTTACAAAATTAGACCAGTAAATTCGATAAGAAGGAATAAGAATGATTAATCGGTTGTGCTGGGATATAGGAGGGTTGAGAACATTTGCGTATGTTGAGAGCTGGAAAGGTAGGAGGTGGGGAGCGCATTCAGTATTATTTTGGTGAACAAGTTCTGTTAGGATAAGAATTTGAATTTACAAATAAGCTTAGAAAATACGAAAGCGAGCGTTAACAATTTTTGGGGGTGCTATACAATTTCGGAGAGGTTGACTGGGCTCTTTTTTTTAATTTTCAAATGATCGTTTTAGATTGAGAGGAGAGAGAAGCGCTGGAATGTGTGTGGGCGGTGTGTGTCTGAACTCGCTCTCGGCTATTCTGACAACAGACGTGAAGGTGGAGATGTGTCGCATATAGGCCGGCGAGCAATGGAATGAGGCCTTAACATGTGTGTTGGACCGCACTGAGTTAGGACGGTGACAGACGACTCACGTGGCCTGGCTTGGATAGTCATGTTCGGCGTGTAGGTGATAGGAATTTCTCAGGTGTTTGGTCTGAATGCGGCTGTCATCAAGTCTTGCTTGAAGGGTCGAACAGAGGCCTTTGAGCGAATTGAGAGCTGTCGGACGTGTGACTTAATGTGGGATAGGTTGATTGCGCGCGTCTGTTGAGTTACTTTGCTGTGCGTTATTTGGACAGATTACGAGTACTGATGGTGTTTACAGTTATGTGTACTGCATTATTTAGGAGCAGTTTGATATTGTGCACTGAAATTAGGAGCTATTTGCCTGGCTGCCGACTGTGCAACATGACACCAGGTATATCAGGACGAGTGTTTTTTGTATGAGAGTGATAGGTATACTCGATGCGTAAATAAAATGTACGTTAATTATTTGTGGGACGATATAGAATATGAGAGAGTTCGAATTGGTTGTTATTTTTTCTACTTGGAGGGTTTGTTAGATCGAATTGCTGAGGTGAGTAGCTACGAGAGCGCGAGGGATGTGATTGCAGCATATCTCCGTCTCTCAGCGGTTAACTAAATATGGGGCGAGCAATGTTCTCGGCTTAGGTACTGGGGGTGTGCTCTGGCCATGTTCTAGACCGTGTGGATTGAACAACAGTGTTAGGGTCATAGTTTATCTAGAATATTTATACATGAGAATGTCCGACGCTAGTATAAAGGTCCAGACTGTGATGTGGGCGGTCTCGCGCTCGTGGTGTGTGAGAGAGGCAAAGCAGACGATTTTGAGTCATCCAAGGTGACTTGGGTTAGTGCCTTCGTTTTCCACAATTTTCTTGTGTTTGGTAGCGAAACACGAACTGACTATCAGAATTGAAGGTTGAATTATTTGTATAGACAGAATGTAATATAAGTTAATGTGGGTTAGTGCACGTTAGTAAACCGAAGCAAGCATTAGAACATGTTAGCTAACGGATATGGGTCGGTAAAAGGACGTGGAGGTCGGTAGGGACTTCAACTATTTCATTTCAAGTCCAGGTGGGTGTGCCAGTGGCGAAAATTGATTCCAAGTCTAGAGGGACGTGGCAGTTTTCCACACAAGAGAGGTTAATTAATTGATCAGATTCATTAAGTAGTCATGTGGACTTTGTTACATTCACTTGCGGAGGTACTAAGCTAAGTGCGCGCGATGACTCGTGTGTACGGACGTGTGTTTTCGCCAAGATCCTGGATTAGATAATCGAAGCATGTAGGCTGAATAATGAGAATCGGGTGATCAGTTAACTTGGTGAGAGCGTTCTTTGTCTGGCAGACCCATGTGGTCGATCGCGCGTTGTGACGTCAAGGAAGTTTCCAACTGGGTAGGAAAAACACTCCGTTTACCAGAAACGTTAGGAAGAGGTTGAATGCTGGTGGCTTAGTTTGAAGCAGTTTTCTTAGGTTGGTGGCGGAAGCGCAAGTGAGCTTTGTTTACTGGCAGATCTCAAACTTGGCGCTGGTTCCTAGGAGGAGGCGGAGGTGGTGTTCTGGTCCTCGAAAAGTAGTTGATATTAGGGAGTTGACCACGTTTGAATATGCATATGAAATTGTAAATGGAATTATTTAATATAGCGGGACGGTGAGAGTGAATTAGCGAGCGTTCTCGTGACGAGCAAACGCGCTGCTTTATGGTCATGGTGGATTCCACTGTTGGTCAAACTCTGGCGCCAAACGTATCCTTTGTACGGCGCGCGGTCGACAGGAAACATCGTATCCGATGTTAAGTGCTCACGGGTGAGGCCGACCGTTTGTGACGCCGCTGTCTATCTGGCGCACTGGCCATGGGGACTGTCAGCCGGCCAGGGAGCGGGCTCGGCCGGTCACGCGTACGTCAGCTAAGCTTTGGAGCTTCGATGTGTGAGCATGGAAAAGTCAGTTGGAATACACCTGCATGACCGTAATGTCTGAAATAAAGAGTCATTTTCCAGGTATTTACAGAAGGCTATGTCCGTCGCGTGTATGGAGGGTGTGTGACGTAATCGGGGCGGAGGCGCAGCGATTGTACAGTTATTATTTGCGCACAAGAGTGAGTCAATTAGCGGGCGTTCTAGTGCGGCCCAAACGTGCTCTTATATAGTCATGGCGGATTCCACTGTTGAGCAAACTTTGCCGCCAAAAGTGTAGCACTACGTTCCCGCTCGCACAGGGACACGTGGCGAACAGCTGTGTGAGGTCGGCATCGACAGGTTTGAACGTGGTGCCGGACGTGTTGCATGGAAACAGTCAATTTTGGCGGGAAACGTGTGGAGGCGACGTGTGACGTCAAACTCGACAAGTTCCAGTGTGTCCAGCGAAAACATGTTTACGACGTGGGAGCGATCGCTGGACTCACCCCACGCGCTAGTGGCCGGCCGCCTCACGTGACAGGCGTAGGCAGGGTCTCCGCGTGCTGGCCAGGGGGTGGCGACGATTTGAACTAATTTAGTCGATTCAAAGATGTGTGTGCTGACGGTGTTGGAGAACAAGTGATGAGCGTATTGCTTGAAATAAAGTCGTCAGTTCCTTGCCCCCTGCAAAATCAAAGGACGTGAATTACGTTACTATAAGTGCAGTTTATTATTTGACGTGATTATGATAGGCTACCAGTGAAAAAAAAAGGTAAGTAACGGAGAAAGCTCCTACATGTGATCAATTACGGTGTTAGGGATTTGAACTTGTGATAGATTTTTGTTATGGATGCAAGAAGAATGGCTTTCTTATCGAGAAAATCGACCATCTTGAATAAATAATAAATGATATTAATACAGAGAAGTACAGTTTTCGAGAAAATATCGTGTTGGAATTTGGGGCAATTTTCTAGTGGAGGTAGGCCTATAATAATAAATGGTAATGAATGATAATAAATGATAATGAATGATGATGAATGATAATGAATGTTAATAAATGATAATGAATGATAGTAAATGATAATGAATGATAATTAATGACACTGAATGATAATGAATAACAAACAGAAGCAAGGTTTTTGCAACCATTATCATGTTGGAATTTGAAAATGGAGGGAATTTTCTGGTGGTGGTAGGTCAATAGTAATAAATAATAATAAATGATAATGAATGATAATGAATGACAATGATTGATAATGCATGACAGTGAATGATAATGAATGTTAATACATGGTAATGAATGATAATGAATGTTAATGAATGAGAATCAATAATAATAATAAAGACAAGTACAGACTTTGCATGCATTATCCTGTTGGAATTCAAACTTCCCACAATTTTTTATTTGTTCTGGAGGCTTAGGTTAGTGGACGTAGCACAATTGGACTATTTTCCCGCCAAAATCAAACTTCCCGCCACTTTTTTTTTGAGGTTAGGTTAGTGGACATAGCACAATTGGACTATTCTTCCGCCAAAAGCCGCCATCTTGGATGATGTCAGGCGTAGTTGCCAAGTCTACATGCCGCCATCTTGAATAAATTTGGCAACAATGCAACGTGCGCTGGCACTAAGGTTGTCCACCTACTGAATTAGCCAAAATCAGGCGTATTGAATAAATAATAATAAATGATTCAACTTGGCGTGATTTTCTATGTTAGTGGAGGTAGGCCAATAATAATAATAAATAATAATAAATGATAATAAATGAACATAAATAATTATAAATGATAATCAATAATAATAAATGATAATGAATGATAGTGAATGTTAAAAATGATAATGAATAATAATAAAAGAGAAGTACAGTTTTGCATGCATTATCCTGTTGGAATTCAAACTTCCCGGCAGTTTTTCTTCTGTAGGCTTAGGTTAGTGGACATAGCACAAATGGTCTATTTTCCTGCCAAAATTCGAACTTCCCCGCAATTTTTTCTGGAGGTTAGGATAGTGGACATAGCACAATTGGTCTATTTTCCCGCCACAGTCCGCCATCTTAGATGACGTCATGCGTTGTTTCCAAGTCTATATACCGCCATCTTGGATGACGTCATCGCCGCCATCTTGAATGAATTTGGCGATAATGGATAGTGGGGTTACACAAAGGTTGCCTCACTACTAATGGTACCTTGGCCAGATTATAAATATGAAGGGAGACATCAGGCCAGAAATCTATATACGCATCAAGCTTGGCTGGCAAGCATTTGGGAAGAATTCAAAAGTATTCAGATAAAAAATGCAAGTAAATCTGCAGAAAGCAGTATTTTATCAATCCTGTGATGACGTATGGCTGTGAGACATGGACACTGAACTCATTTACAAAAGGGAAACTTAGGACAGCACAGAGAGCCATTGAGAGATCAATGCTGGGCTATACAAGAATGGACAGGAAAAGGGCAGGTGACATCCGGTCTATGACGAAGGTTAATGACATCGTAGAGAGAGTAGGTTCCTTGAAATGGCACTGGGCTGGCCACGTCACAAGAAGAAAAGACAACAGATGGTCGAAGCTAGTACTGGAATGGAATCCGAGAGAGCACCAGAGGCCTAGAGGAAGACCACCAGACAGGTGGGACAAAGACATCAAGAAGATCGCTGCTAACACCTGGCAGAGAACTGCCCAAGGCCATCCCACTTGGAGAAGACTTCTGAAAGCCTACCTGAATCCACGACCCGAAGAGGCCACATCATCTAATGATTGAATTGGCTGATGATGATGATGGGGATGATGATGATGAAATATCAATACACGTAATACTAAGAAGTGCCAAACCCAACGCTAAAAACACACGCACATACATGGATTGCTGTGAGGGTCGTGTGGTGGCGTTATTCTGTTGTGAACACACTCTTAACTCAGTTATACCATTTTGTGTGTTGGATTTACATGGGAGCCCCCAGCCTACTCCCAGACCTAGCACAAGTGTATCCGTTTCTGGAAGCTATCCCAAATAACACGTGGTAGATCCACACCGAACATTATCCCAGAATATTTTTGCATTCGATCCACCATGAACATTATCCCAGAATTTGCACAGATGGATCCACCTGACCATCATCCAGGAATTTGGGAAGGTGGATCTGCACCTAACAGTAGTCCCAGATGTAGCACATCGTGGATCCACGATCCACTCTGAATAATATTCCTAGATGTAGTGCATTGTGGATCCACCATGAATAATATCCCGTACCTAATGCAGTGGATCCACCTTTCACACGCTACTCCAAATCCATCCCAGAGAGTGAGGGTTCCTGTGGGAAGCAGACACACAAAATGGCGTACCTGAGGTATGCATGTGTTTTAAATCAATAATATCATCACTCTACCACCACAGCAGTCCATTTACATGCATGTCTTTTTAGCATTGGCTTTGGCAGTTAGTATTGTGTAGGTGGTTACTCAGAGGTTTTTACTACCGATATGGATAATCAACAAAATTTTTTTGATAAATGGCGGTCTAATCAAATGGTGCAAATGGCTCTGAGCACTATGGGACTTAACATCTGTGGTCATCTACATCTACATCTACATCCATACTCCGCAAGCCACCTGACGGTGTGTGGCGGAGGGTACCCTGAGTACCTCTATCGGTTCTCCCTTCTATTCGAGTCTCGTATTGTCCGTGGAAAGAAGGATTGTCGGTATGCTTCTGTGTGGGCTCTAATCTCTCTGATTTTATCCTCGTGGTCTCTTCGCGAGATATACGTAGGAGGGAGCAATATACTGCTTGACTCTTCGGTGAAGGTATGTTCTCGAAACTTTAACAAAAGCCCATACCGAGCTACTGAGCGTCTCTCCTGCAGAGTCTTCCACTGGAGTTTATCTATGATCTCCGTAACGCTTTCGCAATTACTAAATGATCCTGTAACGAAGCGCGCTGCTCTCCGTTGGATCTTCTCTATCTCTTCTATCAACCCTACCTGGTGCGGATCCCACACTGCTGAGCAGTATTCAAGCATTGGGCGAACAAGCGTACTGTAACCTACTTCCTTTGTTGTCAGTCCCCTAGAACTTAGAACTACTTAAACCTAACTAACCTAAGGACATCACACACATCCATGCCCGAGGCAGGATTCCAACCTGCGACCGTAGCAGTCACGCGGTTCCGGACTGAGCGCCTTAACTGCGAGACCACCGCGGCCGGCGGCGGTCTAATCCACGATATTATCTGTCCGTCTATAATTTTACTTCTTTAACGTGGAAATCGATTATGTAATCTTATGCCTGTCAGTGTGCTTGTATAAAGTAACACAGAACGATTTTTAAACACTCCTCACAGACTACTGTTGGTGACAACATTCAGGTTCTTATCATATTTTTTTTAAAACACATGTCAAAGGCTAGCATACCGGCCGGTGTGGCCGTGCGGTTCTAGGCGCTTCAGTCTGGAACCGCGTGACCGCCACGGTCGCAGGTTCGAATCCTGCCCCGGGCATGGATGTGTGTGATGTCCTTAGGTTTAAGTAGTTCTAAGTTCTAGGGGACTGATGACCATAGATGTTAAATCCCATAGTGCTCAAAGCCATTTGAACCTTTTAGCCAAAGGCTAGTAACGTCGTGATACAGATGTTTGGTTGTCTCTCTCCCGCAGGTCCGTTGATGTGTTCCATGTGATAGCGACTGCGCATTGCTGCTTCATGTTGCGCACGAAAAGATGTAGTCTCACTGACGGAGTAAAACACGATTCTCACTATCTTCCATTACTACTATTATTTCTGTGGAAGAAAAGGACGATATCATAAATGAACAGTTATATGAAGAACTGGTAAAAGTATTTTGTGCGGTACCTAAGTATAACTTAATGTTAGGAGTTGGAGATTTTAACGCAAATATCTGAAAGAATGAACATCAACAAAGAGTCTCTGGAAAACATTCGTTTCAAGAAGCAAAAACGAGAATCGACATCTACTGTGGCAATTCGCAGCAAGGAATAATATGATAATTACGAGCACCTGCTTCCCACACAGAAGGATTCATCTGGGTATTTGGAAACTGACAGTTAATGGTATAGTCAATCAGTATACCGTATTTTAGTGAGTGCCCGTTACTCCACCTCAGTTATAGACGTACAGAGCTGCAGAGGAGCAAATTGGGACTCGGTGAAACCCTAGACCTACACACACTCCATATCCTCTCCCAACAAAAATTCTGCGAACCACTTCCCCCAGAAAACGAAATGCACCCGTATATTTATACTATCAGTTAAATCTCCTCCCCGCCTACCCCACTCCACAACACTACTCCCCATCACTCTTCCATCTCCATTTTTTCCGTATCCCTTCTCCTCTTCATGCTGCCTCCCAACGCTCCAAACCTTCACCCTTTCTGTCTTACCACCATCAACCACAACACTTCGTAACGTACTGGCCTGTTTCGTATCCCTCTCTCTTCCTGAATTTCTACTTTAACCTTCTTCCTATGATTATTAGATATGAGGAATTGTCACTAAATAATGTGCACACTACTACAGAATTAGATTTTCATTATTAGCACTAAATGCTGCATCGATGATCATACTTTTAGAATATATGAGCGTCTGTATCTTATTACAGACCAGTAAGCTACACCAACTCGAAGAAGTTTAAAACATTTCACAAGTGGCAATGGTCAACGAAATGACTATATAGTACATCGTCACGACGACTGAAAGCTACTCCACGACTGAAGGAAAATTACTTGATGAAACATAAACTGTTCGAGAGTTCATGCTGGGCCGAGACTGACTAACGGATTACATTTTAATTAACAAGTACTGATTAACTGACAGAAGTTTGCGTTTCAGTTACCGGGCACTAACTGACTGGCACATAGTAACTGTACACTTTAACTGTCCCACCACTTCTGATGAGAGCTGCATGATGGTCACGTATTGAGTGCTCTTCTCCGACTGACTGTGGCTTTGCGTGCGACGCCTATATAAAGATGTGCGTATTACAGCAATTAAAAAACGCTAAAATATGTGACTATTATATTTCAGGTATTAAAATATGGGAAAAATGAAAGATACTATAGACAATAAATATGTTTAACCGAAATCTGTGCAATTAGATACTGGCAAAATACGAGGGTCGGTCAAAAAGTAATGCCTCCCATTTTTTTTCTACTTAAAAAAATTAAGTTAAGTGAAAAATTTGAATTTGGCGCCATTCCTCAAACCTTTTTCTGCAATCCACTGCAGTAGTAACTTTCTGTGTCAACAGGTGGCAGCACAGCAGAAGTTTGTAAGATGGCCGACATCGATGTTCGTTTGAGACAGCGTTGTGTGATTGAATTCTTGAATGCAGAAGGTGAAACGCCCATACGCATTCATGAAAGACTGAAGAAGGTGTATGGTGTTGTGACAGTGGATGTCAGCACTGTTAGACGATGGGTTCGTCGTTGTAAGGAAGCTGAAGGGCAAACACCGTTGACTGACGAAAAGTGGAGCGGCAGGCCGGTGAGTGCAGTGACTCCACACAACATTCAGCAAGTTGATGACATCATTCGTGGTGACCGTCGGGTGACTGCAGATGAAGTGTGTCGCATTATTTCTCTTAGTAAAGGCAGTGTGATCACGATTATTAAACAATTGTGGTACTCAAAAGTTTGTGCACGGTGGGTTCCAAGAATGTTAACCGATCAGAATAAAGAGGCAAGGAAAACAATAGCCTCCCAACACTTGCAGCGCTTCCGTTTGGAGGGAGATGAGTTTCTGAAAAAAATTGTTACCGGGGACGAAACATGGGTGCATTTTTTTTAACCCGAATCAAAGAGGCAGTCAATGGAGTGGCGTCACACAAGCTCGCCGAGGAAGAAAAAATTCAAAACTGTGCGATCGGCAGGGAAAATTATGGCAACAGTTTTCTGGGATACAGTGCGTGTGATTCTGGTTGATTTTTTGGAGCAGGGATGCACAATAAATTCTGTTCAATACGTCACAACCCTCAAAAAACTTAAAGCACGTCTTCAGCGAGTTCGCCCAACAAAATCAATGGCAGATGTTCTTCTTTTGCATGACAATGCAAGACCACACACCAGTCGTCACACCTCTGACGAGATTGTCAAAATTGGATGGGAAGTTTTGCCTCATCCCCCATACAGCCCTAACCTGGCACCATCAGACTTCCATCTGTTCGGGCCACTAAAAGAAGCTCATCGTGGGATTCATTTTGAAGATGAGGAGGCCGTCAAAACATCCGTGCGTCAATGGCTTAGGAAGCAGAGCTGTGATTTTTACCGTGCTGGGATACATGCCCTTGTTCAAAGATGGACCAAAACTGTAGAGATGGGCGGAGATTACATTGAAAAATGACAAAATGATCCTCAATGTTGTGGTTTTCAACCTATGTAATTGCATTTAAATTTCCTGACAATTAAACGTAGAAAAAAAAATAGGAGGCATTACTTTTTGACTGACCCTCGTAATAGATACCACTTCAGGGAAGGGAGTTTTCAATGTACATGGGAATTCCCAAAGTTTGCTAGAAATTTTCTAGAGAGTGAAATTTTGTAGTTTCAATGAGTAACAAATTAACAGACTCTTTTTGGCAACATAAAAACCGGGGCTAAAAACTGTGGCAATGAATTTTAGAGAAGATACTATTCGTCGAGTGTAATATTATGGGAGTCGAAAAGTTTGAATACGATAACGTTTGAAATGTTAAGTTTTCAGAAACAGTAGAACTTTTGCTTGAAAGAGGAGAGCAAGGACTTTCAAACAAGCTGTATAAATCCAAGACCGCACAATATTTAGTGTTGTGGAATTGTGACGAAAAAATACTTTACGGCTTAGCAAATTACGGGTATTTATTGAAATACCATGTTTCTGTATGAAATATATACTCTACTGCTATCAGCAGACTGTAAATTATACTATGAGTAATGAAATTTAGTGAGATACTGCATGAATAATTATTTGGCAACTTCGTGAACATGTTGCGTATTCATTAGTAATAAAAAAGATCATAAACGGTTCTATGAGTGAGAACCCCAGTACAAGCTGTCATTTGCTGGATCCATAGCAACAGACGGGAGAACAGTAACATCGGCGGCTTTATCTGTGTGAGTTTTACGATGACAGGGTTGCCTTGAGTTGAAACTTTCCGTTTCCCGATGTGTCGAAACAAGGCGAAAAATATGCATCAGCAAGGTGAGTTCTTGTCAGAATATCGTTTAGCATAGGTTACTCATCTCTGCCGAATCGAAGCCCACAGGTGATGTGGGGATACTACATTATCCGATTTGCGTGTGGTATGGCGCCTGTCGATTTGGTGCGTGGCACTTGGTCGGACAGAGTCTGCAGAGTGAGTTGCAGGCAAGCACGCTATGTACAGTTACAGATCGGAACGTCGGAAGTAAGCGTAAACATTAATGATTACTAAATCGCGTTGGTTTTATATGAAATGACACAACATATAAAATTTTACGACGTTCTGACTGAACGAGGAAAATAATAACTAACTCGAGTTGATTTGTACAATAGTGCAAATCCTAATGTACTGTGAACGAAGTAATTTGTTCACTGTTTAGCGGTTAATAAATTCAATAGTTTTCAGCGTTGTTTCGTGCTGTTTGTGGCGGAATAACGATTTAATAAACTTTTGGAAACGTTCGCTCGCTGCTTTTTTTATAGTTTTCTGTGCGTTGAAGTCGTTTAGTAAACTGCGTGCTTTAGTTTTCAGTGGACGTTTCTTACTGTTTCTAGTGAAATATTTCAGTAAAATTTTCATTCAGTGTTTTAACTTAGTTGAGTGTTAGAGCGGCGGCTTGAATTTTTTGTTTTAGCTAGTAATTTTGTGAAGTTTTAGTGGTATTGGTATTAGCTGTGATATAGTAGTGTTAATACAAGTGGTTGCTTTCTTGGTAGACAGAGAATTTCGAGACCGCTATTGCTAGTTCTATAAATAGTTCTACTTGTGCAACTGAACTTACGTAACGTAGACATATAGTTTTTCTTCAGTAACTGTAAAATTTAATCGTGAATGAGAAGTGTAGCCTCTGTCGTAGGTTTTTGAGTAGCGGGTTACGGTGTGGGATTTGTTCAAAGTATTTTCGTTGGAGGGGATGCAATGGGGAAACCAGTGGACACTCTAGTAAGATCCTCTCCTGGAATTGCGGAATCTGTAGTTGAAATAAGTCGATAGAGGAACTGGAGCGTAAGACATGTGCCCTTCAGGTGCAGTTACAACGCGCAGAAGAGGAGCTAGATAGACGGAGGAGGGTGAATGGTGGTGGGGAATGGAAACTGGCCGTTGGCAAGAAGGCAGCTAGGAGGAGGAGGTATTCAGACAGTTCTACTTTGCGTATATGCAATAGATTTGATCAGCTGCCAGAGTTGAGTGGAGAGGAGCCTCTTGTAGCTGAAGATGTAGGTAAAATGCAGCAGTCCTCAGCAGTTAGGAGGCCTATGTCAGTTGAAAAGTCTAACACAAAGAAGAAGGTTCTGCTGCTAGGTAGTTCGAATGGTAGAGGTTGGGGCCAGCAGTTGCAGGAAGTATTGAGGAGTGAGTAACAGGTCACCAGCATTGTGAAGCCTAGTGCAGGATTGGCTAGGGAAGCTATGTAGGAATTTTACGAAGGAGGATCAGGTAGTGATAGTGGGTGGAGCAGGGAACAGTCTTGATAGGGATGGGGAATATGATGTAGGTGGTGACCTGGTAAAGATAGCTACTCAAACTGGTGCCACTAATGTGCATTCCGTGCAACTGTTGCAGCATCATGATCGCCCTCATCTTAATGCAGCTGTTAGGCCCGTTAACATGGGGCTGGGGAGAGTGCTGATAGCAGATGGCATTGGGTCATTTGAGTGGTGTCAGTTGGGACTATCAGTAGATCGTGGTTCACTAGGCATGGCCTGCCTCTCAATAGGTATGGGAAGAGAGGAGGCTGGCAAAGCTCATGGGTGACAGGGTACTGCACCTTTTTTAGATTGAAGTCAGCTGATACATACCCGCTTAAAGGAAGTCCCTCTAACTAAGGGCTCACCTTCAGAGGACGTCATGTTTCCAAGTAGAGAGGGAATTAGCATATTTAATCAAAATATAAGAGGTATTAGAGGTAAAGTTAGTGAACTGCTTATAGATGTTGACTCTGAAATTATTGGTATGTCAGAGCACCAGCGAAATAATTTGACAATTCAGAGCTTCCTTTACCAGGATACAGATTAGCTAGCTGTTTTTCAGGGAGTTCCTTGTGGGATGGGGAGTGGCTATGTTGCTGGTGAATTAAATAAAAATGTAGTTTCCTGAGGGAACCATATAACTTTCTTGGCAAATGCCTTTCCGAGATTGATGTCTGAAATACTCCTCTTTGATACTGACAAGGGAGAGATTGAGTCAATAATTAAATCACTGAAGTCTAAGGACTCCCATTGTTATGATGGAGTGCCTAGCAGAATATTATAGTACTGTGCTGCACATGTTAGCCCTGTATTTAGCCATATTTGTTCTCTGTGAGCTACTGGATGGGTTAAACAAAAGGTTTCGAACGATAGGCATATTTTTTATTTAACTAAGGCGTTTGATTGTGTTGATCACAAAATATTGCTCCAGAAGTTGGACCATTACGGAATACAGGGAGTAGTTCACAATTGATTCACTTCTTACTTTAGTAACAGACAGCGAAAGGTCATTATTCACGATGTTGAGAATGGCTGAGTGGAGTACGGTCAAGTGGAGGAGAGGGGGGGGGGGTGCCCCAGGGATCAGTGTTGGGCCCACTCCTGTTCCTTATTTATGTAAGTGATATGCCCTCTAGTATTACGAGTAACTCCTGTTTGCTGATGACATTAGCTTGGTAGTAAAGGATGTTGTGTGCTACATTGTCTCGGTTTCAAATAGTGCAGTTTATGACATAACTTCATGGCTCTAAGAAAATAAACTAAAGCTAAATCACAGTAAGACTCAGTTTTTAGAGTTTCTACAACATAATTCAACAAAACCTGACGATTTAATTTCACAGAATGGGCATTTGATTAGTGAAACTGAACAGTTCAAATTTCTAGGTGTTCAGATAGGTAGTAAACTGTCATGGAAATCCCACGTTCAGGATTTTGTTCACAGCCTTAATGCTGCAATTTTGACTGTTCGAATGGTATCTGAAGTTAGTGATCATTCGACACGAAAATAAGTCTACTTTGCTTATTTTCATTCGCTTATGTCGTGTGGTATTATATTTTGGGGTAACTCTTCCCATTCTAAAAGGACGTTTTTTGCTCAGAAACGGGCGGTTCGAGCAATAAATGTTGTAAGTTCACGAACCTCTTGTCGACCCCTTTTTCTCTTTACTTATATGTCTTACTGACATATCTATGTGGGGTAGCGAAAGTAGGAATTTGATAAGGCATGTGTGACTTAGAAAGACGGTTAGGAGTTTTATTACCGTGATAGGTGCAACTTGCAAGTTCAAGCTACACACCAATGCTGTCAAGATGTAGGGTTAGATTCCAAGCCACCATGACAACCAATTAAAATAACAAGTGCTCCAGAACCAACTAGCCTTATACCGACGCGTTGTTTTAGAAGCTCATCTGCCTGAGTAGCATTATGCCTACCTTCAACTACAATAAAAGTAATGATGATGCAGTTTTTATTTAAGGACTATATTTCCTATACATTGACATATCACTGAAAAGTACTAGAGTACTGCACAGCATGTACCCATATAATATATAAGGTAATATTATTGGAACTACTGTTCCACCAAATTTCATTCTCCATAGATGAGTAGCATTTCTACCTTCTCTTCATTGGTCTAGATTGTGCTTACACAACCCTTTAACTGAAAGTAGTTGACTTAATGATAGCCGTGCATTTTCACTGTGTTTGTATTTCTTTACTGCCAATTCCAGCAATTTGACCAGTTATATTGCTCTGGACACATGCACTTTGTGCTAGTACAGGAGAGTCAAAGCCAGTTTGGTCCTGCGTTTTCAATAACGTCAAATTTACTTGGAATGTGCCCTCTCATACTTTTTTCAACAGATTTTGAGGAGAGGACGTTGATTACGGAATAAAAAGTAATGGGCGCTATTTAAAAATGCCGTACTGCTGTTGATATCTCCGTAACGAAAAAAGTGACAAGAAAGGTAATCAATAGGTCAATGTCCCGCTGGCAGCTAAATAACGTTCACTTGTTATATCTTTTTTATTTTGCTTTTGGACAAAAAGTTAATTGGTGTGATCAAGATAAATGGGATACCCTATATATAAAATGTTTTTAATTTGTCGCTATCTTTCGCGTCGACAGTAACCGGTAGTGATATATGTTCATTGCACATATCAAGTGAGTCATCCACTGAACTCTGTATTAGCTTAAAAAATACAAATACATGAACTATCTTTCAGAGTTTTCTTTGGGTTATATTGTCCCATAATTGACTAGTTTTCATTCCTCAGTTCTAAACAAGTTTTCGGGAGATTTCCCTTGGTTGAAGGTAAATATCGGTACTGGAAATGCCAGTCAAAATATTGCCGAAAGGGACTCCTGGTTTGCTCGCTAGGCGGGTGACCTTGAACGGTATTACTAGGCCCGTGTTGCAAAAGAATTCACTTCCGGTTGCGTAACCGCAGTTGATAAGACGAGCGGTCTGGTGCGACCCATAACCACCTCAATCATTCTTTTAGAAAGGAAATAAGGAAAGGAGATAAGGATCTTTACTGTCTATAATAAATCATACAATCGCCGTTGATCTTTATTTTACAATTGCCATTACCAACTTTGGCCCATACAAATAGGTACTCATCAGCATTTAATTTCTTCTTCTTCCTAGTACTCAAAACAAATGGCATGCATGGAACTAGAGTACCATAAGGCTGTTTAGCCAACAGTCCTGTAGTCTCCGAAATACTCCATGTCTTCCAAGTCAGAATATTAGCATCAGGAAAAGCTTCAAGGCCACCATAATCTGCTTGATTTCCCCACACAACAGCAAGTGTGAGCCAAGTACTACCTCCAAACACTGCTTGTACATCACAGGTAAAGTTCAGATGGAGTCCACGAAATACATTTGGACCTCCAATCAACGGCTGTTTATTAAATTGACCAGCAAGGTCAATATCAATAGCCTTCAAACTGCGATACACAGGTACACTGCGCCGCCAGCGACGACGCCATGCACGTCGCAGAGGCATTGCTGTGGCACGTTGTGTTATTCCGAGCACCACACACAGTGCATCCGCTGAGGTGGTGCCGAAGGCTCCAGATTGCCTAAGTAGGACACCTCTCTGCCCTCGTCTGACCGATGCTTTGCTGGTGACCACGTTCAGTCTAAGTGCCTATGTGATAGCTGCGAAGCTGAGTACAGATTCGAAGAGCGCACAGTGGTATGTCCGTATGACTGGCAGAGATAGTATGTACTGTTTGGAATTTAGCCTCACCAGTTTGTGTAGTATTTTTTCTGCTTTGTCTGTTTTTAACCTTATGTGTTCGTGGAAATACAATTTTTCATCTACGTGTACCCCAAGATAGCGCGTAACGTGTGATCGATTGATGTTTGTGTCCCCAATTTCAACCGAAGGATTCCTTTGGGGTGATCCTTTGAGTAAAGTGTATGTTGTTTTGTTTTCCGCTATCCTGAGTTTGTTGTTGTGACACCACTGAGTAGCTGTTCGTAGTTCAAATTGGTTCAAATGGATCTGAGCACTATGGGACTTAACTACTGTGGTCATCAGTCCCCTAGAACTTAGAACTACTTAAACCTAACTAACCTAAGGACATCACACACATCCATGCCCGAGGCAGGATTCGAACCTGCGACCGTAGCAGTCGCGCGGTTCCGGACTGCGCGCCTAGAACCGCTAGACCACCGCGGCCGGCCAATTGTTTGTAGTGTTCCACTGGCTTTCTGGGTAGCCAAAGGGAAGTATTGGAGAGAAATCATGTGCTAACTCTGACCGCTGCCTGGAGTGCCGGTTCCATGCTACATGCCCTCTCTTGCCACAACTTCCGGGTACCAATGACGTGATTCCTTTCCTACCACTTTTTGCGGTCTTTGTTCCGACACCGACATTAACGCCTTCTGACAACTACCATGACTGGCTAATGACTTCACAAAATATCCTGGGGGAACCTGCTTGCATTCTGAACAAGGAATTTTTGTTGATGAAAATCTGCACCTTATAATTTCACGGCCGCTAAAGGATGTCCACTCCATGCCTATCCTGACCAAGTAGCCTCTGCACCTATACAAACTGGAATCATTTGTAGAAAACCTCACCTTTCTGTCTATTATGGAGGCCACAATTTCGTAGTAACACCTTCCACGATTAATGCATCAAAAGCTAGCTAAACCAATGAGAAATAGGCTGAGTTGGTACGCAACCACTTCGCTGTCGCCTATCGCATGCTAATAATCTGCCAATGCCTGTCATCACTTGCCACTAGCCATTGTGCTTTATTTGCCACCACACACAGCAGTCGGCGGCTATCCGTCGAGAGACGGAATCGTCCAACTTGTTGCTTGCCTCCATAAAGTCATTAACACCCTACCGCGTCACTACCGCATCAACATCGAGACGACAATTTTTAAATGCCTCTAAAGCACCATTTTACAGCTGTCGATTCGTCCAGCCGAGGATGCCAAGTGTACAACAAGCACCGGAGAAAGAGTGCGAAATTATTATGTTGATATACAGGGTGTTTCAAAAAAGACCGGTATATTTGAAACGGCAATACAAACTAAACGAGCAGCTATAGAAATACACCGTTTGTTGCAATATGCTTGGGACAACAGTACATTTTCAGGCAGAGAAACTTTCGAAATTACAGTAGTTACAATTGTCAACAACAGATGGCGCTGCGGTCTGGGAAAATCTATAGTACGATATTTTCCACATATCCACCATGCGTAGCAATAATATGGCGTAGTCTCTGAATGAAATTACCCGAAACCTTTCACAACGTGTCTGACCGAATGACTTCACATGCAGATGAGATGTACTGCTTCAGATGTTCAATTGTTTCTGGATTCTGGCGGTGCACCTGGTTTTTCAAGTGACCCCACAGAAAGAAGTCACAGGGGTTCATGTCTGGCGAATAGGGAGGCCAATCCACGCCGCCTCCTGTATGTTTCGGATAGCCCAAAGTAATCACACGATCATCGAAATATTCATTCAGGAAATTAAAGACGTCGGCCGTGCGATGTGGCCGGGCACCATCTTGCATAAACCACGAGGTGTTCGCAGTGTCGTCTAAGGCAGTTTGTACCGCCACAAATTCACGAAGAATGTCCAGATAGCGTGATGCAGTAATCGTTTTGGATCTGAAAAATGGGCCAATGATTCCTTTGGAAGAAATGGCGGCCCAGACCAGTACTTTTTTGAGGATGCAGGGACGACGGGACTGCAACATGGGGCTTTTCGGTTCCCCATATGCGCCAGTTCTGTTTATTGACGAAGCCGTCCAGGTAAAAATAAGCTTCGTCAGTAAACCAAATGCTGCCCACATGCATATCGCCGTCATCAATCCTGTGTACTATATCGTTAGCGAATGTCTCTCGTGCAGCAATGGTAGCGGCGCTGAGGGGTTGCCGCGTTTGAATTTTGTATGGATAGAGGTGTAAACTCTGGCGCATGAGACGATATGTGGACGTTGGCGTCATTTGAACCGCAGCTGCAACACGGCGAACGGGACCCAAGGCCGCTGTTGGATCACCTGCTGCACTAGCTGCGCGTTCGCGTTGCCCTCTGTGGTTGCCGTACGCGGTCGCCCTACCTTTCCAGCACGTTCACCGTCACGTTCCCAGTCCGTTGAAATTTTTCAAATAGATTCTTTATTGTATCGCTTTTCGGTCCTTTGGTTACATTAAACCTCCGTTGAAAACTTTGTCTTGTTGCAACAACAATGTGTTTTAGGCGGTGGAATTCCAACACCAGAAAAATCCTCTGTTCTAAGGAATAAACCATGTTGTCCACAGCACACTTGCACGTTGTGAACAGCACACACTTACAGCAGAAAGACGACGTACAGAATGGCGCACCCACAGACTGCGTTGTCTTCTATATCTTTCACATCACTTGCAGCGCCATCTGTTGTTGAAAATTGTAACTACTGTAATTTCGAAAGTTTGTCCGCCTGAATATGTACTGTTGTCCCAAGCATATTGCAACAAACGGTGTATTTCTATCACTGCTCGTTTAGTTTTTATTGCCGTTTCAAATATACCGGTCATTTTTGAAACACCCTGTATGAGTATATTCAGGTGCGATGTCCAAGGAAACACACTTATTGTAGTAGTACTTATCTTGTGTTTTAAGGTGACTGCCACGTGCTCGCGATTGAAGAGAGCTGCAGAATCAGTCAGTGGAGACCCAATTCAAGGTTTGCAGGATCTGCCAGTGGTCATCGCCCGTAAGAATTTTGAACTGCAGGAACAACTGCAAGTAAAACAAGAGCCACCACCTTATCGAAATGTCGGCTTAGTTGTCCAGGCAATTCTTGATTACGTTGTGCACGTTGAAATTCCTTCTCTTGTATCGCAGCTCAGTATGATAAAGTGTCCGGACTGTAAATTCCGTGCCGGATGCGGTGGTCTAGCGGTTCAGGCGCTCAGTCCGGAACCGCGGGACTGCTACGGTCGTAGGTTCGAATCCTGCCTCGGGCATGGATGTGTGCGATGTCCTTAGGTTAGTTAGGTTGAAGTAGTTCTAAATTCTAGGGGACTGAGGACCACAGATGTTAAGTCCCATAGTGCTCAGAGCCATTTGAACAATTTTTTTTTTTTTTTTAAACTTCTTACCCCCAGTCTCGGGGAAGACATCATAAACACACACACATCCGATGTTGGGTGGATGTGCTCTTGGCCTGATGGATTTATGGATTTTAGTTGACTGGAGATGTGGGTTCCTATGTACACTCATTTGAGTCACTATGCAATAGTAGCAGGTTTAATGTGTTGCCAAGGGTTTATCTGATCTACACACGTAAAATATGGCCGTGAGCTTTTACAGGAACAAGCTGTAGGTAGGATCTTGTGATGTTTACCAATCGCATCCGATCAGTTTCGTATCATACTCACAAGGGGCGAACAAAAATATGGAAACACCAAAAATACAACACATTACGATGCCTAATACAGCCTAGGAAAAGTGTTGGCATTCAATATAGATTCCAGTCGCTTCGGAATGGACAAATACAGGTCATTTATGGTTTTCAAGGGACTCCTAGAGCATTCTTCCTGCAAAACAGTGGCAAGTTCAGGTCACCATGAGGGAGGTCGTGGTAAATTTGGTAGCCAAGGATGACGTGATAATTCATCCTTGTGCTCACAAAACTAGTCTTAGACAGCGTAAGCTGCATGAACAGGGGCCGTGTCGTCTTTAAATACAGCATCACCACTCGGGAACAAACGTTGTACCATGGGATGTACCAGATCAGCCAAAATGGTCGCATAATCCTCGCTAATAAAGGGGAATTGCAGGGTAATCATGAGGTCTATGTAATACCATAATAACGCTGGCCAAGTCATTACCGAACCCACGTCATATTTTACTCTCGGGACATAAACTCAGCCAGGAGTTGGAAACTGTGAAACAAGAATCATCCGACCAAATGACATTCCATGGCTCCAAAGTCTAGATTTTATTGCTTCAGCATCACGTTCTCCTGTTACGGGCATTTGCATCACTGAAGAGTGGTTTTAAAACTCCAGCTCACTCCGCAATTCCCTGCTTATGGAGCTCTCTTTGTGTTGCTATAGTGCTGACAGGGTTCGCGAGTGTGACATTCAGTTCTACAGTGGCTTTTGCAGCTGTCGACCCCTTATTTTTCACCACAGTCTATGTCAATGACCGTATGTCCGTCTGTCAAGATCACTCAACACACACTTTTGTCCACGCTGTGACAGTGAATAATGTTTTCCGCTTTGCCTGTATGCAGTATAAATCTCCGATACGATGCCTCTTGAAACACCAAACACTTCGGCTACCTTGGTTACGGAAGCACCCACCATATGAGCATCAACAGTTGGCACACGTTCGCATGCACTCATCTCTGACACAATGCCCTCACAACTGCACAGAACACTGTTCTGATCAGGACTTACACTTTCAGTGCATTGAGGACATTGCACAGGCGCCGTATACGGTTAAAAACAACAGGCTTGACTATAAACTGCATTTATCTTCAAGCATGCATTTCTCACGATGTTTCTATGTTTTTGGCCATCCCCTGTATGTCCCGTGGTGGAACAAAGTGAGAAATGATGTACACCTTGAAGAGGCAAAGATGAAGTCTGTGAATGCGTTTACCAATGGCATAAATTTGCACATTGGCGCATAAATAAAATTTGCATCACTAACATTTCTACAAGAGGCTGTGTGCCTTATACTGCTGAGAGAAGAACCTAATCGCTTTGTTTCGACTTGCTCTCGTGGGAATATTTCTCATTATGCTTTAATGAGGGTGACAAATTGTAGGTGTCGAGAGTGCCCAGAGTAAAAAAGCCAATAGAAATTTATCCCCGTGTTCCCCTCACTATAGAGAGGTCTGTCACCTAAGTGTTGATAGTCACCGTTCGTGAAATAGATGAAATAGAGGCCACGGAGGGTACAGGGGTACAGAAAGGTGTGATCAGGAAATGAGAGTGGAGCCGGCGTAGCTGCTGCTCCAGGCTATCATTAAAATTGGCTAAGCGTGTTGGTTTCCAGCTACTAACAGAGGTGGAAAACGTGATTGTGAAAGCTATGAGCACTCGTTCATCTTCACCACTCCAAAACACATCTCTTCTGCAGCAAGCTCTCTGCTTTCCACAGGTTAGAGGTGGCAGTACATCTCTTCTGCAGCAAGCTCTCTGCTTTTCACAGGTTAGAGGTGGCAGTATGTACCAAAGGAAAATGTCCAGTTAACATTGCCTCTAAAATAGATAGTTTAGCAGCTATGAGTACTTGTTCATCTTCACTATGGCGAAACGCATCTCTTCTACTGAATAACAGTGCTCACAGATCTAAGGTATTCGTTTTAGAGCCTATGTTTACTGAACATTTTTTATTGTTTTGGTCCATGTTACTAACTATCAAAATATAGAAAGTAAAGAGTCTACAATAGAAGAATTGTGTCTCACAGCAGCGAAGATGAAGTATTGCCCATAGATTTTAAGATAAGCATTTTATAGTCAGTGTTTACTGGACATTTTTGTCATGTTTTGACCTATATTATCAGCTCTCAAAATATGGAATATTTGTTTTAAAAACCTGTGTATGAGATCTGGCATCACGATATCCACACATCCTCAGGATAGACCTAAGTCGATATCTGTCGTATGTTTTGGACTAAATGAATTGCATAGAATGCCTTTCAGACTAAGAAATGGGCCTGCTAATTTTGGTCGATTTGCAGATTACCTATGTTGTGGACAAAAATCTATGAAATGCCACAGTGGAATGCTAACCTAGGAATTACCTGTTATTAATTTCTGCACTGGAGTGACACCTGACAAAGAACTACACTCAAGATATACTACCTAAATGCGTATAAATAATGTGTGGCACTAGGAGTGAACTCTAACTAGGCCAATTTGTAATAAAAGAATAAACGTCATCAAATACCCCACAGAAAAAGACCAAAACTATAAAGCTGAAACGTAACAAATATGTTAAATAGCAATTCTTGTTGTATCCTCCTCTATTTCTTTCTTTTTACTTAGATCTGATAATAACAGTAATAATTAAAGGCGTCACCTTCTTTGTGTAGGCATACCTTTCCACCGACTTAAAAGAGCGCAGAACGGGTATGCCGAAGGGGAATCCCGATACTGCTCTGCTATGTAATAGACAGTGGCGGATTTAAAATTTTGGAGCCCATAGGCACACTTTAATATATACACCCCTGCAAAAATATGTGTTAAAAATGACTGTATAGTTTTTAAATTACAGTGACTGTGCTCTAAGTTGCTAATAAAAAATCACATTATAACGTGAAATTTTTAAAACTAACATGAAAAAATAAACAAAACTCCCCACTCAGCAAAGTTTATGTCTGGCTTTGATGGCAGCAAACTCATTTAGTTATATCTTAATAGCTGCGACGGTCATTAGGTAGGATGTCTGCTTCGATGTGAAGAATGGACCAGGCGTTCAGTCTTTCCACAGACAAAGTAGAACGCAGATATGATTTCAGCCTCTCAGGAGCCGACGACAAACAATTTGTACCTGCCGTACGTAGAAACATTCTAAGAGCAGTATCATCATTCGGAAACATGGACTCTAACAGCTCCTTTTGTAGAAATTTACTCGTTTCAACTGACACTAACCTCACAATATTTCAAAAATGCCGCTAAATGCACTCACACACATGGGGAGGAAGCTTCAAAATCAGTTTATATGAGGCTTGGAGTTTTTGCTACACGTTCAGAAACAACGTCTGGTGAACTGTTCTTAACCTTACCCAAAATTATAGAGTACACATTCTCCATGAAAAAGCTCGCCCACACATCGCTCGGCAAACGGTTACTCTCCTGCAACAGTTTCAGTGGAACATAATCACCCACCCACCCTATAGTTCTTACTTGACACCCAGTGACTGTCACCTGTTCCGTAGGTTAAAAGAACATTTGGCCGGAAAGCGATTCATCTCCGACGACGAGGTGAAAGAAGATGTTCATAACTTTCTCAACAGCATGGCGACGAGCTGGTATGACATGGGCATACAATAACTGCCACAGCGTCTACAAAAATGCATCGCATCGACAGAAATGGTGATTATGTCGAAAAATAGCTAAATGTTCAAGCTGTAAACTGATGTGAACAATTGTAGAAATAAACAGGTCTATGTACTTAAAAAAATAGGAGACCTTACTTTTGGGATTTCCCTCGTACACTGAAGCGCCAAAGAAACGTATAGGCATGCGTATTCAAATATAGAGATATGTAAACAGGCAAAAGACGGCACTGCGGCCAACAACGCCTATATGAGAGAACAAGCGTCTGGCACAGTTGTTGGATCGGTTACTGCTGCTACAATGGCAGGTTATCGAGATTTAAGTGAGTTTGAACGTGGTGTTACAGTTGGCGTACGAGCGATGGCACACAGAATCCGAGGTAGCGATGAAGTGGAGATTTTCCCGTACGACCATTTCATGAGTGTACGTTAATATAAGGGATCCGGTAAAACATTAAGTATCCGACATCGCTGCGGCTGGAAAAAGATCCAGCAAGAAAGGGACCAGCGACGACTGAAGAGAATAGTTCAACGTGACAGAAGTGCAACCCTTCCGCAAATTGCTGCAGATTTCAATGCTGGAGCATCAACAAGTGTCAGCGAGAGAACCACACAATGTAACATCATCGATACGGGATTTCGGAGCCGAAAGCCCACTCATGAACCCATGCACAACACAAAGCTTTACGCTTCACCCCGCGCCTGGGTCCGTCAACACCGATATTGCACTGTTGATGAGGGAAACATGTTGCCTGGTCAGAGGAGTCTCCTTTCAAATTGTATCGAGAGAATGGACATGTACGGGTATGGAGACAACATCACGAAACCCAGAATGTCAGCAGCTGGGGGAGGCTCTGCAAGGGTGTGGGCCGTGTGCAGTTGCAGTGATATGGGACCCCTGGTACGACTCCTACAGGTGACACGTACGTAAACAGCCTCTCTGAACACCTGCATCCATTCATGTCCACTGTGCATTCCGACGGACTTGGTCAATTCCAGCAGGACAGTGCGTCACTACACACATCCAGAATTGCTGCAGAGGGGCTCAGGGAGAACTTCTGAATCCAAACACTTCCGCTGGCCATCAGAATCTCCATGCCTTGCAACGTGCTAGTCAGAAGAGATCTCCACCCCCTCGTACTCTTACCGATCTATGGACAGCCCTGCAGGATTCAGGGTGTTAATTCCCTCCAGCACTACTTCAGACGTTGGTCGATTCTATGCCACGTCGTATTGCGGCACTTCTGCGTGCCTTTGGGACCCTACACGATATTAGGCAAATGTACCAGTTTCCTTGGCACTTCAGTGTAGAAGCCGACAGAATTCTCGGAATAATAACGTTTCAGAGTTTGTAGTGTCGACTGTCGTCCTGATAGCTTACTTTAAAATATTATTGAATAATTTCATAAATACGATTCGAAACGGAAATTGAATTTTTGAATTGCCATTCAGTTACAAAGAAAAGTGATAATATTTCAAAGCTTATACTGTCGATTGTCATTCTTACGGCTTGTTTAAGCTACCGATTTATTCCACAACGTTAATAATTTTTATCATTTGTAAGTGCAGTTATTTTAAAACATAGAATGTTAAAATAAATACAGTGCAAAAAGTGCCGTCCTCTAAAGCCGCCACACCTACGCCAGTGCCTAGTGGGCCTACAGGGCTCTGGAAATAGATCGAGATATCGCAAAAAGACATAAAATAGTCCAGGGATTCTTAACGCTTCAGGTTATGTACTATTTATTTTCATTGTAATCTAAAGAAGGTAACAGAGGAAAATACGTAATGGGCTACATTCCGCAGTTTCACTTCGCATGTTTTAATTCATTTTCAGAAGCAGATACACTTACTGTGATCCATAACCGCGGTAGCAGTTTTTTTCTTTCAGTGCAAGGGGCACCAGCAAAGCTGATGGAGCACTCGGAACATAAAGTCGTTGGTGGGGTGCCTGGGAGTGAGTCAAGAAGATGAAACCTCGGCAGAAATGTTCATTTCTGACGTAATATAGGACTTTCACCCGCCAGGGTAGCCGAGAGTGCTAACGCGCTGCTTCCTGGACTCGAATCGGCCCGGCGGACTTACGGCGAGGGCTGGTGTGCTGGGCAGCCTGGATGTGGTTTTTAGGCGGTTTTCCACATCCCGCTAGGTGAATACCGGGTTGGTCCCCTCGTTCCACCTCAGTTAGACGACTCGCAGACATCTGCAACACGTTCTCACAATTCCATGGATTACACTAGACGAAGACAGTTGGGACACACACATTCCATCCTGGGGGAGGGGGGGTGAGTGTGGGGTGGCGACAGGAAGGGCTTCTGGCACCCCTTAACGTTAACACGCCAAATCCGGTTAACCATAACAGCAGACCCGCCTGTCGGGATAAATGGTTCAAATGGCTCTGAGCACTATGGGACTCAATTGCTGTGGTCATCAGTCCCCTAGAACTTAGAACTACTTAAACCTAACTAACCTAAAGACACCACACACATCCATGCCCGAGGCAGGATTCGAACCTGCAACCGTAGCAGTCGCACGGTTCCGGACTGCGCGCCTAGAACCGCGAGACCACCGCGGCCGGCTCGGGATAAATACTTGAAGCGAGCGGGATAGGACTTCCGGAGTACTGTCGCTTTTCAGAAAGTGCTCCAAGTGTCCAAGACAGCATCTGAGTAGTAGCAGATTATTCCAAAATACTGCACATAGTGCCTTGTGCGAGAAGGAAGTGACTTTGAAATTGTGTACAAGTACCGTTTGCAACCGTGACGACTGTTATAAAGACGTTCGGACCGCGTCCTTAAGTCATTATCCTGTCTCAACATGGATAAGTAATTTCGGGGCATAGTTTGGTGCTTGTGAGATTTATAATGGTTGTGTCTTCAGGGTTTAACCACGCAGATGGCTGACTGGTCGCGTGATGGAAATACTGAATCCCAATTCTTTATTTTGTTTATTGTGTGCAGCCAAGCATGAGCATTGTTTAGAATCATTAATAAAAAGGCCCACTTGCAATGAAAAATTAATTACTGTAAGTTCTATTATATATTATTTTTCCGTATTGTACCTATCTTAAATTACAAAGTGCTTCAGAGAGATTCTTAGAGTCCTAGAAATGGCTGACGTAAGTAAAGTTTCTTTCGTAGTGAGTACTTGATTAGAGAGAAGAATTATATTAACATGACTGATGGTAGTAATCATACAAGGTGTGTAAGGGAAGACGTTCACCTGATATCGCTGTCTTTAATATGCTCCCGTCTTAAACAACAGGTATCAAACGCAACTGTAACTATCAATCCCTTGCCAATGCAAGTGCTGTATATGAACAGAACAGTGCACTTCTCAATTATATGTGAAGGCTTATTGCAGTTCTGTATTATTTGTTAGTGGCTGACCATTCCTTATTTCATTATGATTTTGATAATTACAGTGAGCACCTAAGACAGCGGGTTAGCAGGGCTATCCTTGATTGCGTGTTCAACGAGATGATGAAATATCGAAGTTTGTGGCGCTCGTGGCATTTTACAAATGTCAGATGGCCGTTGGCCAGGCCCAACGAAAGGGGTTGTCAAAATCCTCGGGGCCCAAACCTCATGAGGGGCCAACGTCTCTCACGTGTTCTTATCCCCCAGGGTGCTAAATTGCCAAATATCAGACTCCTATTGTAAAATAGATTTTCTATCACATAATAAATAACGAACATTACACTAGCGCCAGTATAACGAATCCAGCTCTCCCTTCACTTTGGTTCTTCAGTTTTACGAGTCATAAAGGGAAATTACATACCATTATATTTCGTGTTTAATCTTGAACGCACAACATTTCCTTTAGATATCGTAATCTAAAACTACCCTGTGATGGAGCCGAATTTGCGCTTTCTTTAATGTTGAAAACCTACCAAAACATTGCCCCAACAAATGTACACGTCAACAGCTGTGAATCATCGTTATAAATTGGTAGGTTTCCCAGCAACATACATAAATTCTACGACAAGGTAATTTTACACGAAAAACGAGTATACAGAAAATACACTCCTGCAAATTGAAATAAGAACACCGTGAATTCATTGTCCCAGGAAGGGGAAACTTTATTGACACATTCCTGGGGTCAGATATATCACATGATCACACTGACAGAACCACAGGCACATAGACACAGGCAACAGAGCATGCACAATGTCGGCACTAGTACAGTGTATATCCACCTTTCGCAGCAATGCAGGCTGCTATTCTCCCATGGAGACGATCGTAGAGATCCTGGATGTAGTCCTGTGGAACGGCTTGCCATGCCATTTCCACCTGGCGCCTCAGTTGGACCAGCGTTCGTGCTGGACGTGCAGACCGCGTGAGACGACGCTTCATCCAGTCCCAAACATGCTCAATGGGGTACAGATCCGGAGATCTTGCTGGCCAGGATAGTTGACTTACACCTTCTAGAGCACGTTGGGTGGCACGGGATACATGCGGACTTGCACTGTCCTGTTGGAACAGCAAGTTCCCTTGCCGGTCTAGGAATGGTAGAACGATGGGTTCGATGACGGTTTGGATGTACCGTGCACTATTCAGTGTCCCCTCGACGATCACCAGAGGTGTACGGCCAGTGTAGGAGATCGCTCCCCACACCATGATGCCGGGTGTTGGCCCTGTGTGCCTCGGTCGTATGCAGTCCTGATTGTGGCGCTCACCTGCACGGCGCCAAACACGCATACGACCATCATTGGCACCAAGGCAGAAGCGACTCTCATCGCTGAAGACGACACGTCTCCATTCGTGCCTCCATTCACGCCTGTCGCGACACCACTGGAGGCGGGCTGCACGATGTTGGGGCGTGAGCGGAAGACAGCCTAACGGTGTGCGGGACCGTAGCCCAGCTTCATGGAGACGGTTGCGAATGGTCCTCGCCGATACCCCAGGAGCAACAGTGTCCCTAATTTGCTGGGAAGTGGCGGTGCGGTCCCCTACGGCACTGCGTAGGATCCTACGGTCTTGGCGTGCATCCGTGCGTCGCTGCGGTCCGGTCCCAGGTCGACGGGCACGTGCACCTTCCCCCGACCACATCGATGTACTGTGGAGACCACACGCCCCACGTGTTGAGCAACTCGGCGGTACGTCCACCCGGCCTCCCGCATGCCCACTATACGCCCTCGCTCAAAGTCCGTCAACTGCACATACGGTTCACGTCCACGCTGTCGCGGCATGCTACCAGTGTTAAAGACTGCGATGGAGCTCCGTATGCCACGGCAAACTGGCTGACACTGACGGCGGCGGTGCACAAATGCTGCGCAGCTAGCGCCATTCGACGGCCAACACCGCGGTTCCTGGTGTGTCCGCTGTGCCGTGCGTGTGATCATTGCTTGTACAGCCCTCTCGCAGTGTCCGGAGGAAGTATGGTGGGTCTAACACACCGGTGTCAATGTGTTCTTTTTTCCATTTCCAGGAGTGTATTTTGCATTCAAGGGTAAATGCAACATAAAATATTTCTGTTTCTATATAGTTGTCACGGAAGAATCGTAAAATTGAAGACATGAAACGTGAACTGACATAAAAGAGGTACAATTGGCCACGCTGATGCTCGGAAGTGTAGAGGTAACATTCTGTTTTTGTTCGTCTGTAAAATAGCCAGTGCACATGGGTATGGTAATGTGACTTGATGTGACATTATTTCTTGGTCGAACGGGCTTGGCCTTCAGAGGTTCAAAAATGGCTCTGAGCACTATGGGACTTAATAGCTATGGTCATCAGTCCCCTAGAACAACTTAAGCCAAACTAACCTAAGGACATCACACAACACCCAGCTATCACGAGGCAGAGAAAATCCCTGACCCCGCCGGGAATCGAACCCGGGCGTGGGAAGCGAGAACGCTACCACACGACCACGAGATGCGGGCCTTCAGAGGTTCAGCTAAGAAAATTGGAGATCCAAGTAATGGAAATTTCCTCGGAATATTGTAACTCTTGAATCACTATGACCCAGTTCTCGCAACATGCATTATCAAGGTCAGAGACCGAAAAGAAAATGGAAAGCGTTTACAAGTGCATTATCTTTCAAGTGATACTCTGAATTAATTTATTTCTAGCTGTACACATCATGTCAGGATGTCTTCTTGGAACCGATAGAAAATGAGAAGTATTACTCACTTGCTGTTGGTGCAACTCCTCATTCAAATCATATCGAACAAAGAACATTCATCCTGCGTTGTTTACTCAAAAAGGAAATTGATAAATATGAAATAAATGAGGGGTTTTTGGAATTTGTACATCGTAATACGAATACGAGAGCTGCTATTGCACATTTAATTCGATCAACACTTGCGGAAAGATCAATAACTGTCAGTTAATACCATGAACAAGGTTAAGATAACGCCTCGCCAGCCGGAGTGGCCGAACGGTTCTAGGCGCTACAGTCTGGAACCGCCCGACCGCTGCGGTCGCTGGTTCGAATCCTGCCTCGGGCATGGATGTGTGTGATGTCCTTAGGTTAGTTAGATTTAAGTAGTTCTAAGTTCTAGCCCCCCACCTCCCCCATGAACCATGGACCTTGTCGTTGGTGGGGAGGCTTGCGTGCCTCAGTGATACAGATAGCCGTACCGTAAGTGCAACCACAACGGAGGGGTATCTGTTGAGAGGCCAGACAAACATGTGGTTCCTGAAGAGGGTCAACAGCCTTTTCAGTAGTTGCACGGGCAACAGTCTGGATGATTGACTGACCTGGCCTTGTAACATTAACCAAAACGGCCTTGCTGTGCTGGTACTGCGAACGGCTGAAAGCAAGGAGAAACTACAGCCGTAATTTTTCCCGAGGACATGCAGCTTTACTGTATGATTAAATGATGATGGCGTCCTCTTCGGTAAAATATTCCGGAGGTAAAATAGTCCCCCAATCGGATCTCCGGGCGGGGACTACTCAGGAGGACATCGTTATCAGGAGAAAGAAAACGCGTTCTACGGATTGGAGCATGGAATGTCAGATCCTTTAATCGGGCAAGTAGGTTAGAAAGTTTAAAAGGGAAATGGGTAGGTTAAAGTTAGATATAGTGGGAATTAGCGCAGTTCGGTGGCGGGAGGAACAAGACTTCTGGTCAGGTGAATACAGGGTTATAAATACAAAATCAAATAGGGGTAATGCAGGAGTAGGTTTAATAATGAATAAACAAATAGGTGTACGGGTAAGCTACTTCAAACAGCATAGTGAACGCATTATTGTGACCAAGACAGACACAAAGCCCATGCCTACTACAGTAGTACAAGTTTATATGCCAACTAGCTCTGCAGGTGATGAAGAAATTGATGAAATGTATGATGAGATAAAAGAAATTATTCAGGTAGTGAAGGGAGACGAAAATTTAATAGTCCTGGGTGACTGGAATTTGTCAGTAGGAAACGGGAGAGAAGGAAACATAGTGGGTGAATATGGTTTGGGGCTAAGAAATGAAAGAGGAAGCCGTCTGGTAGAACGTTGCACAGAGCATAACTTAATCATAGCTAACACTTGGTTCAAGAACCATAAAAGAAGGTTGTATACGTGGAAGAACCCTGGAGATACTAAAAGGTATCAGATAGATTATATAAGACAGAGATTTAGGAATCAGGTTTTAATTGTAGGACATTTCCAGGGGCAGGTGTGGACTCTGACCACAATCTATTGGTTATGACCTGTAGATTAAAACTGAAGAAACTGCAAAAAGGTGGGAATTTAAGGAGATGGGACATGGGTAAACTAAAAGAACTAGAGGTTGTACAGAGTTTCAGGGAGAGCATGAGGGAGCAATTGACAGGAATGGGGGAAAGAAATACAGTAGAAGAAGAATGGGTACCTTTGAGGGATGAAGTAGTGAAGGCAGCAGAGGATCAAGTAGGTAAAAAGACGAGGGCTAGTAGAAATCCTTGGGTAACAGAAGAAATATTGAATTTAATTGATGAAAGGAGAAAATATAAAAATGCAGTAAATGAAGCAGGCAAAAAGGAATACAGACGTCTCAAAAATGAGATCGACAGGAAGTTCAAAATGGCTAAGGAGGGATGGCTAGAGGACAAATGTAAGGATGTAGAAGCTTATCTCACTAGTGGTAAGATAGATACTGCCTACAGGAAAATTAAGGAGACCTTTGGAGAGAAGAGAACCACTTGTATGAATATCAAGAACTCAGATGGAAACTCAGTTCTAAGCAAAGAAGGGAAGGCAGAAAGGTGGAAGGAGTATATAGAGGGTTTATACAAGGGCGATGTACTTGAGGACAATATTATGGAAATGGAAGAGGATGTAGATGAAGACGAAATGGGAGATAAGATACTGCGTGAAGAGTTTGACAGAGCACTGAAAGACCTGAGTCGAAACAAGGCCCCGGGAGTAGACAACATTCCATTAGAACTACTGACGACCTTAGGAGAGCCAGTCCTGACAAAACTCTACCAGCTGGTGAGCAAGATGTATGAAACAGGCGAAATACCCTCAGATTTCAAGAAGAATATAATAATTCCAATCCCAAAGAAAGCAGGTGCTGACAGATGTGAAAATTACCGAACAATCAGTTTAATAAGTCACAGCTGCACAATACTAACGCGAATTCCTTACAGACGAATCGAAAAACTGGTAGATGCGGACCTCGGGGAGGATCAGTTTGTATTCCGCAGAAATGTTGGAACCCGTGAGGCAATACTGACCTTACGACTTATCTTAGAAGAAAGATTAAGAAAGGCAAACCTACGTTTCTAGCATTTGTAGACTTGGAAAAAGTTTTTACAATGTTGACTGGAATACTCTCTTTCAAATTCTGAAGGTGGCAGGGGTAAAATACAGGGAGCGAAAGGCTATTTACAATTTGTACAGAAACCAGATGGCAGTCATCAGAGTCGAGGGGCATGAAAGGGAAGCAGTGGTTGGGAAAGGAGTGAGATAGGGTTGTAGCCTCTCCCCGATGTTATTCAATCTGTATATTTAACACGCAGTAAAGGAAACAAAAGAAAAATTCGGAGTAGGTATTAAAATTCATGGAGAAGAAGTAAAAACTTTGAGGTTCGCCGATGACATTGTAATTCTGTCAGAGACAGCAAAGGACCTGGAAGAGCAGTTGAACGGAATGGACAGTGTCTTGAAAGGAGGATATAAGATGAACATCAACAAAAGAAAAACGAGGATAATGGAATGTAGTCAAATTAAATCGGGTGATGCTGAGGGAATTAGATTAGGAAATGAGACACTTAAAGTAGTAAAGGAGTTTTGCTATTTAGGAAGTAAAATAACTGATAACGGTCGAAGTAGAGAGGATATAAAATGTAGACTGGCAATGGCAAGGAAAGCGTTTCTGAAGAAGAGAAACTTGTTAACATCGAATATAGATTTACGTATCAGGAAGAATGCTGAATATAAGGTGGACAGATCACGTAACTAATGAGGAGGTATTGAATAGGATTGGGGAGGAGAGAAGTTTGTGGCACAACTTGACTAGAAGAAGGGATCGGTTGGTAGGACATGTCCTGAGGCATCAAGGGATCACAAATTTAGCATTGGAGGGCAGTGTGGAGGGTAAAAATCGTAGAGGGAGACAAAGAGATGAATACACTAAGCAGATTCAGAAGGATGTAGGTTGCAGTAGGTACTGGGAGATGAAGAAGCTAGCACAGGACAGAGTAGCACGGAGAGCTGCATCAAACCAGTCTCAGGACTGAAGACAACAACAACAACAAGTTCTAGGCCACTGATGACCTCAGAAGTTAAGTTCCCTAGTGCTCAGAGCCATTTGAACCATTTTTTATGGTAACGGAAGTGATATTTTATGGTCTCATAAAGGAACTAAGAGATTACGTAAGATCTTAAAAGTGCGTAAGCACGGCAACAATGTGGCTAAAGTTATTGGTACCAATTGACTACAGAAGCAAATTAGTACAAGCTCGAAATACTACCACTGATGTTGCGGCAAGAAACTTTGAGAGCTTCTTGAATGACTTAAAATATCTTCGCGGAAATTGGGATGTCATTGTCCCTGATCTTAAGTTGTTGCCAGTGGAATTAATATAGATCTTGAATTTCCGGAAATTCCCAGTAAGAAGAAATCATTTCCTTATGGAATTAGGAACGAAGTGAAAGCTGTGAGTTTAGAAGATTTATTCAAGGAAAATTGATTTTTTCATTATTGACTATCTACTACCTAACTTGAAAACCCGATATGAAACAGTGAAGATTTTAGATGAAACATTTGGGTTTTATAGAAATACTCAAAGATGACTGACGATCAGTTCGCTGAGGCATGCAACTTATTTATCAATGAACACTATAATGATGTCACAACACATTTAAAAGAAGAAACTAAATATTTGCAATGAAATCATGCTTCTTACTTTGAATGCATTAGTTTGGAACCATTAGAACTCTTGAATAAGATGCACGAGCTTAAAACTTAAGCTTTTTTCCGAATGTATGTGTAGCTCTGCGCATCTTTTACACTTTTCCAGTGACTGTAACTGAAACATTGAAAGAGAAACGTCATTTAGCACTCTGGCTCGTCTTAATACTTGTCTCAGATCCACTATGCATCAACAACGTCTCACAGATTTGGGAACCTAGGCAACTGAATATAGTTTGGCAAGGCGACTAAACTTTGATGCTGGGATTCAAACGTTTCTCGAACGAAAGGCTCGCAAAGCGCTACTGACAGTGTTATAGCGAAATACGTTATAATACGCTCCCAGTTGCATCATTCATTGAGGCTTACATGCGAGACCACTGGTTACTGAAATGTGGACTCCATATCGCAGCGTTACTGGCACCAGACGCTTCGTCAATGTAAGAATCAATATAAAACTTAGACCTTTGTTTTAAAGTGAAGTGAATGTAAATTAAACCAATTAAAAATATAATTAAATGGAGCACAAGGACGTTTATAATAATTCAATACTGAGCAGCATTTGAAGCCAAGCTTGCAAGTTCGTCAGTCATATCACTTTTCTCCGGTGCCGCGTGGCCTCGGTCGCCCTGTTATCCAGTTTCCCAGCTGTTGTGGTCTTGGGCTCCTGATAACAGTGAGTATACGTTTAGTCGAGATTTCAGGATCGAGTCACGAATAATGAAGACTTTGAAACTGTAACCATCAGAATTTCTAAAATCATTAGGGGAAGTGGCAATAAAATGACTATTCACGCATTTGAAGCCAAGCTTGCAAGTTGGTCAGTCATATCACTTTTCTCCATTGCCGCGTGGGCCTCGGTCGCCCTGTTATCCAGTTTCCTAGCTGTTGTGGTCTTGGGCTCCTGATAACAGTGAGTATACATTTAGTCGAGATTACAAGATCGAGTCACGAATAATGAAGACTTTGAACTGCAACCATCAGAATTTCTAAAATCATTAGGGGAAGTGGCAATAAAACGACTATTCACGCATTTGAAGCCAAGCTTGCAAGTTGGTCAGTCATATCACTTTTCTCCGTTGCCGCGTGGGCCTCGGTTGCCCTGTTATCCAGTTTCCTAGCTGTTGTGGTCTTGGGCTCCTGATAACAGTGAGTATACGTTTAGTCGAGATTACAAGATCGAGTCACGAATAATGAAGACTTTGAAACTGTAACCATCAGAATTTCTAAAATCATTAGCGGAAGTGGCAATAAAATGACTATTCACGCATTTGAAGCCAAGCTTGCAAGTTGGTCAGTCATATCGCTTTTCTCCGTTGCCGCGTGGGCCTCGGTCGCCCTGTTATCCAGTTTCCTAGCTGTTGTGGTCTTGGTCTCCTGATAACAGTGTTCATCACTACTTTTTAAACCAATTTATTACAGTCCTTCTGTCTGCCGATCCATGAAAGCGTCAAGGCGCTAGCATTTTTTCTCGGTACCATATATTTAACCCTTGCAGATTCATTCAAGATTCATCTAACTGATGTATCTCTTCTTTCAAATTCGCAGTGGGAAACTAGAGACATGGTTTACAATTGTTTTTTTGTTTTAATATATTCCAAATAATTCTGATCGTAGTAGAAAATTATACAAAGTGTATCATAATAGCTATTACTAGTTTTGTCAAATGATAGAGCGCATGAAATAAAACATTTTTATTAATACAGCAATGATCATTAATGACTCGTGTAGAATTTGCACTGGGCTGAAGGAAACTATATGAATTATTGCAATAAAAGTGTTAGAAGAGTATCATTGCAAAACGAGTGTTATTTAGAGCATGATCCTTAGCGAGAGCACATCACGCAAATGTGCTACTAACCGCTTTCTTTCTATGAACTTGTCGTAATTAAATACAACGAAAATTGCTATTATATTTATAAACATTATTTAAGTTTGTAGCTGCCGCAGTCTATCTGACTGAAAATATATGTGGAAATCAGAATTGTGAATGTAGAAAACGAGCTCGGAAAAAATTGCGTACTAGAGACATCAGATTTAACTTTCAGTGTCAGTTCTGTAGTTAGGAAGCCTATCCTTCCACACTTTTGTAGAAAATGTTATGTAATTTAATACCAGATAGTAAGTAAACAAATTTCATAGAAGATATTACGTAACCAACAGTAACAAACTAAGTTCACTAGTTCATTGTTTCTGTGGTACGAATAACAACTGAAACAAAAACAACAAAAATATTAACGATGAGCAATGGCTTTTGTATAGAAAACGAAGCATTTGCAGACACTATGTCATTGTGAGCTATGTTTACATTCATGTCCTCCATGATATTAGAGAATTTGAAACAGTTACTCTGATACACCTGTATAGAAATTCTCTGCCCTGAGTCGGAACACTTCGAGCTATTTCTTCTATGGGGTATTCGGTTTCTAAATACAATCCAGTGACATGTCAGAGCCTGTACTATATACTCGAATGTTCGTATGTTCCGTAATACGGGATAACATCCAGCAAGAAACCGAAGTTAGTACTGTGACTCGATGGTACACTTCTGTATACTACCGCGCGCTCTGATTCCATCTACTGCCCCGTGAGCAATTGTTAATTCGCTCGAATTCTGCCGACAGTATCTCGTGAACATATAGTATCGTAGTATACACCAGCAGTAAAATGTTCCTGCCGGAGCACAAAAAGAAAAGTGGGGAACCAGCTGCCTCAATCTTCATTCCGCAAAATTTTATCAGGCGAACATATTGGCACCCTTTTAATACAGAACGTTGTAAATCCTTTTACCCAGTCTCTCTTTATCGTTAAGCCGCTTCTGACTGTCACTCTCTATACATCTCTCTCTCCCACTACCTCCTTTCTCTCCCATTGCTTTACATTCCATTGGCACTGTCTCCTCTCTCGTTTATACAATCTCCTTTTGCCTTTCTTTGTTTCTGCTTCTGTCTCAACCGGCCGATGTGGCTGAGCGATTCTAGGCGCTACAGTCTGGACCCGCGCGCCGGCTATGGTCGCAGGTTCGAATCAGCTTCCGGCATGGATGTGTGTGATAGCCTTAGGTTAGTTAGATTTAAGTGGTTCTAAGTTCTAGGAGACTGGTGACCTCAGATGTTAAGTCCCATAGTGCTCAGAGCCATTTAAACTTTTTTTTTTTTTTGCTTCTATCTCCCCCATATTTCGGCAGCGCAGCGCAAAAATTCTGGAGGTAGGGGGGATCGAATTTACTTTTTCCCCCATACCCAAGTGTTTAAAATATAGTTCACCGATCCGTGAGGCTCCAGACTCCTCCGTCCCCCGACGAATGTATGATCTCCACTTATCTATATTTTTCATTTACACTGTCTCATCTCTCTTTTGCTCACATTGCTTGTACCTCCATCCACCTCCCTTTCTCTTTTACTGTCACTGTCTCTCTATAAAAATTAGTCGGTTATGAAGTTATATTGGTGAAAAATGCTGACTGAAAACATACTTTGGTGATCTCCGAACCATTGCAATGACACTTGAACCCGTTTCATTTGTCCAAAACGTTAGTTAGACCTACATTTACGTGCCAGACCAGATATTACTCGCATATTTAACTGCATATGTAAGGCAACTATGAGTATCTGGATCTTGGTAGCGGATAATGTTAGCGAAAAAAGTTTCGAAGTTCATCGAGAATATCATCTTAAGAACATATGGTAAAATTTTTGACGATATGCCATGAATAGAAATTATAGAAGTTGCAAACCTCTAATTTGGTATTTTAGGTACCCAAAAACCGCAATTTTTCGGGTGTAGCTTTATAACAAATACAAATTTTCGAAAACTGGAAAACTATGCTCCTAGCTGAATGTATCAAGAATGTACTGTTAAATTTTAAGTCATTTGCTACGGTTAAGTGTATAGATAAGTGCGGCCCACAGCGCAAAAACATCTAAAAACCAGTTTCTACGGTTTTCTGCATAAGTATGCTCACTCTGAACCTCTGGATATCGGTAACGAATAATGATATCGAAAAAAGTTTCTAAGTTCTCAGAGAATATCATCTTAAGAACATACGGTAAAATTTTCGACGATATGCAGCGAATATAAATTACTTAAGAAGCCATCCGCACTTTCCGTACCCAAAACTCGTTGCATTTCGGGATTTTTTTCAGGACTTGGCTATGAACAAATAGTACTTTCATAAGCCGCCTAACCGACCCGGCCACACCTAACGAAAAGGAACCAACCGATTTGCTCAATATGTCTAAGCTGGTGGGAGTGTGTAATACTTAAATTTTAACCTTGTGCTGTAGGATAGCTACAGCGTGCCAGTTTTTACGATAGGTATACAAATGGTCTAGGCCGACGGCTATCGAGAACAGTTGACCACTTACTTATCTCTGTGATTAATAACACCTGACATATGACACCATGAAAAATCACACGTCCCCGCGCGCCTTTTTGGAACGTATTGATACTGTGCACAGTCGTGCGTTATGTTTAAATCATGTCAAACCTACTCTAAAATAAAAGTAAAACTGAGTTGCTATATTTTTTCGATAACAAATGTGGCCCCTGGCCCAGTCCTGGCTCTTAGTGGCCCTGCTGTTGACATGCTGCCCGCCCTGATAAGTGAAGAGTGTGGCACCTTTATAATCAAGTAGATGGTCACTGGCATTCAACTGCTACGATTGAAACACATCTACGTTTAGGTTTTGAAATTAAAACAGCATTGTTCCAGTTACCGGCATAGTCAAGTGTAACTAATTAATACATTTTATAATCCGCCACTGTGTCGGCTAAGTTCCAAAATGGTGCAGTTGGCCTGGAAATAAGTTGCTAAATAGTGCAACAGACTCGAGAAAATAATTTCCAGAAAGTGTGAGACCATATTATTGAACATATTTATGTGTGGTGTCTGTTCTCATAGACATGTCCAACAGAACAGACTCCAATGTACTATTCAGTAGCCATGTACACTGAAGCGCCAAAGAAACTGGTATGGGCATGCATATTCAAATACAGAGTTATGTAAATAGGCAGAAGACGATACTGCTGTCGACAACGCCTATGTAAGACAACAAGCTTCCGGCGCAGTTGTTAGATCGGCTACTGCTGCTACAATGGTAGGTTATCAAGATTTAAGTGAGTTTGAACGTGGTGTTACAGTCGGCGCACGAGCGATGGCACACAGCATCTCCGAGGTAGCGATGAAGTGGAGATTTTCTTGTACAACCATTTCACGACTGTACCGTGACCATAAGGGATCCGGTAAAACATCAAATCTGAGACATTGCTGCGGCCGGAAAAAGACTGAAGAGAATCGTTCAACGTGACAGAAGTGCAATCCTTCCGCAAATTGCTGCATATTTCAGTGCTGGGCCATCAACAAGTGCCAGCGTGCGAACCATATAACGGAACATCATCGATACGGGCATTCGGAGCTGAAGGCCCACGCGCGTGCCACTGATGGCTGCACGATACAAAGCTTTACGCCTCGACTGGGCCCTTCAACATCGACATTGGACTGTTGATGACTGGAAACATGTTGCCTGGTCAGACGAGTCTCGTTTCAAATTGTATTTAGTGGATGGACGTGTACTGGTATGGAGACAACCTCATGAATCCATGCACCCAGCATGTCAGCAGGTGACTGTTCAAGCTGGTGAAGGCTCTGTAATGGTGTGGGGCATATGCAGCTGTAGTGATATTGGACCCCTGATACGTGCAGATACTACTCTGACAACTGACACGCACATAAGCATCCTGTCTGATCACCTGCATCCATTCACGTCCACTGCGCGTTCCGACGGAGTTGGTAAATTCCAGCAGGAGAATGCGACGCCACACACGTACAGAATTGCTACAGAGTGGCTCCGAGAACACACTTCTGAGTTTAAGCACTTCCGCTGGCCACCAAGACATGAACAGTATTGAGCACATCTGGGATGCATTGCAACTCCTATGAATTTATCGACAGCACTGCAGGATTCATGGTGTCAGTTCCCTCCAGCAGCATTTCAGACATTAGGCCTGTCCATGCCACGTCGTGTTGCGACACTTGTGCGTGCACGCGGGAGCCCTACACGATATTAGGCAGGTGTACCTGTTTCTCTGGCTCTTCAGCGTATATATACACTGAATGAAAGAGATATTCTCAGATCTCAGCGGAATATAGACATTGCAGTAACAGCTTTGACATGTGAAAATTTTTGCTGGAGCAGGATCTGAACTCGGATGCTCCATGTGCCCAAATTCTCACGTAATGCACACTAAAGATATAGTGTGTGGGTGCACAAACTCGTCCAAACCGTTCTGGGATTCAAGTGAATAGCTGCGAACAATTGGATGGAATTGACAGAGGACACTACATCTGTAGCGTGCGACCTGTGAGAGTCTGGACTGGCCGGGAGCAGTGCTCCGATGGCCGATGCCCCGGCACAGTGGCTCAACGCGTTTGTTCGGAAAGCTGTCTGGGCTCTGTAATAAGAAAAAATGGTATGCAACAATCAACTTGCACAGTAGTCATTTCACGTCCGCCCAGACCAAACATAAAGAACAATAACGATGAAATGAAGGGAAGAAAGGTGATTAAGGCACCGATCTCGAGAAGCGAAGCATCTGGGTTCGAGTCTCAGTCCAGCACAAACTTTCACATATCGCCACTGCATTTAAAGCAAAGCACGTTTGCAGCTGAGATCTGAAAATTTCTCTTTCACTTCATGTTATAGAATTAAGTACGAAAAAGGTAGGTTAGCGCTGTTGTTGTTGTGGTCTTCAGTCCAGAGACTGGTTTGATGCAGCTCTCCATGCTACTCTATCCTGTGCAAGCTTCTTCATCTCCCAGTACCTGCTGCAACCTACATCCTTCTGAATCTGCTTAGTTTATTCATCTCTTGGTCTCCCTCTACGATTTTTACCCTCCACTCTGCCCTCCAATACTAAATTTGTGATCCCTTGATGCCTCAGGTCGTCCTACCAACCGGTCCCTTCTTCTTGTCAAGTTGTGCCACAAACTCCTCTTCTCCACAATTCTATTCAATACCCCCCCCCCCCCAATTATTTATGTGATCTACCCATCTAATCTTCAGCATTCGTCTGTAGCACATTTCGAAAGCTTCTATTCTCTTCTTGTCCAAACTATTTATCGTCCGTGTTTCATTTCCATACAAATCACTCCATACAAATACTTTCAGAAACGACTTCCCGACACTTAAATCTCTACCCGATGTTTCTGAGGAAAAATAGTTAATTGGTAACTGTAGGAAGTTAGTGACACAAGCATCAGAATTCAGCAGTACGAGTCAATGTGCGGAATCATTATTCTATAATGTGACAGAACACTGAGCAACAGCCGTTATCGTAAAAATTTCGACCTGGCACTGCGAGCGGAATGCATCACCAGTAACCAGCAGAAGAATGGCGCAGAACAGGGTATCCAGCAATTCTTCGCATCACCATCACTGGTGGATAGATGCAGCCAAGCTGCTAGATGGCTGAGTCATGGGACACGTTGAGTGAACGAAATACTTGCACCAACTGCGATGGCCGACACACTGCTCCAACACGCCACTGTGAGGCGTACACCAAAAATTTTCGTGATCGAACTTTTTTTTTCCTGAGAAGAGTCTTATTAACGAGTAGAAAAATGGCTGAGCAAGGAAACAAGGATAGGTTTCCAACTCATTAGGAGTAAAGTGAACTCTCCAAATACACTTTCCAATGTTAGGAATAAGTACGAACCGCTTGATACTAGTATAGAGATCACAACAAACAATGAAATAGGGTGTGTACATATACATGACCTCAGAAGACAGTTTGAGAAGAAGGTATCTGAGAAGTGGACAATAGATGGTTCATAGAATTGTTGTGATTAAAGTACTGAGATTCTGGAGGAGTCAGAAGAACCTAGGTTCCCTGAACAAATTCTTGCTGAGGATGGAAATAACCAAATTATGTCACTTCTGAGTGAATTGAGTGAACAAATAACTGCTGTAAATAATAATTTTGCTCCTGTAAATTCTACTGAAGAAGCGCAAACTGTAAATTCCAGTGTCGAGTCAAAAGTGGAATCAATAAAACAAATGGAAAGAGAATAAGATCGAAAATTTTCAAAAATAGATTGTAAATTACGTGGAGGGATAGAAATGGTTCGTGATGAATGCGAACAATTTGTTACACGTTCTGCAACTGTAGTGCTGGAGGCTTTTAATACTCATGAGAAGGAATGCGATGAATTTCATCAGTAAATTATATTTTAACAAATTGTCCTTGAGCAGGCTGTTGAGTGAAAATTAGTAAGTAACTTTGCGTACCGAAGTATCAAAAGAATACACGGGAATGCTTAAGCGAGCAGTGTCAGAAGAGAATAGCGTTATCGGGCTGCTCATAACGAATCCTGCTTGCTTATATTTTAAAATACCACTTTTACACTGTCTTCTACTACACTCTACATACCTTCCTTAATAGTACGGTAACTTTTCTGACAACTTCCGATATAGAGTACGGTATGTCCGTCCGAAACAGAGATACACGTCCGGCTCTGAAGAATACCCGAAACAGAGTGACAAGAGCAGCCGAAGTACTTCGTCTCCCACGAGCGCCAAAGCCACCCTAAGGTGTCCGAAGCACTTTGGCTGTAATATCATTACTCTTATGTTTCTGAAAATTAGTGAAATTTAATAAACAAAAACTGTACACTCTCAGGTTAACCATGAGAGATTGTCATACTGAAAATTGGGTTAAATACGATGAAAAGTATATTAGTAATTAATAAGAGAAGTTAGGTGTTTTGGCGCCTAACACCCGTTTGTGCCGACCAATCAGAAGCAAGGTCAGTACAATTGGGGGACTCTCCCAGGGGATGGTACATACTGTACCATCTGCTGCTTGTTGCTCACTCCACTTTTGTACCATATGCCACATTATGTGTATCAAATTGCATCAAGGCGAGCGTCTAGCAAGATAAAATACTGACAGCCACATCCAGGAATATCACACATCCCCTTCCTACTATGATTTCCAAAATTGGCCTGTTATGGAAGACAACTACCAAGTTTGGAAATGAGAAAATTTTGCCCAATATTTAAAAAGAATTGAAGTTTCCAATCTCTCAGTAGCTCCTCTTCTCTCACTCATGGAAATTCATAAAAAAAGAAAATCATGAACTTCTTCTTATCACAAAATATCATTTATAATTTTCAGCACATAGCCGTTCTTTAATTTTCTGTAGTTAAATTTTTCAACAGTACACATCGGCACCTGAGCCATTAAATCTCCTCATAAACACACACTACACTTATTGACGTTTATATATGATAGGAACTAAGCAGTATATGTTGTTGGTGCAATGCCATCCATCTGTACACAACACACGTTTTTCGCATAACACCAAATAACACCCACATTGTTTCAATCTAACACCGGTGCAGTGCCATCCACTTTTACCTAATAACGCTCACTTCTTGTTTACTTACGCCAGCACTAAGCCGTCCATATATATTGTTTACTATCACATAATTCATAAATACTCTAAATTATATCAGTATGTAAGTGTCATTACATAAAATTCATACGTAGATGAAATGGCTCTGAGCACTATGGGACTTAACATCTGCGGTCATCAGTCCCCTAGAACTTAGAACTACTTTAACCTAACTAACCTAAGGACGTCACACTCAACCATGCCCGAGGCAGGATTCGAACCTGCGACCGTAGCGGTCGCGCGGTTCCAGACGGAAGGGCGTAGAACCGCTCGGCCACTACGTAGATGATACATAGTTATAGAATATATACAATGTTGCATTGAACATAATACAATAATATTTACAAAGTCTTTGTTACTGCTATGGTGACTAGAGGGCTTCAATTTGAATTGTCGGCTCGTGCGGCTAGTGTTCCTAACTTTGACTCATCGGTCAGTGCACACTCGCACCACCTGTTAATATTTTGCCGTTACGTATCACGCGTGACTCATCCCAGTCAGTGCTTATTTTCGATCAAGTTAATAACGACGTTTGGCGCATCGCTATCTTACGTCTACATATTGAAAATGGAAATGATATGAGAATAGCTCTTATTTTATACTTCAGGTTTTATTTTCATTTCATTCGATAACTTAATAAGGCATTCAAAAATATTCACAGGTCTTTTGAGAGAACTAAAAAAACCCTTGATCGTGATAGAGAAAAATAGCGAAACAAATCCTATTGCCTTAATTCGCTTGTAGCTTATCATGGACTTTGCTATTCAAACATGTAAACACTATGAACTTGACGAACATTCCTCATGTGCTTTATGTATTTGTATCTCAGTACTTATGATTGTCAGTGTCCTATGCGAGAGTCATGTGCTGTGTTCATTAGCTGTGTGGGTAACGTTTCTGTGTCGTCATATTAATAATAATAATGCTTTGGCGGAAATACTTCGCCTACTAATCCCTAAATGTGGCCGACTCTCACGTCGCCTATTACCTTCTTATTCCCTGTCATCATATACGAGTAGCCGACTTCTGTGGTCGATCCAAGACTTTTTCATCATCATTTTAACTGTGGATGGACTCATCCTAGCATATATATATATATATATTGCAGCAGAAACCTTATTACGTTTGTGTTTCGTAACATGTATAAAAAATTTCTGCACATAGTTAATAGGGTGTTCTGCTGCCTGCATGGCTGATAATTTCAGGCCTCATAGCCTAGGTTCTGTACTTGTTTTTCAAACTGTATGCTGCATATTATCTTTTGTGATATGTAACTATTGTCTATCATCGGTAGCTTAACTATTCAATTAGTACGTCTTTCGTTTCAATTGATCCCTTTCTGTCTTTTTTTATACAGAAGAAGGGTAAAAGACAGATTTTAGTTCAGAATGATGAAGAGGGAATAACTAACAGCGTGAAAAAAAGGAAGTAAACTGTTAGTTAAGGAGGGATTTAATGGATTTTGGCCCAAAAATCGATTTTCCAAAAATGTTATTTTCTTCATCTACACAGTTTAATCCATGCTGTGTGTGAATTTATCGCCATAGCAGCTTTAGAAATGCCTTTTAGTTAAGGTTTAATTCCTAAACCTTTACGTGGAAGGCAAGATTTATACATAACGGTTGGTGGAAAAACTGTGTTTAGGAAACAGAGGTTTCATGGAGTTTACCAACAAAAGAGAGGAAGCACCTGGAAATGAAGAACGTAATCTCTCAGCTTCAGCATCGTAACTTGGGACAGGAGAACGGTACAGGTGCATGAATGATGTTGATATGGATTCCAATGGATTTACGCTTACTGATTCAGTGCTTGTGTGCCAGGCTATAAGGTTTTCATGTTCATGTGTTAGCTGTAAAAATACGGAATGCATGGTTGTTGTTGAAGAACGAAGAGTGGGAATAGTTTGTGATTTTAAATTAATTTCTAATTCGTGTGGCTATGAATTTTCATTTTCCTCCTGCAAAAAAACTGACACTGTTACCTATGAAAGCAATTTTAGGTTAGCATATGCTCTGAGCCGCCTTGGACAGGGCAGGGAAGGAGGTAATTTATTGTGTGGTGTTCTGAACATGCCTCCACCTTGTGCAAGGTTTTAAAAAATAAATACACAGATGTCTGATGCTCTATGCAATACTGCCAAAGTTTCTTGAAGAAAGCAGTGGAGTAACTGGTGGAAATAAACTAAAAATAAATATATCCTGGGGTAGATATGCATGACAGTGAATCTCCTACAAATGTTAGTGACCTGTGTATGTCTGTAAATGGGACCTAGGTGAGAAGGGGTCACACATTTCTGTATGGAGCTGCATCTGCTACTGGTAGTGACTAAGGTAAAGTTTTGGATGTAGAAATTATGTCTAAATACTGCCACCAGTGTGCAACAAGGAAAATGTCCAACAATGGAGACTCTGAGGAACTGTGGCAAGAAAAGCATGCAGTAGCATGCTCTAAAAATTATAGTGGGTCAAGTGGGGGCATGGAGGCTGCTGCAGTTGTGAGGATGTTCTTCAGATCTGAGGACCAGTAATGTGTTAGATATCCTAAAAACCTGGGTGATGGGGCCTCCTATTCGTTCAAAGCTGTAACAGATAAAAAAATCCGTACAATAAAGCAACAGAAAAGTTGTAATGCGTTGTCCACATCCAAAAGAGGCTTGGTGGTAGGCTTCGTAGCTTGCAGGAAGAGTTGAAAGGTGAAGTACTTGAGAGGGGGAAACCTCTAGCAGGAAAAGACAGGATTACTCAACGAAATTGATTCTCTTCAGTTATTTTATGGGAGAGCTAACAGGAAAGACACACATAATTTAGAGGCAATGAGGCGTTCTGTGTGGGCAATTTTTTTCCACAAACTATCCACTGACCAAGCACCAACGTACAATCTGTGTCCGAAAGACGATTGGGGTAACTTCAGCGACAGAAATGAGACATATTCACAAAACACTCATTACCAGAACCTGTTATGAATGCGGTCAAGCCCACATTCAGGTTTCTTGAAAACCCTGATTTATTGAGGAAGTGTCTTCATGGAAAGACACAAAATGAAAATGAAAGCCTGAATAATTTAATTTCGATTAGATGCTCAAAAAAGACATTCTGTGGACATGAAGTAGTCAAAATAGTTGTCTATGATGCAGTTTTATGTTACAATAATGGAAATAATGGCAGAATTGAAATGCTGAAGAGAGGTGGTATACATCCTGGTGTGTTTCGAACAAAAACATCTTACACCATCGACGAGAGCAAGGTCAAGAAAGCTAACAGATCAGTGTCTTACCTGAAAACACAGGCCAGGCAGATTCGAAGAGGAGAAAAGAGAAACCTGGAGGACGAGAAGTATCAGTATGGAACATCAGTTTCTCTGTTTTACATTTTCTACGTTATTACAAGCCTGTTCTCAAAAAGTATATGCGCTAATGCTACGAAATTTTCAGTAACTGTTCGCAACACGTTACTGTCTCCCTGGAACTAAAAAATACGAGATCCTGCAATTACATTCTGGTTTTTTAGATGACGGTATGTATAAAAAAGTTAATTTTAGATATGCAAAATTAAAAACTCTGTTAATGGTACAATTTGTACCATAAATTAGTAACTGTAGGTCAGTGGTCTTATGAACTTCTCAGTACACTACTATAAAATTTTCAGATTATTGCATGATTAGAATTTGAGTAATGGCTTTTTATAAAAAAGACAATAAAAAATTGAAAATTAAAATTTCTGGCAAAATACATATTTTTTTATATGCATATTTTATTATATCTCTCCGTTAAAACACAGCTCTTTTGCTTTACGAATGCAAAATTTTAGATTTGTACGTTAATGAAAATGGTTGTAATGATTTTTAAAAATAAATGTATACATTTCTCGTTACATCTCCCCTTAACTTGGGTACCTGGAAGGTGTCAGTTACCTAACAATGCAAAGAGTGCTATTGTCCCCTGAGTTTTCTCAACATGCTATTCCTGTATGAGTCACGGTGGATGCGGCGGTCTGTATGCCACCTGTTTTTACGCCAGCCTGCCGGCACTTGTCTGTTGCCCGAAAGCGTGTCCAGCTGTTCTAATACATACAGGAGGGTTGTTAACCTCACTCTTGTTGACATGAATTAGTTTATTGTGTACAGACACTGGAAACTTAAGAACTATTATTTCTACTAAGTCAGATTCACGTAAAGGATCAGTTAAATACTTGTTCTTTCGCCAGTAGTACTGAAACAACTCCTTATAACTATTGCAGCCTCTGTTTTCAAAGCTCCTAGCTTCAAATATTTCTGTTTTTATACTGTTTGACATACTTGTGGACGAGTATTGGTTTAAGAATGCTCTAATAAATTCTTGGTATGTTTTACATGTGTTACTGGCTCCTGTTCCCCATGATATTGCGTCCCCTTTAAAACGACTGGCTATTAACTTGATTTTCTGCTGTTCTGTCATGTTGTCATGTATGATTCCCTCAAACTGACGAATGAAAGCAACAGGATGTATACAACCTTTGCTAGAAAAGTTATGAAATTTGTAGTCAATGGCATTACTGACTACTTCATTAACATGAACAACACCCACACGTTTTTTCCATTCAATCCACGTTTGGAGTTTCTGTTTTAACGCAATTTCTACTTCACCTATGTTTTTACTCATCTTACTTAGTTGTGGTATGTTTTCTACCTTCTGTTCTACTTCTCTCAAACGACCGTGAAACGTATTTGTAATACCATTACAAACAAATTCCATTCGTGATACTTTATGGCTGAGGACTGTATTTTCGTCCTTTAAGTCTACAAAGTGTTTGTTTTGCTTTTATAGGTATCTTTACATGTTTTGTTTATTTTACACTGATCATTACTTAATTCCATGATTTCATCCCTAACTGACAATACAAAAGTATCTTGAGCTTGCATTAGATCATTTATTTTCGCTACTTCATCATCAATCTTATGATTAACTTCTTGCTTACACTTATCTAATTTTTGGCCCCATTCTTTACTCTCATGGTCAATTCTTTTTTCACAAGCCCCTATTCTAGTTACATGAGAATCTACCCTGGTCTCTAAATGCTTAAACTTATGATTAATTTTTGCTATCTCCTCGTTTGTTGCTTCTATTTTATCAGCAAGTAATTTTTGCCCTTTCTTTAATTAATTTGAATCCTTTATTATTTCTTTTTTACCTAGATAATAATTCCATCAACATTTCAACCACACTTTTATTATTATTTTGTGTAGGCGATGTATCAGCCGATGCTGTTCCGTGACTTAACCTACTTGTTCTACTTGTTGATTCATCTACATCAGAATTCATCTCTCTAATTTCATTATTCCTACAGTCTCAAATTGTGTTTTCTTGGAAAACTTCAGTTTCTGCATCAGATGATTCTGGTAAATATCTATAATCCATTTCGTTTTGTACACTTTCCTCTTTACTTATATTACTAATTTCATCTGGCATGCCCTGTAATTGGCTTGCCTCTTCAATTTCATTACCCTGAGACTGCACTACCTATCTACTTCCAATATTGTGCCACATTTCGCTTTTCCCCGACATTTTGTTATTATGGAAATTATTTCATTACAATTGAACATTATTCTTAAAAATCCGTGTGGTTGTTAATACTAGCTTCCTCTCGCAAGCTGTAAAGTGATTACCGTACATCAGTACATGCTACCTTCTTCTCCAGCGCAATGCTCTTGCTGGCCGCATTGTCTTTGTCGTGTTGGGTGTCTTCGGCTGCCGTAGTCGACCACAGACGCCTACCCCTGCTGTTTGCCGCTCTGCCGCTGGGCTGCAGCTGGCAGAGGACACTTGTTGCTTCCAAACAATTCGCCTCACCTGCCGCACGCTGCTCTACTAACTGCTCCCTGAAGCCTTGTTTATCGTGGCGGTGTAGTAAAACTTTATCCGTTTGGACAGCGCACACACTTATAACTTTACACTCCGATTAGCGTTTTCGCGTTTTCATTTTCAAGTATGCGACGTGGATTAGCTAGGGGCGTTTATCGATTTTGTTGCATAACAGTTCAAAGAAACTTACAAAAGTTCAAACGGGATATAATTTCACAGTTCATACAGTGTCGCATTTTATGTTTTTCACTGTTCATATACTATTGATTCGGGCGTTTTATGATAATCATTACAGTTCAATGTTCTCACTGTGATTTTCACGTCTCTCCCGGTTCACAATTCTCGTTAATGGAGAGTAGCCTCTTCTTTAAACGCACGATCCCCACCAGGGTTGCCACGTATAAATTATACGTTGTTGTGTTGTAAGTCAGACCTGAGAGCTGGAGAGATCTGTAGATATTGAATAAGAGTCCCTAACCGTTCTTTCCACCAACCTGTCGTCTTCTAAGTTGTGTCCCCAGCGTAGAAGACACCTCGTTGGTCGTGGGATCTTCTTCGGCGGAACCTGCTATGCTGTCATCTCGAACTTGAACCTGTGCTTGTGCTTTTTTTGTGGGATGCCACTGGCCCAGGATAGTCTCTGTATCTACAGAAGGAAAGATCTGTAGTACTGACAATTATGGTGGGCGACACCTCTCACTAATATATCCTGTTTGTTTATATTTTAAAGTATAACTTTTTACACTGTCTCACTGTCTTCTACAACACTCGACATAGCTTTCTTAATAGTACGGTAACTTTTCTGATAACTTCCGATATAGAGTACAACATGTCCGTCCGAAACAGAGATACACGTCCGGCTCTGAAGAATACCCGAAACAGAGTGACAAGAGCAACCGAAGTACTTCGTCTCCCGGGCGCGCCAGAGCGACCTAAAGGTGTCCGAAGCATTTCGGTTGTAATTACTCTTATGTTTCTCAAAACTAGTGAAATTTTAGACATAAAAACTGTACACCCGTAGGGTAAACATGAGAGATTGTCATACTGAAAACTGGGTTAAATACAATGAAAAGTTTTTAAATAATTAATAAGAGCAGTTAAGCGTTTTGGCGCCTAACACTCGAATTTGCCGACCAATCAGAAGCAAGTTTCAGTACAATTTACGGATTCTCCCAGGGGATGGTACATGCTGTACCATCTGCTGCTCGAAGCAGCTCCACTTTTCTACCATATGCTGCTTCACGTGTATCAAGCTGTATCAAGGCGAGTTTCTAGCAAGATAAAATACTGGCAGCCACAGCCAGGAGTATCACATTGTGCATAGTTCAACTTCTGGATGCACAGACGTGGTATTAATTAGATGTAGAAAATAGGAATGCTTTATCCATATGGGAAATCTGCATCCAAAAATATCCATTTAAAGTTTTGACAATGTTTAACCAAATTCTTGGAAAGTGAATGAGCAAATATCCTTCATTATCGGATACTTGCAAGAAGATGCCACTAAATGGGCAAATGGTGTAACAAGTTCCTGTGAAACTGTAAAGAAATTTCAGGAGAGAGAAATCCAGGCAGAAATGGTTAGAAATTTCTTTAATGGAAATCCTTATCAATCAAAGTACGGATCATTAGTTTATTTCTGTGAACATTGATGGGCAAAGGTGTAGTTAATACTGTGAAGCCATTCAGTTGTAATTTGGAGTGACTTCTGCCTTGTGCGGTACAAGAAGTTATGCCACCAGCACCGCGTGACACGTACGACAATCGCAGAGCATGCGGTGAGACTCACCTCCGATCAGCAACTAAAACTTTGAGATAACATAAAGATATATAAGAGGATTAATATGATGGTAATACAGATTTCAGACAATATTTATGACATTTCTGAATTATTCAAAGTATCAATAACAGAAAAAATTGGTTGACGTAAGTTTAGAGAAAGACACAGTGGGTATCAGTAATTTCAGCAATGTAGCATGGATTATGTGATCTCTTGAAACTGAAGAACATTTGCAAGAGGAACGTGAAGAGGTAAGTGCTGGTGATAACAATGTGATCCGTGTACATTAGGGTACGGTACTAATAATGAAGTGTCTATTAGCAGTAAGGAAGATGTTATGGAGTATGTTTTGGAAGAGGAAGATAGTAATGGATATGAATGTGTTTATGAGAGAGTAATTAGTGATGGGGAGCTTCAGACTTCGAATGCACAAGAGGTGTGGCGTCAGGCTCAAAACTCTGCAGCATATCTTTTCACAATTGGTTGGTCAAATTTCAACGTAGTTTAACCTTGTCTACCAAGAATAAGGGCTCAAGCGATTGTTCTGATTTTAATAGGAAGGAAACAATTAAGAGTGTTTTGGAAGAAGAGGCTGATAATGAAAATATTATGAGTCATGTAAACCCTGTAGTTACTGCCCAATTAGTAGACGTCACTGCTGATATTTTGATGGGTAGTGGTTCAGAGGTGTCTGCTTTTTCCAAAGAGTTACATGGATCTGTCCAAAAGAAAGAAACTTTTTTAGTTTTTCAAGTTAGGGGTCTGAAAAATTTAGGTGCAGCAGGAAAACAGTCTAGAGTAATAAAATATGAAGTACTACTACCTATGATACTGAACTGAAAGATAATAGAGCATAACTTTTTATCTATTCCAATTTTAAGTACAACATTTTTGGTATGTGGAGATTTATTGAATTAATTCAAACACTCTCTAGACGTTGAAGATTGAAAAATGAAGCTGTGCGTGTAAGGTAACGAGATATTAGTTTCATTTAAAACATCAAATTAAGTTCGAAAGGGACAACTCGGATTTTTCTTCATTCAACAATTCCAGGACGACAATGTACCATGCCAGGCAAATATTTACAGCATTCAGAGAAGTAACAAGGAAGGAGATGTGCGCAGAGCATATGAACAACAGAATACTTGTGGAGAAATAAAGGGAAGAGTAGAAAATATCGAAGTTTTGTCTGATAGCCAGAAAGAGGATTTCAGGGAATTGCTTATAGATTTTGAGGAAGTGTATTCCGAATGTCCAGGGCAGGTTAATGACTCTGACGTCGATTACCTCTAAAGTCACATGAAAAGTTTGTGGCAAAAGTATATTTTACTCCATAAGCAAGGAGAGGGAGAGAAGCAGTAAAAAAGAATTAAATAGGATGTTTCTTGGGAAGTCATTAAACAAGCTAGGAGCTAGCACATAAATCCATGTGTAATTATTCTTAAACCTGATGGAACTGAATACTTAGTTTTAGATGCAATGAATCTCAATGACATAGTCAAATGAGAAAGTAATCGCCTAACGCAAGTCGATCAGTTGTTTCAAAAGTTTCATTGTGTTAAATTTTATCCTCATTGAATGTCACCTGTGGATATTGGAACTTAACTTTGGCCCCTGAGTCAAGTAATTTAAGCATGATGGTAAACGTCACTAGTTTTATGAAGTGCCATTTGTGTTTTTTTACATTGCTACATTTGTAGTTGTTACGGCCATGAGACAGGTGTTGAGTCCTGATCTAATGGCCTTGTATGTGGACAGCATTCCTATAGCCACTTAAGAGCCACTTAAGAGAAGTGTTGAGTGATATGTAACAAGGAGGGATGAGATTAAAGCTGAGCAAGACAGAGTTTATTAAAACAGAAACAAAATTCTTAGAGTGTGTTATTAGTGAACACAGTTGTAAGGCAATAAGATTTTGACACCGTATATTTAATATTCGTTTCAATTTGTATTTATATTAGCTCGTTGTTTATGATACACAATTGGACTATTACTCTTTTTATCGACTTGTTCTGGCTATCACCAGTTACTAACAATTTCTGTAGTACTGCACGTCTTTGAGTTAATTAGAGCTGAGCACTGACAGAAAGGGCGAAGTGGGTCACATGTTCTTCAGAAGCCGATATCGGCTAATGAGGGGCTGGAAAGCGACTTTTCATGTTTCGCAGGAGTGGACATTTACTTCCCTGAGAGAGATCAGAAAGTGGAGATGTCGGCTTTCAGTGCTGGAGGCCGCAGAACTCCCTTAGCGTGGACAGAGCAGGGAGGAAGCTGCTCGCTGGTGGGACGGAAAAAGTTTCAGAATAGCGTGCCTGGAGAAAGAGCACCAGGAGCGAAACACGTCGGAAAGACATCCTTTTACTGTGAAGGAAATCGCTGGCTCACAAACAAAGATCGTGAGCTGACCTCCGAGGATTCTTTTCACGGAAAGCGCCGGGGTATGCGTCCTGCTGAAAAGCAGAAATTCGTTTTTGATTGGCAGAGTGCTAAGGAAGTAGGAGGGGAAGTGGAAACTTCCATAAAATCTTCTGAAAGGAGTATGACCTTCAGGTTCATTACCCATGTAGTGGGAGGTTATGTTTTGTGATGACCGTTGGGTCTCGTTGCCTGAGCGCAAACGTAGACGCCACATGTCCAGGAGGGAGTGGGGTAGGGTGTGAAGAGAACGTTTCCCTCTGGGGATCGATCGAGGGCACCTCTCTGTCAGGACCAATGGAACACAGTTCTCTCTGGTGATCGACCTACAGACTTAGTTGTCTAGAGCGACAGTGGAGAATCTGGCGGTTAGTCTTAGAGAAGTTTTGATTTTGACACAGGGAGCATGTGAAGTCCTTTCTCTGTGACAGGATTCTTATTCTGTTAACCCGAGTGACAATTCTTTATCTCTCCATGGATTCAGACACACACTGAAGACTTTCTTTACGGGAGAATACTTGAGTCTAATTTCTGTTTCTGGCTAGTGATAAAACAGAAATCTTGACTCGTGCTCTGTTTTGTACTGAGGTAATTCCAACCCTGGGAGTTCGCAGATAGCATATTGTGTCCACCGTCTAGACAGAAAATTAGAGGTACGCAACATACGTCGCCTGCACAGCAGCCAATGCTCCAGTGAGCAGATCATCGGTGCAGTATATACGTTGCCCGCACTTCGATATATGATATAGGGAAACACCCACAGCCGATGTATTGAGTTAAACTTGTTTGTTCACTGACCGTTTTCTGAAAGTGCCACTCAGAGTGAAGACCTTCTATTTCTCACTGCTAATGAGTATCAGCCAACTTAGTGTATGTATGATAATGGGGGCAAGGGAGGGGTAGGTCCAAAGCAATTCAAACACATGTTCTGCCAATTTTATGGAGGATAGAGTCTGACATTGTGCACTTCGTATTTATACAATTGATATGACATTCCACCTTTGGTGGGTAGTATGATGTGTTAGGTTAATAACCACGTGAGTTGAACAGACTCATGTTTTAGTAGTAAGGTCGTAAGGCATAACTTTTTTAAAAGTCTTCTTCTAGCCAAAGAAGAGTAAATCTCAGCAAACACTAAACAGTGTGACGTTAAACAGTGATCAGGACAAGATACATAGCTGTGAAAAAGAATAAGAGAATGCCGATCATGCAAAATTAGAAAAGTGTATGAGAAAAAAGAACAAGCAGCTCAGCCATTAATAATTTTTAAAGAACTTTGGAGGGATATATTTCAGTTGTTAATATTCGTCAGAATGTTCTACTGATGAAAAACCTGAATTTCATTTAACTCTGTAGTATTAGTGTGTACATAACACAGTTTTTTTCCTTTTTTGCATGGCAACCATAATGTGGTCAGATGGGTTCATAAGCTGTTCCCTAACATTCTTTTGGGAGATGTACGAATAAAAATTATTTTCAGTTACATGATATGTACATTTTTAAAGGGTTAAGGTATTTGTCTTCATGATGGGTTGGAGGAAAAGAGTCAACCCTTAGATCGTATGTATAATTGGCCAAAAAATGGGCCAATATGGTGCACAAGTTGTCTCTTTATTAGACTAATTTAATATATGTATGTAAATTTTCAAAAGTGGCCAAAATGGTTCACGATTTGTTTATTCATTTCAATTGATTTATAGATATTATAATTTTCATATGTGTGTAATTTTCAAGAGTGGCGTAAATGTTTCATAAGTTAGGCATTAATTATTTAATTTATTTAATGTCAAATGACGAAGTCAAAGTTCTGGTGTAAAAGTCTTGTATCATATTAAGCAAGCAATGAGTGGCATGATCACTTTGATGGTTTTCAGCATAATTCTCATATGATGTTAATGGAAAATATTAGAAAAATAATTTGAGTATGTTTTTGGAAAGTTTATTAATTTCAGCTAGTCAGTATTCAATGGTATTGCAGGAAATTCTAAAAATTTGTTCAAAGTATAATTTTTTATATTTTTCAAAATTATTCCAGACTGATTGCTTATTGAATTAAATGACTGCCATCTTTTAATACAATGTAGGTGGGATGTAATGTACCAGTAGCAACTACATTATGTAGTAATGTAAAAACGTATCCTCCTCTGGTTTTCGTTTTAGTTACATTTGATAATAATAGTGTTAATTAAAAATGCACCTAAATTTAAGGACAAGAATGCCACACCAACCCGTAAGGTGACGTGAAACAAACTCTTTAACTATGTACCAATTGAAGTAAGAGGGAACACTTGAAATTACACTAGGCAGGTGGATGACTGAAAGTTGTCTATCGGAGGCGGTGAGTTTATTAGAGCGGGAAGTCGCGAGAGTAATGTAGCCGGAAGTTACATGGATGTGGAGTTTGCACGGGAATGCAGAAAACGTCTCGACTGTTCTAGAAGAATTCTCGCGCTGGCAAACCTTTCCATCAACTACGAAGTGCGCAGAATGTCTATGCCGAAGGGGAATCCCCATACTGGTCCGCTTTGCAATAGATCGACATATCGCACAAAGACATAGTACCAGGAGTTTTTAACCCTTTAGTTTAAGAACTATTTACTTCAAACTATTTACTTCAACTGAAATCGGAACATAGTAATAAAGGACAATAACTAATGGGTCAGATTCCTCAGTTTCAGTTCGTACGTTTTCTTTCATTTTCCAAAGCGGATACATCTACTGTGACTCACGTGCACGGAAGCATATGTTTATTGGAGAGGGCATCATTTAACGTGTCGACCACTCGGAACATAAACCTCCAATGGGCTGCATCAGAGAGGCAGGTCACGTAGATAAATGGTCGGGAAAAATGTTTGGTTCTGATGTAATATACACTCCTGGAAATGGAAAAAAGAACACATTGACACCGGTGTGTCAGACCCACCATACTTGCTCCGGACACTGCGAGAGGGCTGTACAAGCAATGATCACACGCACGGCACAGCGGACACACCAGGAACCGCGGTGTTGGCCGTCGAATGGCGCTAGCTGCGCAGCATTTGTGCACCGCCGCCGTCAGTGTCAGCCAGTTTGCCGTGGCATACGGAGCTCCATCGCAGTCTTTAACACTGGTAGCATGCCGCGACAGCGTGGACGTGAACCGTATGTGCAGTTGACGGACTTTGAGCGAGGGCGTATAGTGGGCATGCGGGAGGCCGGGTGAACGTACCGCCGAATTGCTCAACACGTGGGGCGTGAGGTCTCCACAGTACATCGATATTGTCGCCAGTGGTCGGCGGAAGGTGCACGTGCCCGTCGACCTGGGACCGGACCGCAGCGACGCACGGATGCACGCCAAGACCGTAGGATCCTACGCAGTGCCGTAGGGGACCGCACCGCCACTTCCCAGCAAATTAGGGACACTGTTGCTCCTGGGGTATCGGCGAGGACCATTCGCAACCGTCTCCATGAAGCTGGGCTACGGTCCCGCACACCGTTAGGCCGTCTTCCGCTCACGCCCCAACATCGTGCAGCCCGCCTCCAGTGGTGTCGCGACAGGCGTGAATGGAGGGACGAATGGAGACGTGTCGTCTTCAGCGATGAGAGTCGCTTCTGCCTTGGTGCCAATGATGGTCGTATGCGTGTTTGGCGCCGTGCAGGTGAGCGCCACAATCAGGACTGCATACGACCGAGGCACACAGGGCCAACACCCGGCATCATGGTGTGGGGAGCGATCTCCTACACTGGCCGTACACCTCTGGTAATCGTAGAGGGGACACTCAATAGAGCACGGTACATCCAAACCGTCATCGAACCCATCGTTCTACCATTGCTGTTCCAACAGGACAATGCACGTCCGCATGTATCCCGTGCCACCCAACATGCTCTAGAAGGTGTAAGTCAGCTACCCTGGCCAGCAAGATCTCCGGATCTGTCCCCCATTGAGCATGTTTGGGACTGGATGAAGCGTCGTCTCATGCGGTCTGCACGTCCAGCACGAACGCTGGTCCAACTGAGGCGCCAGGTGGAAATGGCATGGCAAGCCGTTCCACAGGACTACATCCAGCATCTCTACGATCGTCTCCACGGCAGAATAGCAGCCTGCATTGCTGCGAGAGGTGGATATACACTGTACAAGTGCCGACATTGTGCATGCTCTGTTGCCTGTGTCTATGTGCCTGTGGTTCTGTCAGTGTGATCATGTGATGTATCTGACCCCAGGAATGTGTCAATAAAGTTTCCCCTTCCTGGGACAATGAATTCACAGTGTTCTTATTTCAATTTCCAGGAGTGTAGTTTTTCGGAGTACTGTCGCTTTTTGGTCACAGCTACAAGCATCTGAGTAGCGACAGTTTAGTCCGTAAATATTACAGTGTAATATTATGTGCGAGTATCTTCGGAGTCTTTTACAGTGGCATACTTCAAGCGTGCGAGTTTGTGCAGTACGACGTCTAAGCAATGTTCTAAGTTTCAAATGGTTCAAATGCCTCTGAGCACTATGGGACTCAACATCTGAGGTCATCAGTCCCCTATACTTAGAACTACTTAAACCTAAGGACATCACACACATCCATGCCCGAGGCAGGATTCGAAACTGTGATCGTAGCAACAGCGCGGTTCCGGACTGGAGCGCCTAGAACCGCTCGGTCAACGCGGCCGGCGTTCTAAGTTTGACCGCTTAACTTGCAGAGATGCGGATCTGGAGTTTATGGAACAGAAGACCCACAGAATCAGTTGTTAATATTTCCAACCACGAACTGGATGACGGCTCTGTTGCAGCGCTGAGTAAAGGCCTCAGTTTTTTTTTTTTCCCCAGCACCACGACGTCTGCCAATAGTGGATATTGTTAGCGGAATGGGACAGTGCATTTGGTATCTTTCACATGACGAAACTGAGGACTTCAGACTAACTACTAGCAGTATCCTAGGGCAAGCTAAGCCACCAAATTCCAATATTAGGAGGGAGGAGCGACATGACCTACGTTTATTACGTCACAATGAGGACTTGGTTGTTTTGCCAGCCGATACAGGATATTCCACTATGGTCCTGATCACTGCTGACTAACGGTTGACGGTGCTGCATTCCTTAGAAGATGATACATACCGGAAGTTTAGTTGTGATCCAACACAGACCATCGTGGGGAAGACAAGGAAGTTAATACAGGATTTTAGTATGGCAGAAATAGTGATGAAGAAATTAATGCCACTTGCTGCCAGACCTAACAGGCTTTATGGATTGCCAAAGAGACACTAAGAAAATGTTCCTCTCTAGTTAATGCAATCAGTTCACCCACCAACAGATAGGCAAAATATCTCTCAGAATTATTAGTGCTCAAACTGGGACACTGCGAACATCTTGTTGTTTACTCCCATTCATTCATTGAGACCCTCAGGAAAATAAAGACAGGCCAAAACGACATAATGGTTAGTCTCTTTCTAAGAGGGTGCCAGTGCAAGATACGCTGGATCTTTTGGCCCAACATCTTCAAGCTGTTCCGCCATGCCTTAACGACAACGTACTTCTGTACTGCAGTGAATATTATGAGATGACAGATGGCGCAACCATGGGATCCGCAATGTCTGCGGTCACCGAGGACATTTTCGTGGAGCACTTTTAAGAGCAAGCTCTGATTTCTGCGAGGTTGCGTCCATCTTGCTTCCGACGGTACGTTGACAACACATTGTTGATGTGGCCCCATGATTAAAATGCACTGCAGAAGTTCGTCAACCACATGAACAGTGTCCGTTTTAAGATTAAATTTACTGTCGAGCTGGAGAGGGATGGCAAGCTCCCGTTCTTGGATATTTTAGTTGAGCAGAAGGAAGGAGGCTAGCTTGGTGATTCAGTGTACAGAAAATGTAGCCACACTTATTCGTACTTGAACCCAAAGGTTTTCAGCATCCTGCACAAAAGACAGCGGTCCTGAATACGGTAGTACACACGACAAAGATGATTTGTGACGACGTCCATCTTGATTCTGGATGTCAGTGTTTCAAGTGCGAATTTAGATAAAATGATTATAACAAGGGAGAAACTGAAATAGCTTTGAGGAGCCACGGATGAAAGACGTCTCGTGAATCGTCGAAAGACGCCAAGCCGGCTGCATTCCTTTCATACTGTGGAGCAACAACTAGCAAAAAACAACACATGCTGCAGACACATGGACCGAGACCAGTGCTCTGGCCCATCTTCAAGAAAAGAGAAATGTTACGCCCCATTAAAAACAGCTTATGTCTTCCAGTTCCTGGTCTGTATAGTGTCCCCTGTGAATGTGGTAGCATCTGCGTAGGTCAAACTATTCACATTGTTGCTGTCGGTGTGCAGAGCGCTCACGACACACTAAACGAAAGGAACTTGAGAAGTCGGCGGTGGCTGAACATTGCCTAGATAACGGGCATGTAACACAATTTGAAAAGACGAGGGTTCTGGTTTAAAACATGATCATACTGGGATACTGTTATAAAACAAGCGGCCGAAATTAGAATAAACAGCAATAATTTTACCAGGAACCGAGGATAAATACCTAGTAGGGCATGGGGGCGAGCTTTCGACATTGAGTAAAAGCAAAGACGATGGCTTGACGCATGTAGGGACGTGGGAGCGGCAGTTAGAAATGTGCGCCGGCCCGTCGCGCTGTGTGATGTCACTCGGTCCCGCAGCGGGACAGCTGCTAGTAGCTGCCCAGCTGCCCAATTTGTCATCCGTGCATGCATCACTCCGGCTCTCTCTGTAAGGTTCCAGGCGCTGCCTTTGCATCTACACAAGGCTCCGTGCACAATGGCACCGACGATGGTCGTCAGACACCGTCGCTAGATGTCGCCCGATAGCATCGATCGATAGCGTGGTCGTAATGCATCCGATCTCCTTCGTCAGTTTTTGGCAGGTTGTATTTTAACCTCTAAGGGTGGGGTGGATACAACGACGCATCTGTGCTTGGATATGAGTGCTGCATAGCGGCTTCTGCTATTAAAGAGACGCCGAAGGCATGTGAATAAGCTTTCCTGTCTCGTAAGAACATGCCGAGTACTATACTCTCTGTCCTCAGTTATCGGAATAACCAGACAAGCTTTACAAATATATGAATTGACAGGAGAAACGTTCTGTTACACACTCGAGATGACACGTCTTGAACTTGAAAAGCGAGCTATAAACACTCTGTTTCGCTGTCTTTATTTGAAGTTGTGCTGACATATGTTAATTAACATTCAGTGACCATCATTTAGCACACGAGTGCAAGACAAGCATAAAGTGCAGCATAAGCGCTTAAAAGTGGAAATACTACATATCGTACATCATATTTGCAAACCACTTCATATTAATAGAATTACTACCCTATTGGCATAGAACGCCAGTAAGCAGTAATAATAATTTGTAGACAACTAATGACAATCTACCACATAAAAGATTCAGCACAGTAACCATAAGCATATAAGATACGCCACCCTTTTCACTTTAACAAATTATTTTTTGAAGTTATAATGTATGCCTAAAATTTCTACACTCCTGGTCATTAAAATTGCTACGCCACAAAGATGACGTGCTACAGACGCGAAATTTAACCGACAAAAAGAACATGCTGTGATATGCAAAGGATTAGCTTTTCAGACCATTCACACAAGGTTGGCGCCGGTGGCGACACCTACAACGTACCGATATGAGGAAAGTTTCCAACCGATTTCTCATACACAAACAGCAGTTGACCGGCTTTGACTGGTAAAATGTTGTTGTGATGCCTCGTGAAAGGAGGATAAATTCGTACCATCACGTTTTCGACTTTGATAAAGGTCGGATTGTAGCCTATCGCGATTGCGGTTTATCATATCGCGACATTGCTGCTCGCGTTGGTGGAGATCCAATGACTGTTAGCAGAATATGGAATCGGTGGGTTCAGGAGGGTATACGGAACGCTGTGCTGGATCCCAACGGCCTCGTATCACTAGCAGTCGAGATGACAGGCATCTTATCCGCATGGCTGTAACGGATCGTGCAGCCACGTCTCGATCCCTGAGTCAACAGATGGGGACGTTTGCAAGACACCAATCATCTGCACGAACAGTTCGACGACGTTTGTAGCAGCATGAACTGTCAGCTCGGAGACCATGGCTACGGTTACAATTGACGCTGCATCACAGATAGGAGAGCCTGCTATGGTGCACTCAACGACGAACCTGGGTGCACGAATGGCAAAACGTCATTTTTTCGGATGAATCCAGCTTCTGTTTACAGCATCATGATGGTCGCATCCGTGTTTGGCGACATCGCGGTGAACGCACATTGGAAGCGTGTATTCGTCATCGCCATACTGGCGTATCACCCGGCGTGATGGTATGGGGTGCCATTGGTTACACGTCTCGGTCACCTCTTGCTCGCATTGACGGCACTTTGAACAGTGGACGTTACATTTCAGATGTGTTACGACCCGTGGCTCTACCCCTTCATTCGATCCCTGCGAAACCCTACATTTCAGCAGGATAATGCACGACAGCATGTTGCAGGTCCTGTACGGGCCTTTCTGGATACAGAAAATGTTCGACTGCTGCCCTAGCCAGCACATTCTCCAGATCTCTCACCAATTGAAAACGTCTGGTCAACGGTGGCCGAGCAACTGGCTCGTCACAATACGCCAGTCACTAATCTTGATGAACTGTGGTATCGTGTTGAATCTGCAGGGGCAGCTCTACCTGTAAACGCCATCCAAGCTCTGTTTGACTCAATGCCCAGGCGTATCAATGCCGTTATTACGGCCAGAAGTGGTTGTTCTGAGTACTGATTTCTCAGGATCTATGCATCCAAATTGCGTGAAAATGTAATCACATGTCAGTTCTAGTATAATATATTTGCCCAATGAATACCCGTGTATCATCTGCATTTCTTCTTGGTGTAGCAATTTTAATGGCCAGTAGTGTAACAAAGATTTTGCACTTTTGAGGTTGCAAATAAACCTGCGATTTCAGTCCATAGATACCGAACTATATCCCAATTATGATATTTTCATCTTCTGGATGCCACAAACTCACCTTTCTTGGACTAAACTTATTAGTTTATCACGCTCCATATTTCGTGTGCGAGAACGTCGGTCGATTTGACCGAAGAAATCAAACTGATCTGAATATCACCGATTGTCGTCCGAAATATGTACGTTTGGAAGATAAGATCGGCTATAGTATGATCGCACACGTACTGGCGCACTGATTTGAAAAGATCGGCCGTTGTCGGACATCGGCGGAGTACACCGATATCAGAGACTGTGCCTCCAACTGGATATGGTAAGTTCCCGTGTTTCGCTGTCGGTAAAGTATTATCTGAAGTCTTGCCCACTGTGAACGCAGCCTAACCAGAACACTGCGCCAGCTGCGGCATTCAGTGACTGTAACTCCTGGTGACAACGACGGAGACAAATGTTGAAAGGTCGAGTGTTTTAATCGAAGTGGCGCGGCTTGTAACCCGAGAAGATTGTATTGAAATGATCTTGTACAGGTATCGTTTCGAACTGACGAGTATTAGAACAATGGTAGGACCGCCCTCTCAAGTCATTATACTGACTGATCATGATGGGTAAGTGATTTAACCAAGCAGGCGGCCGACTGGTCGCGTGATGGAAGTGCTGAATCCCAATCATTCATTCTGTTTAATATCCGCAGACGGACAAGAGTATAGTTTAGAATCAACATTGAAAGAACCACATGGCGTTTTAGAATTAATTATTGCAAATGAAAGGTCTATTAAACATTTTTTGTGTTGTACATATCTTAAATTACAAAATGCATGAGATAGATTTCTGGAGTCCTAGAAATGGCTAACGTAAGTAATTTTCTCTTCTTAGTGAGTACTTGGTTAGGAACGAACAGTATGTAACTTGGCTGATGGAAGAATTATACAAGCCATACAAGGTATGTCGTTCGCCTGATAACGCTGTCTTCGTGTGCTCTCGTGCTGTGCAACAACTTAACTATGAATCCCTTGCCTCTGTAACCTCTGTTTCTTAGGGGAAAGTGCACCTCTAAATTACATCTGAATGTTTATTGTAGTTAGGTCTTATTTATTCGTAGCTAATATGTCTTCCTGCCTAGGCCACTACAATTTAATTATGATTTAGATAATTACAGTATGTGCCTCTAAGAACGGATTAGTAGTGCTATCCTTAGTGCTTTTTAACGAGGTGGTGAAGTTTCGGGCGTTTGTTGCGCTAGCGACTTTTCACAAACGTGAGACTGCCTTTAGCGCTGCTCCTCCTTGGAAAGGAAGAATGTGTCATCTTTGCAGTCGAGTAACTTATCACTGACATTCAATCTATAATATTCAGACGCTTTTACCTCTAAGTTTTATAGATTTCTTCAGGTTACCAAAATAACCAGGTGTGATTGATTAACACATTTTATAATGTAGTTCTAAAGTGAACGAGATATATTACCGGTTGAAATGAGTTAGTTTGTTCACTGTGACGATGACATTATTTCAAAACAATATGCATGAAGTATGACATTCAACCACAATAATAAAGAGCAGATATGCAATTGAAACACCTGTTAATCACAATCATATAAGTACTCATGAGGAGTTGGCTAAGTTGGCGGGAAGATCTGGAATTCCTAACATGACGCCTCACTCTTTCATGATGATGATGATGACGACGACTGGTTTGTGGGACGTATCAGCACCCGAGCAAATTCCCAGTCTTTACTGTGTCCAGTATTGCCGTTTTCCAGCTCCCACTTTGAGTATCAACATTAAACTAACTTTCAGATTGTACCTTCAGTGACAGTGACTGTGAACCACTAAATTGTAAGACTGGTACATTCATTAATTGGACAACTGCTACTGCGAGTAGTAATAAAACGCTGCAGATGGTGTAACGCACCTAGAAAACCTCCTAATGTGCCGGTGCTGCAAAGAGTCTCACCACAGACAACTGCCCATCGTGAGTAAACCCGGCACTCGGCATTGCAAGTCTGCAACCATCACTGTGCCCTTGCACAGACTCAGACGTTTGTCTCTGCCCCTGGACGAGTGTTCTCTCGAAACTACCTCCTCCAAAAAATGCTGCATGTGGAGCACCTCGGAAAACTTTCACTACCAACTGCTCACGGCAACATTTCACACCACCAATTGCATAATTAAATATCGGTGCTCAGTCTCCCTCCATGACATAGGTGAAAATCACTCCCCCAATTGAGTGGCTTGTCACTAGCTGACACCCAGTCATGACTTATTTTCAGCACGTGCTGGAAATCAGTTGGCATAGGAACCCAAATATCTCAAGAAATACACCGGCTGTGCAGGTGACTCAGTGTCAGGCACCCAGCAGCATGGGGCTATTTCAGGCTGCGAGGAGATATGTTTTACGAGCCTAGCAGATACGATACTCTCAAAGGTCCTCTCAAAGCCAACTCTCAAACATCTACTGATTCTAAAAAAAAGTTTACCGCCAAACATGGAAAAATTTCCAGGGAGATAAATCATAAAAGTTATAAAAAAAGACCTGTAGCTGAGATTGGGAACAATATACCATAGTGCATTAACAGCAGAGCACTGTCCATTGCTGTTTGCCTCCTGGTAGCACGGGCCTTCCACAAGCCGCAAGCCGCCACCATGATGTGAAAGCAGCGACTGGCAATATTGGAGTTTCAGGTCCATTTTATGTTCAAAAATGGTTCAAATGGCTCTGAGCACTACGGGACTTAACATCTGAGGTCATCAGTCCCCTAGAACTTAGAACTACTTAAACCTAACTAACCTAAGGCCATCACACACATCCAGCTTCTGAGCTGGATTCGAACCTGCGACCAAAGCCGGCGTGCGGGTCCAGACTGAAGCGCCTAGAACTGCTCAGCCACACTGGCCAGCCCCATTTTATGTCTCCTTTTATTGTGTTTATTACCTGCCAGGCAGCTTTACATTTGTCACTGCAATTTTCATTCAAAGTATTACGACCTCTTTGCTTTGATGTCTGTATTTCAGTTCTTTATTTCTTTGTGGCTTCTTCGTACCTCTGTTTATACTCTAGATTACCAGTTTTAACCTTTTCATGCAAGATAATGACAGTGTTACTCTGGTTATGCAGTTCAGGTGTCAACCAGTCTTTTTTTCATCTATTTTCATCTTTTTTGTTACTTCTGGGAAACAACTTCGAACTAAGCATGTTAGTATGTTAATAAATAAGCTAAATGCAATATCATTGTTGTCACACAGTTTTTGTTTACAAAAATAGTAACTCCTCCATATCTGCTTTTGCTTCTACAGTATGAACATGCTAATTCATATCCTGAGATACACAAACCATTCTCTGCAGGTTTGAGCCAGTGTTTATTTACACACAAAAAACATGGCATGGGTTTGACTTCAGGAACACATTTATTTCATCTCTTTTGTTTCTCACTGACTGCACATCTAGATTAATAGACCCCTACCACTCTGTGTTTGTTGCCTTGACACAGGACACTGCAGGTGTCCGAACAGGTGCATCAAATCTCACTGGCTCTCTTTTGGTGTCAGTGCAAGACAGCACCTCGAACTTGTCGATTAGATGGATGGATGCTACATCCTGACTTGTCCCTGATTTCTGCTTCCCCTATACAGGACACCTTGACCTACCATCGACATGCCACTCACTGTTGAGTGGTAAGTAATGAAGAGTTGTGTATTTACTGCAGGAGAGACAGTATCCACAGGAGAGGACAGTACTTGAGATACCTTTGGTATCTCTGGCATACAGCTTTTGGTAGCCCCCTCAATACACCCATTCACAATAGCTTCTATTGCTTGACAGTAGTTAGGGGAATTTCCAGCTGCTTATGAATAGCAATCACTAATCCCCTGCCCAATCACAGCAAACACACTGGGGCTGCATTATGCCTGGTGCAATATTTTACAAAAAAGGTGAACAAATAACTAATGACTGGTGCAGCATTTTATAGAATAGTAAATGAATAACTTTATATTATGCTTGCTGATTCTGTTTTAATTTATGACTCTGATATGTTACAAATATTGTCTACAGATTTTTGGAATTAAAGGGATTTACAACCAAAAGCAAGCTATCTATTTTGATAACAGAAAACTTGGTATAAGTTTCACTGTTTCTCTGAAATGATTTTCAGTGTATGGTCACTAAGATGATCCGACAGTAGCCTCTTGCAGGGAATCAATTGTCCCCTGCTGGTTCCACATTTTCCATGCTTGGGCAACCCACAGTTACCTCTTGTGCCATGGAGACCTGCCTCAGTGTCAGTTGACTGTGCTCCATATTCTGGTGCACTGTCCCACGTTGACTGCCCAGTGATGGAATCTTGGGTTACCGGACTCGTTGCTGCTCGTTTTATATGACAACACCTCATTGGCTGATTTAGTTTTACATTTTATTCATGAGGGTGAGTTTTGTCATTTGATCTAAGTTTTAGCTCATGTCCTTTGACCCTGTGGGTCCTCAACCCTAGTGCTTTTAGGGCCGATGTTTTAATGTGTTGCAGAGTTTCTGGGTTTTCCTTTTTCTTCCCATGGTCAGCTAGCCAATGTAATCTGCTTTCTTGTTTTACTGTCTTCTGTTTGTAGCATCTCTCTGTTGTTTTCTTGTCCTCTTTTGTTCCTTTTAGTGATCATTGCCTTTCCTGATTCTTGTAGTTTTTCCTTTCTTTCCATTTTGTGTTATATGTCTTGCCTGTTTTATTCTCACACTTGTGGCATTGTTTTATTAGGAACAAGGGACCGATGACCTCATAGTTTGGCCCCTTCTCCCCTCTTTTAAATCAACCAACCAACCCTCTTTCAGTGATGTCACTGTGCGAAGTGAGCAGTTTAAAATTTTTCAGTCAATCAAAAAATACTACATGGTGATGGTGGGAAGTATTCATTAATATGAAAGTCAGCAACAGTGCAGTACGGATTGCCAGTCAGCATGTGTAGCCTGCCATGATCAAAGGTATCTGAATTTTTTAACGCCATACTCAAAAGTATCCCATTATATTATAGTACTTCCACAACCTCCTTCTTACATTTTCACTCATAGTTTGAAATCACAGTGAACTTTGATTTCCAGTACAGATCATTTATGTTTTTTGCTAGCATGCTGAGTAGAAACATAAAAATTTGATACACATTCTATTTCATCTCCAACACTTTTTAAACTAATTTCTATTTTAAACTATAGGTTCTTACAATTTTAGTAAATGGTTGAGATATGTCCACCAGCTAAACAAGTTCTGGAAGTTGTAACTGCCTTAATAATTTAGTTTGATCCATTAGGAATGGTTTGTGAAAGCCTATGACTGTGAAAACAATGGGATTGTTTAAAAATAACTTTTCTGCTACAAGTCACAATTTCCTTTTATTTATATTTTTTGTGATGCATTTCAGGAAATGATTCTTATTTTCAAGAGCATTTTTTTGTGTGTACTGTGTGATTTTTTGTGTTGTTTTTGATGTCTAGGGTTCTGCATTGTTTTGTCATCATTAAGTTTTCTTATCGTTTCTGCACAAATGGACCACAATAAATCTTAAAGGCGACAAAACACATCAAAAACAATACAAAAAATGGCACAACACACAGAGAAAAACTCTCCTGAAAATTGGAGTCAGTTCCAAAAATGTCATGTAAAATATAAATGAAAGATCATCGTGACTGGTAACAGAAAAGTTACTGTTAAACAAACATGTTGTGTATGATTTTGTACACAACAGTAAGGAGACATGGGCTACAGTGTGGTATGGCAACTATTGTCATAGAAAAGCAGGATGGGAGAAGAAATTATTAGCAAACAAGGTAATACAACAAACAGAAGACTTACTTAACTTGTATTACTCCAGTCATACAAAGACTGATTACAAATAATGCAGCAAGAAACAGTCCAGTTATAACAATGTCAACAAGGATGAAGCTCCCTGAACTAAACATGAATGATGGAGCTGAAGCCATGAACAAGTGGCTTCTGCGTAGCATCTCGAATCAAAGAGGCCCCAAGTGCAAGTGCGGGGGGGGGGGGGGGGGGGGGGGGGGGGGTTGGAGGGGGGGGGGGTTGCTATCGGCCATCCTATATCATGACTGCAGAGGACACTAACAGTACAGAGCCACTGTGCAGGCATGACTCAGTGGGCACACACCACTGGGTCTGCCAGATCCCACGTGACTTACAGAATCTTGCAACCCCTAAACCCACTTTCTTAATAAAATCAAAAACAGTAAACAATATGAATAATGTAGCTTTCCCTTTAACAATCATCTATTTTTTTATATTGATGCTGAATCACTTCTGTGGAATAAATGTATTCATATTTATCATACATTTCAAAAGCAGCGAAATATTTAGAATCTGTCTAACACTTCTTGAGAAACTGTATTATTTCCAATTCAGTTCTGACAAATGGTTTAGTTCAGAGCCAAAACCATTAATTACATGTGAAAATTTAAGTCTTACAAATTAAACACAGAACCACAATAATCTTCTTTTAAGGTCGAACATTAATATCTCTTAGATTTCCAGTGTCTGATAAGTCATGAATAGGAACTAACCTTTTTACATACTACGTTTTTCTACTAGGCGCACATTAAAAAATACATTAATTCATAGAACTATTTCCAAAATCAACTGTGTCCATTTTGTTCGGTCTTGCACGAGATATCATGCACGAGGTGCCGCTGCTGAGGAAGGTAAGTTTGTCATCACTGATAACTGAGAATACTGACAATAGGTATATGTTGCAGTCCTTCATATAATCTAGCACTGATGCTTCAAATTAAGTGTTGATATATCTCTCTGGATCGGTTGCTGCTCCCCCTTCTCCAATGCTGAAAGTCTTTCAATGCATATTGCACTTCCACCATAACCCACATGTTTGAAGTTCTGTAACATGGAAGAAGAAGAATCCCTAAGCAGAGTACAAATTTTATTGGAGGCAGTACATATTAGACATAAATACTTGTAACTCAATGACGCACATAAAGATGACAGCAGTGGGAGCAGCAGCACCAGGGATGTACTTCTACTACTAACTGTCTTGTATTTATATATATTCTCCTTCTGAGGCAGCAATTGCTGACTTGTTCGACAAAATCAAAAAATCAAAAGTGCTTACTCGACAAGTCAAGTTCTGTAAATCATTCACTCCTTAATTACATAGTAAATATTTCACTCTCTTAGTCTGTCATGTAAAAACTATGACATACTGCAACTCTTTCACTCTTTAATTATCCAGTAAATAGTGCACTTTATTTGTTTATTTTTTGTCTACATTTTTAATCCACATTACTTGTATATTGCCTATGTAAGAACACATCTGCAGCTAGCGAGATTCACTTAAATATTATATCATCTGTACTTTTAAATATTTATTTTGTAATACAATTTATCTCAGGCCAAATATCCTGATGCAGCAAAGTATTATATATATTGTATACATATTCCTTGCATTTACATCCAATGTTTATGTTCTGTGAATAAGTGTGAAACCAAGTGCAGCTAAATACTGTATACTTTCGTGTATACACCTGGTAAGGTGCATTATGGGAATGGATTTGCTATGGTTATCATGATGCAGTGCACTGTAAGTACCCAAAATACAACATCATTTCTGTTTGATAAATGTTTCATTACCAATTATTAAATTTCTGTCATTTTTCTGCCACCATCACCACAATGTCTAGCTACTCTTGCTCCATGAAATAATGATCCTGTAACATCTCCACCTGACTATGAACCTGCAGTGTCTTGAAAAATAGTTAATGGTGCATTAAATCATACCTAAAAGCCAAAAGAGTGACTTGTTGCATATTCATACCCAGCTAAATTGGCAAGTCAATATGTTACCCAATCTCCAAGCATATCATACTCCACCAACAAACCAGGGCAAGTTTCAGCTTGTCCCAACAATAAAAACACATTGTCAATGGGATCAGCATGCATGTCATATTATGCCAAACCGACAGTTTGTTGCATTGGTCTCCCACCGCCAGTGAGCTATCACTGTTGTGGAGCAGTAATGTATTTTATTTTATGGTTTTAATAATGACAATTCACTTTATTTTTTATAGGTATTGTAAGCTTCAAGCAATAATAGATGCTTCTTGAATTTACTCTTTGATAGATATTATTTCATTATCACTTTTGAAGCTAGCAAAGAAACTAATCATGACACCAATTGATTCAGATCATTCCAGGGAACAAAATCATTAAATCCTGGTGATTCAGTGGAGAGTGTCTTCCAATTGCAAATTTCAAGTACATTTTCATTCTCTCCCATGTTGATATGTATGTCATCATCTTCTCTCAATAATGATCTACAAATTTTATTTAATGCAGGCTTAATTATATGAATATAATTATAGCCTTTGTTGGAATTTAATGGTCCCTAGGAGAGATACTTCTGTTCATGAGGACTTTACTATAATTTTGAAGATATCATGTTCAGTAGCTCTTTTTAGAGAGCTTGATTTTAAACAGTACATTCTATAATCCTCTTGTTCGTGTTATCTACTAAAAAAAAGGATTCTGCCAGTTTACCCCATATCTCTGCTGTAATTTTATTTCATGACTCTTCATAATCACCTCCATCACCATCTTCTAGGTCATATTCATCATCTTTTTCTTCTTTTTTCATTCTTCTTCTTCTTCTTCCTCACCTCATCCAATAGCTCCACCTTCTGCTTTCAAAAATACACTGTTTTATTTTGCTTCACTTTCTTTATCTTGGTCTGTCTTCTTTCAGATTAACTGGCCCAATCTGAGGCAGTTGCAAAATGAGTTTAAATACGTTCTCTAGCACATAGTCAAATTCAGCTTGCCTTTTACGCAGCAGTGCCAGTTACTTCAAATTACTTCCTAGTATTTCTTCAAGATTCCACCACCCGACTTTTAAGACTAATCTATCATCCAAAGAAATTGAGACATTTTGAGAACTGCAATTCGCAATGAACATCTGAACTGATTACAAGCAAACACCTCAATTTATACCACTGCTGACATCTAACAGATGATGTTAAATACAAATATACTCTGCTCTGCAAGACTTAAGGATTAGCTAGGTAAGGTAACACAACCTATTAATGACTTAGTGGAATTAATAAAAGTGCAGAGCATGTTGTCAGAGGTCTCCCAGTTGTGCACAGAAAGTTGGATGTCACATGGAATCAGGTCAGGATGACTATAGTGCAATATGGTGCTAGCCCCACTACACGGGGAAGCTGAAGATGTGGGAAAAGACGAAGTATGGTAGTCAGTCAGCTGTGGTGGGAGTCTTCATTACAACAAAATTCAGAGACCCATTTGCATGACTTCGCATGGGGAAGAAGCATCAGCACTCTGGAAGAAGGATGAAATGTGACGAATGTAGCCAAGCAGTTTGGTATTGCTCCCAGCATTGTTTTATGTGCATATGGACCATTCCAAACTACAGGAAATGCTGCTCAAAGGAGAGGAGGTGATTGAGCATGGTCAGCTACAGCATCAGATGACCTATAGTCACTACATAGTGCAACAGGTAAGAAGGGGCCCACATTGAACATTGCGTGCAATTGCAACCACAATTAACAAGACTAAAGGGCATGCAGTTTCAGGCTCCACAGTGGGACAGTGACAGTATGAGGGTTTTCTGTTCACCTGATGACTGGTAAGTTGTGTACTGTCAGCACCCACACATCAGTGAACACATTTTTAATGGAGCCAAGACAATAGGGACTGGAGTAAAGAAGAGTGGGGTCATGTGCTCTTCTTGGATGAGAACAGATTCAGTCTGAGTACTAATTTGGGATGTACTCTCATATGGTGAGATGTGGGAACACATCATGCACACAGGAACATTGTTAAACATGATTGCTTTGGTGGATCCAGTGTCATGATGAGGGGTGGGGGGCATAATATTGCATGGAACTATTCACCTCCAGATCCTTGAACATGGTTCACTCATCAATTAACATTGTTGTGACAGTATACACATTCCCCATGTGTATCTTTTCAGGAGTTCATTTGGTGCTCACTACATTTTTATGGATGACAGTGTATGAATCCATTGAACTGCACAGTTGAAGGAGCTCTTGGAATGAAAGGATATTTGGAGAATAGACTGGCCCGCCCAGTCCCCTGACTTAAATCTCATCAATCAAAAGTGGAATGCACTCAAGAGACACGTTACAGCATGTCTGCATTCACAATCAATCATCCAGCAGCTGTCAATCATGCTATAGCAGTTTTTTTTTATAGTCCAAATTTCATCAAGCTACTTGGCTATGACACATCATGAAAAAGTTATTTTCATCCGTAAGCTTTGAAATCCAGTGTAGTTATCAAAAGCAATACAGTAATGCCAGTTATTTAAATCATCTTCACTTACAACTAGAAAACTATATATATTCTCACACCATGCTCATCTGTGCAGTTTGAGGAATGCATTAAGTCATATCTGGGTTAAGATGACTGCTAAATGCAATCTTCAGATTACCTTCATCTTGTTTGAAAAGAATAACAATACTAATATTGCCCCTAATTAATGGTTGTGGAGTTTTGCTGTTTCTCTGAAGTAGATAGAAGCTGTCTACATCATAATGGTGACCTACAGATCAGTTAGCAGTAATGAAATTGCTTATCATAAGCAGTAATGTCAAAAATAAAAATCAGAAATAGAAGCTCTTCATCAGGTGATATTACATCTTTCTTACTTTAAATTGTGAATGATACAGTCCCATTAAAGTTTTCAAACACCTGTCCAAAAAAATTATGCTTATATTGCTGAATCAGTTTGGTGTGTATTCTTGAATTTGAGATCATTTTAATAAAAGGGAAGGATAATAATCAGATTTTTTTCATAGTGAGAAGAATTGGATGTAATGCATATTTGGAAATAGATCAGGGTGTATATGCCCTGAGACAACTGGGAAATTCAGGAAAAACCTGGGAATTTTTTGTAATTCCAGGAAATTTTCATTGTCTTAGTTTTCAGTTAAATTTTTGTAATTCTGACTGATAAAGAACTGATACTCTAGCAAAGAATATTTCTGTATTCTGCTACTGCAGAATAATACTGCACCAATAAAACATAAATGAGAGAAAAAAAGAAAATGAAACTAAACTTTAGTTGCAAAGGAAACACTGTGCATACACAAGTGTGTGCCAACAGCAAAATGTGTCGGAGACCTTAGGACAAAGACTTGCAATACTTTGTAACAACAAACTGCTTCCAGTTAGCGTAACATCACAAATAGTTTACATTAAGTTCGTTTGAGGGGTTGGCAACGAGCTGACGTGCATGCGCAGTTGAGTTGCATATGAGCAGTACACTCTCTCACTTCTGGCTACTTGAAGTGTGGTGGTAGCTGTATCATCAATAGCAGCAAGCATCCAGATGCTAACCGCAAAAAAATTCTGGTGCACTAAAGCTGCCATATTTGTGCATGCACAGAACAGAGTTTTTGTGGAGAGAGTACTAGTCTCCACATGACCTTTGTTTAGGTTAAGTGATTTTGCTGTTTCCTCTTCATTTACAGCTCCCTCATTAAATGAAAACAAAATGGATTTCTATGGCCAGGAGCTATCAAGTGAATTAAAATACATTCAGATAATTATGGAAGGCTAAAATATATGATTAGCTTGTTTTCTGATTCTGTTCCATTTCCAGCCCCCCTGGCTAGTAGTGTGATCTAAAGCGCTGCTTCCTGAGTGGGAAGGCATGCCAGTCTCCAGCACGAATCTGCATGGCACATTAGTGTTGAGATGTGGTGTGCTGGCCAGTCTGTGGATGGTATTTAAGGTGGTGGAGGGAGGCGAACTGCGCAATAAGCCTGGGTTCTGTGTGGGGTGGTGGTGGTGGGATGTGTGGGGGTGGGTGGACTGCTGCAGCCTGTTGTGGGGTTGTGAACCACTGAGGGCTATGGCGAGACAAAGCCTCTGCATCGTTTTTAGGTCCCCAGTTTAATACACAATACACAATTTTCCATTTCCACATTTTTGGCAGTCAAGCATTAAATGCCTTGCAGAACAATGAAGTTATTTTTTTCAGTTTACTAAGGAAATTTGGACTTTATTAATCTTTTCTGCTGAGACAGTCAATTTATTTGAAAAGAAGTGTTTCATCCCACAGTACTGGCTAGTTCCTAATGTTTGCTGAATTTAAAGTACATGTTTTCATCTACCGGCACATATGACTATCTTAAAGTGTAACACATGCAAAAAAGACCAATATTAATGTAAAAGCTTAGCTTCTCTTGTAGCTTATTAATCTTTGAGACCAATATTATATCTTAAAGCTTAGCCTTTCTTGTAGCTATACTATGCGTATTAATTTAAACCATTAACTTTGCAACTTGTGTGTTGGTACTAATTAACATTGATGTTGCTATTGGCTCTGAATATCTAATATCATCTGCTTGTGAGATCAAGTGACATGATCTTTGAGTGGCTAACAAAAGTGCACTGCACTTCACTTTCAATGCTTCAGAAACTTGCAGCGTACATGTTACTGCACATGAAAGAGCTTTCCAAAACTTTTCTTTGTGGGTTTCATTTTCTAAAGTGCTGGGAAGTTCTCTTTCAGTGTATAAAACATTAACCATTCAAAGGATTGATAAGTTTTACAGTTCTGAGGGCATATATACTGTCACTTGACAAGTAAAGTGTATTTTCCTCTGGAAAGTGTATTTTTTAATCTGGACAGCTGGGAAATATTCATGAATTTTTTTCTCCTTGTCAATGTATACACCCCATAGATCAAGCTACAAAAGGAATTAATGACTTTTAGCCGCTAGTAAACATTACATTATGTCAACGGGGAAAGTTCTAAATTTTTACTAGACCAGGATTCAAAGCAGGGCCTCCTTCTCAGCAGCTGCTCTGACCACTAAGACATCCAGACACTATGATCATGACAAGTGTGGGGACTACCCTATCCTACCTCCCATTACACCCAAATTCTCAACTTATCCACACCCTACTGATGTAGTGCCTTGTCCAATATCCTCTTTATTCATAGTGTTTTGCTGATTCCCTAAGAGTTTGAGCATGGTGTGCATCTGTGCTGAAGGGATCACTGGCCAGCCCTGCCTTAATTATATATGTGTTGTCTGTTCTTTCAAACATATTTTTGCTGCAAAAAAACAGACATGATTTTGATTCTGCAGCCATTATGAACCAAGACACAAAGAAATTAATGGCATTAAGCTGGTAGTGGACATTGATTTGTCAACAGGGAAAGATGAAAATTTATGTCAGACCAGGATTTGAATTCAGGTCCCTTGCTCACTAAGCTGGCTAATAATCCCTTCAGTGCAGTGGCACACTATACTCAAACTCTTGTAGGAATAAGCAAATGCCGGCCGCGGTGGTCTAGCGATTCTAGGCGCTCAGTCAGGAACCGCGCAACTGCTAAGGTCGCAGGTTTGAATCCTGCCTCGGGCATGGATGTGTGTGATGTCCTTAGGTTAGTTAGGTTTAAGTAGTTCTAGGGGACTGATGATCACAGATGTTAAGTCCCATAGTGCTCAGAGCCATTTGAACCATTTTTTGAATAAGCAAAATGCCACAGGCAAAGAGGTTCAGATGGCTCTGAGCACTATGGGACTCAACTACTGTGGTCATCAGTCCCCTAGAACTTAGAACTACTTAAACCTAACTAACCTAAGGACATCACACACATCCATGCCCGAGGCAGGATTCGAACCTGCGACCGTAGCAGTCACACGGTTCCGGACTGCGCGCCTAGAACCGCGAGACCACCGCGGCCGGCCAGGCAAAGAGGATATGGGTAGGGGCACAATGTCAATGGTGTGTGGATAAGTTGAAAATTTGGGTCTGACAGGCGGTATACCTATGCAGTTGCAATGGCCATTGTGTCCAGATGACTTAGTGGTTGGAGCATGTGCCTAGTGAGCAGGAGACCTGAGTTGGAGTCCTGATCCAACATGAATTTTCAACTTTTTCCCAGTGATATAAATCAATGCCTGCTAGCAGCTAAATGCCATTTATTCCTTTGTGTATTGATTCATAAGTGCTCCAGGATCAGAATGGTGTCTGTTCTTTCAGAAATGTCCAAAAGTGCAGACACCATGTATGGAAATAGATCACCACATTCATAATTTTCTGGTTGGAACCCATTTTCATCAGTAATAGGAGTGATGGGAAGTCAAAATTTGTGCATGTTTGAATGGTGTCTTCAAGCACAAAAATGATTCTTCCATCTTGCAGCAACTAATAGATACCTATACAGGGTGGTCCATTGATCATGACTGGGCTAAATATCTCATGAAATAAGTGGCAAATGAAAAAACTACAATGAACAAAACTTGTCTAGCTTGAAGGGGGGAACCAGATGGCGCTATGGTTGGCTCGCTAGATGGCGCTGCCATAGGTCAAATGAATATCAACTACGTTTTTTAAAATAAGAACCCCCATTTTTATTACATATTCATGTAGTACATAAAGCAATATGAATGTTTTAGTTGGACCCCGCTTTTAGCTTTGTGATAGATGGCGCTGTAAAAGCCACAAATGTATAAGTACGTGGTATCATGTGACATTCCGCCAGTGTGGGCAGTATTTGCTTCGTGATACATTACCCATGTTAAAATGGACCATTTACCAATTGCAGAAAAAAGGTCAATATTGTGTTGATGTATGGCTATTGTGATCAAAATGCCCAATGAGCGTGTGTTATGTATGCTGCTCGGTATCCTGGATATCGGACCATTCGCTGGATAGTTACATTATTTAAGGAAACAGGAAGTGTTCAGCCACATGCGAAACATCAACCACAATCTGCAACAAATGATGATGCCCAAGTAGGTGTTTTAGCTGCTGTCACAGCTAATCTGCACATCAGTAGCAGACAAATTGCTCAAGAACCAGGAATCTCAAAAACATTGGTGTTGAGAATGCTACATCAACATTAGTTGCGCCCGAACCATATTTCTATGCACAAGGAATTGCATGGCAACTACTTTGATCATGTACAGTTCTGTCACTGGGCACAAGAGAAATTATGGGATGATGACAGATTTTGTGCATGAATTCTATTTAGCAACAAAGTGTCATTCACCAACATTGGTGACATTAACCAGCATAATAGGCACTATTGGGCAACTGAAAATCCACGATGGCTGCAAATAGTGGAACATCAGTGACCTTGGCGGGTTAATGTGTGGTGCGGCATTATGGGAGGAAGGATAACTGGTCCCCATTTTATCATTGGCAATCTAAATGGTGCAATGCATACTCATTTCCTACGTATTGTTATACTGATGTTACTACAAGATGTTTCATTGCATGACAGAATGGCGATGTGCTACCAATACGATGGATGTCTGGCACATAGCTCACGAGTGGTTGAAGCAGTATTGAATAGCATATTTCATGACAGGTGGATTGGTCATCGTAGCACCATACCATGGCCCGCACATTCACCGGATCTGACGTCCCCAGATTTCTATCTGTGGGTAAAGTTGAAGGATATTTGCTATCATGATCAACCGACAACACCTGGCAACATGCATCAGCGCATTGTGAATGCTTGTGCGAACATTACGGAAGGTGAACTACTCGCTGTTGAGAGGAATGTCGTTACACGTATTGCCAAATGCATTGAGGTTGACGGACATCATTTTGAGCATTTCTTCCATTAACGTGGTATTTACAGGTAATCATGCTGTAACGGCATGCATTCTCAGAAATGATAAGTTCACAAAGGTACATGTATCACAATGGAACAACCTAAATAAAATGTTCAAATGTACTTATGTTCTGTATTTTAATTTAAAAAACCTACCTGTTACCAATGGCTGCTTCATTTTAATGAAAATTTCCCGTCACCTTGTTGGTACCCTCTTCCATTTTTTAAAGCATTGTGACTGGCTGAAAAATTAAAAAATTTCCACTAGTACTATCTTGCAATTTTTTAAATTTTCCACCAGTGTGATGTCACTGAAAAATATGTGGGCTTGTGACATCATGATGATGACACCATAGATAAGGTGGTATGGCTTATGGTGTAAATCCAACAGAGGATGTGAGAGCCAAGTTGTCAGTAAGGGATAAGCTGAATAATTGGTCAGTGATATGAATCATTTTAGATGAAAATTACTTCGAGAATAGAACAATAAAACAAAGAATAAATGTTGTCGCAGAAGAAGGTGAGTAGCACAGTCACCACAGTGTAGTGGTTATGATACTAGACTGTTGCTTGGAGGGCTGTGAATTCAAAACTCACCTGAACTGTAAAATTTTAATTTCTGTATGCAGTTAGAGTACATTCTAGAAGTATCCACAAATATCAAGAATCATTGTAATGGAATGTTCTGTAACTGTATATATACCGTATGTGTTCTGGCCTAACTTTCGTTAGGTGAAGTTAGTGTTCATCATGCATCTACTTAAACCTTCCTCTACGTGACATTATTCTGGTAGAGACGCTGGGTATTGGAACTTGTGATACTGCACATTATCAATGACGCAGTGGCTCCCATTAGGCGACAACAGAGCCGCCATTTACATGGTGAGAAACCCGAGTTCGACGCATATTCAACAGATCACTATCTATCGGGGACAGAAGAAGAAGAGGACATCACAATGACAGCAACTGTGTGCCACCACATGAGACATCCTTTCGCGTTCTCTGGTGATGATGGCCAAGATCCAAAAAAGTGGCTTAAGATGTATGAGTGTATAGCCAAATTTTACAAATGGGATGACACCATGTGTTTGGCTAATGTATTTTTCTACTTGGAGGGCACAGCCAAGCAATGGTATGAGAACAACAAGGAGAAGTTCACAAGCTGGGAAGTGTTCTAGGTAGAACTGCACAAGTATTTTGGCGACACACAATGACAGAAGTGCAAGGTTGAAGATAAATTAAAGTGCAGGGGACAGCATCCAGGAGAAAAAACAGTATCCTACATTCAAGATGTCTTGGAGCTGTGTAAAATAGTGAATCCTAGAATGAAGGAGGAAGATAAGGTTGCACATCTGATGAAGGGTGTTGCTGATGACATGTATCAAGCCCTACTCCTGAAGGAGGTTTCAACAGGAGATGACTTCATAAAATGGTGCCAATATATCAAGACAATGCATCAAAATAGAATTACATGCAAGAAGTTTGAACAGCTCCCAAACATCGTATCGATGTCTGTGATGAAGGAAGGAACTGATTTCAAAACTGTTCTTCACCAGATAGTGAGAGAGGAAGTTCAGAAGGTACTTGGATTGCATGGCAAGCAAAAACCCGAGACACTTCAAGAGATCATAAGGGAGGAAGTGGAACAGACATTGAACCCAATCTCTCGTCCTTCATTTCCCTTTAAAACTGTGAAAAAGTAAAGACCCAGGCGAAGTTACGTTCCTATAATGCCACATGAGGAACCTGATTGGGCACCAAGGAAGACTGACATCTGGAGGACCCAGGATAACCAACCAGTATGTTTCCACTGCAGATGACCAGGACATGTGGTGGTTGAGAAAGGTGGCGGATATTTGATGATGCCTGCGCCAGAAGACAGCAGACCATTCTTAGCCAACTCCAACTCCGGGATGACGAAGGTGAACAGGAAGATGTGTCATTCATGTGAGTATAAGTGGCCACACACAGTCCTTAGAATTCATCGTCTTAACAAGAGTGTATTCATGATGTCATTCTCGGATGGGACTTTTTGCTCTCTGGCTTATTGGTTGATGGTCTCCAGCGCCAATCCAGTGCTTAACAGTCAATTTGTCTAATTTGCTCTTCACCTGTGGATTGAAGCATTTGGAGAACTCTTGAAGAGTGGCAGGTAGCTTCTTCTGTTGTTCCTTAGTGAGCTAGAAGATCTTGTCTCATGTGGTACCAACAGTTTTGCCCACAGACTTGGCACGGGAGGTTTCTATGATGCTCAGCTGTTTGGAAATTAATGGCTCAGCTGTTTGGCAATTAATGGCTCAGCATTTGCTATGCACACACATCTTGGAAGCATCTGCGGTTCTCGGCGACAGTTAGCTATCCACAGTTCACCGAATCCATTCTTACATGAGACTACAGAGGCTGGGATGACCAAGTTATTCTTCAGTGGTATGCTTCTCTTACATTCCACTACAAGATCCATTGGTTGATGCATGGCATGACACATGACAGTTACCTTTCTAGCACTGAATGCAGGAATGATCACTTCATAGAGCACACATAGTTTCCACACACTCTAATGCGCATCTTCCTGTCCACAGTATCTCATCTTGTCTAGCATATGACCATGATCTATAATTTCCTTAGAAGCTTTCAAAAAGTCCCATCCAAGAGTGACATCATGATTACACAAGACCTATTCAATTGCTATCTGTATGAGTAAAAGTTTAATTATTCTAGTTATTGGATTTCTGTGTTGGTCCAAATGTAATTATTGTAAATACTTGTACGAAATTTTTTTTGATGAGACTGAAGTACAGAATTGCTGTCATTCTATTTGTGTAAAAATAACTACTGCACTAGAGACAAATAGATGGTCTTTATGAGCAGGAGACAATAGAAAGTGTCAGTTTGTTTCCTATTCCAAATAAAATTATTTTAAAACTGGTCTTTCATGCACCCATTTGACAGAACATGCCCATATTAGTGTAGTCTGATAATAATTTTATCACTATATATGTTAAAGGGAAATGAAGAATAAACAGCAATCCAGCTGTGACTTAGAAGCACTGCATGCTTGGTGGTAGCAGTCAGCCAGGGTGGTACTGTTGCAGCTGGAGTCCTGATTATTTTTTTTGTTTTTTACTGTCCCTGTTAATACATATGAATAAGATGAATGTTACACTAGACTGTTCTGGTGAATTGGGTGGTAAAATTCTGCCTTACAAATAATTTTGTTTTTGCAACAAGAAACAAACCAGTACTGAAACATCAGTTCTTGGCATCGTATTAGTACTTGATGAGCACAATTTGTTTGGGCTGACTCCAGCTACACAACTTAAAAAAGAAATTGCAAATATCTGATGAAACACCACGCCATCCTCCATTGAAATTAGTTATTCCCCAATACCACAGATGCCAAAAGGTTTGCTTAAGCAGAACAGTAAAGGGAACTCCATTAACAGAGAGGAGACCCTGCTAAATGTAAGACCAGTGCTTGAAAACAAACATTTTACAGCTATTACTGTTCCTCTAGCTCATTGCTAGAAAACTTGCTTTCTTTAGGAGGTGTGCTGGATTCAATTCCTTGGCTCAAGAAATGTGTCTATGTAGAAGAATGATTGTCCCTGACCAAAAAAAATATGCACAAGGAAAGGAGCATATCGACATATGACAGTTAATTTATTAACAACACATAATGCACCAATTTGTGCTTCACAGTTTCCAGTATTACATAAATGCTATCATATCTTTAATTGAAATAAAGAACAATGAACATAATGAATATCATAAGTGGTGTTTCTTTAAACCTATGTTGTTATGGACTGAAGGTCTTTAAAATTGCATTATTCGTAATACTAATGTTCAAATGCATGTCCAACTTATTGGATGCATTGCTGTAAGCACCTCTCAGTATTAGCATGCACCTCTCAGTATTAGCATGCACCTCTTGGTATTAGGATGGACACCTCTTAACATTTGTTGTAGATACTTAGGCACAGGCATGACATATTCCTTTTTTTAATGTATCTGGATTTTTCAGTTTCATTTCGCAAACCCTGGCTTTGATATAACGCCACAAGAAAAAAATCCAGGGGCATTACATTAGGCTACCTTGCTGGCCATCAAATGCAACCACCATGACCTATCCATTGTTCAGGGTACACATTGCTGAGATATTCCCTAACCACTATACAAAAATGGGGTGGAGCACCATCGTGCTGAAACCAGTGCCTCACAGCTAAATGAAGTGGGATCTCTTCTAAGAGATGCCCAAGATTCAGCTGATTCTGTAGGAATTGCAAATACAGCCAACTAGTTAGTCTGAGAGCCAAATAAACTGGTCCATGACATGGTCTCCTAGAATGCCACACCATACATTAAAACCCCCGTGCACTTGCACATGATGTGGTCATAACCAGTGAGGATTTGCAGGAGCCACTAATGTAGTTAGTGTCTGTTGACAGTTGTGTCATTGGTGAAATAGCATTTATCTCCCTATAAAATCTGTCTGTTGAAATCCAGATTTATGGCTGCTTTATTTACAAAACATCTGCAGAAATAAACCCAATTTTGGAAATCATTTTCATATAACTGTTGGTGTAGGTGCACCCTAAAGGGATGCCCTTTTCATTCCTTCAGAATCCTTCGTACTGAAGACATCGATATGTCCAGGACCGCTGCAGCTCTTCTTTGTCCTAATTATGATGAGAAATATGTATTATTGGGCGAGATCTAATTATTTTCATAGTATTAATAATAATGACCATATTATTATTATTATTATTATTATTATTATTATTATTTTATTATAGATACAAATAATACTGCAGCCTAAATGAAATAGCACAATAACACCTTCATTTATATTGTGCTCTGCATATGTGTTATCATTTAAGCTATACTTAACATGCTCCAGGAAACATCAGGTGTGTCACAAATTGGTCTATCCACAACACATTGTACCTGGAAAGCTCCAACAGTTCTTATACCTACCTCTGTATGACTAAAAACATGCACAGAAGACAGACGTCGTGCAGCATACCATTGTGAATATAGCCTTCGGATTTTGCTCTATTGAGTAGTTCACTTGTACATGCACTTTCACTTTGATAGCAGTGATGAGGAAGCCCTTCTTGCACTAACATATTCAGGAAACATAAAACTACACATTAATGTTGTGTTTTCTTTGAGGTGTAGTGTAAAGAATATATGCAAAACTTTAACTGTATTTAATAGCACTTTGTGCAGTGCATATTAATGCACTTTTGAGGGGAGGTGTCATATCTAACAATATTTTAATTACCAATCATATTATCATGCGAGAGGATTTTAGTGATCAAGCATACTGCAAAGTTTTGGTCAGCACTTCTGAGCATGTATATCAGCATGCATCACTTAGTGACGTGTGGTGGGTTGCAATATTTCGATTGGCATCACAAGGGCTGAATTCCCCCTACTTGCCAACAGTACTCAGCAGATCCAGATGGTCACCCAGACATGTGCTAGCTAATCCTGCCAGTCCTTATCAATAGTGGTCTGATCGGAAATGGTGTTACCACTGGGGCAAGACCATCTGCTTTGTGTTGAATGCAGAAGCATTATTCCGGCGTATCCGCTACAACACAGGAAGCAGTGTATACATGAATCTATTTTGTATATGTGATGGTATACCAAATATGGATGACTCTATTTGAAGGGGATGTTTGCCCTTTGTTATTTTTGGTCTAAGTGGCTATTCCTGCCTTTACAGAAATAATGAAATACTGTCAGAACAAAAGATTACCACATTTGTCTTTTAAACATATTGTCTGTATGATTATAAAATTGCACCAATACATATCTACACTTATTGTCAAATGTCCATCTTGAAATTAAATGCCCATCATAAAATAAATAAATAATACATCAAGGTACAACACTCTCAAAGATTTCTATTTTTAATTCTTGCCAGCCCTTGCAAGTTCCAATACACCCATTAGAAAGAAATGTGAAAGACCTTTTACTAAGGTCCAACAATTCCATTGTATTCATAATGCTATAAGAAACATAAACAGATATATTATCATTGCTACAGAGTTACACAGTTGTGAAAGCAATACTTACAGAAGCCAATGCTCAATTAAAGAGGGTTGATTAATCACTACTTACATGAAATTTAGATGTGCATACATTTGACTATACATATAAGGTGGTTGGTATCAGAAGTACCTAATTACACAAAATCTGATGAGAGGAAATTGCTATCAAAGGATTACAACCTGTGTTAACTGTGGATATTGTATATCATATAGTAATATCAGATGAATCATATGCCACACTACTGTTACTGTATAAGCTAAGGAATTTGTAGTTATTAAGAATACATACTGTTGTTCCATTGACTTTATTACCTTCTACAAAACCATTTCATGGCAGTAAAACCCTTGGCCGGGACAACTATACCCAACATATTTTCTATATGGCAAAATGACTGTTTTTATTTACGATACATGGTCTTTTTAATGGTAGATTCTGTGTGGAAGATCTTTCCATGTCAACTACTGAACATAATGTCATATACAAATATTAGTTACATATTTGAAGTAACAGGCACACATGATTAATATTTACATGAATTCACTTTAAAGGAACAAAACATTACAAGATGGTGGAGATAATTTATAACATTTGTCTGTTATTATTATTTGAGATGTACAATTGTGTAATTATTGTCATGATATACATGAAACTACCTTTTCTTATATAAATGTATGTTCAAACACTAGCACTATGTTAACTGAAAGATGAAGAAGCGACTGTACCACGAAGGAGCATTCTAGGCTGGGACTGATTTACCACTGTAGTATGTTCAATAAGAAAATATTTATCATCACAGAAACAAAATGTCATAGTAAAAGCACCTCCTAAGATTGCAACAATATGGATACATGTGATTACTATCTGTCAATTTATTAGCCAATGTTAATTTAAAACCAAATAAAAATTGGAAGAAGAATAAGGAAATAATTTATACTCCATTTACCACATACACAGTCACATTATAAATGCTACCTGATTAATTCCATAACAATCAAATCCATTCTAATTAGTAACATATTTGGATAGCACATAATCTCGCAAACCTGACATCCACATACACTACATGCATTCTCCAATATTATAACAAGAAATACTAGTTACTAAAAACGTTTATATATGAATAATATGTATCTTCTGAAACATAATTAATTTAATCATACACTTGTAAAATTTAATAATGTAACTACTTGTGACAGTTGACTTTTAATTGTGTAATATTAGAACTGTAAAACCTAACCATGTATTTTGATTGTTTAGAATTGTTCATAATTTTTGTAGTTGTGCTCCGACCTTCTATTAGTCCACAGACAAAATATAAAACCAGAGTGAAACTGAGGATAAGTGGGATACTGTGTGGTGATACTTCAAATACGAGTTTTGTTTGTGCATGTGAGCTCATGGAGTGGAGGAAGAACAGCCATACAGTGTGTGATTCCTCACATTTCAGGGATACTGTTATGCTAGTTTTATGAAAAGTTGCATACATACAGTAGTTTCAGTTGTAGCATTACTTGCTTACTTTATGTATAAAAAGTAATTGACTTCCAATTATACTTAATTAATACTATTTAGTTGTGATCAGCTTATAGAAATATTGCACTACAAACTAAAAATATCGTAAACAAAATGTGAAACAGATTGAAATCAACCACTGTAGGAATACTATACAAAAGAGCAATAGTAATAGGCCTGACAATAGAACTCAATGTAAAGACACGAAAAGTATATTAGGGGAAAAAACTATTGTGTAATTGTTAAATATTTAACAAACATAGTCAAAGTACTATTATCAATTAATATTTCATGAAATATCATTACAAGGACAAGATCTTTCAACATACTAATTATATCAGAGATATTTTCAAGGCTTTTCCAAGCCAAAATTTGTAGCCAGTTTTATGAAGGCATATAAATTTCAATTGTAAGTTTAATTATGTTCAAGTACGTAAAGAGATATTGTAATTGTTGGTTGTTGCATAAGCAGTAACCACAGGGGACTCATTCAGTATTGTCTAGTATTGCATTAGTTTTATGTCAGTTTTGGGGCAGTTTTATGTTAGTCATGGATCTAATTTTATTGTGTCTTTGCAGAAATAAATCAGTGAAAGAGTGAATTGAACATGTTGACTACATCATCTTAAAAATTACTATACCACAAAAACTGTCATGACATGAATTACCTGATATGCATATTAATGAATGGATTATTTATTTAATGCACAGTTACATTACCCATTTGATGACAAACAACTACAGAATTTAAGTAAGAGAATTCGGGATTAACTACAAAACTAGTGCAACATTATAATGTAATAATCTAGCACTATAGTTAAAAACAACATAGCACAGCATATGCTAGATGTGTGCTGCTTGGCAGATATTGCACTGAATTGATGCCTCCAGTATGATGGCAATGAGTACATAGTGGTGATCAAGCACTGCTGTTGTATGGGAAAGTGGGATGGAGTTGTCCAGCATTGCTTAATGGTGCAGTGTTCCAGCAGCATGGAGATGTCATTGTAAAGAGCTGAGGTATGGTTGAATGCTAAATAGCACAGGGCCTGGTGGCTTGTGGCTGGTGCAGGGTTGGTTGTGTGGGCTTGGCAGACAGCCCAAGGCCCCTGGACCTGGTACCGGTAGTGGTAAACATTCACTCAGCTTGAGGGTCACTGACCACTACCTGGCTAACTCTAGTATGTGGCCTAATTACTGATATAGTGCTCTGTTGCTGGCTTCAAGTCCTACCTTTACAGTAAAAATTGATCTGAATTAAATTGTGAGAACAGCAGGGGGTACTGCGAACAATATAATAATCTGAAGCTTTTGTTTGATCCATTTGCAATCATTTTCTGATGCCTTACATTGCTCTTTCCGCCAAAAATCTGTTGATTCCTAAATAGTACATCCAACTGAAAACCATTGTGCTAGAACCAAATGTGGTGTCAATTTGCAAGCTTCAAATACATTCCTTTCCAAGAACTGAAATGTCAGTCTCATGTACACTCTGTATTTTTATTTTTATTCTATATTTATATATTCCCCATGGATAATTAGGTACATGGAATTGACACATCACATTATACACTGTGGTGTTCAGTTCATACGACTGGAATATTGTCAGACCATGAACTGGCATTTGCCCCGACAGTCACATTATGTGCAAGATCTGTGACAACAGCATATTTGACCATGGTCAGGTTATGGCTGACCTCTGCTTGCAATACTTCATCTCTGGGATGTCACTGTGTCAATGATATATCATGAGTACATCAATTTTATAAAAACAAATGCAGCCAAAGTCAAATACCATGGCCAACAAAACACTGATGACAGAAGTTCCTGTCTGCTGTTGCAATGCATAACAGCAGATACACACATCACACTATGCAATATTCACACTATGAGGAACAGAATCACTGCTACACACATCTTCCTCTTAACCATCACACACCACAGACTACAGTGGTATGCATGAACTCAAGGAACAGCGTCACTGTGTGACGGGTGCATGGGAAAAGCTCGCCTGATATGATGAGTTATAAATATCAGTCCACATTCCTTTTCTAAACAGGATTCCATTCAGGCAAGTTGATGAGGTATTCTTGTGTAAGGATCTTTAAGTAGGATTATGTGGTCTTCCTGGCATGTCAATTATCGTCCCTTTAGTAAACAACACAGACACCTACTGTCCAGCCGCATACATCAGTTTGTTCATGTACAACACTCTGTTAGTGTTGTGTACTTTCAGCAAAACAATGCACCAACTCACAGTTTCTGAACTATGTCACAATTGTGTGAGGAAGACTCCCCAGGGATGGCCTCCAGAATGCCTGGTGTCAGTCATACTGAGAACATTTTCCCCTTTTTTTGTGCTTGTGTGGTGGTGGTATGGTGGGGGGAGGAGGAGGGAGAATATAAGACAGGATGTGTACATTAGAGTCACTCTTATTTTTTAGTTTAATTTCGTTCTTAGTGCTCGTGCGTATGGGTCATACCATGCAAAAACATTTTTCCCTGTACACAAACTGAAGATGAAAATATCATACTTGCAACAACTGGTGCCTTTCCTCAAGGGTGAGAGACAAATAGAGTAGTCTGAGATAGGGTGGTAAAAAGGAATAATTTGGCTCACTCTGCCCTCTCTTTATCTGGCTTGGGGTCACTGACTCATCACATTACTATATCAATGTGACCTGTGAAAAGTGGATGCACTTAACTAAGGAGACTGAGGCAAACAAACAACCTACATTAGATTATGAATGAATTACCCAAGCAGAAGTTGTGAAGTTGATGGTTTTCTTCAGGTTTTTCTGATTTTGAACACTAGGAGCATCCCTTCCTCTTAGTCTATTAAGCTAAAATTTCATACAGCTCATTTTTTAATGGAATGAAACAAACTGGAGTGTAACCTGCTGTGGGGACAAGTGCAACTGGCGCCAACAGCAAACCACACAATATACATCACGCTGACGATACTCAAGTGTGCATGAGGCAGAAATTCAAACCAGCCAGCTTACCAGCAGATCAACAGAGGACAACACCAGTAGCTGGGCCAGCAGCAGTGCCACAGTATGCATGTAGCCGTGATCAGCATGCACAGGCTGAGCTATTTTCTACTTCCATCTAAAGTAAGTCTGGCCTGGATGATGCACTACCATGATCAACTCTACACCATCACTGTGAAATGGGACTGGTCAAATGGGATGCTGCCAAATGGAGAGGACTTGGTATTCTGTTTTACTACGTCTGCTACACTTGAGAAGTGTCAGATTTTGTGCCGGTATTACAAAATTCATCCTGACACACTTTAAAGTGATTCGACCCATGACTCTTGTTTTTCGGAACTCAGGTTATCTGACCATTCAAGAAACTTTTCATTTTTGTCCCTCAGAATTTAGTTATTGTGTTTTTCCCAAATCTGTGTGTATATTTCTTGTGTTTCAAATAAAACTGTTTAATTAGTATATCAGGTGAACGTTTCATGTGATATAACTGAAGGAAGAGAAACAGCATATCCCAATAAAATTCATAAAAATGTATGCACTGAAGTGCTGAAGAAATTGGTATATGCATGTGTATTCAAATACAAAAATATGTAAACAGGTAGAAGACAGCACTGCAGTCCGAAATGCCTAAATAAGACAACAAGTGTCTGGCACAGTTGTCAGATTGGTTACTGCTGCTGCAATTGCAGATTATTAAGATTTAACTGAGTTTGAATGTGAAGTAGTAGTCAGTGCAGAATAATGGGACACATCATCTCTGAGATACTGATGAAGTGGGGATTTTCACCTAGAACCATTTCATAAGAGTACCGTGAATATCAGGAATCTGGTAAAACATCAAATCTCTGACACTGTTGCAGCCAGGAAAAGATCCTGCAAGAATGGGACCAACAATGACGAAAGACAATCCTTAAACATGTCAGAAGTTCAACCCTTTTGCAAATTACTGCAGATTTTAATGCTTGGCCACCAACAAATGTCAGCATGCAAACAATTCAATGAAACATCATTGATACGGGCTTTCAGAGGCAAAGGCGCACTCATGTACCCTTGAAGACTGCATGACACAAAGCTTTACATCTCGCCTGGGCCCATCAACACTGACACTGAACTGTTGATAACTGGAAACATGTTTCAAACTTTTTTTTCAAATTGTATACAGTGGATGGATGTGTGCGGGTATGGAGACAGCCTCACAGATCCATGGACATTACATGCCATCAGGGAACTGTTCAAGCTGTTGGAGGCTCTGCAATGGTTAGGGGTGTGCAGTTGGAGTGATATGGGACCCCTGATATGTCTAGATATGACTCTGACAAGTGACACATACATAAGCATCCTGTCTCATCACCTGCATCCATTCATGTCCACTTTGCATTTCAATGGACTTGGAAAAATTCCAGAAGGGCAATGTGACACACATCCAGCATTGCTACAGAGTGGCTCCAGGAAAACTCTTCTGAGTTTAAACAGTTCTGCTGGCCACCAAACACCTGAGACATAAGCATTATTAAGCATATCTGGGATGCCTTGCAACCTGCTGTTCAGAGCAGATCTCCAGCCCCTTGTACTCTTATGGATCTATGGATAGCCCTGCTGGATTCATGGTGTCAATTCCCTCCAGCACTACTTCAGACATTAGTCAATCACCTGTCATGTCATTTTGCGGCACTTCTGCATGCTTGCAGGGGCACTACGCGATGTTAGGCAGGTGTACCAGTTTCTTTGGCTTTTCAGTGTATGACTTTCATGTAACGATCACCATAGTGTACACTATGGCTCCAGGTACAGCTAATGTAATTATTTGCAGGAAGTAGTAGAGTGTACATGGATGAAACTAGATCCCAAAAAGAATAATGATAAAAATTGTCAAAATCCAACAGACCAACACACTATTTCAATGTTCTTTGTAGTGTACACGATAAACTACTAACATGATTTTCCACTTTTTTAAATGCAGGCATGATGTATGATGTACATACACTCACAACATCTCCATAAGTAACTCAGATCATTGTATATCAATGAAAATAGTTAAGTTTTGAGAACATAATGTAATTGGATAGATAAAAAGTCTACTCACCAAACGACAGCAGGAGAACACACATATAAAAGATGTTACATATGCATGCTTTCAGAGACTGTGGCTCCTTCTTCTGGAAGATGGGCTAAAGGGGAAGGAAGAGGGGAAAAGAAAAAGTACTGGTGAGGTTTAGAAAAAGGACTAAACTTTGGAAAAGTCACTTAGAGCACTAGTTTAGGGGAGACTTATTCGATAGGATAAGAAGGAAAGAGTCTTTCCTTCTCATCCTGTCAGGTAAGTCTCCCCTGACCTGGGGCTCTGGGTGACTTTTTCAAAGTCTTCCCCTTTTCCTAAACCTCACCAGTCCTTTTCCTTTACCCCTCTTCCTTCTCCTTCAACCCTTCTGCCACAAGAAGGAGCCACTGGCTCCAAAAGCTAGCATATGTAATATCTTTTATATGTGTTCTCTTGCTGCTGCTTGGTGAATAGATAATTTTATCTATCCAATTAAATTCAGATCATTGTATGATTGATTATACAGTGTATGAAAACATAGTTAACAAAAATTACATTTTTTATCTACTTGATGAAAGTTGTAAATTATCAGGATACAAAAAGCACTGAGCTCCAAGAGAACTATAATAAATTAATTAATGTACAACAAAAATCACAAGCTGTAGGTATTTCAGATGGTATGTGAGTATCACCATAAGTTTCTAGGGCACAGAAAGAGACTTTATCAATGAATAATGATTTTTTAAAGGAAATTTTCTCTCATCACATATGCTTTACAAATGTTGTATATATTAGAGTTATAGATCATTTTATTATATTGAACACAGTAACATTAATAATTACATTCAAAGTAATGAACTTATTGGTTAATCAGCTACTTCTATACAATACTTTTGATTAAAAACACATGTGATTTTCATGCAGTTTATTGGTTTACTTTCAGCTTTAGAGTTGGAAGGTCACCCTTTCCCTGTTCCTACTGAGTGAAATTACAGAAGATTCTTCTTTCACTTCAGTAGAACCAGTATAGGGTGTAGAACTAAGAAAAAATTGAGCTTATAAAAACAAATAGTTGCTCTGGTGTACCCATCATGCCTTATATGAAATCATCACCACAATATGTTCTCAATATGGTGGAGATCACGCAATCTTGAGGCAATGTCAGTGGAGTTTTCCTCATAAAATTCTGACCCAATTCAGGAATGAAATTACAATGAAATCCACACTGTTAGCTGCTTACAGGCATTGATAAATATCAACGAGGAGTTTAAAATGTGTGCCCCGACCAGGATTTGTACCAATGGGAAATTGTACTGAAATGCAGGAGGATCTGCAACAAATTGACACATGGTGCAGGGAATGACAATTAAATCTCAATGCAGACAAGTGTAATGTGCTGTGAATACATAGAAAGGAAGATCCTTTATCATTTAGCTACAAAATAGCAGGTCAGCAGCTGGAAGCAGTTAATTCCATAAACTATCTGGGAGTAGGCATTAGGAGTGACATAAAATAGAATGATCAAATAAAGTTAATTGTCAGTCAAGCAGATGCCAGACTGAGATTCATTGGAAGAATTGTACGGAAATGCAATCGGAAAACAAAGGAAGTAGGTTACAGTATACTTTTTTCACCCACTGCTTGAATACTACTCACCAGTGTGGGATCCGTACCAGATAGGTTTGATAGAAGAGAGAGAGAAGATCCAACAGAGAGCAGCGCACTTTGGTACAGGAGCATTCACTAATCTCAAAAAGTGTTACGGAGATGATAGATAAACTTCAGTGGAAGAATGTGCAGGAGAGACGCTCAGTAGCTTGGTACAGCCTTTTGTTGAATTTTCAAGAACATACCTTCACCGAGAAGTCAAGCAGTATATTGCTCCCTCCTACCTATATCTAGTGAAGGGACCATGAGGATAAAATCAGAGAGATTAGAGCCTACACAGAGGCATACCGACAATCTTTCTTTCCACGAACAACACAAGACTGGAGTAGAAGGGAGAATCGATAGAGGTACTCAAAGTACCCTCTGCCACACACCGTCAGGTGGTTTGCGGAGTATGGATGTAGGTGTAGATGTAGATGTAGATGTCCTGCTTACATGGCAGATGCTCTGCCTGACTGAACCATCGAGGACACAGAGGATAGTGTGACTGCTGAAACTTATCTCTGGCATGCTCCCCGTGAGACCCACATTTCAAACTTACTGTCCACACACTACAGTTGTAGTAACCCTGCCCACTATACTCACTACTCAGGGCAGTCAATCTACCAGTTCTCATGAGAGTTTGAGCAATGTGAGTGCATCTGCACTGAAGAAGATCATTGGCCGGTAAACCTTATTTTATATGTAGATGGTATCTGTTCTCTCGGACATGTCCAAAAGAACAGACACCATAGGTGATCTTGCAGCTCTCGAAGAATGAAATTACTATGAAACCCAGACCATTAGCTTACAGGCATTGACAAATATCAACGGGGACAGTTGAAAATGTGTGCCTCAACTGGAACCAGAACCCGGGATCTCCTGCTTACATGGCAGGCACTCTATCCGACTGAGTCATTAAGGACACAGAGGATAGTTATGGATCGTTTTATTAGACTGAACACAGCAACATTAATAATTAAGTTGAAAGTAATAATGTTATTAGTTACTCAACTACTTTTATACATTATCTTTTGATTAAAAACAGGTGTGATTTTCATGCAATTTATTGGTTTTCTTTTAGCTTTAGAGTCCAAAGGCCACCCTTTGCCTGTTCCTACTGAGAAAAATTACAGAAGATTCTTCTTTCACTTCAGTAGAACCAGGACACAGAGGATAATGTGATTGCAGGGACTTATCTCTGGCACGCTCCTCATGAGACCCACGCTTCCAGCTTACTGTCCACACACTACAGTTGTAATTCCCCCCTGCCCACTATACCTATTAGTCATGGTTGTCCGAAAGAACCGGGCAAGGAATGTCTTCAGTGCAGATGCACTCACATTGCTCAAACTCTTACGGAAATCAGTAGATAGACTGCTGCAAGTAATGAGTATAGTGGGCAGGGGCACTACAACTGTAGTGTGTGGACAGTAAGTTGGAAGTGTGAGTCTCATGGGGAGCATGCCCAGGATAAGTCCCTGCAGTAGCACTATCCTCTGTGTCCTTGATGGCTCAGTTGGATAGAGCATTTGCCATGTAAGCAGGAGAGCCCGGGTCTGAGTCCTGATCGAGGCATACATTTTCAACTGTCCCTGTTGATATTTATCAAATCCCATAACCAGCTAATGGTTTGGATTCCATAGTAATTTCATTCTTTGAGAGCTGCAAGATCACCAATGGTATCTGTTCTTTTGGACATGTCTGAAATAACAGAGACTGTCTTCATATAAAATTCACAAATTGTTGGCCTTGCTGAATACATAGTCCACTAACAGAGTGTTGTACATGAACATAGACCTTATACAGATGGTAAAAACATAGTTATCTACAATTCACATATCTTTGAATTGGGAACAAGTTTGAAAAATTCCAAACAAATATATTATTTTCATTAACCAGAGATAATTTGACTACACAATGTGATTAATCTCAGTAGTAGTACAGTACACATAGTAAAGCATAATGCTGTTAATGGTAGGGTTTTTTGGGGTTTCCTTTAGAACATATATGCCTATAACACATGTCCTGTGCAGCTGGGGATTATCGAACTATAGAATGAAAATACCAGCTGTTGAACACTCAGAAAAAAGGTATAGATCCCATTTTCTATAGATGTTCTGAGTTGTAGATACATATGGAAGAGCATGAATGACTGTATCCTAGATACTATTTACCATAGCTCTCACAGAAACTGTCTTCCCCAAAGATAACTCTTTTATGGGTGTTTGAATTATAGTAATGAATTTTTGTACATCATTGAAGTAAAGAATATCTGCGGCTATTTTGCAAGCCAGACCCCACCTCACTCGTGAAGAATGAAACAGTCCAATGTAAGTGATGGGTTGCCTTCAGTGATGAGCAATGATGAGTGCACAGATGACTGATTGCCTTGTACACACTTCTTTCATGAAGCCTTTCACATACAGTACTTAATAGGGTCTGATGGCTCATTTTATCATGGTCAGGATAAAGTCATAGTTCCTGTTGTATCCATATGGTAATCGATTCCTTTGCACACCAGGCAGGTTGTGCAGGCAGCAAACCTCACTAAGAGGATGGTAGCTACATATCGCCTGCACAGTTTCTAGTAGTGTCATCCTGACTAACAGGTAGCGTGCCTGTCTCAGCAGTGGGCATTTTCAGCAGGCACTATTTTGCTACACCAGTTCATGTGTCCTCACTGTGTCATGCAGATATCCATTCGCTCCCAATTATTTAGGTCACTGCTGGACTGTGTGAAGTCAGTTATGCCCTACACCTCAAGTCAGCAGTATCAGCATATCAGCAGTTCTAACTAGCCACATCAGCTGTTCAGTTCAATTGCTACCAGTTGGCAGTACCAGCAGTTTCATCTCATTGATCCAGGTCAGCAAACCCAGCCCATTTCACACAGGTCTACACTAGCCACATGTCGGCCATCATACAGCAATAGTACAGGTCCTATAAAGTCACAGGTCTTCACACTGCCACCTACAATGAATATAGCATTTGTTATGTAGGCACATCACAGACAATGTCACAGAAGAGATATTTCTGTCATATATAATTGTATGGATATTCATCCAAGGACACAACTACTTCTCCTTTGAATGGAAGATATACAAAAAAATCTGTGGCACAGCCATGGAGATGCACATGACAGCCTCCTATGTAAACCCATTTATGTGCCATCTGGAGGAGACCTTCCTAGCCTCCCAAAATGCCTAACCCCTAGCCAGTTCAGGTTCAAAAATGGTTCAAATGGCTCTGAGCACTATGGGACTTAACATCTATGGTCAGTAGTCCCCTAGAACTTAGAAATACTTAAACCTAATTAACCTAAGGACATCACACACATCCATGCCCGAGGCAAGATTCGAACCTGCGACCGTAGCAGGCACGTGGTTCCGGACAGAGTGCCTAGAACCGCGAGACCACCGCGGCTGGCGGTTCAGGTTCATTGACAATATCTTCATGATCAAGACACTGTATCTTTGCTCCTTTACAACCTAAACACCTATCCCATCCACTTCACCTGGTCCTCCTCAGTCCAGCATGCCATCTTCTTGGACATTGATCTAATCCTCTCTGATGGCTCTGTTCATATCTCTGTCCACAGTAAACCCATCAGGATTTCGACAGCTGTCGCCCCTTCCACACCAAAAAATCCCTCCCATATGGCCTGGCCATGACAACCTGAAGACAGTGTATCTGCAGTGACAAGAACTCCTTTGCCCAGTGTGTTGTGGGTCTCTCAAAGGCCTTCACAGGCAGGCACTATCCCCATATTTAGTCTGCAAACAGATCTCCTATGCCATTTCCGCTCACACACCAATCCTCCCACCACCCCCCAAGAACCAGCCACAAAGGAGTGCACTCTTTGTGACCCAAAACCACCCTGAACTGGAACAACTGAACCACATTCTTTGTCAGGGCTTTGATTACCTATCATCATGCCCTGAAGTGATAGAAATCGTATGAAAGACCCTTCCCAACCCTTCTAAAATAGTGAGGGGCTGAGAGGTGGGGAGGGGAGGGGTAATGGAGCTCTTCTCTCCTCCCACCTGTATGCTGCCGTCCCTTCCCCTTCTCCACCCCTCCACAACATCCTAGTCCATCCCTATGTTATTCCTAAGCCAAACCCCTTGCCACAAAGATCATATCCTTATGGAAGACCCAGGTGCAAGCCCTGCCCAATTCACTCACTCCAGTAGTTTCTCTCCAGTCCTGTCACAGGCTTATCCTATCCCATCAGAGGCTGGGACACTTGTGAAAGCAACCATGTCATATATCAGCTCTGCTGTAATCATTACACAGTTTTTTATATTGGTGTGACTACCAACCAGCTATTCACCTGGATGAATGACCACTGCCAAACTGTTGCCAGAAGTAAAGTAGACCACCCTGAGGCACAATATGCAGCTGAATGTAGCATGCTTGATTTAAATGGTTGCTTAACTATGCAAGCCATCTGGATTCTCTCCTCCACCACCAGCTTTTCTCAACTGCACAGATGAGAATTATCCTTACAACACATTCTGCACTCCCAAAATTATGTCAGCATCACCCTATGGAAACATATTGTCTCCACACCCTCCACATATCAATTTCCACCCCATCTATCGTCTCACCTCCTCCATATTCTCAATTCCCACCTTCTTTTGTGCTGCCTCAACCAATACACCTGCCCATTTTTCCCCACTCTTCTTCTTTTTCACTCCGTTCCCCCTCCTCCTCCCCACCTCCCTGACCCACTGCCCCACACCCTCCTGATGCTGTGCCGTCAGGCATCTAATCCTTGTACACTCTGCCAGACAGCATTCTTCTTGCCCGCCACCTATATACTGCTATCCCTTCCCCTCCCTCGCCTCTCCATATTGCTGCCTCCATTCTATGTGACAGCTGTACCCTCGATGGAGCTGCCAGAGATGACAGTCATGTGCGTGTGAGGTGTGTCTGCTTGTGTGAATGAATGTGTGTGTTTCTCTTCCTTTTTTTTTTTTTTGCTGAAGGCTGTGGTCAAAAGCTAATGTGAAAGTATCTTTTAATTGTGTCTGCCTGCAACTTAGTGTGTCATCTGTACAGTAAATAGCAATCTATCTTTTCCTTATAGTGTTGATATTTAAACTTGGAATTTCCACTGCTTGAACACATTATGTATGACTTCTGAAAAATATAAACATATGAACACTTGCCAGCATTATATCCACAACTTTTCTTGCAGCTGATACTCAGCATAGAGAAGGTGTATTGCACTGCCACTGTAACAAAGAATATGGGAAAATAACATCAAAAGCATTCTTTTACAAAGTCACTGTAGAAACTCTTATCAATAAGAAATGTTTTTCACACTGATCTAAAAGCCATTTTCCTGCCAGTACTTCCTTTGCATCATATACTAATCTGATTTTATAATTAAAACGAGATGAATCGAGGTCTACAACCTTCATTCCATTGAAAAAGGCTGCTTGGACCATGTTACAACAAGATGATATTCTTACTGGATCTCAGTGTGTAGTGCATGATATAGAATAGACAATGTACTGAGTGAAATCAGAAAGTGACTATACTTTGCCTCCTGCATATGTTGCCTACCACATGGAACAACTACACTGGCATAGCTTTTCACAGCCTGTTAATCTCACTGACTTCACAGATGATACTCAACAGGTTAACCGAGTACAAGAAAGTTGTCATGTGACCAGTTCTCATTTTCATACAATTTCACATCATCACAGCAATGCTCCACACCCATTCCTTAGTCCTTTCAAACTGGGAACAGTGAAGTCAAATACATTTCTCCCGCAATGTGGAACTCACCCAGCTGGGTTACATGAGAAGAATTTCAGCTTTTCTACCACATCACACATGTTAAATGGTGTTCTATATGTCAACACTCTCTGATCACATAACCTAGCACCATACAGGCATGATCTTGGCACAAAGACATTCATCACCAAAGTTACCTCCACTTCAAACATAACAGCCACAAACAGCATTTGCTACTGCAGAGACTATTCCAGTTACCCAGGAAATAATAAATGATGCATTAAAGTCTTATGCCTTATTAAGCAGTGTTGGTAAACATATCTTCATAATTAGTGATGTGATTCAGTTACCTCTAGTCATGGGAAAATTTGACACACAAAAATCTGTCTTACTACACTGTTTGTCCATGTCACTTGACCAACATATACAACATGTGATTTATTTTGAGAACCTGAACATCAGAATGTCCTCTAAGATCTGGATTCATTTACATTAGTCGAATGGTATTCTGTGGATTATACAGTTAAGTAAATTTCCTGCACACATACAAGTCTCCATGATTTCTCATGAAGGTAATACATGACAGAACAGGTTGCTCATGGATGATCAGATTTTTGTGCTCACACAACACCACCATTACTAAAATAGTGGCAGCAATGACTTACAGCAAAGGCAGCCATAGGCCAGCTGGTGTGGCTGAGCGCTTCTAGGTGCTTCAGCCTGAAACTGCGCGACCACTAGGGTTGCAGGTTCGAATCCTGCCTTGGGAATGGATGTGTGTGATATCCTTAGGTTGCTGGCACGGTAGCTCAGCGTGTTCGGTCAGAGGGTTAGCTGCCCTCTGTAATAAAAAAAAAAAACTGAGTTAATTGATCAACAATGAACTTAAACGTATGTCTTACAACGTCCGCCCCAAGCAGATGCAGCGAACAAAACGGAACAAAAATGAGATAAAAAAAGGTTAGTTAGGTTAAAGTAGTTCTAAGTTATAGGGGACTGATGACCTCAGATGTTAAGTCCCATAGTGCTCAGAGCCATTTGACCCATTTTTTGAAAGGCAGCCATTTAGCTCCCCAACATGGCAATGAGTGGCCTGTATGGATGGATGTGACAGTGTCACCACACATCAACAACATGTAGCTCATGGGAATGAAAGACATCAGGTGTTCATGGCAGGCCAGCTCACAGCCATAAAAAATCAGAGTTGTAATTACAGCTGAGAGATGGCACATTGATGGTGGTTCTGCAAGTTCTCTGCACCTTGCTCCTGCAAAAATTCTGTGTGTGACACACTCTAAGAGCAATTACATCCCAAATGAGTGAAGCAACCTAGTTTTCCTCATATCTCCCAGAACTGTTGCAGGTGATATGTTCTTGACAAAAATAGATATCTCTATTTTCTGACTGAAACAAGCTTGGAAGTGAACACAATCCCAAAGACAGCAACTTAGTCACAAATTTCAGAATCTCTCCTATTCTCACAAGCTGCCAATGACACACTCATCCAGCTATTTGGCACAATCTTTTGAATTGTGGATTTGGGTCTACTTACACCCTTCACTTTGAAATTTACTACTACCAAGGTATATGAACCATTGCTCTGGCCTGTGTTTTTGTTGCTTTCCACCTATTTTCAGACTTTACAGATGGCAAAGTTTGCCAAACCAACAGGGGAGATACAGTGTCATGTATTCTAGGCAAACTACCCATGCATTCACTCCTGCATGTGACAGTTTTCAGCACTACAACAGCAAAATGGACACAGGATACCTACCATTCTTTGAAATCAAATCTGCCTGATACGACCAATAAATATTGAGACAGTAGCACAAAATATACAACCTTATTTGAAGAAAAGCAAGTATTACATTGATTATTAACTGACATAAAACAGTAGTTGGAAGATACAAAGCAACAATTGTTCCAAGTGAGGATAAACATGATGCGTCCTGCAGAATTGCAACTACTTCCAACCCACCATATTCATGCACTTTTGGCAGATATGGAAAAGCTACAGTGTTGGACAAATGACTGTAGTTCCTTCATAGAGGACATGAAAAAATAGCACAGTGATGCTATTCAATGCATTCAGAGCTGTATCAATCAGCTGGAGTTATCAGTGGCTGGTACTGGAGCAGAGGAACCTTGTAGTTTTTCTCAATGTTCTATGCACAAACTTGGAGGGATAGCTTCCAAGCTAATGCTGGTCAGTGATAATGATGTGACTGCAATGCTCACTTCTAATGAAGTTACCAATGGTCTGTCTTTCTTGAGCCACTCTCCAAAAATGAGAGGTATTAGAGGCAAAATCACACATGGAATCAAGATGCTGTGATCTGACTGGCAACTTGCACCTGACAAGTTATGTGCTGCCCACCAAATTTAACTTTTAACAAGAAGACAATCAGACCCCTCCCCTCCCTCTGTCCTTCCTCTCTCCCTCTCCCCTCCCCCCTCCAATGAGTTTCAACATCAATCTGCTTCCACAGAAATAATTAATCTAGCAGCAGCACTCTTGCAACAACATGTCAACTACACACCTTGTTCTTGCTATGGCTGGGATTTTCTGGCCCCAACCTATCTGAGTGAGTTCCTGTGACTGTAGGCCATACTGAATAATTGCCTGCATAAGGGCCAAATTTCGACCAACATGCTACTGACTTGGTCAATTTGTGAAGCTCTTATTCTTGAATAAATCATGCAAATTTTCTGAAATTGTAACCATTTTTTGTCTGTACACATGCATCACATCTACTGATTTCTGTCCTGTATGGATAATTTATTTGTGGTGCAACACTTTTTTATTTATTTTTTTGTCTTAGAGTGTACTAACATGTTAACCTCTTCCTGAGTTCAATATATCACTCACCACAGAGTGATGAAGAGTCAGCTTTTAAGGCTTGCAAATGGAAAGTTATCACTCACAAAACGAAAACGAAACATTATCATTAAGGTCCTGACAGAAGCTTGTAATCCAAGTAGTGTTGCATTATAGAATAATACGTGTATACTACTAGTGATAAGTGAATAGACAGTGTATCACTAGACTTTTACATTATTAAATAACTTCTATGAGAACAATATTGTACACTAGGAATAAACAGTATGAGAGAGCCCTGTGTGTGAAATCTTATGGAACTTAACTGCTAAGGTCATAAGTCCCTAAGCTTATACACTACTTAACCTAAATTATCCTAAGGACAAACACACACATCCATGCCCGAGGGAGGACTTGAACCTCTACTGGGACCAGCTGCACAGTCCATGACTGCAGCACCTTAGACCGCTCGGCTAATCCCGTGTGGCTGAGAGAGCCCTGGTTTAAACACATTGGTGTAGTATTTGGGAGGGTGGAGGGTCCATACTTCATTTGGGTCAACCTGATTAAGGTTTTCTATTCTTTCCCAAAATTATTTCAGGAAAACGCCATGATTGTTCCTGCTGTAAGGACAGGACCAACAACCTGGTCCACACTAGTCAAACTAGATCTATAAGTATGTCAATGCCTATGTAAAGGACTTGTGTTATTTTCTTCGTTGATCCATTATGGATTGTGGGATGAGAGCTAGCATGAACTTCTTGATGCAATAATTTACCAACAGCCATATGATTTGTAGAGATTTATTTTATTTTATGAACTTCTATGTGTTGCTCATAGAAGTTCATAAAATAAAATAAACCTCTACAAATCATACAGCTGTTGGTAAATTATTGCATCAAGAAGTTGTGTTATTTTGGTTGCTTTGAAATTTTAATACCATGACATGTCCAATAAGCTTGTAAAAGTGGTTCGTGGAAGAATAAAACTACTAGTACTATTACTATTACTACTGCTGCTAGTAGTGGTGGTGGTAGTAGTAATAATAATAATAATTGTGCTCACAAAATTCAATATTCATTTTGTCTTCAGTCATTATGTGGCCATCTCATAACAGAAAATGTGTTATTAGTTCCAATACTGAAGAGAGTCTATTTAATCCCCGGAGGCAGCTGTAAAAGTCACAAGGCTTCACGTATTCCTCCACAAGTTTCATGTCAGCACAGATGAATCATTTACAATTAAAGACTTAATGGACAACAAAAGTACATTGTCATTGGTGAAAAGCAATGAATGTTACAAAAGAATAAACACATTAACATACTGTTTCACATCATTGATTAAAGAATAGTTGATGGTTAGATGATTGTTTCTAATGTTGGATCAGACAACAAAACAGGGGATATGTTCATAAAGATTTTCAAAAGCAAATCTAAAAATTAACTGCAAAAAATATCAAACAAACCTTTAAAAGCAGAGTACAATATATATAGTGGGTGTAATTAAATTAACTTTACAGACATTGAGATGTGTAGCAGGGACCAGGATGGTTACCAAATCTCTTGCTTTTTTGGTGCCACTGTTTATGGTATTAAGTACATCATTCACTTCAGTTCAGTTTGTGATCTGCCCAAAGAGGTTAGTGGCTACCACTGTCTTCTTTGTTCATGCTGCACCCATTTAGAGAGGTTTGTACCTGCTGTTACACTTTTGCTGTTGGTTCATACTGTACTACTGTGTAGTAGTAATCATTAAATATAGGAAAGACAGTAAGCAGTACATACATTAATGTGTTGCTGTTGATCATGGTGAACTACATACTTGCAGGATATCAAAATGGTGTAACTGCACAGTAAAGCTCGGTGGAATGGGAAGGGGGCTTCTTAGTTGCATGCAGAGCATTTTCAACACCACTTTCAAACTCCATCTTTGCTACAGTGTACCAGCAGGATTTAGAGACAGGTATTCACCACCATCAGGGTTGACTTTGGCGCTCCGTATCAGCAGTGCACACCTGTGTTTGAAGAGGCTGTACCTCATGCAATGTGTACCAGAAACGTAGCATGTTGGCTGAATGTTGATACCAAACTGTGTGGCATGTTCTACATAAGCAGCAGCTACACTTATGCCACCCCCAGATGGTATAGGAAAATCAGCCATGGGATTTCGGGTCATGAGCCCACTTCTGCAGCTGGTTCTTGCACCACTGTGTGAGCTAATGAAAACGCACCTCATGTTGCAACCCTCCCCCCCTCCCCCGCTCCCAAGAGTTTCAGGAACAACACGGCATGAACATCTGGATGTGGGATTGGCCCATACCTCCTTCCACTATCTCATTGGTGCTGCATATTTGTAATTCCTTGACAGTGTACTGCATGGGCTCTTGGAAGATTTACCACTGCATGTGAGTCAAAATATATGGTTCTGGCATGCTGACACACTATCTCATTTTTCATGTCCAGTCTGAGATCACCTGGACCAACAATTTGGACAATATTGGATAGGTTATGGTGGCCAAGTTGCTTGGCCTGCATGTTCTCATAACTTGAACCCGCTAGACTATTACTTGTGCGGTCACATGAAATCCTTGTTTTATGAGGTTCCTGTGAAAAATGGTTCAAATGGCTCTGAGCACTATGGGACTCAACTGCTGTGGTCATTAGTCCCCTAGAACTTAGAACTACTTAAACCTAACTAACCTAAGGACATCACACACATCCATGCCCGAGGCAGGATTCGAACCTGCGACCGTAGCAGTCGCACGGTTCCGGACTGCGCGCCTAGAACCGCGAGACCACCGCGGCCGGCGAGGTTCCTGTGACATCGAAGTAAATCTACTGGCATGGATTATGACTGCAGTGTATGCTGGAGGACCAGAGGCTGGTGATCATGTGTACCAGAACATGGTATGGGGATACTGTTACTTCTTGTAACTGGACCCAGATGACAAGCAGCAGTGGTCAGAGAGCAACATGTGTTCCAGTATTTTGTGTGAAGTGAAAAAATGGTTCATTTCTGGACATGAGTTCCTCTACTTAACTTAATCACCTACGTCCCCACTACAAGTCCTCAAAGACTGTAAAGAGAATTTAGCTACATCACCTATATACAGGGTGATTCAAAAAGAAAGAACAAATTTCATTTGTTTATTATAGACAAACTGTGAAAGACAATAACACGTAGCACGCGTCAGTGGGTAGAGGAAGATTCTGTTTTATTTTTGCACAGACGCTATACTCTGCAGTCAACATGGATTGCTCAATAAACATCAAAATGGTAGTCCATTTCATTCCACATATATATCAACAGGTTCCTGATTATTGAATTGACAGCTTCAACTATTCAGTTTATGAGTATCTGTCATAAGTGTGACAGAGACTCTTTTTTGTACCCCCACAGGAAATAATCACAAGGTATGGTGTCTGGTGACCTGGGAGGACAGAAACAATGAACAAGGTCTTGTTGTTCACCTCTTCCAGTCCACCATTGTCAGATAGTTTTATTAAGATAACACTGCATTTTAAGGTGAAAGTGTGGTTGGGGTGCCATTACGCATGAAAATGAAATCACAGAAATATTTTACGCTGGTCATAAACCTGCTTACGCAGAGGTGGTTTCTTGCTGAATCAACAGTGAATGCACATTGTTCTTGTGACTTTGAGCAAGTTTAAAAACACAAAATTATTTCTCTTGTGGTGTAATCACTATGTTGCTAAAAATGAACAACAGTGCAGCTGTGCAAAAGCTTTGCACCTCTCTCTGTTCAGTGCTACCAAGTGACATTTGCAATTTGTTTCTAACTTTTGTAGTTTGTCTGTAATAAACAACTGAAATCTGTTCTTTCATTTTGAATCATCCTGTATCTCTCTCTCTCTTTCTCTCTATCTCTCTCAGAGTTCCCCTTTCTCTTGCCTGCATAAACCAAATGAAAAGTGCTTCATCCACATTATCATACTGGGACTGTTACAAAGTCTGCCAAATTTAGGGTGTTTTTCCCAAAGACATTGCACAGGACTGTTAAAGCTTCACTCGATTCTTCTTCCAATGAAAAATGGTTGCTTTACCAGCACCCAGTTCCGTTGCCAGTTTAGATGCATTCTTACCATTGTCTATCCACTTCAAAGCATTAAGTTTTTCTTGGAGAGTTAGCATTGTATGTTTCCATTTACTCATGACAAAAATACGTACACCACTACAATACAACTGTTATGCATGCCAGCAATCAATAACTAACATAACCAAGCGCTTTGCGAACCAACTGGCAGTGCACCTCAGACACTACGAAGGTCTCAACAATGCACAACAACAGGTGCAGGGAGTGAGAGTGAGCCATTGTTCCCGCACTTGTTCCCATTTTTCACCATGGTTTACCTACTTATCAGCTTGGCATACTTCGTTCTAGAAACTCGCCACTGTAATTTCGGCTAATCTGAGCAAATTGGTAATCCAAACAAAGTCCGGTTCTTACCAAGTACAGTCTTCCCTGAAGGCTAGAAAATAATTGAACTGAGCTAATGACATTCATGGCATTTCTCCTCATACACCATCTTGAAGTTTCGGCATGAACCTGTGTGATCCTTTACTATGCTGTTTATGACACACACTGACATGATTCCCAAAAGAATTTTGGTGGAGTATTGGATTTTTAGCTTGAAATATGATTACAATCACTTATCACTTTTTTTCTAATTCTTAGAGCTGACATGCAGCAGCCTCTTGTGCCATAACTGAGCTAAATCAAATAACACACAATTTCTGTGTTCAATGCTTTACATATGAAACATTCTATTACACTAATTTTAAACTTTTGCATCAACTGTTCTCAATCTGTTACTGGTTCCCAATCTTCTTCTTGTTAAATGTTATCTGAGGCTTTAATCTCTACTGGTTCCAGTGAAAAATAGTGTTTTCCTCAAACATGGCATACATTACGTACCATCGGATGTGTTACATACCCATGCACCATATGTAGGTTCTTTCAACTTGATTGATTGAATATCTCCCATATGGTCAGTAATTTCAGACTTCAGCAATAATTTATCTGTTGAAATCCATTTCTTGTGTATATCACTTGTTTTCTTGCACTAGTTTCTGCAAGCTACATGTTGTCACAACCTTTAGCTAAAAAATTTCTGATTTATGCACTTAAAGCTGATGTCTAGGTTTGCAAACCTTGATAATTTAAATAGCCTTTCTTGCATTCAGACTTATAATAGCCTTTTTATGACAGAACTGAATTTTAATAACAACCTTATACAATGTTTCTTGCTAAAATTGCTTTATCAAAGATTAAATTTATAATTTGCGAGACAAAATTTAACAATAGGGAATGATTTCATTAATTGGCATAATCATGGATCTTCTTTCAGCAGGCACATGTTCCAAACCATGACAAATAAACAATATGTCACTTGGAACAAGTTGGTATTTAACCATGTTCACTGCTAAATTCTGGTGCACCGATCTTGATAAAAGTTAAACAAGGGAGTTGATCATAGTCAAATTTGACCATGCCTTTTGTTTGGTTTTCTCAAGATGTCCAGGGTTTATAAGTATATGGTACCAAAATTATGGCACATTTTGTTGTGTTGACCCTCCAGACTCAAGGCATCATGTACCATTCATGATACTTGATATGAACCTAGAAAATTTATTAAGTTATGAATAAAACTTACCAGGAGTAGAAATAAATTGTGCCTCCTCAAGTGAGCACATTGCCTGTTTGTCTCTATCAAGGGGATCTCACGAAAATCTCATTTTTTAAAAAAACTTTTTATGTTTATGGTACACAAAGTTCTAAAACACAGATATACGTCTTCCAAAGCAGTTCAAAGAAACTCTCAAAAGTTTTTGAGAAAATTGACTTCTAAGATTTCTGACCATATTTAACATGCTAAAATAAGGAAGATCTTTCTTTCCAACAGGCACTGTGGCTCTGCAGTAATGTGCTTGCTCACTGCATTAGAAGCTTAGGTTCAGTTCCCAGTGAATTATAATTTTTAAACCACAATTCATGTTCTAGGAACATTTACATGAAGCGTAAAATACTAAAAGTTTAAAAAAAACCTCTTTTATAGCTTTGTAAGTATTCAGTCTTAACTACCAATTTTTTATAAAAGATTGGTAATTAAAAATATTTATTGCAACGAAAACAGGATTTTTGTGTGCAGTTTATAGTTAGCAATAAGGAGACATGCATTTTTCATAAAATGACTATTAGGTGTGTTAATTGCCATATATTTGATGAATTTTGTACTTAAATGACATAGGTATTCAAACTGAATGGGGAAAAATTTATGACCAAAATGCGACTGTACATACCTTCTTTTATGCTACAGCCATCAGTCCCTTTATTTTCAAGATCTGATGCATTCCCAAACCCAATTTGAGAAGCATATCTACCTTGTACTTAAAAAAATTTGGTATTTTTCTTTTATTTTACATTTTGGCAAACACAAATGAATGGCCTAGTAATGAGTTATAAACAATCTTCGCTTGTTGACAAAAAAGAGAACATCTGACAATGACATCACCTACCAGTGATTGTCATGAAAATGCATGTATACAGGCAGCTGTGTGCAATCTCACATCTTTATGAAAGTTTTTGTATCTCCATGGTGCCTTCCATTGCAATACGTGGAGTTAACCAAGGTAAAGAGTATGGTTGGCTCAGGACAGTTTACTGACCGATGATCAACATTGGTGCACTGCAGAGACACTTTAAATGTGATTTACATTTAACCATGATCACAGGACCTTGGTGCCTGGCAGAGAGTTCACTGAACCACCTTCACAATTCTCTATTATTCCAATCTCGTATAGTGCACGGAAAGAATGAAAAGCTATATCTTTCCATACAAGCTCTGATTTCCCTTATTTTATTGTGGTGATCATTTTTTTCTATGTAGGTTGGTGTCAACAAAATATTTTCGCACTCAGAGGAGGAAGTTGGAGACTGGAATTTTGTGAGAAGATTCTGTCGCAACGAAAAACGCCTTTCTTTTAATGATGTCCAGCCAGAAACCTGTATCATTTCAGTGACACTCTGTCCCATATTCCACGATAATACATAATGTGCTGCCCTTCTTTGAACATTTTCAATGTACTCCGTCAGTCCTATCTGGTAAGGATCCCACACTGTGCAGCAGTAGTGTAAGCAGTCTCCTTGGTAGATCTGTCACATTTTCTAAGTGTCCTGCCAATAAAATGCAGTCTTTGGTTAGCCTTCCCCACAACATTTTCTATGTGTTCCAATTTAAGTTGTTCGTAAGTGTAATTCCTAGGCATTTAGTTGAATTTATGGCCTATAGATTTGACTGATTTATTGTGTAACTGAATTGCAATGAATTCCTTTTAGCACTTGTGTGTATGACCTCGTGTTTTGTTATTTAGGATCAACTGCCAATTTTTGCACCATTCAGATCTGATGACTTTTTTAGTTGATAAATGACAACATCAGCTGCAAACAACCTAAGATGGTTGCTCAGGCTGTCTTCCATATCAATTATATAGATAAGGAACAGCAAAGGGCCTATACCACTACCTTGCAGAATGCCATAAATCACTTCTGGTTTACTTGATGACTTTCCATCAATTACTATTAACTGTGACCTCTCTGACAGGAAGTCACAAATCCCGTCACATAATTGAGATGATATTCCATACGCACGCAATTCCACTACAAGCCACTTGTGTAGCACAGTGTCAAAAGCCTTCTGGAAATCCAAAAATACAGAATTAATCTGAAATCTCTTGTCAATAGCACCAACAGTTCATGTGAATAAAGAACTAGTTGTGTTTCACAAGAATGGTGTTTTCTAAACTCAAGTTGACTGTGTGTCAATAGATCATTTTCTTCAAGGTAATTCATTGTGTTTGAACACAATATATGGTCCAGAATCCTGCTGCATATTGACGTTAATGAAATGGGCCTGTAAGGAAGTGGATTACTCCTACTACCTTTCTTGGATATTGGTGTGACCTGTGCAACTTTCTGCTCTTTGGGTACGGATCTTTTGTCAAGCAAACAGTTGTATATGATTGTTAAGTATGGAGCTAATGCATCATTATACTCTGAAAGGAACCTAACTGGTATACAGTTGGGACCAGAAGACCTGCTTTCATCATGTGATTTAAGTTGCTTCACTACTCTGATGACATTTACTTCTACATTACTCATGTTGGCAGCTGTTCTTGATTCGAATTCTGGAATATTTACTCCGGCTTCTTTTGTGTAGGGAATTTCTGAAGGCTGTGTTTAGTAACTCTGCTTTGGCAGCACTGTTTTCAATAGTATCTCTATTGCTATCTTGCAGAGAAGGCATTGATTGTTTCTTGCCGCTAACATACTTCATATACGACCAAGTGAAAACACACCACCTGTTCATCTCATGTAATGCTAGTGGGGCCATTTAGATTAATGTTTCCTTTTAATGGATGTATTACTTTGAGTGTTATATTCCCTCACTCCATAAGACACTGGAGTTGTCAGAATTAAAACAGGTAAGTGAAAGAGTGTCTGATGAATAGTAACTGTATGCTCCCACATTCCCATCCCTTTCATGTCAGACGTTGACAATGAGAAACTCAGGCCACTTTGATGCTTAATTTTGACAGGATTTATATGATGAGTCACGCAAATGAAGAAAGAGAATTACTTTTAAGGTTTTCCAAAAACTAGTTAATGTAATGATAGTACCTTGACTGTAAATTCATAAGTGATTCATTTATACATCATGTTCCCTACACCTCATCATGAGGTACTGAGTCATAGTATTATCTCAACACAAAAAATGAGGTTGTTTGCATCACTGAGAAAGTACTTATCATGGCGTAGAAGTGGGTGGCTGAACTGATCATTTGTTCTGAAATTTTTTGACAGCCAAAAACACAATTTTCTTGGTTCCATAGGACTGCAGTATATACATATTCACAAATTCATCGATGTAACAAATGAGCAGCTAATTGTGTAGTGACTGCATCTTAAATTATGACAAATATGTTGGTGAGGACAACCAATAAAATGTTTGTTATGAAGAAAGAAGCCACTCATCAGACTTCTTCTCACCATGAATTGAATAATAAAACTGTAGTAAAAAATGGTGCAAAGTTATGCTTAGATATGAAAACAAATTTTGCCCTGACATTTATAGGAGGAATATCAATCAGTGTAGTTACAGCTGCTGCTGTGTATGAGGCTGTGGCATCCAAAAGTAAGTCCAGGTATCATTGTTCTTTTCCTGTGTCAGAAGACAAAAATGGCAGTGTTCCTTTGTAATCCCAAGAAAAATTGTATGTAGAAATGATCTGAACTGTATTTGGAAGGAATACAGATGTACATGGAATGAAATCAATAATATGTTGAAGCTAACACATTAATTTAACACTTATGAGTATGGACATTTGATGCATGAATATAATTCCTTTCATATTAGATATTTTATATGGAATTTTACAAATGAGTTAGACAACACATCTGTTATAAACTGTTCATCCACTGCCAGTGTACATATCAATTTTGTAGAAACTTCTTGCAGCACTAGAACAATTTTCATGTTTGGAAAAATATCATGTGCTAATAGTCTATGACAAATGTTTGATTATTAGTGTTAGTAGTTTACTTTCTTATGTGCGAAGATAGCATGTTGCCACACAGATGTTGCAATAGTACACAGCTTCAATGGGCTAAATGATTCATAATTTTGATGAATGATACATGGCATATGGTGCATATAAAAACCCTTGTTATACTAAAAAATGGAGCGGTTATGTGGTGCGTATAAAATGCTTGTTATATGATACTTAAAAATGCTGCAAATTATCACTACATATTATCACACAGAATTCAGAATTAATTATCAGTTATAAATGCAGGGCCACTTCACAATGAAAGCAAGTTTATTGAGCACATCCAAAAGTAGACATAGAACTAAACTACCTATTTCAGCAGAGAGTGCTCCTATTCATACATACATATGATATAAAAATATATTCAGTATTTGATAAACAATAAGATGCCACAACCTTCTAGAAGTAATAAACGTTAAATAATAAATAACTGCAGTAGATGGGCATCAGACTGGTGATACACATCACCAGCCAGCAACTATAAGCATTATGCCACACCATTTGACTGTATGTGGCAATATTTAGCATAAAAACCGATATTTTGAGAAAGGTACCAGTTTTCCATTGCATTACCTGATCATTTAAGGTACAGCAAAGAATATTTGGAGAAGTTCCATTTGAGATGTGATATGTTTCTTATTAAAAACACAAACAATCATCCTCTGGATTTTACTTAATGTTGTGACCAAACCATGGTAACTGAAAGTACCACCAATGAGAATTAGTTGAATAAGTATTCAGTCAGCTCATGTAGAATTTGCCAATAAATATATAGAAAACTAAAAGTGAATGTCTCAAAACAAATGATGCACAAACATCAAATTAATAGAATCCATTGGTAGGGCACCAAAGGCAATGATTCAAAGCACCATACTGTGGACAGTGTGGAAACTAAATATAGTCTGTATAGCTGTTGAACCTGCAACAACGTATTTGACATACTAAAAGAATGTTACATTGCTTCAGAATCATATTACATTATTATATATTATAGACATATCAGAATGACATTGAGAAGTGCAGTCAGTACACTTAACTGAACCTCAGTGAAGTCTTATTGTGGGCCTGCTATAGACTGGATGACTGTTCCAAAGAATGGCTCAGTGAGCTGGAAGTGAAGCATCAATTGAGTATCAATGTTGATAGCGATAGTCCAATAAAGCAAATTCCAATTTTCTTGGTTCCTTAGGACTGCAGTATATATATTCACAGATTCATTGATGTAACAAATGAGCAGCCACTGCTAATTGTGTAGTGACTGCATCTTAAATTATGACAAATATGTTGGCGAGGACAACCAATAAAATTTTTGTTACGAAGAAAGAAGCCACTCATCAGACTTTTTCTCACATCTCTTCACCATGAACTGAATAATGAAACTGTAGTAAAAAATGGTGCAAAGTTATGCTTAGATACGAAAACAAATTTTGCCCTGACATTTATAGGAGGAATATCAATCAGTATAGTTACAGCTGCTGCTGTGTATGAGGCTGTGGCATCCAAAAATAAGTCCAGATATCATTGTATGGAATGGCAATGCCTATAAAAACTGTATATCTCTGATTTTTTCTAAGGCACTAAAAATGCAAAAGATACCATATCACCATCTAGTGCTTTCTGTTGCCACTCCTGCAAATTGAAGGATATTTGTCCTTCCAGAGGAAGAACGCATTTTTTTGTTGCCATACACTGTCCGCAAGATGCTTGTCAATACTGCTGGCCAACAGGATTACCAAGTATGTCCTACACTGAGCACTTATGGGATGGAGTCTGGTTCAATGCAATTATTGGTGACATTCCTTGATCGCAGGTCAAGGACATATTACATTTCCTTCAACAGACTTAGATATCAGCATTTCTGGACATTCACACAAATGAAATAATGCTAAAACTGAACTTTGATTTGATATACCACAAAAAATAACACATTAAATATTAAACTTCAAACTTCTTTCAGTAGTATTTGCTTCTGTTAATATCCTTATGGGATCTACAAAAATAATGCATTAATGGAATTCAGGAATCTGTGAGCCACTACATACATCTTCCATTTGATAACTGTTTTGTTTTTAAAAATATATCCATTTTTTGTAACCTATGATACATGTGTTTTCCAGCAGGAAATGGATGGTGTTGGGTTGCTTTGTTATTACTAAGTGATGTATGGTAATTTTCTGTGGCCATTTGAGAAATAACAAGTTGGAATAACAGCATCTGTTATGGCTTCAATTCCTGATAATGAATAAAACTTTTATTCTTTCTGATCTTTGTCTGATTTGGATACAATTACTTACATAGTTTACATGTGGTATGCACATGAATGATTCAAAATGTTATCTAGATAGAGTTTCATTTGGGTTCAAATACTGACAAAGAGATAGAGGGGCTGGCCAGTATTTACCTCAGCTCAGTACAGCCGATAGACACACAAAAAACAACCGAAAATTTACATTCCTAGCTTTCGGAATAAATGTTCCTTCATCAGGAAGGAGAGAGGGGAAGGAAAGGGAAGAAGGGAAAGTGGATTTCGTTACTCACAACCCAGGTTATTAAGCAACACGGAAAGGAAAACAGATAGGGTAGCAAGGATGGAGGCATGATTGTCAGAGGGAAGCCAAAGATATTCTACTGTAAATACTGTGCCAGCTTCAAACCAAAGAGGATGCACACAGAAGGAAAGAGGTATATAGTATAAAGATAAACACAACTATGTAGGATGAAAAGATGCATGAATGGCTAAAGAGGAAAGGGAAAGAGGAGAAGACTGAAGAGTAAATGGGAATGAGGTTCTTTAACGTAAGTTCAATCCAGGGGGATGGCGGGATGAAAGGATGTCTTGGAGTGCAAGTTCCCGTCTCCGCAATTCAGAGGGACTGGTGTTGGGTGGGAGAAGCCAAATGGCACATACGGTTCAGCAGGTTCCTAGGTCCCTAGAATTATGCTGGAGGGGATGCTTCACTACTGGGTATTGGACATCTCCTAGGTGGACTATTCGTCTGTGTCCGTTCATGCGCTCAGCCAGTTTAGTTGTGGTCATACCGATGTAAAAGGCTGTGCAGTGCAGGCATGTCAGCTGATAAATGAGATGTGTAGTTTCACACGTGGCCCTGCCTTGAATTGTGAATGTTTTACCAGTAGCAGTGCTGGAGTAGGTGGTTGTGGGGCGATGCATGGGGCAGGTTTTTGCAGCGGGGTCGGTTACAGGGGTAGGAACTGCTGGGTAGAGAAGATAGTCTGGGAATATTATAGGGTTTAACAAGGATGTTACAGAGGTTAGGGGGGCGACGAAAGGCAACTATGGGTGATGTGGGGAGAATTTTGTCAAGGGATGATCTCATTTCCGGGGTTGACTTGGGAAAGTCATATCCCTGGCAGAGTAATTTGTTGATGTATTTGAGGCCAGGATAATATTGGGTGACAAGGGGGATGCTTCTGTGTGGTCTGGGGGTAGGAACATTGTTGTTGGACGGGGAGGAATGTATTGCTTGGGAGATCTGTTTGTGGACAAGGTCTACAGGATAGTTGCGGGAGAGGAAAGAACTGGTTAGGTTATTGGTGTAATTGTTGAAGGATTCATCACTGGAGCAGATACGTTTGCCATGAATACCTAGGCTGTAGGGAAGGGAGCGTTTGATGTGGAATGGATGGCAGCTATCAAAGTGAAGGTACTGTTGTTTGTTTGTGGGTTTGATATGGACAGAGGTGTGGATGTGAGCTTCAACAAGATGAAGGTCAACATCCAGGAAGGTGGCTTGGGTTTTGGAGAAGGACCAGGTGAAATTCAGATTCGAAAAGGAGTTGAGGCTATGGAAGAAATTAAGGAGTGTTTCTTCACCATGAGTCCAGACCACAAAGATGTCATCTATAAACCTATACCAGGCCAGGGGAAGCAGCTGTTGGATCTTCAGGAAAGCCTCCTCCATGCGGCCCATGAAGAGGTTGGCGTAGGACGGAGCCATCCTGGTTCCCATGGCCGTTCCCCTGATTTGTTTGTAGGTCTGGCCTTCAAAAGTGAAGTAATTATGGGTGAGGATGAAGTTGGTCTTAAGGATTTGCTGTGAAAAGAGTCAAGTGCAAGATATACACATAGTCTGCGATGTGTATGTGCTAGTTGACATGCCGTCTGTTCGATGAGAGTCACAGCAGATGGGTGTTGCATGCAGAAATGGTTTTGTGCCTCAGCACAACATTATTTGGATCACAGTTTTCTGAAACACTGTCCAAGTATTGACAGCATCTTAACAAGTCAGCAAGACAAAATGATTAAGTGTAGCAGAGAACACTGTCACAGCAAATATATCAATCTGTAGTTAACCATCAAAGGATATTATCTTTTGTATTTTTGTTAGATTTCAATCTTTTCAATTACACTTTTATTGAACAAATTTTTTAGCACAAAGTGGCATATACACTCAGCAGCCAGAATATTAAGACCACTGACCTACTATTGATATACACCCATCCAGGCAATAGCAGTGTCACCCAGCGAGGAATGACTGTTAGTCAGACACATGCATGGTGCATGTAGTATCAGTGAGCCTGCTGTCCATGTGTAGAATGGGGAAGGCACATGACCTAACTGAGTTTGACCAAAGGCAGTTTGTGATGGCCCAAAGGCTCAGCATGATCATTTTGGAAACTGCATGACTTGCCAGGTGTTTAAGGACTGTTGTCATGAGTCACTTCAGTACATGGTGAAACTAAGGTGAAACCGTGTCCATATGTCATGGGGTTACAGATGTCAGACGTTGTAGGCTATGCAGACTGGTGAAAAAGGACAGGTGGTAAACAGTGGCAAAACTAACATTACATATCATGCCAGACAGAGTAAAAGTGTGTGTGAACACACAGTGCATCAAACACCTCTTTGGGTGTCTACACCTGATGCCAATGGCCCATGCACGTGCCAATATTAACAGCACAACATTGGCAGCTACAACTGAAATCAGCATGTGACCATTGGAACTGGACATTTGTGCAGTGGCAGAGCATTGCATGGTATAATGAATCTGGATACCTTCTTCATCATGCTAACAGGAAGGCACAAATCTGTCATCTTTCAGGGGAACAGCTCTTTGACACCTGTACTGCAGGATGGAGACAAGTTGGCAGCAGCTCCATTATGTTCATGGGCATGCATCGATTCTCACCAATAAAGTTTTAGAGTTTACCTCAAAAACTTTAGGACTCAGTCAAAAAACATTAATAAGGAAAGGGGTGCTACTTCAAGACTTACAAAACACCTAAGTTAACAGTGTGGAAGAAAGCCCCTGTGAGAAAAAACTGTGTTTTTAAGTACTCCTGGAAAGAAAAAAAAGCAGCCTCATCCTGTTACAGATATTGATTCTTTCCAATCCAATGCAATTTGTTGGCACATATACAGATATTGCAGAAGGAAAGAATACCCCACAATAACGAAGTTACTAACTTCTTTAAGAGAAAGTGAACTTTTCTCAGAGGTGAAAATGACACTTAAGATGCTGTTAAAAAGTGTGAGCTTCCATTTTAAAATGATAGATGTACAAAAAATGTTACTTGAAAAAGCTCATGTCATTGCAGCTCATACCATTTTCTTACACAAAATTGTAGGAAAGGACATACACTCAGTCATATGGTTGGAAAAAACCTGAGTCAACACTGGAGAATCAGATTAGAAATGTTGGGCGGATGATACTCTGAATAGCAGCAGTCATCAGCCAACTGGAAGAAGATCCAGATTAATTGTGGCCCATGCAGGATCTTCAAATGGCTTTATGCTTGTAGGAATTTTAGTTTTTTGATCAAGAAAAACCGGTGACTATCATGAGGATATGGACCACTCACCGTTTATGCAGAAGTTGTTGCTCCAATTTGGTCTTCCGACATTGTTTCTGATGCGCAATGCACCATACCACTCTGTGATTTTAGATAAAACTCACACCACTAGTGACTGCAAAGAAACTATGGTGCAGTGGTTGCAAGTGAGAGACATTGCTGCGGACATAAGCATGAGAAAGCTGTCATTGTACTTGGTCGAAAAACAAAATAAGCCTATGATGCCTAAATATGTCGTGGATGAAATTGCAAGCAAACAGGGTCACTTGGTAATTAGGCTACTGCCTTATCACTGCCATTTTAATCCAAGTAAATTGGTTTGGAGTGAAGTCAAGGTGTACATTAGAAGTAACAATAAGACTTTTACTATAACAGAAGTGGAAAGGCTGCCACATAAAGATCTTGCTACCTCATGGAGGTAGAAAGTAGACCATGTTGCTTAACTCATAAGAGAAACACAAGCTATAGAAAAAGAACAATTAATGATTTCTCTTAATGATGATGCTTATGATGAAAACAATGGTTTTGGTGCCAATTCTGATGATAGTGAAGGAGAACTGGATGTAATTGCGTCACTGACCTTGTAAATTGGTGAGTGTAAATTATTCAGAATTAATTCTTTTTCTCTGCAATTGAGTAGGCTATGCGTGTTTTGCTTTATTTCTCTCCAAGAGTGTCGATAGTGCATTCTTTTGCATGCTTAACATTACATTATTATACGACGCTTTACATGCAGCTATTACGGTAACAATTTGGAATGATGTTTCATAGATACTGTCATTAACTTTTGGGTGTTGTTATTTCCCAGTCTCAATCATCATCCTCTCTGCTGTTAGAAAAAAACTTATGTACAAATGGCGATTGTAGCTTACATTTACAAAACGTACTTTGGAGTTGTGGATGTGTTCGGTGGCAGCTATTGCAACCTCGCAATAGTAGTATAGCCAACTACACGTGAACTGTCAAGTGACATGTTTCACGAGCCTGGATATAGCAGTATTTCAAATGATTATGTAGTTATGAAATAACAACTTATTCAGAGGCTAGTCCTTAAATACTCAGACATTATCCCAAATAGACTGTCTGAGACCAGTAAGTAGAAGTCCTGGTCAAGTGAGTAAATGAGCAACACCTACATTGAGTATACTCTTACTAATTAATCATGTAACAACAATGTCCAACCTGTCAGCAAAAATGTGTGTATTGATATCCACAAAAACTCAGTTAGTTTGGTACTTAAGAACTTGCACATGATTTCTGAAATACAAGCTTGTGAATATTATGACTGAATTTTGACATAGTTGTTATGAGGGTCAGACCATAACCATCACCAGAACAACAGATTGTTGTGCATAGTGACAGTGTTCTCTGCTACACTTAATCATTTTGTCTTGTTGACTTGTTAAAATTCTGTCAATACTTGGACAGTGTTTTATAAAACTGTGATCCAAATAATGTTGTGCTGAGGCACAAAACCATTTCTGCATGCAACACCCATCTGCTGTGACTCTCATCGAGCAGACAACATGTCAACTAGCACATACACATCGCAAACTATGTGTATATCTTGCACTTGACTCTTTTCACAGCAAATCCTTAAGACAAATTTTCATACAAAATGAAAAAGATTTTATGTTCCTTGTATGTAATTTGGTATTAAAATTATTAGAAAACTTTTAGAAATATGTTAAGAAAAGGTGTTTTATGTAAAGATTGGCATATAATATAACTCTGTATTAAAAGTTGCCTTAAGGATTTATGGTAAAAATGTTTTTAAATTATGTGATTTGGGCACTGACCATGTTCTAGTACATAATGGCATTTTGACATTAGTCATCTAAGATGAATATAACATGAACATGAACGTTGTAGCACAGGCATGTGTAAGAGTGAGTTGGTAATGCCAGATCATCAGCTCAGTTTAAGAACACCTGCAATCTGACATGGTGTAATAGTTGTACATTGGTTATACATTGAAGTGAAAAAAACTGGTATAGGCATGTGTATTCAAATACAGAGATATTCAAACAGGCAGAATACGGTGCTGTGGTCGGCAATGCCTGTATACAACAACAAGTGTCTGGCACAGTTGTTAGATCAGTTACTGCTACTACAATGGCAGGTTACCAAGATTTAAGCGAGTTTAAACATGGTGTTATAGTGGGCACATGAGTGATGGGGCACAGCCTCTCCAAGGAAAAGATGAAGTGGGGATTTTCCCATATAACCATTTCACGAGTGTACCGTGAATATCAGGAACCCAGTAAAACATCAAATCTCCAACATCGCTGAAGAAGGAAAAAGATCCTGCAAGAACAGGACCAACAACAACTGAAGAGAATAGTTGAACATGATGTGACTCTTCCACAAATTGCTGCAGATTTCAATGCTGGGCAATCAACAAGTGTCAGTGTGTGAACCAGTCAACAAAACATAATTGATATGGGCTTTTGGAGCCAAAGGCAGATGGAGGTGTACGGCTGTGCAGACAACCTCATGAATCTGTGGACCATGCATGTCAGCAGGGGACTGTTGAAGCTGTTGGAGGCTCTGTAATGGTGTGGAGCATGTGCAGTTGGAGTGATATCGGACCCCTGTTGAGATATGAATCTGACATGTGACACATATGTGAGCACACTGTCTGATCACCTGCATCCATTCATGTCTATTGTGCACATGTGGGATGCCTTGCTGTTCAGAAGAGATCTCCATCCCCTCGTACTCTTATGGATCTATGGACAGCCCTGCAGGATTCATGGTGTCTGTTCCCTCTAGCACTATGCCAGACATAGGCATCCGGTGACGAGATGCCAACTAAACCTCGAGTGATGTGTTGTCTTTGATAATCTCATATAAACATTGTAACTGACAACAAAAGTACAAATATTAAGTAGCTCCATTGTCGGTAGGCAATGTATTCTTCATGAAATATCATATCTGTGCTTATAGATATCAAGCTATTACAGTATGAGCTAAAATAAACTTACATATGATACCATTAGTTGTACATAGAGAGCTTCTAAGTGGTTATATGTTGTCATATTGGTTAAGATTTTATACAAAGGAAAATTGGTATGGAATTATTAAAAATGTTTGTAAAATGTTTTGAAAAATTTTCTTAAGCGATGTCAAAAGATGTATGCATAAATTATGTTTTATGACTGTTGCACATGATTTTACAGATTTTTTTAACGTAGAATACTTACATTGCTTATACACCACGATAATAATTTAGGCATATGTAATTATATGGAGCAGTAAATAAAAGCTTTAATCTAATGTGAGATGACAGTATCGATTTGTCCTACCGCTGTACCACCTGATGTACTTATGTGTCATGAAGATAGTTTACGCCAGGTTCTGTCAGTTGGAAAGTGGTGATTAATGTGAGCACTTGTAATCAGTGGAATAATATGTGAGCACATAGCTGTTATTTTAAAACTGACATGCCGACTGCAAGTATAGCTTCTGATACCAACATGGACATACATAGTATGGCACCACTTACTGCACTGAAGGAGAAGATTACATAACAATGTAAACATAGGTATGTTGCTATTCCATCTATTGCAAATTTTGGATTAATTATGTGTGCTGTTGTGTTAGTTTCTATATCCTAACATTTTCAGTCTCATATGTTGTAGGTCAGAATATGGCAACGGAGAAGTGCCTAAACCAGTCATCTGTAAATGACTTTCGTGATCTTGGCAGTTACAATTTGGTCAGTGTTCATTATCTTACCAAGTTAAGATACTGGTCATTGCCACAACAACAGCACCTCATGGATAATAAATCTGTGAAACAGTGAATCTAAAATTGTGATGTTGTATATGCTATATTATTAAGCAAACATCACCAAGTATTCATTAATAAGTCAGTTTCACAACTACAGAGTGGTTTGCTACCAAACAGGTAGAGAGATAAGAGATGACAAAAACCAGGTTAGTCATCTTCCACACTGTCCTGCAGTAAGGAGTATCTTCATTCATGGTGCTGTATATTACTTTTCACTTATTAGTCTTCACAGCACTGACAATGGCTTATGCCAGTAAATTATCCTAACTGCTCTCTGCTGCAAACAGGACATTATAACCACATTGGTTGAAGGTGTCACTACTTGTATCTGTGCCATTTTGAAGATACAAGAATGATGTGTTTTAAGGTAGGATGAGTTGTTGCAGTTCAGAGGAAGTTCAGTATGTAATAGAGGATTACACAGTATTGCCCAGTTACTTATCAATTGCAGTTTAACAGAACATAAATAAATGGAACTGTTTATTTCCAAGTAAAACGTCTTACAGACACATTAGTCACACAAGTGTCTCAAAAAACTAAGTATTTAACAATGGTACTTGTAGTTTTCAACATTTTTTTCATATCAGCATATTCCTACCACCGCACAAGAGACTTATCAGTGAGTTAACCACATAATTGGGTGCTAATGCTGTGAGTCAAATGTGTGACAAACATGACTGAAAAGGCTTCTGGAATTTCAAAGTTATAATAGAGCAAACACACATACTTCCATTTACATAGTTATACATACTAAGCAGATGATGATCATAAACATGCACTCGATGTACTCCTTCCATGTATGATACACACAAAATGCCCAGTAATTTGTGCTCAACAGTTGTTTCAATAGTTTATTTATTACACACATCAAAAAAAGTTTTGCATCACCTCAGGGTCGCGAGATCCAGAACCTGCACAGAAAATTGAAATGCAGATCAATATAAACATCATTTTTGCCCTTTTCATTGCTCATGAAAACCACACACTGCATGTTGTACCACCATACAGTGAGACCTCCAGTGGTGTAAGTCCACATTGCTGTTCACACTGGTACCTGTAATACCCAGTAGCACGTCCTCTTGCATTGATGTATGCCTGCATCCATTGTGGCATACTATCCACAATTTCATCAAGGCACTGTTGTTCCAGATTTGTCCCAGTCCTCAACAGCGATTTGGCGCAGATACCTCAGAGTGGTTGGTGGGTCATGTCATCCACATTGTCCATAAACAGCCCTTTTTGATCTATTCCAGGCATGTTTGACAGAGTTCATGTCTGGAGAACATGCTGGCCACTCTAGTCAAGTGATGTCGTTATATTGAAGGAAGTCATTCAGAAGATGTATATGAAGGGGGCGTGAATTGTTGTCCATGAAGACGAATGGCTGGGCAATATGCTACCAATATGGTTGCACTATCGGCCGGAGGATGGCATTCACGTATCGTACAACTGCTACGGTGCCTTCCAGGACCAGCAGTGGCGTATGTTGGCCACACATAATGCCACCTCAAAACAGCAGGGAACCTCCACCTTGCTGCACTCACTGGACAGCGTGTCTAAGGCATTCAGCCTGACCAGGTTGCCTCCAAACACGTCTCCGACAACTGTCTGGTTGAAGGCATATGCGACACTCGTCGGTGAAGAGAACATGATGCCAATCCTGAGTGGTCCATTCAGCATGTTATTGGACCCATCTGTACCATGCTGAATGGTGTTGTAGTTGCAAAGATGGTCCTCACCGTGGACGACGGGAGTGAAGTTGCGCATCATGCAGCCTATTGCGCACAGTTTGACCCAACACGACGTCCTGTGGCTGCACGAAAATCATTACTCAACATGGTGGAAATGCTATCACTGTTCCTCTGAGCTATAATCCATAGGCAGTAGTCATCCACTGCAGTAGTAGCTCTTGGGTGGCCTGAGTGAGGCATGTCATCGAAAGTTCATGTCTCTCTGTATCTCCTCCATGTCCGAACAACATCGCTTTGGTTCAGTCTGAGACACCTGGACACTTCCCTCATTGAGAGCTCTTCCTGTCATAATGCAACAATGTGGATATGATTGAATCACAGTATTGACCATCTAGGCATGGTTGAACTACAAAAAATACAAGCTGCATACCTCCTTCCTGGAGGAATGACTAGAACGGATCAGCTGTTGGGCCCCCTCCATCTAATTGTTTATGTCTTTGGGTGCATTTGGTGACATCTATGAACATTTAAAGGGACTGTGTCTGTGATACAATATCCACAGTCAATGTCTATCTTCAGGAGTTCTGGGAACCGGGCTGATGCAAAACTTTTTTTGATGTGTGTAAATATTTATTTATTTGTAGTTTATATATTTTTAGCAACATAATGATAATTATAATTAAGATACCCTTCAGCATAAATGTCTTATTCTCATTTAATATGCATTCATTTGGAATAAAATATTATGTGATGACACTTTTTTATTTATTTTTATGTATTGCTACAGTCGCAGATAGTGAAGGATGTATCATCACAAGGGACAGAAGATAATAGCTGTCCATGTCCCCATACAGTATAAACAAATTATTAAAAATGTGTGTATAGAAAGTACTTCCATATATCTGAATGTTATCTGCCTGACAGCAAAATTATATGTACATACCACAAAACTATACTCTCCGCGTCAAGGACATTGTTGGTAACTGATAAATATTGTAAAGCGTTAGTATGTTTGATTTTCAATACTTTAGAGTCTTTCTCGATAGTTTAGAGTTTATTTTGTAAGAAACTGTGCAGTATTTCCTCTTTTCCTCACCCTTTCCATAAAAATAATATGATCCCCACCTCCTCCAATTCAGATCATGAGTTTCATAGTGTATCATCAGAATAGTTCATTATCTTTGAATTACTTGCTGTTATTGTGAATGGCTGAAAGCAAGAGAGAACAACAGCTGTTATTTCCCCCAAGGACATGGAGCTCTACTGCATAGTTAAATAATGATAGCAGCCTTTTGAGTAAAATATTCCAGAGGAAAAATAATCCCCCATTTGGATCTCCAGATGGCTACAACTGAGGAGGGTCTCATTATCAGGAAAAATAAAACTGGAACTCTTTGGGTCAGAGTATGGGCTGTTAGATCCCTTACTTGGGCAAGGAGGTTAGATAATTTAAAAAGTGAAACCAATAGGCTGAATTAAGGAGTAATGGGAATTAATGAGGTTTGGTGGCAGGAGAAACAGGACTTCTGGTCAGGTGAGTGCAGGGTTTTAAATAGAAAATCAATAAGGAAATAAGAGCACAGATAAGTTACCATGAACAGCATAGTGAATGCACATGCATAGCTAAGACAGACATGAAACCAACACCCAACACAGTAGTACATGATTATGTGCCAACTAGCAGTGAAAATGACGAAGAGACTGAGAGAATGTATCATGAAATAAAAGAAATTATTCAGATAGTTAAGGGAGAGGAAAACTGAGTTGTGATGGGGGACACTGGGAAAATAATAAAGGAAACCAAAGAAAATTTTGGATAAAGAATTAAAGTTCAGGGGGAATAAATAAAAAAAATTAAGTTTGTTGATGACATTGAAATTCCATCAGAGGCAACAAGACTTAGAAATCACTTAAATGGAATGGACAGTGCTCGGAATGGAGAATGTAAGATGAACATAAACAAAAACAAAACAAAGTAACTGAAAGTAGTCTAATGAAATCAGATGACACTAACATAGTAAAGAATTTTTGTTAGGTGAGACGTAAAATAACTTGTGATGGCTGAAGTAGAGAGATATAAAGTATAGACTGGCAATGGCAAGAAATGTGTTTCTGTAGAACAGAAATTTGTTAACATCAAATATAAACTTAAGTATCAGGAAGGCTTTTTGAAGGTATTTCTTTTGAGAAAAGCCTTCTATGGGAGTGAAAAATAGATGGTAGGCAATACAGACAAGAGGAGAATGATACTGTGACGAAGCAAGCTGGGACATTTTTGCTTCCCCTCTTCTTTTGTCATCTGCCTCCTTAAAATTCACTTGATCATTTCTGACTAGTTACTATTAACATACTTGAGTATAATCTGCATTTTCATAAAAAAGAAAGGTTGGCCCTCAGTTCTAAAGAATATAACACCAGATCTAATTTTGTGCTTAGTTTTATGTATGTAATTAATTTTCTAATTTATTTCAAAATTCTATTGTTGACTTATAAACAAATATAAATACTGTACTAATTATAAACATTTGGAAGACGAAACAATAGAATTATTTAAGTATTTATTTAGCTCTATTTGAAAACATGTTGGCAAAGCCAACCCTCAATTAATTCCAAAGCAATTACCAGTTTTTCAAAAGTATTGTTTGCATAACCATAGCTGTTAATTTCATCATTTATACAAATAATTTGGCCTAACTCTTGTAGTAGAAGAAACTGTGAAAAAGATGGATATTTTTCAATATATTCAGTTAATTTAATGAGTTAAGTTTTAATTGTAATGTCTGTAAATTAAACATCAAACAATTCGTAGTTTCAGTACCTATTATTGTGATGATATATAAAGGCCTGATTTTTGGTTCTGATACAGTCAGTCCACGGCTGAGTTTCAGACAAGAATCTTGTGGTGGTTGGAACATCAAAAATGCATCAACTTAACCATGAGATAAGTGTTTCACCAATGACAGGGTCTGTTCAATTTATTTGAAAAACTGTGAAATGTGTGGTTAGGTTCTTACTGCTTGTAAATGTTCAACAGTAAACTATTGTAGCAGTATGTTGATGTTTTCCTGCAAACTATTCAACTGGCTCTGAGCACTATGGGACTTAACATCTGAGGTCATCAGTCCCCTAGAACGTAGAACTACTTCATCCTAACTAACCTAAGGACATCACACACATCCATGCCCGAGGCAGGATTCGAACCTGCGACTGTAGCAGTAGCGCGGTTCCAGACTGAAGCGCCTAGAACACCAGCGCCACACCAGCTGGTTGCAAACTGTTAATGAGGCTTATTGAAAGTTAAACAATAGTGTGTTGGCCATATTAACTATGTATATTTGGAGTTTTGAACAGTGAAAGAAAAGACGTGTGAAACACAAATGTCCACCTAAAGGCTACATCATTTGAAGTAGTCAGTGTTGAACTTCCACCCCCCATTTTTCAGCCAGTGCAGCAACACAGACCATCGACACTGAGGACAATCAATGAGGAAATTAAGCTAGCAAATATCACAACATGTCACTTCCTACATGTGCTTGGTAAATATGCTCTAAATTCAGACTGTATGGTTTGAAAGAAATAGTAAAGTTCACATTGTCCTGGACCCACTGCTTTGGGATCTTTCATTATGTCTGGCTCAAATAAAATATACTGACTTGCCTATGGTGACCAAAAATGACGTATCTGCAGAGCTCATTTTACATTAAATTTTTCCACTGTAATGTTATCAAATATGAATAAGCTATTTGGATTTGCTTTTTCAGGAATTAGAGTATCACTGAATATCTGATATACTACTCCCTCACTGGTATGCAAAATCACCTGCAATAGCTGATATTTTGACTAAAACAGAGCTTTTGAGAAAAAATATATACCTGCTCAAAGCAGACTCCCACAGGACATGTTAACAGTGTTAGAACAACACTAGTTTACCCACAGCCTGAAGACCCAATAACCAAAGCACCTGTAATATCAGGAATTGATGATCCATTTATGTTGTTCTCCCAAGGTTCATCATTGCAGAACCAGTCACTTACTGCAAGAACATTTGTGGTAATGCTGTTTTATGCACTATGTCATCATGATAACTCTTAATTTACATTGGAATGCAGGGTTTTTTATTTTTTATATACTCTTACATTTAGCTGGGTATGTAAACACACTTCAATAAGATCATAGTTCTGTGCACACATCTGGTAATATTGAGTCATGTGCTTCCACCTCAATGATGCATAGCATGTGTCATAGAGTTGAGCTGTGGTTTCTTCCGACATGCTGAGAGTTTGGTGAGCTAACTCCAGTAGGTTACTCCACAATATTTCATAGAATTGTTAGACATATAACTGCCACCTTTATCAGCACACTACCTGATGCTGTATTACACAGCTGGCATTTATTAAACTCTTGAAAGTCTGCTCTTGTAGATGTAATCATTCTTTGTTTTAAATATTTTAACTGTACTAGGGAAGTTGCCTACAGGGATTGTAGTTCGCTCAGTATCACTGACAGGGAGTAAACATTTTTGTGGAACAGGACTGAAATCTGCATTGATACTTTGCATAGTCGATGGAATTCATCCGTAGATATTACTTTGATGCCACAAAATTGATGGATTTCAACTTCCTATTTGATATCATACCACATTAATATGCCTACATCCACTGGTGTTAAAACCATAGGTTTGGCCAAATAGCATTATCTTCACTTCAGGTAGCTGCTGCTGCAACAACTTCACTTTGTCTGCAAGGAAAACATGCATTATTAGTTAAGCTTGTTTACCTTTCTTCCCATTATTCATCACCATCAGCATTAATACTTACACTGCGTTGCAGTAGGGAGTGTTGATATATGTCTTGACATCCCTGCCATCGGATGTTTCTTTCACAGGTTGGTGAACTATTTATTGATTGCTGTAAATATAGTTCAATGACCTCTTCTACCATTATTATTATTATTATTATTATTATTATTATTACTATCATATGTATGTATGTGCTCATATTATTAGGAAGTTTAGGCAGCATGACTGATAAGCACATCAGAGCCAGAGCTGGCATGTCAATTGCTGTGGGCAGCAGTACACACTTACTGGGGAATATTTACATGATTACATATTTACAATTTCTAGACTAGAGGATGAACTTCCCAGGATGGCACCTCCCAGACATCAATGTCACATGATCATTTCATTTCATTATGACAGTTATATATAGAGCAATACTTACATTTTGTGTGGACTGGTATTTTAAACAATTCCAACATATGCAACACTTCATATATATTAATTATAGTAGTGTGATGTCACAACTGCAGAGGCATGGGGAATGTGGGTGCTTGTGTGCATGGGGTGCTTCATGCAAAATGCTGGAGTGCAGGGCTCAGGGCATGGGAGTGCTCATGGTTGGATGATGATGCTGATGTCATGAAATATGACATGCATGAAAACTGCACTTGAGTCTCACTCCCACAAAAGCACAAATGCAGTGCTGCAATTAATATTCCATTGGCTGCAGAGCAGGGGGTGTTTGGATTAGGGGGTGCTTTACGCAAAATTTGCAGCAGTGCAGGGAATGGGGCGGGAGGGCCTTCTTTTCCCTCCCCTCCTTGACCTCAGCACATTTTAAGATGACATGATTCAGGAATGGCCTGCTAGATAAGAAAGTGTTGATGCTGCTGTCTACGAAATATGACATGCACAATTGGATGAGATTTCCATAATTACCTCTTTTTTCGGTTCAGTGTTATCTTTTACTACTATTACTGAAGTGTGTGAAAATAAAATTATGTGTGCTTCTGTTGAAAATTCATACTATCCTGATAAAACTGTTAAACTATGGGAGAGAGGGACTGTACAAAGTAAAAGTGGGATTGCATATGGTGATGGAATTGTCAAAAAAGAAAAAAAAGGGTTATCATAGCACAGGCTGTTTTAGCAGAGCGAATGATGAAAGTACCAGATAAATTTAAAGTGAGAGAGTAAAACAAGATGACTGGCATAAACACATTTGTCTCTTATGGAGAATTTTAAAATTTTCATTTACTGTGCGATCAACTGATTTTACTGTACTATGTTTTATTCTGTGGTTTATGTTGTTCTATGCTAACTTGATGATACATAGATTTTGGTGTGGTCTATATTGTGTTAGAATTTGAACTGAACTATATTTTGTTGGGGTTACATATAATTCAATTTTTCTGAAATACTGAAAAACTGATTATTCATGTCTCTGTTGATCCGTCATGGACTGTGGACATCTGCTAGTTAAATGATTGTCAATATCAATGAAATTCTCCAAGAGCCTTGTAAATGAGATGTTATTTCATTTTATTTTGATGACAATGAGTTTCAGCATTCCACTTTGCCATCTTTAAGCCCTTGTATAATAAAAGAGTATGCATGTCGTGTATTTTCTGGTTGTACAAAAAATGCTTACAGAAAATGATGGATAATCATAAAAGTGCTAAAAGCTAAAAAATGAAAGTTGTGGTGTAAAACCAAATCTCTGTGTACATGGAGCACAATAGACTAAAACACATGTACTTGAATGTTAATCATAAAACTATTTAACACCACAGATTTACAAGAGAACATGTAAAAGCATGGAAAAGATCAGAACTAGACAGTATTCAAATAAGAGCTCCACTGAAACAGAGCTTGTCAAAAATTCTTACAGATGCGGAAACCCTTAGTATACATGAGGCCTATCTCCATTTATAGTAAAATGTCACACAGTAATCTATGAAGTACAATAATATGCATATTTATGGCCTAGGTATTATCACAACTGGTGATATAATTAGTTGTCAAAACATAAAAATAAATAAATATACAGAAAAACAAACTTCGTGCAAAACCCAATGGCCGATGACATATTAAGAGAAACAGAGCATGTAAAGAGCACACTAAGAATATTCACAGATACCTTGTGGGACTAGCTTATACACAAATCAAAACATATGATTTGGTATCCTTTATATCACTTAACAGGTCGGCATTACCACAGCAAAGGATCTCAAATCCTACTTAACTTAAGGGGAGTCCTCCATGTTGTCAGATAACCATGTCATACTATTTCCTTGGGAGTGTAAGGCAATACCCTAACAACCTATCTGTAGATTATGAACCCATCTAAATAATAAGACGTAGCAAGTTGTGTTATGACAGATAAGTTGGGTATGGAAAAAGGTAAAAGATAAGCGAGTGTGCGAAGACCAACATATCATGAATGTTGATGCCCACTAAATGAGCAACGTATTTGTGTGCCTAAGGGCAACAATTGTGTGCAAAAAAGAGTTTATTAATGGGAACCACATTATAAAGTACTCGTGGCGTGAACAGTGCTACTCAAAGCATGGCCAGTAAAGGAGGAGCCCAAAGCAATGAAAGAAAGTGTTAGTGCCAAGCCAAATATTTACAGAGTCTCAAGCTGATTATGCCCCACAGTGGTAGCCCACAAACTTAAAATTTTATAACTAACATCAGGTCAACATCAAACTCCATGAACATCAAAATGTGTATCTGGTAAGAACATCACAGTATCCCCCCTAATCTGTATAGAGAAGTAGCACAAAGCTGAAATGCCAATAAACTGTCCAAATACTAATCACACTCATAAGTCACTATCAAGTCTTTGAGTGAAGTGCATGTGAAATGTTTTGAATTCACGAAACCCAGAGATATACGGCATTCTTTGGCATTAGTGTTTTATTTATGGATGTGTGTGGGGCCTGAAAATGGCATAGTGGATTGCTGAAACTGGTTGTCATCAAAATAAAATAAAATTGCACCTTAGTTACATGGCTGTTGTAGAATTTCATTGATATTGATGATTAGTAATGCTGTCAAACCCCCAGCAGGATATGTATTCCTTGTGAGTTATGCACTTGGAGAATAAGAGATCAGAGCCCAAGTTGCATGTCTCTATTATCCATTTTTCATTCTCCTGGGCTGCCCCCATTGCTTAAGCTTTTCAGTCTTTATGTGTTAGTTCTCTTGTTTTATCTATGTTTCCGCTAAGCTACTATCTCTGTGCTATGATGTAATTGTGCTGATTAAAACCAAGTAATTTGATGGACTGAGGATTCTTGCCTATTACATTCTCTTGTATAAACATATGATGTTTTGCTCAGTTGTAACTGTACAGATTTTTATTAGTAACACTTATTAATTCAATATTATTTCCTTTATTATCACTGTTTTCCTTCATGCCTATGTATGAACTATTCACCACACTAGTCTTTTTTTTACACCATAAGTACTTGTTGTTGCCTCAAAAAAATATATTTACATTGGTGAGTTCGGAGCAGTAGTGCTGTCAGACAACCAGGGGACTAACATCCTTTGTGAGCTATGTGCTTGGTGAGCTGTGGGCCCTGAGGCATGTAGGCCCTGAGGCATACTTGCTTTGCTATCTTTCAGTGCAGCATAATCTCTCAATCTTTTCTGTTTTTCTGTCACAGTTTTCTTTTTCTGTCACTTCTTTCTTTACAGTCATGAGAACCATACAATTTACACACATTTATAGGTGTGGCATAGAGTGAGTTTTCCTTAATAGCCTACTTATAAGCTGGGCTAGATTGACGTCATGATTATTTTCTATTTACACTTTATGTCTGACATGTTTGCTTATGACAAATATAATGAAGAGCCAAAGAGACTAGTACACCTGCCTAATATCGAGTAGCGCCCCATGAGCATGCAGAAGTGCCACAGTATGATGTGGCATGGACTCTACTAATAATTAGTGCTACAGGTGACTCACACCATGAATCCTGCAAGGCAGTCCATAAATCAATAGGAATACAAGGGGGTGGAGATCTCTTCGGAAACAGCAAGGTATCACAGATATGCTCAAAATGTTGTGTCTGGGAAGTTTGGAGGCCAGCAAAAGTGTTTAAACTTATAAGAGTGTTTCTGGAGCAACTCTGTAGCAATTCTGGATGTGGGGGTTGTCGCACTGTCCTACTTGAATTGCCCAAGTCTGTCAGAATGCACAATGGACAAGAGTGGATTAAGTTGATCAGACAGGATGCTTACTTATGTGTGAACTGTCAGATTAATATCTAGATGTATTAGGAGTCCCACATCACTCCAGCTGCACACACTCTACACCATTAAAGAGCCTCCACCAGCTTGAACAGTCCCCTGCTGACCTTCAGGGTCCATGGAGTCATACATGTACACGTACACATCCATCCGCTCAATGCAATTGGAGACAAGACTTGTCTAACCAGGCAACATGTTTCCACTCATCAACAGTCCATTGTTAGTGTTGACAGGCCCAAGTGCAGTCATCAAGGATACTTGAGTGGGCCTTTGGCTCCAAAAGCCCATATCAATGATGTTTTGTTGAATGGTTCACACACTGACACTTGTTGATGACCCAGCATTGGAATCTGCAGCAATTTGCAGAAGGGTTGCACTTCTGTCACATTGAATGAGTCTTCTCAGTCGTTGTTGGACCCATTCTTGCAGGATCTTTTCCTGGCTGCAGCGATGTCAAAGATTTTATGTTTTACCAGATTCCTGATATTCACTGTACACTCATGAAATGGTTGTATGGGAAAATGCCCACTTCAATGGTGCCTCTGATATTGCATGTTCCATTGTTTGTGTGCTGACTGTAACACCATGTTTAAACTCACGCAAATCTTGATAATCTGTCATTGTAGCAGCAGTAATTGATCTAATACCTGCGCGAGAAACTTGTTTTTTGTATAGGCATTACCAACCACAGTGCTGAATTTTGCCTTTTTATATCATCTCTGTATTTGAAAACACATGTGTACCAATTTCTTTGGCACTTCAGTGTATTTACATTCCAAAATGTGAACTCTGTTTATTAGATGATGAAGATGATCAGGCAATGAAGATAATAATTATAACAGTGATGGTTACAATGCAAATGGTTTTAGTGATGATAGGGATAGATAGTTTCCTTGGTATGATGCTGGAAACTACTGATATTCACTATATGTAATTAGGTTTGCAATTGTAAATGTGAAATTATCTAAGTTCTCAAAATTATTTAATTTCATCTTTAAAAAGGTGTCTCTGAAAGTACCCACTTCAGTAGTAATGTTTTACAAGAATAACTGAATAACAGCACATAATAGAGAGTTGCTCCAGTCCTGTAAGGACCCTTACCTTACATCTATCAAGAGTCTTAGAATGCCAGAGATCTTAATTTTATTTATTTATTTATTATTTATTAATTTCATGTTCCATAGATCCAGTTAGTGAGTCAATCACAAGGATATGGAACGTGTCAAATTGTACAGGTTTCAATTTAAACTTACAATAAATACAAGGGCAATTCAATGCCAAATTGTACATAGTCTAAGTAAGGCATACTATAAATACAGTAATATATACAATGTCAGCTAAATAATATAACAACTATTTAACAGAAGAAAGTTTCAAATAAAGGTTACAAATAAGAGCACAAGGTTAAATCAGACATTAGGCCTACATGAGTAAATACAGGTACAGCCAATTTGTTGTTGCAAAATCTGTGATTATGCTCAAATGCCCAATAAAATCAATTGAATTAGTTCTAGACACATTAAGTTTAGTAATGATGTACACTTTCTTTCAAATATTCATCCACAGTATAAAAAGCTCTCTCTGTCAGGTAATCTTTGAGAACTTGTTTAAATTTTGGCAGTTCTGTATGAACACATTTGATATGTAGTGGGAGAGCATTGAACAACTTAATGCTGGAGTAGTAAACTCCTTTTTGTACCAGAGTGAGACGTTTCATTTCGACATGTAGATTGTATTTGTTTCTGGTGTTATAGCCATGGAATTTACTGTTGTCTTGGTAGATAGAATAATTTTTGCACACAAAGGTCAGCAAGGAAAAAATATACTGTGAGGCAGTTGTTAGGATACCTATCTTTCGAAACAAGTGCCTGCAAGTGTGTCTTTGATGAACCCCACACATTATTCTGATTGCTTTTTTTTGGACGGTGAAAACTTTTTTTGCAAGTGGTTGGTTCCCCCAGAACATGATAGCATATGACATCAATGATTGGAAGTAGCCAAAGTAGGCAACCTTAATAGCGACAACTTCAGCCACTGAAGAAATTACCCGTAATGCAAATGTTGCCGAACTAAGTTTCTTACATAGATGTAGAATGTGAACTGACCAATTACATTTACTGTCTATATAAGCACCCAGGAATTTTGTATCTTCAACTTTCTGTATTGGTTGATCTCTACATTTTATGTTAATTTCATTGAGATTACTTTGTGATGTATGGAACCTCATATAATGAGTTTTATTTGCATTGAGTGAGAGACCATTTGAGGAGAACTAATTTAAGATGTCATTAAAGACAGTATTTGTAGTTTGTTCAAGATTGTGATCTATCAAATCATCAATTAGAATTGTGGTATCATCAGCGAACAGGGTAAATTTGCTGTTTGTCTCAGAACAAAGAGGAAGATCATTGATGAAGATGAGGAACAGCAATGGGCCCAAAACGGAGCCTTGAGGCACCCCACATGTTATTGGGCCCCACTCAGACGAGGCAGGTTTTCCAGAAGAGCCATTTAGCATTACTGTCTACTTCCGATCCTTCAGATACGATTGCAGCCACAAGCCAACAGTACCACCTAAACCATAGTATTCTGCCTTTTTCAAAAGAATTTGGTGGTTTCCACAGTCAAAGGCTCTCGTAAGATCACAAAAAATACCCACCGGAGACATTTATTTGTTAATGGCTTCCAAAGCTTGGTTGCTGAAAGAGAATATTGCCTGTTCGGTACAAAGACCAGCACGAAAACCAAACTGATTTTTGCCTAAGATAATGTGGAAGTTGAGATGATCCACAATTCTCCCGTGGTACAAAAATATTAACATAGGAGTATCGTTTGAAAAAAAAAAGGAAAAAGAAAAGAAAAACAGAATGAGAGTAAATCAGGCTGGGACATCATAAAACAAGTAGTAGTAATAGTAATAGCAGCAGCAATAGTTTTATTCACCCATAGAGAACTTTTACAAGGATATTTAACATGGCATGGTATTGTAATTTGAAAGCAGTAAAAATAACATAATTCATATTTACAAGAATTTAAATACGTAAGTATTTAAATTCTTATTTGATGAGGATAGGACAGCCTGTGGTCTTAAAAGTAGGAACTATCCCTTCATTTGCCTGAAGTAATTGAAAGAAACCATTGAAAATGTAAATCACAAAGGAATAATGAAGATTGGAGCCTTCCAATCCCAAAGACAAGGTCAATCTAATTAAAACATTACTCTCTTGTTCAATTTTTCCCTCTGTAAAATACTATTTTGAAAAGAAATTTCTTAATGATGTAAAAGGCTACTCGCATACTACTCATTCATTTCTCACTTCCTCAGAACTGCACACACTTCACACAAATTATTTCATATTGAAACTCTGCAAGCCTGAAAAACTGAAGCAGCATCAACTTTCTAGTAAAGTATTTTGATTTATCTGAAACTAATTAATTTGCAAGATAGTTGACCTTAAAGTTTGTGACCAGTTATATTTTACATTGTAAATTTTGCATCTGAGCTTATTAGAATCTGACCTTTGCCATTATACTGAAGGAGATATCACGGTGGTAAGGTAATGACCACGGTTCTCTCTTCTAATCATCAATATTTCTATTTCATGACAAACGTACAGGTCGAAGACTAGGCGGGAACTGAGGTCCCGGAAGTATACAAAAACAAAGATCAACTCAAAGACATAATACACATATGATGTTTTGGCCTATCGATCCATGGATCGACACCACATAGCCCCCCCCCCCTCCCACCCTGCAGTATGGAGTACGTATCTGAAGGTGGTGGTGGTGGGGGGGGGGGGGGGGGAGGTTGGCGAGAGCTTAAGTGTGTTACAGTGAGTTCCTCCACGTCTAACGGCACGGGCCGTGTGGGAGGAGGGCATGAAGCAAATCCTGGAATACTGATGCTGAAGTCTTGAAGCGACGTCGGCGGTCGTAGTCGTCAGCCGGTGCGAGAGTGCTGGTGTGGAAGGGTGTCCTCGGCAGGGAACCTAATGATCACCTTTCCACTTGGCCTAACGTAAGCACATAGGTTGCCACACGTAGCACTTCGAGAGATTTTTAAACGCTTCACTACACATTGTGACACACCACCCAACAAGTCATACGAATCGTCACATGCAAGCAGCAATAATGCGGTAACACCACTAATGACGACAGATAAACCACAAATGCAATTAGGATGAACGTGGGTAGAGAGCTCATAAGTGGCACCTGCTAACAGAAAGGTATGCTGAGCCAGTGGGGTGCGGAAACCGTAGCATGGTGAGGGCGGTGTGCTGTGGGTAGAGGGGTGAGTGTTAGACGGTGAGGTCTGAGTGGGCGTGGCAAGAACCTGCGGGCTGCACCGGTTAGAAGAGCGGCGCAGTGTGCTGTTGCATGAAGATGGAACTGTTATATTAGAGCCCTGGGAGCTGGGGCCTCTGCTATGGGAGCTGGGAGTCGGAAAACCCCGGAATGAGTGTGGGCTTGTTGACAAGGCATGAGTTTACTCGAATCATGAGCAGAAGAAGAAGGTCGAGGGGGGCCAGAGAGCGGTGGGTGAGGTAGGGGAAAACTGAACGTGAGCAGGTTTAACCCTGTTGAGGGAGACAGTAGTTACTGAGCCCTTAATTACGATGTCCATTGTGTTACTGGTTCATTTGACAACTCTGTACAAGCCTGTGTAAGGGGCTGTAACAGGGCTTTTACAGTGTCATTGCGAAGGAACACAAATTCGCAAGTGTCAAGCGCCTTGGGAACATATGTGTGCAGCGGAGTTTGGCTGGAAGGGGGCGGGGGTTGAAGCTTGTTACAGTGTAACCTCACCAGTTCTACCAAGGATGGCAGTTTGGACGGTTTGGCGACTGGAGTAGGACCAACTAGTTCGCCTGGCAGTGTAAGGGACTGGCCGTAGACGAACTCGGCCACAGAGCCTTTTAGGTCTTCCTTGAAAGTGGTCCGCAAACCGAGTAAGACGAATGGCAGAGCTTCCATCCAAAGGAGGCCATGGCAACGTAGGGCCGTCTTAAGCATCCTATGCCAACGTTCCACGAGACCGTTGCTTTGGGGGTGGTATGCTATTGAATGAATTTTCTTGATACTGCACATACTACATAGTTCAGAAAACAAGGCAGACTCAAATTGACAGCCTTGGTCGGTCATCAAGTAAATAGGGCAGCCAAAGTGTGAAATCCAAGTGTCTATGAAGGATCGTGCCACTGATTCGGTAGCGAGGCAGCTTCCACCCAACGAGAGGTTCTGCCTATAATAGATAGCACGTATCTGTAACCCTTGGAGGGGGTGAGGGAGCCCACCAAGTCGATGTGAACGTGATGGAAGCGACTGGGAGGAGCAGTGAAGCTGCCTAGTGGGGGCAATGTGTGCCGCGATACATTATTTTGTTGGCACGGAATGCAGGCACAGGCCCTGGCCTGGCAGTCACGATGCATGTCGTACCAGACGAAGCGCTCTGAAATAAGTCTGGTAGAGGCTCTCACACCTGGATGAGCTACGTTGTGTAATTTGTTGAACACTTGTCTCTGTGGAGGTTTGGGTACGAAGGGACGCAGTGTACCAGTTGATTCGTCACACCGAACCTCGCCTATGACACCGGGAAAGGTGGATTGGACAGGTTTGAGTGATGAGCTGTGATCAGAAATAAGGTACATAGTGTTCGTGTCGGAGGACTGCAGCTGAGGCAAGTTAGAGAGGTCTATCAGAGTTGTGAGAGTGCAGGCACGAGACAAAAAATCTGCGACCACATTATCTGCACCCTTGATGTATTGTATGTTAGAGGTAAATTGCAATATAAAGTCCAAATGACGGAATCGTCTAGGTAGAGGGTCAGTCCAGGGGTTTCTTTACAGCAGCAACCAAAGGTTTATGGTCGGTTAAAATGTAGAAGTCCCTACCCCCAACCTCGGCGCGAAAGTGTTTCACAGCCTCGTAAACTGCCCAGAGCTCCCTATCAAAGCCTGAGTACTTTTTTTGAGCGCCGTTGAGCTTCTTAGAAAACAACTGCAAAGGAGAGGTAGTATCTCCGACTGTTTGGCTGAGGACAGCACCTACTGTGGTATCACTGGTATCTGAGGTAATAAAAAATGCAGCGTCCAGATGCGGTTGGGCAACAGTCACTGCGTTTGCTAGTAGGTGCTTCAGTTTGTCAAAAGCTTGTTCCATGGCAGGGATCCAGGGGACCGGGCGGATACCGTTCGTATTTTTGCCAGCAAGGGCGTCTGTTAAGGAAGCCTGAAATATAGTAGTTAACTGTTCTGATGAACCTGCGCAGCCACTTAGACGAGTGAGGGCGTGGCAAATCCAAAACAGGTTTGATTTTATCCTCGGGAGGAGTGAGGCCCTTAGCTGACATGATATAGCGTAAGAATCTTACCGAAGTCTAGTGCAACTGGAGCTTCTTATTATTCAGTTCAACACCGGCAGTGGTAAGAGTGTCTTTAATAGTCTGCAAATGTTCCTTGTTCTTTTGCAAAGTAGGACTGAAAGTAAGAATGTCGTCCAAGTAAACGAAACAAAAATCCAGATGAAATAACACCTTGTTTATGAATTTTTGCCAAGCTTGTGCAGCATTTCGGAGGCCAAAGGGCATGAACCGGTACCGGAAAAGGCCGAAAGGTGTTGTAACAGCTGTCTTTTCAGTATCCTCTGGTGCCATCGGAATTTTATGATAGGCCCTCCTACAGTCCACTACCGGGAAATATTTGGCGCCTGCAAGAACACGGTTAAAATCCACGACGGTAGGAACCGGGTACTTGTCTATGATAGTACGAGAGTTCAACTTAGTATAGCCGCCAACCATACGCCCTTTGCCGTCGCTTTTTGTGACGAAGTGGATAGGCGAGGCCCAGAATCCGGCAGATGGTTCAATGACGCCGGCTGTTAAGAGATCGTCTATTTGTTCGCTAGCCACTTTCATGAGTTTTGGTTTGAGACGGCATGGTCGGCAAGAGATAGGCGGTTCGGGGATCGTCTATTTGTTCGCGAGCCACTTTCATGAGTTCTGGTTTGAGACGGCATGGTCGGCAAGAGATAGGCGGTTCGTCTTGCAAGCGAAGTTTGTGGGCGGTGCCGTCTGTAACCACGGAAACGCGCGACCGGTACACGAGGCGATTGTCTGTGGTATAGTGTGCGCGGCGGCCGCTAGGCTGGGTTGTGGCGCGGACGGCGAAAGTCTGCATACGTGCCAACTGATGGGTGGCTGGGAGTGCCAAACAAGTGAGCTACACAAAACAAGGTTGGTACACTGTTTATTAGTAACCGAAGGCTCCGCTGTCGAGCTTGGTGGCAGTAGAGGGCACAAATGAACAGCTGATGGCAGTAAATCGAAAACATTAACCTGTGCCTGGGAAGTTAGCTGCCCAAGCGAGGAGGGGGATGAATGTGCGTTCGAATTAATACAGTTAGAGCTGGCGGGAGCATGGACACTGTACAGTTTGTGGCATATGGTCACAAATGCACTCAGGCGCGAGAACACTGTAGTGGCACCGACTGACCTTGTGTGTTGCTGTGGCGTCATCTGCTGCAAGCTGCTGCCGAGCCGAAGATAACTCATTACTAAAGTAGTTGAGGCGACGGCGCAGCTCAAGTTGTTCCAAGCGCAGGCGTGTAGACTCGACATGCTCCGTGAGCCACTTATTGGTCCATGACAAGAGCTCGGAGGAGGGGTTGTTACACTTCCTAGCCATGTGAACCTGTTTAGCAGTACTATTGACACTCAAAGAAGCACACAGGATGTGTTCCTGCGTAGGGTGGTAGAACATTGTATTCTTGACGAGGCCCGGCCACAGTTTGTGGTGTCGTAGAAAGTCGATGCCTAAAATGGGATCGTCGATGTCAGCCACCAGTAAGGACCACTTCAGGTTGCACTCAGGCAAGAGGGACACTGCGTATGAAGTAGAATCTAAGCACGACAAACTAGATGAGTTTACAGCACGTAGAACAGTTTTGTGTAGTCAGATCTTTTCGGTAGCAAGACGAGACAGAAGTAGGGAAACATCTGAGCCCGTGTCGATGAGAAAGTTTGTGCCAGAGTTCAAGTCACGGACGTAGACTCGTCCATTCAAAGCATTAGTGTTGGACACCGAATCGACCGTGGGACGGCACTTGTTGTTTATGTTGCAGGAGGTGGCGCCGCTGCCTACCTGCGGTTGAAGTTTGGGTAGGAGCATGGTGGTTTACAAATGCGTGCTTTTTCCCCGAATTTTGCATGGAATAAGCAGTATTTATGGGCAGATGTCTGCTCCTGCGAGTGGTCACACGGCGCCAGCCCAGAATCTTCCACGGAGTCAGATGTCCTGTTGTGCGGACATGAAGGTGCCAGTAGTGTGGCGAGCTTGACAGGCTCAGATTTAGTGGGGCGTCCATGTTGGGGCCCTGGTTGTGGTTGGAAACTGGAGTAACTGCCGGACTCCTGGGCACGGCGTTCACGTAGTAGAGCGGAGTAAGCCCGGCCAGCGGCGCGCAAGCGTTCGCTATTTGGTCTGTCTTCGTATGCGGAGATGGCCGTTTTGACAGACAGAGGCAGCTTTTCCATCCAAATATCGGTGAGTGTGGCGTCTGGCATGTTGCATTCACCGATGGTATCGCCACAGTTGGGACGGAGATCTGTCGCCGAGGCGTTCCTCATAGACGAGCTGTCAAACGTTTTCTCTTCTTGTCTTGGAGACACGTTCCAGTATTGCTTGTTTAGCTGTAGCGTACTTCTTATTCGGAGGAGGTGACTTAACCAGGTCATAAATTAAGTCACCTCGGTTGTGGAGGTGGTTCACGAGGCATGTGAAACAGGCGTTGTCATCAAGTGCACAGACACTGAAAGCTTACTTGACCAGATTGAAGCAGAATTCCGGGTGGGCAGGTTTGAATGCCAGAAGTTTTGGTATATTCGATGAACTGGCAGTCGAAGAATGCGGGCAGCCGCTCGCGGACGCAGGATTAGGCAAGTCAAAGTTAACTCTGTGTCATGAGGGTGGTGGAGAGGAAGCAGATGTCCCGGCTGTGTTCATAGTAGCTGGAGGGGAAGCGAAATCCGTTAGCAGGAAGCCCAGCGTGGAGCGAAGCGGGACCGGTTGTTGCGGCCGAAGGTCAAAGTGATCATGTCAGTTGCTCAACAGATTATTATGCAGTTGGTCCTCCACATCTGCAGCGAAATTGCCCATCACAGAGTCACTGATGAGCTTGGTGGAACCTGACACGCTCAAATTACTGCACTGATGAACACTCGGAGTAACCGGCTGGCGAATGTCATTCACATAGTGTGCAACCGGCACGGAGTGATACACACGTGGAGCTTGCACATTCAAAAAGGAGTCCTGTTGTGGCACATCATGAAAACTATGCTCCCTGTTATTTACAGTACCTGCATTAAAGTTCGGTGTCAGTGTGTAGTGGTTTCTTGTAATGCTGTGCGGTGAAAACTGAAGCACTTCAGGGCTAACAAAGCCAGAGTCGGAGATCGCTGGCGTCATGTTCAAAACCACTGCACCTGACGAGGTCCCTGGGTTCTAGAGGCTATAGGACTGCGGAAATTCATATTGGGCACCGACTACAGCTGGCATGCTTGAATTTAGTTGCTGTTGCTGGTGAAAAACGGGCGGCGGTGGCGTGTTGTAAAAGGCCATTATGTAGCGGACAAAGGTCCAGGTGGAATGTGGAAACCGGCGCGGCAGTCACTTTGTACTCAGTTCGACGAATTATTCGAACCTCGGGGTCACCACTGAAGGAGATATCACAGTGGTAAGGTAATGACCACGGTCCTCTCTTCTAATCATCAATACTTTTGTTACACGACAAACGTACAGGTTGAAGACTAGGCAGGAACTGAGGTCCCGCAAGTATACAAAAACAAAGATCAGCTCGAAGACATAATACACAACTGATGTTTTGGCCTATGGATCGACGCCACAATACTATTGTTGACCTGCTTTTTTATGTGAGATGACATGTGGAGCCAACTTCACTAACTGATTAAGTAGTTTATTAAGATTTTCAATATAGTGCTTGTACTCATAAATGGGATATTCCCAATGTGGATACATAAACTGGTTTCATAAACTTTTCTAATTTGTTAACCTACAAAATATTTCATAAACTGAATTATTCAATGCTTATACTCCATCCTAAGTACAAAAATATAACGTAGCCATTTTTCAAATGATTTTGTAGTCTGAGATTGCAATAAGTTCTTACGCCATTCTCTAAGTAGTTAGACATCAGCAAAAATTGTCAGTCTGGTCTTGGATATTGTAATGACAACTACTGTGTGAAAGAGCCAATCAAGCTAGTAAATGAGTAACACCTATATCTAAACCTCTTTGAGCAACAAGCAATCGTGTAATATCTATGTGAAAGTCCATATTCCAAAAGCTGGCATGTAACATTTACATAAAAGTCCCGCATAAGCTAGCATACATGTAACACATATATATCAAAGTCCTAAACATCATGTCATCTAGTATACCGTATCTTTGTGAATCTCTCTGGTCAACGTTCAGTTTGAGCCTAATAATTGGTCATTTATCATCTGTTTGTACTGTGTTCATTTCTCTGTGTCAATTAAATATGTTTTTGTGCTTTATTATCTGTTGTTGTATGACTTACCTTGTCCACTAATAGTTTAATTTGAAGCCAATATCGAGGTTCACATGTGAGACTTTATACAGCAAAGTGCTCTGTGTTTGCCACTGTCATGCTGAGTTGTTGGAGTGTTTGCATGTCTATCTAAAAAATTACTTAATGTGGAATTGGATCCATGCATAGAAATAAATTTGGAAAAAGCCGCATTACTTGACGATTTGTGAAGTGTACATCATTAGCACAACTCCTAGAAATCTAGTTACAGATGTTCTACAAGACTTTAATCACTGAGACTCAGCAGGTTTAATGGACAATGGATGTAGGCAGTGTAAGAGGCTGATAGTCTTCCATGTCTTCTGCATTGTATTCTATAATTGGGGCACAACTCTTGCCTGGAAATTCCCATTATGTGAATGACTCATGTTTTATGTTTGTTAAGGAAGCCTGTATACACTGTATGCATTCTTTCAGGACACACATTGATATTTCATCTAATCCTGCAGACTTTTTTTGGGTTTTGTACATTTATACTGACTTCATGGTCTGCTGTTCATAGTAACATCAATGTACTCATTGCATAGTTATTTACAAGTGTTACATCTCTTTTGGAGGATTTTTGTTCTGATTTCTCTGAAATACTTGAAAAACGATCATTGATGTAGTTTGCTGGATGATGTGTCTCATTTGTTACTTTGCCCTCCTTCCTAATTGGTATGTTATTATATTTTTGTTTATATATCTCTGTTTCCTGTTTAATGGCATCCCAGGCTGCTTTTTTTTTACTCCTTGTGTTATATATTATTAGGCATTAAATGACCTGTTTTGCAACAATAAGTACCTTCCTATAAAAATGTTTATGCTTATGACTGACATTTAAGAATTCTGGCTCACTAGAATTCAATTTTATAGAACTGTGGTACTCGACAATTTGAGAGGACCTCCTTATAACCATTGTTATCAGTTTCTACATTCTGTTTCTCACAACCTTGTATCCAAATTTGTTGATCCATGTATTAATCTTTTTTCAAATTTCTTCAATGTATATGCTGCTCCACTTCATTATGCCATTCTGTACATGGTTTTCCTCTGTTTCCCTTGCTTGGAGATTGCCCACATAAAACTATTTTCAGCCATTGTTCATCCCCGACCCCATTACTTGTGTGTGACATTCTAAACACAGCATATTAATCAAAACTCCACAAGAACTAGAAGATTTTCTAAATGATTATTTTCAGGTTTTCAAAGAGGTTGCAACAAAATTTCACTGACACATGTAGCACCCAAAATGAACTATACCATATATCTAGCATAACGATTATGTTGGTTATCTGACAACAGAGGACATAGTCAGGTAGACAATAAAAAATTTAAAAAATAAGGAAAAGGCATTCATGGATAGCATAGTAACATCATTGATATAGAAAATGTTACAAACTACAGCCCAATTTCTCTACTCGCACCATTCTAAAAAATAACAGAATCAGTCATGAAAGATGGATAGTGAATTACCTGAACAAATAAAACTTTCTTGATGAAGCACAATTTGGCTTTCCAGATTGTGGAAGTACAATATCAAGTGTAACAGAGTTTACAGTAGTAGTGCTTTAGGCTCTTGACAAGGATACAAAAGTGTCACTTGAGGCTCTTGACCAGAATGGGTGTGTTACAGCTACCTTTCTAGCCCTGTGCAAGGTGTTCAACACTATTGACCATAAGATATTACTGAAGAAACTTAAATCGCTGATGAGGGGTTCCATTCATATTTGTAAAACAGAATACAGAAGGTAGAGATAGCCCACACTTGAGGTGTTGTCAAATTTTTAATGAAACAATTATCAGACTCCAAACATATTAACAGAGGCACAGACCAGCAACATTACAACCACTGTTAAACACCATAGCTTCTAGTTGGTAAGGCAATGTGTACTGCTTGGTATTAAGTAATAAACTGACAACAAACATAAAGCAAACAAATAGCATGTATTTCAGCGTAAAGAGGGAGAATAACCCTTTACCTTTATGGATAAGTGATAAAGTTATAGCCTGTATAGCGTCTACAGAAAGTTCTTAGGGATGAATATTGGATGTCAGTTTACATGGAATGGACAACAAAGATATTAGCAAAGTAAATGTCACTGCTCTGTTATGTCCTTTTGGTCCTGTCATCATGTGTAATAGCCTGTGGCCTCTGATGATATACTACTCATATGTATGTTTTGGGGATTTAAAAAGTGGAAACAGCTTTTAAATTACAGAAAAGGGTTGTGAAGATGATTCTTAAGAGTACTAGTTGAACTCACTGTAAAGCTCAGCCACATGCTTATTTTAAAAGACCACTGCAACAATAGGAAGCTCAAAGTCTGCAGCTGGAATAATATACACAAGCTCACTAACAGCACATGGAGAACTCAACCAAATGTTCAATAAGCATCGGCTCTAGCTCTATGTTCCTCTGCAGCAGGATATGCACCAGTTTGGCAGACCTCTGCACACACCAGGGTTGTTGGCACCACTCTTAACAAAACAGTTTACCTTATAACTGATTGCCTGTGACCAACTCCAGTTGACAAAATCTACCATCTTATAGGCATAGAACCCACAGATAATAGACAAAGAACAGCAGCAGAGGTTGAGAAGAAAAAATAAAAATAAAAAAATCAGGAAAATGATTCCAGGCACCCATGTTTGAAAACAAAGCATAATGTCCTAAACTGATGTCCAGAAAGGGCCTTCTTTGAACAACTGAAGCCATTAAATAATCACCTTCCACTCACCAAATAGTACTATGGAGAAACAAGTCAACTAGAAGTAATACCCGAACCCTAAAGGAAGATGTGATTACTGTAGACAGAGTTCGATTTTAAACAAGTTTGACACCAATAATATATTAAAATTATGAGACTGATTTGCTGGCTATGAATTACTTTCAGGAGGTATGTCAATAGACATATGTAAAAGTACATGAACATACCCTAGCTTTCAGATATAATAGTTCTGTCTTCAGGGAGGAGAGTGGGATCAGTTGAGGATGGTAAAAATGGAAGTATAGGTCATTCACACCTCAGAATAAGAAGGACCAATAAAAAAAAGTGTGTGTGAATTTGGCATAATTTGGATGAAATCTGTAATAGTACATAAATAAGAGTGAGATCTAGTTTAGTATTCAGCAGTGATTTGGATTAACTGCCCAGCCTGAGTATCAATATGGAGGAACTATCAGAGATACTCCGACTTCATATCATGGGTGCAGCTCCAGTGGTGGGGCAAGTCCAAAATTTCGTGTGGTAGTCCATTGTTCTCATGGACATGGAACTATAGCTGATGATATAAATAAATAAAATGAACCACCACAGCCATATCATCAAAGAAATTTATTTCAGATTAGTTTCAGCACAATTCTTGTGCCATCTTGAGGTCCTGTTTATCAAATAACAAGTCATATAGCTACAGTGCCTAAGTCAGATAGGTGAATTAATATAAAAATAACATACCACAAAAGCATTAAAACCATGAATGGAATAACAATTATATTGTCAAATACGTAGCAAGAGAGGGGAAGAAAACCAATGTGCACTCCGTGTGCATACCGGGGGGAGTCATTCCAGATGTGGAAAGGGTCCTTCTCGATGCCATGAAGGGTACAGGGTGCACCCATCTGCAGGTGGTCGCTCATGTCGGCACCAATGATGTGTGTCGCTATGGATCGGAGGAAATCCTCTCTGGCTTCCGGCGGCTATCTGATTTGGTGAAGACTGCCAGTCTCGCTAGCGGGATGAAAGCAGAGCTCACCATCTGCAGCATCGTCGACAGGACTGACTGCGGACCTTTGGTACAGAGCCGACTGGAGAGTCTGAATCAGAGGCTGAGACGGTTCTGCGACCGTGTGGGCTGCAGATTCCTCGACTTGCACCATAGGGTAGCGGGGTTTCGGGTTCCGCTGGATAGGTCAGGAGTCCACTAAACGCAGCAGCGACTACACGGGTAGCAGGGGTTATGTGGTTTTTTAGGGTAGATGGCCTCGGACAAGTACAGAAAGGCAACAGCCTCAAAGGGTGCGGGACCAAGTCAGTACATGAGGGGACCAAGCAGCAGTCGGTATTGTAATTGTAAACTGTCGAAGCTGCATTGGTAAAGTACCGGAACTTCAATCGCTGATAGAAAGCACCGAAGCTGAAATCGTTATAGGTACAGAAAGCTGGCTGAAGCCAGAGATAAATCCTGCCGAAATTTTTACAAAGGCACAGACGGTGTTTAGAAAGGATAGATTGCATGCAACCGGTAGTGGCGTGTTTGCCGCTGTTAGTAGTAGTTTATCCTGTAGTGAAGTAGAAGTGGATAGTTCCTGAGAATTATTATGGGTGGAGGTTACACTGAAAAACCGAGCTAGGTTAATAATTGGCTCCTTTTACCGACCTCCCGATTCAGCAGCATTAGTGGCAGAACAACTGAGAGAAAATTTGGAATACATTTCACATAAATTTTCTCAGCATGTTATAGTCTTAGGTGGAGATTTCAATTTACCAGATATAGACTGGGACACTCAGATGTTTAGGACGGGTGGTAGGGACAGAGCAACGAGTGACATTATACTGAGTGCACTATCCGAAAATTACCTCGAGCAATTAAACAGAGATCCGACTCGTGGAGATAACATCTTGGACCTACTGATAACAAACAGTCCCGAACTTTTCGGCTCTGTAAGTGCAGAACAGGGAATCAGTGATCATAAGGCCGTTGCAGCATCCCTGAATGTGGAAGTGAATAGGAATATAAAAAAAAGGGAGGAAGGTTTACCTGTTTAGCAAGAGTAATAGAAGGCAGATTTCAGACTACCTAACAGATCAAAACGAAAATTTCTGTTCCGACACTGACTATGTCGAGTGTTTATGGAAAAAGTTCAAGGCATCGTAAAATGCGTTTTAGTCAGGTACGTGCCGAGTAAAACTGTGAGGGACGGGAAAAACCCACCGTGGTTCAACAACAAAGTTAGGAAACTAATACGAAAGCAAAGAGAGCTTCACTCCAAGTTTAAACGCAGCCAAAACCTCTCAGACAAACAGAAGCTAAACGATGTCAAAGTACGCGTAAGGAGGGCTATGCGTGAAGCGTTCAGTGAATTCGAAAGTAAAATTCTACGTACCGACTTGATAGAAAATCCTAGGAAGTTTTGGTCTTACGTTAAATCAGTAAGTGGCTCGGAACAGCATATCCAGACACTCCGGGATGATGATGGCATTGAAACAGAGGATGACACGCGTAAAGCTGAAATACTAAACACTTTTTTCCAAAGCTATTTCACAGAGGAAGACCGCACTGCAGTTCCTTCTCTAAATCCTCGCACAGACGAAAAAAATGGCTGACATCGAAATAAGTGTCCAAGGAATAGAAAAGCAGCTGCAATCACTCAACAGAGGGAAGTCCACTGGACCTGATGGGATACCAATTCGATTCTACACAGAGTACGCGTAAGAACTTGCCCCCCTTCTAACAGCCGTGTACCGCAAGTCTCTAGAGGAACGGAAGGTTCCAAATGATTGGAAAAGAGCACAGGTAGTCCCAGTCTTCAAGAAGGGTCGTCGAGCAGATGCGCAAAACTATAGACCTATATCTCTGACGTCGATCTGTTGTAGAATTTTAGAACATGTTTTTTGCTCGCGTATCATGTCATTTTTGGAAACCCAGAATCTACTCTGTAGGAATCAACTTGGATTCCGAAAACAACGATCGTGTGAGACCCAACTCGCTTTATTTGTTCATGAGACCCAGCAAAAATTAGATACAGGCTCCCAGGTTGATGCTATTTTCCTTGACTTCCGGAAGGCGTTCGACACAGTTTCCGCACTGTCGCCAGATAAACAAAGTAAGAGCCTACGGAATATCAGACCAGCTGTGTGGCTGGATTGAAGAGTTTTTAGCAAACAGAACACAGCATGTTGTTATCAATGGAGAGACGTCTAAAGACGTTAAGGTAACCTCTGGCGTGCCACAGGGGAGTGTTATAGGACCATTGCTTTTCATAATATATATAAATGACCTAGTAGATAGTGTCGGAAGTTCCATGCGGCTTTTCGCGGATGATGCTGTAGTATACAGAGAAGTTACAGCATTAGAAAATTGTAGCGAAATGCAGGAAGATCTGCAGCCGATAGGCACTTGGTGCAGGGAGTGGCAACTGACCCTTAACATAGATAAATGTAATGTGTTGCGAATACATAGAAAGAAGGATCCTTTATTGTATTATTATATGATAGCGGAAAAATCACTGGTAGCAATTACTTCTGTAAAATATCTGGGAGTATGCGTGCGGAACGATTTGAAGTGGAATGATCATATAAAATTAATTGTTGGTAAGGCGGGTACCAGGCTGAGATTCATTGGGAGAGTCCTTAGAAAATGTAGTCCATCAACAGAGGAGGTGGCTTACAATACACTCGTTTGACCTATACTTGAGTATTGCTCATCAGTGTGGGATCCGTACCAGATCGGGTTGACGGAGGAGATAGAGAAGATCCAAAGAAGAGCGGCGCGTTTCGTCACAGGGTTATTTGGTAACCGTGATAGCGTTACGGAGATGTTTAGCAAACTCAAGTGGCAGACTCTGCAAGAGAGGCGCTCTGCATCGCGGTGTAGCCTGCTCGCCAGGTTTCGAGAGGGTGCTTTTCTGGATGACGTATCGAATATATTGCTTCCCCCTACTTATACCTCCCGAGGAGATCACGAATGCAAAATTAGAGAGATTCGAGCGCGCACGGAGGCTTTTTAGACAGTCGTTCTTCCCGCGAACCATACGCGACTGGAACAGAAAAGGGAGGTAATGACAGTGGCACGTTAAGTGCTCTCCGCTACACACCGTTGGGTGGCTTGCGGAGTATAAATGTAAATGTAGATGTAGATGTAATTTCATTTATTTATTTTTTATAACTATGACTAGTATCATAAAATGGGTGAAACAAAAATTGTATCACAGTCACCATACATGTAGCTATTGAAATATGTGAGAAAAGGTGGAACATTTGACTGACTTTAAAATGTACCAGTACAATACAACACAGTCAACAGATTTAACTAAGTGGCTAAACGTCAGACGTGATCCAACTCAAAACATTTATTTTTTAACATACAAAAAACATATGTAGAAGGCCATGAAAGTGATGCAGGGAATGAAAAACAACAGCCGGGAAAAAATCAGCGCAGGCTTATCACAAGCCAAATATAAATGCGCAACAGCATAGGTAAATATGATGTTTGCAACAGATGACCTCCGGGGAACAAAAGTAGCAACCTGATCAACAACCTCCTGCAAAATATAAAAGAAAAATCCTCAGTTAAATGTGAATTCTGGAATCATGAATGTCATATGCACTATTTTGTCAATACGTACATAGTAAACATAAACTTCTAATGACAAGAAAACTAAAAACAAATGTCCAAAGACCACCTTCACATATCTCATCTTCATTTGATACAAATATCCTAGTAGCAATATACCTACATATTTGTTGGCCAAATACCTGACGGGAATATTAAGTCCTTATGTGGGTAAATGCCCTCATCACATCCGTAATATACCTACATATTTGTTGGCCAAATACCTGACGGGAATATTAAGTCCTTATGTGGGTAAATGCCCTCATCACATTCGTAATTCCGTGGATTTTGTTAAACGCCTTGACAGCTTCAGGTTGGATGAGTCAGATATCATGGTGAGTTTTGACGTCGTTTCCTTGTTTACGAGGGTACCCCTGCGAGAGTCGCTGAGTTGATTGGTCAGAGGTTTGACGAGAATACCACTGAACTTTTTAGGCATGTCTTGACTTCCACGTATTTTCTTTTTAATGGATAATACTACGAACAAACGGAGGGAGTCGCCATGGGTAGCCCACTCTCACCGGTGGTAGCGAATTTGTACATGGAGAACTTCGAGGAGGAAGCCCTGTCGTCATCCGAATTGAAACCTACTTGCTTTTTCCGTTACGTGGACGACACGTTCGTCATCTGGCCACATGGTATGGATAAACTCCTTGACTTCCTTACACATCTAAACTCCATACACCCCTACATCAAATTCACTATGGAGACTGAAACGGAGGGTAAATTACCTTTCCTTGACGTCTTGGTCAGGAGAAGGGCTGACGGCACCCTAGGTCATGGGGTGTATCGAAAGACAACACACACTGATCTGTATTTGCACGCAGACAGTTGCCACCACCCTTCACAGAGGAATGGGGTACTTAAAACTCTAGTACATAGGGCGCGCACTATCTCTGACACAGAGAGTCTACCCCAGGAATTGGAACATCTGAGAACTGTGTTTCGAAAGAATGGGTACTCAGAGTGGCAGATCCAACGTGCTCTCCGCCCAACCACTGCAGCACAACCTGTTGAGATGGATGAAGTCACGAGGGAGGAGGTAGGCACTGCATTTATTCCATACACAGGCGCACTCTCGGGGAAAATCGCCCGCATTCTGAAGAAACACCGGGTTGGAACTGTGTTTTGTCCTCCGAATAAAGCTCGTGCACTGGTGGGGAGCGCCAAAGATGACCTCGGTTTGAGGAAGGCCGGCGTGTACCAGATTCCGTGTCAATGTGGCAAGTCGTATATTGGTCAGACGATGCGTACCCTCGAGGATCGATGCCGTGAGCACCAGAGGCACACTCGACTGATGTATCCGAGCAAGTCGGCGGTCGCTGAACATTGTTTGTCGGAAAATCACGCTATGGAGTATGACCGCACGAGGATTCTGGTACAGACGTCGAGATACTGGGACAGCGTTGTTAGAGAGGCTATCGAAATTCGCACCAATGACGACCTCATAAACCGTCACTGTGGCTATAATCTTAGCAAGGCTTGCGAACCAGCGATTGGGTTAGTCAAGAGTAAATCGAGCAAACGCATAGTTGTGACGACCACGGCTGACAGAGCCATCACACCGACGTCATCTCAGACGCCGTCGCAATCTGTTCCACCGCGCTACCGTGGCGCGGGGCGCGGACGGCGGAGGGAGCGCGGAGGGTATTTACAACTGCCGCCGCCGCGACCGAACCCAGTTCCCCCTGAGCAGCCATAGCGTACGGATCTCCGTGCCGGCACGTTCACAGGAGCTCAGTCCGTCAGTTCACCTGATGATGGCGACATGTTTGATCGCCGAAATATTGTGCCCGTTGGACACTATAGACCGGCAGTACACCCGTGGATATTTTGATTATCAAATACGCCGGGAGAAACTCAAGAATCACAGTATACCTACCTGTCTATAACTATGTTGTATCAATATTACGGATCAAAGTATGGAATACTATACAGTGCCCCTTGAAGCCTTACCGTACATGGCCCATATACACTCTCTCCAAATCAACAAAATGCAAAAAAAATAATTGGGAAATATCAGTTAAAATCAACAAACATGATGTACAATTGTCAAAATGGTAGAACAAGAATAGAATCAGAAAAAATGATACTAACATTGTATACAACTATGTAATGTGTAGGGAACCACAAGGAAAAACAAAAGCAATTTGCACTAGGAGTCCTGTGAAACTGACATGAAAAGTATCATGGCATCTCAAAAAAGTGTAGGAAGAGAGTAAACCAATAATAGAAAATGTAGCATAAGAGTGGTCACAAGTAAATTTATGAGAAATTTAGTCTCTCATCTTAGGAAATAAACAAACCTGTCCCAAAAGGAAATAGACGCTAATGTTGAGTATTACTTACGCATAGAATGCATAGTGTGATGAAATTTGACAATATGTGACAAACATTGTACTAAGAACAGTACACCAAAAAAATTGAAACCTTAACACGCTACCAATTGCCTCTAAGTTGGTAACAAATTAGTCCTACAGCGAGCTAAAAACACTGGTGAACATGACTTAACATACAACAGGTAAGAACGAATAGAATGTCAAATTAAAGACTGATAAATGACTGGTGAAAGTGAATTAACATTCGCCATGTAAGTAAGAATAGTGTGTCAAAGAAAAGACAGATTAAGGCTGTCATTAAATTAAATAAAAAAACACTTTGACAGACTGGGCTATAATCCCAAAGAATTAATATTAGCTTGTAGTCAAAGCTGTTACTAATGTATCAGATCATACATGAAGACATCTGGAGTTACAAAGTGAAACCATAATGAGATAAAACAGGTAGCAGGTTAGTATAGGCAATGAAGGGAATAATGGTAGGTAACTTGTCAAACAATTATGGCTACTGAAATGTAATTAGAACTGAACAACAATTTAACCAGCCATACTAATACAGGAGGAAGGTTTGTGAAACAAAGGAGCCATGATGGCTACAATGAGCCCAATAGGCAAAACTGGTGAGAAGCACAATGCCACAAAATATGCTTAAAAGTATTTACAAGCATAACATAGCATATGAGAAATCATTTACTATACATAGTTTAAGGCATAGCCATCTGAAAATGGTAAAGTAAACTCAACCTTCTTCCCTAACAAACCCCTTTCTTTAGCTACATTTAGTGACTGTATTTTCAGGATGAAGTGACAACTGTCATTATGATTGTTTTTCATTATGAATATAGTAGTATATTCTCACTTTTTAAAGTGAACTAGTTGTGTGTGATTCCTCTCTGTTGATTTTTCTGTTCGACAGTAGGTTCTTTTGTTCCTTTCTCAGTCCAGTGACTGTACATAGTTCACTGAGAATTTTTGGTGTTCTTGTTTATTGTATTCCAGAGCTGTTGGTTTAATGGTGTCACCAGCACTAATTTTACATGCTTTCCATTGGCTTGAGTCTGATTTATCATTTTCAGATGGCTATGCTGTAAACTACACAAATCCATTCTCCCATATGTTATGTTATGCCTTTAAATACGCATTGTATCATTGTTTTTCTTCATCAGTTTCGGCTGTTGCATTTTCATAGAATGTATATGGGCTCATTGTAGCCTTCATGGCTCTTTTGTTCCATGTAGCTATTTTTGCTTTGGAATATGCATAAGCCTGCATTGTTTTACTATTAGTGTCATGTGTACCAGTGGTATATTTCTCTTGTATGACTGGTTAAATTGACATACAGCTCCAATTAAATTTCAGTAGCCATGGTAGTTTGACGAGTTAATGAGTTACCTGCCATCATTCCCTTCATTGCCTATACTATCCTCCTATTTGTTTTATCTCACTATGGTTTCATCTTAATAAGTGATGCGACATGTTAGTAACAGCTTCGAGTATAAGCTGACACTCATTCTCTGGGATTATTGGTCATTCTGTCAAAGCATTTTTCATTTTATTTGACGACAGCCTTAATATCTTTTGAAAAAAGAATCAGCCTACTAGTTGCAAAACAAAGGTTTATTAGCCCTTGACCTGGGTTTTGATATTTCTAAAAAAAGCCTTCTTCACAAGGAGTGGGCCCAAAAATTAGTTTTACAAATGTAACAAAATATTAATAGAAAAATATTTGTGAAGCATGCAGACACACTTCTCACATTACACGATAGTACATTAGATTATCTGAAGCCGAGCGGCTATTGCCATATTTAAAATTGACGGAAACAAGAATCACCCCAAGCCATGGCTTTAGATAGCAGTCAGATTACATTTAGTACACATCGGAATGAATGCTCACTGGTAAATGTCCACTGGTAGAGCCTCTTGTCAACGTCAAATATTTGCATAAGATAGGTGTACATCACGCCAAAGAAAGGCCAGACGTTATAAATATACTGGCTCAAGCGACCAGATAAATCGGGCCACAGAAGGTGCCAAATATATGAAGGGCCTATCTCAATAGCGGTACAAGTTCATTTTTGTTCATATTGAGGTACAGAGTCCTAAAGTTAAATGAAAAATCTGCAGTTGAGACACCAGAAATATTCAAGCATATGGCTTCTTGCAAGAGATGAACCTTTCTTTCTGTTTGTTTGTCTCATTAACTTTAGAAGCATTATAGGCTGAAAAGTGGAGGTAATGGACTTGTACCACTATTGAAATAAGCCCTTCATATGTGCCAGGCCTTGCCCATGCTTGTGTTAAATAACAGCATTTTACATTAAAGTAAACATTAAATTTCCTCTACAAGGCTACTAAAAATGTAATCGATTTAGTAGTATACATTACGTATAAAATTACTAATACATTTGCTGACAAAGTAACACTGTAGTCTGCATAAACTCAGCGTGCAGAAGGTATAGTTCTATTTACAGAACATCACTGTTATAAATGCATGGAGAAAGAAGAGAAAATATAACCTAAAACAACGCCTCGAAAAAGAAAAAAAACTTCCGCTTAACATTACGGAAGCCTAAGCGGGACTGATGACCTTGTAGTTTGGTCCCTTTATCCCTCAAAGCAACCAAACAAACAACCAACCAAGCCTAGGCGATAAGGAAAATGGGACAGCAGTGGGCGCTATACCTGTATACACGCGCGTAAGTATTGGGTCTTGCTGGTCTTAGGTACCATTATTTTACGTTAAAGCATTATGACAATCTCTTACACAAATGCACTAACAAATGTAATAACTGTAGAGGTATACATTATATATAAAATTATCTTTAAAACATTTATGTAGCAAAGCGATACTGCACATAGCTTTAGTGTGCAGAAGATAACTGTTACAAAAAATTACTTCTGTAACCAAAGAAGGTAGAGGGCAAAATAAAATGGGTAAAGCTACATTACAAAATAAAAATGAGAACCTTCTGCCCCCCCCCCCCCCCCCATGAACCATGGACCTTGCCGTTGGTGGAGAGACTTGCGTGCCTCAGCGATACAGATGGCCGTACCGTAGGTGCAATCACAACGGAGGGGTATCTGTTGAGAGGCCAGACAAACGTGTGGTTCCTGAAGAGGGGCAGCAGCCTTTTCAGTAGTTGCAGGGGCAACAGTCTGGATGATTGACTGATCTGGCCTTGCAACATTAACCAAAACGGCCTTGCTGTGCTGGTACTGCGAACGGCTGCAAGCAAGGGGAAACTACGGCCGTAATTTTTCCCGAGGACATGCAGCTTTACTGTATGATTAAATGATGATGACGTCCTCTTGGGTAAAATATTCCGGAGGTAAAATAGTCTCCCATTCGGATCTCCGGGCGGGGACTACTCAGGAGGACGTCGTTATCAGGAGAAAGAAAACTGGCGTTCTACGGATCGGAGCGTGGAATGTCAGATCCCTGAATCGGGCAGGTAGGTTAGAAAATTTAAAAAGGGAAATGGATAGGTTAAAGTTAGATATAGTGGGAATTAGTGAAGTTCGGTGGCAGGAGGAACAAGACTTTTGGTCAGGTGAATACAGGGTTATAAATACAAAATCAAATAGGGGTAATGCAGGAGTAGGTTTAATAATGAATAAAAAAATAGGAGTGCGGGTAAGCTACTACAAACAGCATAGTGAACGCATTATTGTGGCCAAGATAGATACGAAGCCCACACCTACTACAGTAGTACAAGTTTATATGCCAACTAGCTCTGCAGATGATGAAGAAATTGAAGAAATGTACGATGAAATAAAAGAAATTATTCAGATAGTGAAGGGAGACGAAAATTTAATAGTAATGGGTGACTGGAATTCGAGTGTAGGAAAAGGGAGAGAAGGAAACATAGTAGGTGAATATGGATTGGGGCTAAGAAATGAAAGAGGAAGCCGCCTAGTAGAATTTTGCACAGAGCACAACTTAATCATAGCTAACACTTGGTTTAAGAATCATGAAAGAAGGTTGTATACGTGGAAGAACCCTGGAGATACTAAAAGGTATCAGATAGATTATATAATGGTAAGACAGAGATTTAGGAACCAGGTTTTAAGTTGTAAGACATTTCCAGGGGCAGATGTGGACTCTGACCACAATCTATTGGTTATGACCTGTAGGTTAAAACTGAAGAAACTGCAAAAAAGTGGGAATTTAAGGACATGGGATCTGGATAAGCTGAAAGAACCAGAGGTTGTACAGAGTTTCAAGGAGAGCATAAGGGAACAATTGACAGCAATGGGGGAAAGAAACACAGTAGAAGAAGAATGGGTAGCTCTGAGGGATGAAGTAGTGAAGGCAGCAGAGGATACAGTAGGTAAAAAGACGAGGGCTGCTAGAAATCCTTGGGTAACAGAAGAAATATTGAATTTAATTGATGAAAGGAGAAAATATAAAAATGCAGTAAATGAAGCAGGCAAAAAGGAATACAAACGTCTCAAAAATGAGATCGACAGGAAGTGCAAAATGGCTAAGCAGGGATGGCTAGAGGACAAATGTAAGGATGTAGAGGCTTATCTCACTAGAGGTAAAATAGATACTGCCTACAGGAAAATTAAAGAGACCTTTGGAGAGAAGAGAACCACGTGTATGAATATCAAGAGCTCAGATGGCAACCCAGTTCTAAGCAAAGAAGGGAAGGCAGAAAGGTGGAAGGAGTATATAGAAGGTTTCTACAAGGGCGATGTACTTGAGGACAATATTATGGAAGTGGAAGAGGATGTAGATGAAGACGAAATGGGAGGTAAGATACTGCGTGAAGAGTTTGACAGAGCACTGAAAGACCTGAGTCGAAACAAGGCGCCCGGAGTAGACAACATTCCATTAGAACTACTGACGGCCTTGGGAGAGCCAGTCCTGACAAAACTCTACCAGCTGGTGAGCAAGATGTATGAGACTGGTGAAACACCCTCAGACTTCAAGAAGAATATAATAATTCCAATCCCAAAGAAAGCAGGTGCTGACAGATGTCAAAATTACCGAACTATCAGTTTAATAAGTCACAGCTGCAAAATACTAACACGAATTCTTTACAGACGAATGGAAAAACTGGTAGATGCGGACCTCGGGGAGGATCAGTTTGGATTCCGTAGAAATGTTGGAACACGTGAGGCAATACTGACCTTACGACTTATCTTAGGAGAAATATTAAGAAAAGGCAAACCTACGTTTCCAGCATTTGTAGACTTAGAGAAAGCTTTTGACAATGTTGACTGGAATACTCTCTTTCCAATTCTAAAGTTGGCAGGGGTAAAATACAGGGAGCGAAAGGCTATTTACAATTTGTACAGAAACCAGATGGCAATTATTAGAGTCGAGGAGCATGAAAGGGAAGCAGTGGTTGGGAAAGGAGTGAGACAGGGTTGTAGCCTCTCCCCGATGTTATTCAATCTGTATATTGAGCAAGCAGTAAAGGAAACAAAAGAAAAATTTGGAGTAGGTATTAAAATTCATGGAGAAGAAGTAAAAACTTTGAGGTTCGCTGATGACATTGTAATTCTGTCAGAGACGGCAAAGGACTTGCAAGAGCAGTTGAACGGAATGGACAGTGTCTTGAAAAGAGGATATAAGATGAACATCAACAAAAGCAAAACGAGGATAATGGAATGTAGTCAAATTAAATCGGGTGATGCTGAGGGAATTAGATTAGGAAATGAGACACTTAAATTAGTAAAGGAGATTTGCTATTTAGGAAGTAAAATAACTGATGATGGTCGAAGTAGAGAGGATATAAAATGTAGACTGGCAATGGCAAGGAAAGCGTTTCTGAAGAAGAGAAATTTGTTAACATCGAATATAGATTTATGTATCAGGCAGTCGTTTCTGAAAGTATTTGTTTGGAGTGTAGCCATGTATGGAAGTGAAACATGGACGATAACTAGTTTGGACAAGAAGAGAATAGAAGCTTTCGAAATGTAGTGCTACAGAAGAATGCTGAAGATTAGATTGGTAGATCACGTAACTAATGAGGAGGTATTGAATAGGATTGGGGAGAAGAGAAGTTTGTGGCACAACTTGACTAGAAGAAGGGATCGGTTGGTAGGACATGTTTTGAGGCATCAAGGGATCACAAATTTAGCATTGGAGGGCAGCGTGGAGGGTAAAAATCGTAGAGGGAGACCAAGAGATGAATACACTAAGCAGATTCAGAAGGATGTAGGTTGCAGTAGGTATTGGGAGATGAAGAAGCTTGCACAGGACAGAGTAGCATGGAGAGCTGCATCAAACCAGTCTCAGGACTGAAGACAACAACAACAACAACAACTGCTTGATTGTACCAATACCATTTTTGGAATATCAACTATGGGGACATGTGTTAATAAGACCACGAAAAACGAAAGCTAGCGATACGAAATATCAGTAGCTCGACAATAGAGAAAAAATATTTTGAGGAAAATGGCACATTCACCTATATTAGCGGGGACCGGAAAACACGTATTATGTGAGCGTGAGCACCGGTTTAAATGCATCAAGGAAGTGCTTACTCGCGAGTTGCAGCTGATCGTTCACAATGTAACCGTCTCTCTTAGTAAGATGTTTGTAAGTTTGAAGTTCTTCCAATAAACTTCCTTGATGGATTTAAACCGCTGCTCACGGTCACATAGGCTAATATGTGTTTACCTATTTCCGCTTATATCGGTGAACGTGCCGTTTTCTTCAAAACATTTTTTTCTCTTCTGTTGAGCTACTGACGTTTCATATGGCTAGGTTTTATTTTTCGTAGTCAAGGGCTAACAAACCTTTGTTTTGCAACTGATTGGCTGATTTTTTCAACCTCTTCAGATTTGCACAGTTGCTGATTCGCAGCCATGTTTGAATTTTCATCTGTTTTATTTGGTATTTTATTTTTACTTACCTGGCGTGCGTCATGTGAAGTTCAGCAGTGTTTTTAGCTCGTTGTGGGGATAACTTTTTACAAGCTCGGAGTCAAATGGTAGCGTGTCTGGCTTTCGATTTTTAACCCCCATTCTTAGTACAGTGTTTGTCACATATTGTCAAATTTCATCACACTACGCATTCTATGGTTTGCATAAGTAATTACTCAGAATTAGCTTCTCTTTCCTTTTGGGATAGGTTTGGCTATGTCCTAGGATGAGGGCTTAGAATTCTCGTCAATTTGCTTGAAACAACTCTTATGGTATTATCAAACGGGGTTACCTGAAAAGTTTCATTTTTATGATTACTTTGTAACTTAGTATTCCTACGTCTTGATGTCTGAGTCCCAAATGAAACCATATTCACGTTATTTGAGATACTGCGGAAAAAAGCCAAAAAGAGAAATTATTGATTTATTGCCAGACTAATGCATTTATCTCATCTTTATTACACAGTGCAGCTAAATACAGAATATCACACTTGATTCAAATATGGCCAGGTACACTGATTACATATCTGTTCCTACTCGTTACTTTCATTGGTACAACGATCTTCACTATTTGATGTATCGTAACATTGTCTACATCATCACCTGTAGGAAATACAAATATATTGGTTTTATTTCCTGAGTAGCTAAGAAGAAATTTGCAGTGAGAGGTTCCATCAGCTTCTACTGAAAGCACTTGCACTACAAAAAACTTTTCCTTCTGTTTCTTGGTGCCTTCATCACACAAGAGTTTAATCACCACAAAATCATTAACACTCGGGTGGATGTTTCCAGAGGGTTCTTCAAAATTTTTGTTATCGTCATTTTCAATGGGTTCCCAAAAGTCTGTGTCATATTCTTCATCAGATGCATCAAAATTATCAAAGTCCATTTCATCAAATCGCTCTAAGCACTTTGGGACTTAACACCTGAGGTCATCAGTCCCCTAGACATGGAACTACTTAAACCTAACTAACCTAAGGACATCACACACATCCATGCCCGATGCTGGATTCGAACCTGCGACCGTAGCACCATCACTGTTCGGGACTGAAGCGCCTCGAACCGCTCGGTCAAAGCTCGTGTCATGAACTGAGAAAGATTCAGTATCAGATTCAGATTCTGGGTTATTGTTACATTGCTTCTGTTCTTGGGTTTCAGGCAGTACCAAACAGGGGCCTTCCCCATGTTACGCTTCACTGGAGTCAGCAATTCTATACTCCTAAGTATGTACAACTTTGCTTCTGTTGTTCTTCAGATCTGCAAATATTTGTATTAAAATGGAATATCGTCTCAGTTGTGTGACTGGATTCGTGATTTCCTTACAGAGAGGTCACAGTTCGTAGTGATAGACGGTAAACCATCGAGTAGAACAGATGTAATATCTGGCGTTCAGCAAGGAAGTGTCATAGGCCCTCTGCTGTTCCTGATTTACATAAATGATCTAGGCGATAATCTGAGCAACCCCCTTAGACTGTTTGCAGATGATGCTGTAATTTACCGTCTAGTAAAGTCATCAGACGATCAATTCCAATTACAAAATCATCTGGAGAGAATTTCTGTATGGTGCGAAAAGTGGCAATTGGCACTAAACAAAGAAAAGTGCGAGGTCACTCACATGGGTAGTAAAAGAAATCTGATAAATTTTGGATATACGATAAATCGCACAAATGTAAGGGCTGTCAGTTCGACTAAATGCCTAGTAATTACAATTACGAGCAACTTAAAATGGAAAGATCACGTAGATAATATTGTGGGGAAGGCGAAACAAAGACTGCGCTTTGTTGGCAGAACGCTTATAAGATGCGACAAAGCCACTAAAGAGAGCCTACATTGCACTTGTCCGTCCTCTCCTGGAATACTGCTGCGCGATGTGGGATCCTTACCAGGCAGGTTTGACGGAAACAACGAAAAAGTGCAAAGAAGGGCACCTCGTTTCGTGTTATCGTGCAATAGGGGTGAGAGTGTCACTGATATGATACGCGAGTTGGGGTGGAAGTCACTGAAACAAAGGCGGTTTTCTTTGCGGCAAGATCTATTTACGGAATTTGAATCACCAGCTTTCTCTTCCGGATGCGAAAATATTTTGTTGACACCCACCTAAGTACGGAGAAATGTGGCTGAGCGGTTCTAGGCACTATAGTCTGGAACCGCGCGACCGCTACGGTCTCAGGTGAGAATCCTGCCTCGGGCATGGATGTGTGTCATGTCCATAGATTAGTTAGGTTTAAGTAGTTCTAAGTACTAGGGGACTGACGACCCCATAAGTTAAGTCCCATAGTGCTCAGATCCATTTTTGAACGGAGAAATTATCATCATAATAAAATAAGAGAAATCAGAGCTCGAACGGAAAGATTTAGGTGTTCCTTTTTCCCACGCGCTATTTGAGAGTGGAATGAGAGAGAAGTAGTGTGAAAATGGTTCGATGAACCCTCTGCCAGACACTTAAGTGTGAATTACAGAGTAACCATGTAGATGTAGATGTATTCCCACACAGTGAGCTGAAGCCTCTGGTGCTTTTTCGTTATTCCAGTTTCAGAAGTCGAGTTTCGTGCAAAAATTCTTGGAGTGATGCTTTCCAGTGACTCTCTTCAATATTTCTTTTTGCTAGCCTTCCCAACAATTGTTGGGGATCAAGAGGCCGGATTCCACTTCCCCAGAATCTACATATTAAATTCTATCCTTTTTTCTCAGCAAGACGATCTAAACACTTCTTCAGCAGATGTGGGAAGGTGTCTGGCGGAATTGTTTCATGATGTTTGCTTTTCCATTCTTCTAGTACCTTTCCCCATTTGACTTTTAATGGTCTGAAGAATGCTTGGTCTAATGGTTGACACAGATGTGTTGCACTGGATGGCAGTAGAACTAATTTGATAAGGTTCTTGTTACATTCTTGTATCAATCTTACAGAAATATGAGTTGGGAGATTGTCACCAATAATAGTCTTTTGTCCGTATCCTAAGTATTTCAGAAATGGTATGGCCAAGGTAAAGAACCAATCTTCAAAAATTGGACACTCAAGCCACCCACGTTTTGATCTGTTGTAGCTTGCTCCCTGACGTCCTCCTTTCACCCATGTTTGACATAGTTGCTGTGCCTTATAAACAACATAAGGGAGCCGTGAATTTCCACTAGCTGTTGCAGCAAACATTACTGATTTGCTTGATTTGGAAGAGTCTATCAATCGTTTTAGATGTTTGCAGGTCCGCCAAACAATAACTTTTATCCTTCCTGGACCATCGCACAAATTGATCTAGTCATAATTTATAATAACGTGAATGGGTACATCATTTTGTTTTACCTCTAAAGTTTTAAAGTAGGCCTAGTTTGTTATTGATTCCTGATAAACAGAAGCTCTGCCTCGCTTGATGTACTCACTTAATGTCAGTTTCAGTTGAACAGATTGTCTCTTTAGAAACGATTTCAGCCAGTCAGCACTAGGCACGTCGTTTCTGAATCTCGCCTCTTGCATACTAATTTTGTTAAGATATCTTTTGAGAATTAGTCGCACATAAAAAGGGAATGCCAGTCTGCAATCAGTAGTAAAGAATCTGTCAATATTTCTTCATCATCTGATGATTGAACATACAGACACCACTATTTTACAATATTTTTGCTAGCTATTTTACGAGTAATTGTACTCTTAGGCATACCAGACATCCCAGCAGCTTTCCTTGTTGACATTTCTTTCTTCTTCACAGCATCCCAAGCGAACTGCAGGTAATCATCTGAAAATTAATGGTATTTTTGGGGTCCTAGCTGCCTATTGTACTACCTTGGCATGTTATTTAGCCTAAAATATAATTTAAAAAATCACTAGCATTTAATTTTGTGGAAACTTATTGAATAAATGTAACTTGGGACACTAGCCCAAGTAACCCTAAAATTACAATTTATAGCTTAAACAAATTTTATTTGCCTAGGTTCTCTGCAATGCAAAATGCAAATGTTGAAAAGTGTGGTTATAAAACTACGAAATGCCCAGCTTTACAATTTCGTTGCCTCAGCTAATGCACACAAAGTTGTTACGAGTATTTTTCGAGAAAATCAATTACGTCACAGAAATACAACGTCAGTTACACCCCTACCGTGATATTTCCTGGAAAAATATACATCTTGCAAGTAAACATTGAGTTGCAGTCGCCTGTTGTGCTATGGCAGGCTCTCACTGACGCAATTCATGTCAAAGATATTCCAGAGTATGGATTCATATTGTCTCAAGTTGGACTGCAGTCGCAAGTAACCCCATTTGATGGTACATGATTCTGTTATTGGTTTACTCTCTTTGTACACATTTTGATACGCCACGATACTTTTAGTGCTGGTTTCATAGAATTAATGGTCCAAATTGCATTTCTTTTTCCTTATGGTTCCCAACACATTAATAACATCATCGTATATGATGATAGTGGCTTTTTTTGCGGCTCTATTATTTTTCTGCAGTTTTCTCAATTGTATGTAATGTGCAGTTCTAAAGCATCGGCTGCACACTGACCAGCGCACTGCCGCGAAACAGAATTAAGATGGCACTGGCCCACACGCCAAGGGAAAGAGTGGGCAGTGCCACACATCCAGGACGACAGAGTTCAGCGCCCCCTGTTAACGCTGACTCAACCAGCCGCCCATTCCTGGTCGGACTCATTTCGCTCAGAGACTTCGAGAGCATCAGTACTGAGTAATAGGAAGACGATACTTAGCCTGAGTTCTGCGAGCAGTAATAGTGTATAAACGTTACCGCTCATTGGGGCACAAGAAGTACCTCAAGATACCTCATAACAAGAAGTTAAGTAATGTTTCTTTTCGCTTTAGAAATAAAGTGTGCTATTAATTATGAAGTTTAATGTACAGATCATTTTGGATTCCTACCACCAGCCATAGCAACTTACCTCTTGCTTTGTGTTGGTGCTAACTCCCACAGTAACCAACACATCTGGCGCCGCGGATTCCAGAACCAACACTGCCTTCGCTCTTCGCCACTCCGCACAGCGTGTCAATAATATTTCCCTCTTTTCTTTCAGAGGAGCATGGCTACGAATTGTGTTCTTTCTCGCAGGACAGCTGCAACGCTTCCGCAATTTGCGTGTTTGTCTTGCTCCTAATTATTTTGTTGCAACGCTCCTCTCATCAAAATAGTCTCTAACCCACCTACTACACCACTTGCGCCTACGCCTCCGGTTGCTGCTGGCTTTGATCCAATGCAGTCTATTCAGTTTCAGAACCATCAAGTGCCGCAGTTGATGGTGGCAGTCCATCAGCTCATTAATGCACAATCGACTTCTGCATCAACTCCACAGTATCGCCTCCACGCATTCCACCTTTCCGAGCTTTCAATGAACAACAAAAGGAGTGGAACGAGTTGTACCCTCGGTTCGGTGCTCATTGTGCTACACATCAAGTGCAATGCACTGTGAAACTTTCTGTTTCTTATCAATGGGCGGCACAGAATTTTACCGTTTCATTCAGAAGTTATTCACGAGTAGTAGGCTGGAGTTGCTAGTTTTTGAAGATTCAGACAGACATAGAGTCAGTGGGTGACTGAACTTCAGGGTTTGGCACGACAATGTCGTTTTCAGTATAGTTGTGGACAGCAGTATAGTGATGCAACGATTAGTGATGCAATTATGTACGAGTACAATGCTCCAGAGAGTAGCATTTGTGAACAAATTCTCAAACATTCTAATATTACTTTGTAACAATTGTTACAGATTATTGAACATCAGGACACATGTGATAGCACAGTGGAAAACTTTGAGGTAGCTCCCGTCTGCCGCGTAACGTAAAGTGACAGACGAAGTACCGCCTTTCGACCGACCACTGCGCACCAACAGGCTTTAAGCAAGTGTCAACGCGTGTGTCTGCTGTGAAATCATGTCTCCGCTTCTTTTCCATGCATAAAAGACAATATTGCCCTTTGCTTGTGGAAAGCCAGGTCATGTACAGTCTGTGTGCATGCAACAGAAAAAGAACTCTATTCACGTTTACTCTCGTAAGCGAGGAGCACCTTCTTGCTGAGTGGACGTAGTGTTTCCTAAACCGGCTACCGGTACTAGTAATGACCAAATTCAGGATATGCCTTCACCGCACCAAAATGCTGTGCAACGACAAACAAACTTTTTGTGAACTTAGTCATTGCCGCACACTGTGTGCGGCTTCAGTTAGACACTGGCGCTTCTGTTACATTGCTTAATTATGCCACCTATGAACAGTTGGCCTTGCCACAGTTGACAAAATCTTGCAGGCAACTAACTGTGCACAGCTGTCAGGACATTCCAGTGCTTGGTACGTGTAGTTTACCTGCCACTTTCCACTCTCATACCACAACAGTAACATTAACAATTTTGAGTTCGCGAGACTGAAAATATTTTTGAGTGAAATTCATTTCATTTGTTTAGTCTTCGTATTCAGGACAATGTACTTTCTGTTTCTGCTTTCAACCCAACAGATAGTGTTACTCAATTGACTGCGGAGTTTCCTGATTAATTTCTGAAGAACTTGGCAGAGAAAATAATTTTGTGGTGCACGTTACAATGAAGGACAATGCGCAACCTAAGTTTTTTCTGCCACTTCCCGTCCCTCACGCGCTTAGTGACAAAGTCGCAAGTGAACCTGAAGAATGACAAGAAAAATGGTTCAAATGGCTCTGAGCACTATGGGACTGAACTGCTGTCGTCATAAGTCCCCTAGAATTTAGAACTACTTAAACCTAACTAACCTAAGGACATCACACACATCCATGCCCGAGGCAGGATTCGAACCTGCGACCGTAGCAGTCGCACGGTTCCGGACTGCGCGCCTAGAACCGCGAGACCACCGCGGTCGGCAGTTGACTTAAAATCCATTTTGAATCCACAAACAATAATTGATACTTATGTATTGGCCACCCAGAGGTATTGATGGACAGGCTTGGTGCAGGATGCTATTTTTTAAAAATTAAGTTGCATGGTGCGTAGTTCTAGCTTCCGCTAGGTGAGGAACCTCAGAAAGTATTTGTGGCTACGGTTGTTCAAATTTTTGTGCTTAGCCTTTGGCAGTGCGTCCGTGCCCGCCATATTCCAATGCTACATAGAACAGCGTACTGCAAAAGTTCCACTCTGTTCAAATTACTTCCTACAGTTCTTCGTGTAGTTTCAGGTGCATGTTTGAAGTGTTGCCTGGACAAATGTGCCTTTTTTTCTGTCGGAAATTGATTATTTAGGCCATGTTCTTAACAGCCAAAGTGTTTAACGTCTTCTCTCATATTTGCTGGTTATCCGGCATGTCCCTGCTCCGCGGAATGTAATGGAGTTACAATGGGTTCTCGGGAAGTTGACATATTATACCCAGTTTATACCCAATGCAATCTAGGTTGGCTGCGTTGTATTTGCCTGGAAGAATGTACCTTATGTTTGGGCCAAAGAGGGTCAGGATGCATTTCAGAAACTTAAAAGTGCCTTGTTGAGTGACAAATGCCTTGTTCATTTCGATACCGCTAAGTCTGTGGCTTTGACAGTGGACGCTTCTTCGTACAGAATTTGAGCTGTGCTCTCGCACACATTGGGTTCGCGGGACAGGCCGATTACTCTCGCCTCCAAGTTATTGACCCAGACTCAATGTAACTATTCTAACGCCGAGAAGGAAGCGCTCGCTATTATCTATGGCGTGACAAAGTTTCATCATTATCTTTTTGGTCGGATGTTTTACCCACTGACTATTGTCACAGTATCAGTACGAAACATTGTTCTGGCCCACGTCGGAGCATGCAAATACTGACGCCCTTTCTCTCCTTTATGTTGGTCCGACTTCTGAATTCGATGCTACTGCCGCATCTTGTTGTCAGATCGATGCTCAGAACATTGAACTTTTAAGGACTTTTTCACTGCACTATAGGAGAACTGCAGACCCTGACCTGAACCTTTTGTTACACTACATCCGTACTGCTTGGCCTAGTTAAGTGCAAAACATTCGGAATTCTTTTGTGCGCCGATATTTTGCTCGTGAGCATAGCGTCTGCATCCACCATTGTGTGATTTTATTGGAAAGTGACTCTCGACATTCGCGAGTACTTATTCCTAAAGTGTTGCAATAAGATGTGTTGCGATTGCTCCACCAAGGACATTGGGAAATAAAGTTAGTGCTTCGGCACTGCACTTGGTCCGGCATGGACGCCCACATTCAAATGTTCAAATGTGTGTGAATTCCTAAGGGATCAAACTGCTAAGGTCATCGGTCCATAGACCTACACACTACTTAAACTAACTTAAACTAGCTTAAGCTACGAACAACAAACACACCCATGGCCGAGGGAGGACTCGAACCTCTGGCGGGAGCGCCGCGCAATCCGAGACATACGCTCACATTGAACTGATGATGTCGCAGTGTCACACTTGCGCTGAAAATCTATCTGCTCCGCCGCAAACGTTTTCAGCTTAGCCAGAGTCTCAATCGCCGTGGCAACGAGTGCATATTGAGTTTGTTGGAACACTCGTTGGCTTATTGTTGTGGAGTCTTTTAGCAAATATTCTTTCGCAGTGCCCATGAATACAACTACGTCGAGTAGCACCCTTCAGGCTTTGTCATCTGTTTTGAGCTTCGAAGGTTTGCCTGAAGTGTTGGTTACAGACAACGGACCACAGTTTACGGCTCAGGACTTTGAACAGTTTTGTGCAGCCAATGGCATTACCCACCTTACTAGTGTTCCATTTCATTCCCAGTCGAACAGAGAAGCTGAACGATTGGTCCGTACGTTGAAGAAAGAGATGAACAAAGTGCATGCCTCCCACACAAGGGAGCAAGCGCTGCTGCTCTTTCTCGCAACGTACCACTCCCAGCCCCATGGCGGTCCGTCGCCGGCGGAGCTTCTTCATGGCTAGCGCCACCGCAGGCTGCTCCACTTGCTGTACCCACTACAGCGCGGCTCCCACGCCCCGCAAGTGTCGCTTTGCGCCTAATGATTCTATTCTTTTCAGAGTTTTTGGTCGCACCAGGCGCTGGGAGAGAGGAAGGATTATTCGAAATTTGGGCCCTTTGCATGCAATTCAAGGTCCTGCTGGATTGCTGCGCCACCGTCAGAACCAGGTCCGTGCTTGACGATTGCGAGATTCTTCCGCGGTTTTTCTGTTCCCAGATTCGCATCGTACCGGGACCTTGCTGCCGGCGCAGCCGCCCCCCGCATGTCTCTTCGGCACCCCCTGCGGAATCAATGGAGCTGGACCCATCGCCTTTGCCCACCGCAGCAGCTCAACTTCCAGGCGCTAGTCTCGGCGCCCGCCGTGGACCTGGCACCGTCGTCGTCGCCGCCCTCTCTGTTTTTCGCCGGACCAACTAAGGAAGAGGATGGGCGCCATTACGGGGTTACCCGACCAACGTTCCCCTCGGAGAGCAGGATGAATGTCGGGGCGCGGCCGGGGGCTCGTCGCCAGTCCCAGTTGCGGCTCCCGGCTCCTCACGCCGCCCAGCTTCCTGACTCCCTACCCCCACCCACTTTGTCGTAAGATTGTTCCCTGCACGACATCGGTGAGTCATTTCGGGGGGGGGGGGGGGGAGGAATGTGCAGTCCTAAAGCATCGACTGCGCACTCACCAGCGCCGACCCGCGCGCCAGGCAGACAGAGTTCAACATCCCCTGTCAACGCTGACTTAACCAACCGCCCATGGCCGGTCGGACCCAGTTCGGTCACAGACGTAGAGAACATGAGTACTGAGCAATAGGAAGATGATACTTAGCCCACGTTCAGCGGATAGCAACAGTGTGTAAATGTAATTGCGTAATTGCACATATGAAGCACAACAAGCACCGCAAGCCATCTCATAACAAGAAATTAAGTTAAGTTTCTTTTCTCTTTAGAAATAAAGAGTCATATTAACTAGAAAGTTTAATATACAGATCATTTCGGATTCCTGCCACCGGCCATCGCAACTTCTGTCCTTTCTTGTTTGTGTAGGTGCTGGCTCCCAAAGTAGCAGACAAAATATGTAACGTGTGATTTTGACTGGGACTAACTATTTTCTTTTTTTTTTTACATTTTATTGTTATCTACATCTTTCTTGGAGAGTGTACATACGACTTACCATTTATGTGCCATGTACGATGAAAGTACAAGCGGCACTGGATGGTGTTCTATATTTTTGTCCTCAATACTGATAGGCCTAAAATGTAGTTATGGACAGCCAGGATATTGGTACCACACTATTTATGTACTGTGACAGGCATGTTGACCGTGATATTGTTTAATTTTACCTAGTTTTTTTTAAATAAAATGTGAATGAGGTACATGAAGAAGGACTCTGGACGTTTAATTTTAGTTAAATATTTCCTCGAATAATACATAATGAATTTATGAGGTAGTCTGATACACGAGTACAACTGTTAACTTATGAAGCTCAGGTCGTATTGCTTCTGGCTGAAGGATAAGAATATAAAACATAAAAAATTCAATCGTATGAAATGCATTGAATTAAAACGGTCCAGCACTTGAACTACGAGAGAGAGCGAGGAGAGAAAACACTGTTCACTAGCATGAAAGGTAACGGAAGCCCGGGCAGCGCACTTCAAACAACTGTTCCTGTATCATCTTAAATAGCGGGCTTTCTATTGCGTCTCTAGCAGCATAACTAAAAATGCTTCTGAATGTGAACTCGGAGATGAATTTAACTACCTGGAATCTTGCTAGTTGTACGACCCATGGCGGCAAACAGTGCACAAAGCATGCTCACCAAAGCTCAGATGACGTCTGGTCCCAAACTCGCAATCGTCTAACTGCTCAGCTCCGTTCACATTGATCAACTCATAACTGTGGCGATCACTGCGTCTCTCGTCACTTGTGTGGCCGAGGAGCCCTCGACGTAGTAAGTTCTTGCCAGCAAGAAAAGAAACATATAGCCATTCTAACCAGCGCTGCGGTTGCCATGAGCTCCCCTTTGCAGCGTTCAGAGCCCACAGCCCTGGCTTTAGGACTGGTGAAGTGGTGGCAAGATCCGCGAAAACGGCGGGCACTCTACTGTCCTTCCATGGTATGAACCTGTAGCCTGAATTGAAACTAATGGCTGGCTAGCTTCCGGCAATATCCACCATCTTTTGATACTGCAGAATTAAATTAGGACCCAGAAAGTTCGTTGCCGCCTAAGAGCACATAGTCTGCTGGTTAGGAAAGCCGACATGATCTCAATCGTCGGGGAAAATTAGCTTGATAGCGATAACTGAAGATTACTTGTGACGACGTTTCAAATAAGAATTTAATCAACAAGAGATGTATATCAAATGATAAGTAATAATGCGCATCTAATGTTAAAAGTATTGATATAATTTATTTGGTGCACTCTTCCTTTGTCAATGAGCTGTACCATGCTGCAGGAGAGGCTAGTGGCAGGCACTGTGGGCAGCCCACGAAATGTCTGCGCTCTACGGTAGTTTTAATAGTACAGATATACGCTCGGGGCTGCGCCACAGTCAAGTAGCTTGAACGTTCAGAGCAGCCAGCTGGTGGCCTCAGATCGTTATCCTCCTGTGAGCTGTGCAGTTGCGTTCAATGCGTTAGTGTTTATATAGTAGCTTCAGCTTTCCACCTCAGAAGTTCTACAGACAGGTAATAAAACACAAAAGCGAATAATCAACAATGGAACGTTCTAACCCCATAGAACAAAGGCCAAGAATAAAAAAGCACTCAAATTATTAACGTCTATCTTCCCGTTCCCACGAATGTCTGTGGTCCTCAGTTAGACATTGTAGTGTTGGCTAATAACATGGAGCTGGCTTAAGCGCGTAATCCACAACATATTCCCGCTGATTTACTTAAAAACAGACAGTTAATCAGATCCTCCTGTGCCTAGTGTGGATAGAAAGTTTTTTTTTAAATACTGAGAGATGTTTTATTCACAAACGTAATACATAGGATTTTCCACTTTCGAAGCGTATCTACAACAAGCAAGGAAACAATGTTTGGTAATGGTAGTTAGTAATGCGTCGATTTACCTTTAATTAGGTTTTGCAGAAACGAAATCTAGTGTTGGCATAAAACACGGCATTGATAATATTTTCATTAAGCAATTTCTTCTTTGAAAATTTATTGTTATCCGTCAGCTCACCTTTGTATTATCTGTGCTAATGTCGTTCTACCTGACAAAGCAATATACTTCCTATAAAACAAACTCTCCATATCAAAACACTTTCGCCCTGTTCTTGAGTATCGGTGTGTAATATGAATACACCCAAAATACAATATTCATATCTACTGAAAGAAGTTCTAACTATTGTTTCAGTAATCTCGTACTTTAATTTCAATTACAATCTTACAGAGGTAAAACAGTGACTAAGTATCCACATATCAAACGCAAGACAGCAACTTGTATCCATTTCAAAAGTCAACACAGGAACTGATGTGTAATTCAGCTAAAACTTTTTAATAACGGTATCGCATAGGTCGAAGTAGATCATCTTGTTATTGCTGACTCGTACTTTTAGTTAATCTAACGGTTAGCTCCGCGTATTGTCTGCGATCTGTACTGGATGGATTTCATTCGGCTAGGTTGGTCAATGAACCATAAAACATAGAAAAACACAATGCAAAAAATACATTTTTACGCTGTGAATGTTAATAATTGGGCAATGTATATACTCTTTACTATCATTACAGTATTGTAAAAGCGGTGAAAATACGAGTTTCGTAGTTCATTTTTGTGACACTTCACCCAGCGAAAGAGAAGGTGTAGATGGTATGATTGTCACAATTCCTCGTCGCTTCAGAGTGTTTTCACATCCACCTCCGCTAACACCTTGGATCAAATAGCTCAGAGCGGTCCGCTAAGTGGAGATGCTGGCAGCAATTTTGTGCTGTGCTCAGATTACGTGGCTGAGTGTCTGTTTGTGCACGGCATCGCCCTTTACTACTCACAGGTTTCAAAACTATCACAGCAACATTTATGAAATATTAAGTGGTGTGAAAAGCCACCACCTGAAGGCTGGTCGTTCTGCCCTATTATGATTCACTTGCTGATATTGCAGCATTTGACATTGCCACTTCCTTTCATTTTTCCGGTACTTTCGTTAACGCTTGCAAAATGAAAGCAGCTGTCAGAAGGACAATGAGAGATTCTTTTAGCGAATTTGAAAGCAATATTTTATCTGCAGATTCTAAAAATAACCACATAAAGTTTTGGTCGTACCTAAATCTATGAACGCTACAAATAATTCATTACATTCTCTTGCTGACAGTACGGGCAATGTAACTGATGAAGATAAAAAGAAGGCTGGAATTCTAAACCTATCTTTCAAAAACTAGTTTACGCTATAGGATTGCAGCACCATTCCCCCTTTCAATTATAGAACAAACGCAAGGATGGCTGACATATTGTTTAGTGTATATGGGATTGTAAAACAGTTAAGATTCTTAGACGCCAGAAAGGCATCTGGCCCAGACGGTATCCCCGTGAAATTATATGATCACTATGCTACAAATATAGCACCATTCTTATCCATCATCCATCAGAGATCATTGGAACAGCGGAAAGTTCCACGGGACTGGAAGAAGGCCCAGGTCATAGCAATCCATAAAAATGGTTGAAAATCGGATGCACATAATTACCGGTCAATTTCACTGACATCGATTTGTTGTAGAATCATGGAACACATTTTGTGTTTCTAGACTCTGAGAAGCTCATCTGCAGAAACCAGCACGGTTTTAGGAAACAGCGGTCTTGCGAGGCACAGCTGGCCCTCTTTATGCATGATATGCAACAGGCTCCAGATACCGGCTCCCAGGTTAATGCTATATTTCTCGACTTTCGAAAGGGGTTCGACTCAGTTCCGCACTGTCGTTTGCTCCAAAAAGTGCGCGCTTACGGTCTATCCGATGATCTATGCGGTTGGATAGAAAGTTTTCTAACAGACAGGGAGCAGTATGTCGTCCTGAACGGGGTGACTTCAACAGAAACAAGCGTAACTTCAGGTGTGCCCCAGGGCACTGTAATAGGTCCACTGCTTTTTACGATTTACATAAACGACCTGGTTGATGGTATTGATAGCGGCATTAGACTGTTTGCCTATGATGCTGTAGTCTACAGGAAAGTAGTATCACGTGAAAGTAGTGAACAAATCAATGAGGATTTGCAGAAAATAAATGTGGTGTAATGACTGGCAGTTATCTCTCAATATTAGTAAGTGTAACCTACTGCGCATAGCCGGCCGGGGTGGCCGAGCGGTTCTAGGCGCTACAGTCTGGAACCGCAAGACCACTACGGTACCAGGTTCGAATCCTGCCTCGGGCATGCATGTGTGTGATGTCCTTAGGTTAGTTAGGTTTAAGTAGTTCTAAGTTCTGGGGGACTGATGACCACAGAAGTTAAGTCACATAGTGCTCAGAGCCATTTGGACCATTCTGAACTGCGTGTAACAAGGCGATAATCCCCATTAATGTACGATTACAAAATAAATGCCCAGTCTTTGGAAGCGGTAACATCCGTCAATATCTGGGTGTGACTATTCGAAATGATCTCAAATGGAATGATCAGATTACACAAGTAACGGGTAAATCGAACTCTTGATTGCGGTTTATTGGTAGAATCCTGAATCGATGCAGTCCTTCAACAAAGGAAACAGATTACAATACGTTAGTTCGTCCAGTCTTAGAGTGTTGTTCGTCTGTATGGGACCCTTATCAGTTGGGTTTGATTCAAGAGATTGAGAAGGTCCAAAGAAGAGTGGCAACATACCTGACTGGTACATTTATAAATAGTGAGAGAGTTACAAATCTCATAGAAAGTTTGAAGTGGGACACTCTTGCAGATAGACGGTGCGCTAAATGGAAGGGGCTGCTTACTCATTTCCGAAATCCGATCTTCACCGCGGATGTAGAGCATATATTATTACCACCAACTTTCAAATCGCGCAATGATCACCATTCAAGGATAAGTGAAATCAGAGCTCGTACTGAGACGTTCGGACAGTCGTTTTTCGCTCGCGCGATCCGCGAGTGGAACAGATGGTGGGGGGTGGGGGGAGGGGGAATATGACTTTGACGCTAATTGTGCCCTCCGCCACACACCACTTGGTGGCTAGCGAAGTATATATGTAGATGTAGAACGCATCACTTACTGAGCTTGACATATCACTAAACAATCTGATCATAAAAAAAGATCATTGTACGAAAGAAAGATTTTGGGACCAAATGCTAATGGCCTTGCGTCAAGCAGTACACCTGTTCTTGTCAGATTACCGAAGTTAAGCAAAGTCCAAAGTGGTCAATACCTGTGTAAGCCATGTGCTGCTGACAAATTTCCCTAGGGGTGGTGGCGTAAAGTTAGTGATCACCAGACTTTGGGTCAATACTCTTGATTAATTTCCAAACGTCTCCGCAATGACTCATGAAGTGAGGGCATGCGACACTATAGATGGTGGTCCGTCCGTCGAATGGGTACGTTAAGCTCGGCGGCCCCTTGGTGCTAGTCGAGAGGAGTAAGTTGTGTTCATATACCGGTTTTCACCATCTCCCTCTCCTCACCATCATTCAGCACGAACATGATGCCACACTACACACACCCATTACTGTCTCTTGCACTTATAAGTTACACTTAAACAAACAACTCTCACACTTCGCGAAGGAAAGGAGTCGTTGCGCACGATGAACAGAAATACCTTTCCAATTATGCGGCAGAACTTACCCTACGGGGTCTTTCAGCCAACAGTACCATACGACTTTTCTTTTTCATTAATTTTGATCCACCTCGGTTGGTTAATTTCGTCAGAGAATGTCAATAATGGATTTCCCTTACAGCTGTACTGTAGAATCATGGTGTTCTTCGGTTTGTATTGGTGAACGTATGTTAATCCCCTTGGGGGTGCAGCCAACATCGCATTAAGAAATCAGTATCGTGATTGTAAAGTGAACAATTCAAAACAGCTCTGTAAGAAGTAATGTTCGTGCATTTTCAAGAAATATTTAGTGACAATGGCAATCTCAGCGAAAGTTTTCAGTGCTCGATAGGACAAACTGGACATCTAAAATTCTAAAATAAATCCACATGTGCGTCGAGTGTTTTCCATAAGACATAATCCTATACGTTCGCGTGACACAGACAATAACATAGACACCAATACTTCAGAGTCTGCTGAAGATATTAGCTTTGGTAAGGTTACAGAAATGACTATGTAAGTGGAAAAAACGATGTCATCTCTGGGACAGTCCTTGATTGCTTTGTTTGTAGATTTAGTATTTTCATTCACACAATTACTCAAAGTTTTTATACCATTAACCCGCAATTGACCACTACTGACCATCATCAGAACAATTAAAGCAGCGTCGGTAGCCGATACCAGGGAACAGCATAAAACTTTACGTGATTGCATCAACTGTACAGATTATGTGAGTGCCAGATAAAAACACTATGTTCACATTAGGCTGATGGGTCTGATAGTTTACTCAAGTTAAAACTCCCACACTGAAAGTCCGTGGTCGAAACATAAGTCTATTCGCTGACATATCGTCCCAATCTGCAGGAGACATCTTCAGAGATTAATTGGCATCTCTCAGACCGGAACTTGTAACTGAAGGAAACACTGCCATGAAAGTCTACATTGTGCTGTGAAAGATTAGTCAGCGGATGAGTGTCTTAATTAAATTCTTCTGATACTCTATCTGCTCTCTTTAGTTCTCTTCCATGAAAAGTGAATGTGGCTAATATGGCTGTACGTGGGAAATTTGATCCATTTGACACAATGAAAACGTCTATTGAAGAACTAGTAGAGTTGAATAGATAACCGAAGTCAGTACGACAATAATTTTAACATAGGCCGGTCTTAAGTGACAAGACTCCAATGGCATTCGTGTTGCGAAACTCATCAAGTCGGAACCGGGTCGACGACGTAATCGCCTCTGTTAATGCCCTTTGTAAACAATGGGTTGTTACAAGATTTGCCTACAGGCGAGATAGTGTTACAAGCTATCAGGACGGAGAACAATAGCGGAGCAGGCTCCATGCTGTTGGACCGGACGACCCGAACAGATATTCACAGCCGAGCGTTGTAGCTGCTGTGCTTAATGTCCCAGCGGCATCGATGCCAACGAAATCGAGGATAAGCGCTTCGTTTGCAAGCCTGAGCCATTCCCCGCATTTTGAAGCAGTCTGGTTTACTGTTAAGGGCGAAAAAGTACAACACGACAAGCTATCCCTACTACAGTTTCTCCACACACCGTTAAAGGAATAATAGGCTTTTCAACAAGCCATCCAAAGCAGTTACCAAACGAATGAGCAACGGTAGTAGTTCGTGCCTCCAACCTACAAACACATTATTACATAAGGCACTCTGGATCCTATAGTGGCAACGCTGTCGTGTTTACGTCCGAGAAGAACTGGAGAGATTTCTGCGTCATTGAAGAGGAAATTGTACGTGTACTAACAGAATGTGATAAATACGATCATCCCAGAACAATTATACTGTACAGTATTTTAAAAATTAAACTTTAATTTCATGAATAAGTCCGTTGATAAATGTATTTGCCATTTCATTCGTCATCATAAAGGAGATATTTTAAATTTGAGGAGTTTTTCGTATATACTGGGTACCCCAAAACTCCGTTAACATTTGAAAATTTAATACCTCATAGACTAAAGTAGGTAGAGAGGTAAAAACTGACACACATGTTTGAAATGACATGAGGTTTTATTGAAACCAAGAAAGTGCACAGCACGACTAACAGATTGCACTTCATATGACACAAAGCTTTAATTAGCATGATAATTGATCTTCAGCAAAGACGATGTTGTTTACAACAAATTCTCGTTTTGTCGGCCTTCATTAATTAATAATCCCTGTAGTCGAATGACAATGTTGCGAACAGCACCGTACAGCATATAGCAGGATTGGAGAGAAAATGCGGTCAGAAGTCGTGTTTCAGCATCTCTAATAAGGTCAGACGATTGTGGTAGACTTGCGACTTCAGGTAACAACGCAACCAATAATCACACGGATTGTGGTCTGGGGATCGGCCTCCCTCTCGCTACAGCTTATTTTATTCACGATTCTCATGCTGCGTCACTGACGGGCTACTGTCCAGTGCCATCAGTTGGCCGCGTTTTGCCGGCCGAAGCGGCCGTGCGGCTCTAGGCGCTGCAGTCTGGAACCGCGTGACCGCTACTGTCGCAGGTTCGAATCCTGCCTCGGGCATGGATGTGTGTCATGTCCTTAGGTTAGTTAGGTTTAACTAGTTCTAAGTTCTAGGGGACTAATGACCTCAGAAGTTGCGTCCCAGAGTACTCAGAGCCATTTCAACCATTTTGGCCGCGTTTTACACTTGTTCTTTGGTTTCAATAAAACCATATGCCATTTGTTCCAAGTTTTGCCTCTCTACCTGCATTATTCCGTGAATTAGAGCATTCTCAAATGGTAGCGGACATTTGGTCACCATGTATGTGTATAAAATTTGTGGTTTTTATCGTAACGTTGCAGTGAGACTAACAAAGTCAGACAATGTCCCTTTTGAATCACTATACGACATAATTGGGTCTGATTATATAGGCTTTGTCAGAAACGTACTATATGAACCACGTACGCTCCATTATGCTAAAACGTGTAGCACTATTACTCACTACATGAGTAAATAAAAATTCTAGTGGGTACTAAGTAACTATAGGAGAACAAACGGTAATTACCTTTTCCTCTGCTGCTCAGGAAATTTCGCTAGAAGTAAGCGGAGTTAATTTCTGAGGCGATGTGACGATCGACGTAAACTGTGATAGTGGGATTATCTTCTCCCGTTTCGTTCGCGAAAGGTAATGACGACTGATGGCTTCCACATGTGCCGTTCGTTTATACGGTATTTTGAGTTTCGCCGCCTGCCAAAACAGAAATGTACTCATAGGATTACTAAATCACCCGATGTATCGGAATACAGTCTACTCTTAATGCTCTATTTCAGCCTCGGGCTGCAAATTCATAAAATTGTAAACAAAAAGAACAGAAACTATTTTTGTACTTCCATGTCAAGTTGATGTTCTGTGATACCATGTGTCATCTGGCGGACGGAAACTAAAACTGGGTATAAATTGGGAATGATAAAAGCAGGTCGGCGACACTTCAGGCGATAGTCGGTTGTCGTGACGGCAACTTGATCTTCAGCTTGGTTTCTAGCGTAGAGTACCGTACATCGAGTCGGCCTGGTTGTGGCGTCGTAACTGATATTAGCTGTTGCAGTTGTAGAGAACGTTTCGAATATGCCGAAACGCAAATTCAAAGGAAAATTATCTGAACGAAATTCCAGTTCTATGAGAAGGGAGAATACTTGATGTACAGATAAATCTCAAATATAAATAATGTGCAAGAAAGCAATGAGTGTGGAGCCTACAGCTTTGCATCCTACGTCCATGCGTGACCGGCATCTTACATATACCTTATTACTAGTATTATTTTCATCTACCTCTACGTTTATATGATTACTCTCAAATCTGCAGTTAAGTACCTGGCAGAGGTTTCATTGAACCATCTTCACGCCATTTCTCTACCGTTCCACTAACGAATACCGCCCATGAAAAACGAACACTTTAATCTTTCAGTGCCAGCTCTGATTTCTCTTGCTTCATTACGATGATCATTGCTCCCCATGTAGGTGGGTGCCAGCAAAATATCTGCACATTCGGAGGAGAAAGTTGGTGATCGAAATTTCATGACAAGATCCTGCCGCAACGAAAAACGCCTTTGTTCTACTGATTACCAGCCCAGTTCGTGTATCATATCCGTGGCACACTCTCCCCTATTTTGCGATAGTACAATTTTAAGTTTATTTACTCTCAGGTTTTTCTTCTCAGTATCACATGGTGGGCGATCAGATATTATGGATCATGTTAATACCAGAAAGCTAAAAAAGGTAAAGAAGCTCAAGGTACATCGTGAAGATCCGTCGACTTCTTTCCACATACCTACTGTGATAGTGACTTGAAGATATCTGCAGTTGAGGCAGCATATGTATTTCATACCATAAACACCATGAGAGCTTTAGATCGTTGGACTGTACCGACATATTGGTTGGAAAGGCTTTCGATGACTCAAAAAATTTTGGAAAGTTTGCTTATGCCATAATGATACGTGAAGCAATAGTAAGCAATGTGTTATCCCCTGTGTGCCTAGATCAGTTAAAAGTTAGATTGGAAGGAGTTAATTTTCTTAGTCTTACTACTGATGGAAGCAACCATGAAAATATTAAACTTTTTCTCCAGCATCTGGGGGGAAGGGGGGGGGGGGGGGAGCATGCAAACTACACTTACTGACACACAAAAACTTCCAAGCGAAATGTCAGACGCTGTAGTCAAGTATATCCTGGGAGTGGTTCAGAAAAACGATCTGTAACAAATGTGTGTTGCATTTGGCGGTGATGATGCCAATGTCATCTTTGGCGGATTAGAAGAGTCTGTGAACTGAAGAAAGAATTGGGGGACAATTTTTTGGAAGTGACTGTTCCGGCTGGTATAATTCCTTCGGACAATCTGAAGAACGATGTGGAAGTTTTTGTCCAAAAAGTGTTCTCTCATTCTTCAGTTTCTACTGTCAGAGTGCCAACTTAGTTGAATATCGTAATTTTATAGGAACTGAAGATAAGACAATACTTTCTCGCAGCAAGAGTGGCTGTTATCTATGCCTGCAAATGAAAGAATTTCTCAAATGTATGAGACTCTTAAATGTGACTTCATGTCTGAAAATAATGTCCCTTTACATTTCGTGGAAAATCCTCAGCTGAAGGATGCATATGTTTTCTTCATAGCGACCAGTGACCTGTAAAAATAAATATTGCGCACTGAAGGTAAAAAAAAGACTATAGTGGAAGTGTATTCTGTCCTGAGTGATACTGTGAAGTCTGCAAGAGGGGGCTAAAAATAACTTTGTTCTGCTAAAATTAAGAGACGTTATCACTAAATGCGACAATGACCATCTTTTTAATGTGTTCAGAAAAGATATGAACAATTTTTATTTTGATTGTAGTTGTTACGGTAGCAAATGAATGAAGCAGTACGATGAATTAAATGTGTTCGAGTAGTTAACTTTTAACAAAGAACTTGAAGTAGGGAAAATGCTGTAGTCTATTTGAGAAATAATAATGTTCTTGTAGATGACAGTGAATTGTCTGATGAAGTAAGTCACCCACAAAGGTATATAAGTGAACAGACGAAATCGCGAACCATATAACACTTTTAGAGAAAACTTTATCTGATAGATAGTGTGATTTCATGAGCAATCGTTCTGGAAATGAATGTTTGGAACTTTTGAAGTTGTGAAATACTTTTTTGAAATCCCTGCCCAAAGTAAAGCTGTGAGAAGGGTATTTTTGTTATGAAAATATGCTTTTGACTGATAAAAGAAACAGATTTTCTGTACAATGTGTAAAGAATTTGTTGGTCGTCAGTTACAGGTACAATGATTCACGCGTTCTGCATGCTATGGTAACATCAGATCCAAGCAGAGTTACTGAGTAAGGTTCCATGGAGCGAGAAATATGCTTTTCTAAAACCGTAAGCCATTGTGGTTCACATAAAGATTGTTTGTAATGCCCCCCGGAGTTCATTTGGAAATATGATAACCTTATGTACGCAACGGAGTCTCTTTTAACGGCTTTCTTCTGCTGGCTTTCATGTAAAACTAAAAGACAATACGAATTAAAGGATTTTTTGTAGGTTTCGTGTAATATATCTAAGATTTGAATTACGTACTTCAGTAGTTTAGTCTAGATGAGAGGGCCAGAGTTACAGTTTAAAGATATTTCCAGGAAAAATGTTCTGCAAGATGATCCTGCACTCCAGTGACAAAATTTTGAAGGTCATTAGGAATATTTTCTAACATGTTTTGGTGTAAGGGACCCATGGTGTCCGATTGTTCGTTATGCGGTAATATCATATCGTTTGATTTCTCTCCCCATTTACCTTTAACATGTGTTGCACTTGAAACATCTGCACAACTGTACAAATAACAACAGTATGTATTGTGAGTCTCACGTTTGGAAACAACTAGTTCTATTCATTTGCGGTACTTGTTGGCGACAGTAATACCCATATTACTCTTCACCTTCAAGCTTGCAGTTTTGTGCTTCTCGATTCTGTGTAGGGTTTGTTTTTCCGTCAGTGTTAGTTGTTCGTTAACAGCCGCTGTAAATTATGGAGTGATAGTGGTGGTCAACATTTTTAACACTCCCTGTAACGGAACAGTTACGCATTTATTACGTACACAGACTGAACTCACTGTGATAAAAATGTATTTTGGCTGAGAGTTACTGCTTTACTCTGCGTTTTGTATTGTACGTTTTAGTGAGTGCATATTACAGGATTTTCCACATTTGTGAAGGTTTTTTACAGAAACGAAGGTACTCGAGCTAACAAATCGATTCAGTTACAATGAAAAACTGTCACTCTGTGACGAATCATCGGAGATCACGGGTTCTTGTTTCAAAATGCTCCGAATATAATCTAGCAGAACATCCGACATTGTATAGATTGTTTTCAGATTCACTCTTTATGCTCAATACACAGTAGATAGTATAATAATTAAATTCTGACTTGTGTTTGGCAGTAGAACTGCATGCAGCTGTCTTACTTGTTAGTAGCATTTGTATCATTTCTGTAATATTGTCTTCTTTTCTTATCGAGTGTTTAGTGGATTTCTTTTGATATTGCCTTTCTCTGAACTGTTAGTGAAACATCAAGTGTATATCTGAATATTGGGAACATATTCAGGAAATACAATTCTATTAGTTCAGATACGTGCTGTGTTGTGAAGTGACATCGATACACGTCTCTTTATTGTACGAAAATTGGAGACAAAAATCATAAGATCTTTGACTGAACAGGAGATATAAGCGCTGAATAGGGGTTGATTCATTTTGATTTCGGAAGCTGCATGTTTCCAGAGATGAATTGCTAACCGAATCCCAGTGTAAGCCCTAGAACGTCGAGACAGCTTAAAGAATGTATATATCTAACACTTGTATTATAATGCTGATCTGTGCATAATACACCCAAAGTTATTACTACGACACGATTAGCAATCTGGAGTTCGTCTTCAAGTCAGTTCAACAGTAAGTGAGGAATTGCGTCGTGGTCGCTATTTCACGTGCTGCTAGAGAAGAAATTACAGCAGTGTTGTTGAAGTAGAAGCTCCAAGCGAAGGAAGCAGGAAACGAAGCGACTTATTGCGAAAAGCACAAGAAAGACAAGGCTGCCAAAGCTCGGTGGAGGTGGCGGCGGCTTAAGCTTTCCTAAGAAAATCTTGGCCGTGAGTAAACTTCCTAAGAAGCTTAAAGCCCCATCTCATTCTCCATCCGCTGCTACCCAGGCTGCTGGACGTTTTCTGAAAAGTTAATTGCGTCGGTGGCAAATATTTGGAGAAAGCCGTTATTTAGTCATCACTAGTATTAAACTGCACCAGCCAGATATATGGCGCGTATATATTAAATATACTATTTATTTAAACCAGCGTGGTTTACGGAGGTTTTTTCTAATATTCCGCTCATGTATTCGACGAAAAGACAATATTACACTCAGGTGTAGCAAATAGTTAAAGTGTACTCCATTATAAAGATAAAATAGTAAGTTTATCAGATTTCGTTAATGAGGCTGTACCACCGAAAACACCATATGCTGTAAACGATATTCCGAAGCTTATCTTTTAGAAACTAAAAATATTACATATAATCTTGGAGATGGGACATTTGTAAAAAAAAGAATAGTATTTTTTTCACGGAGAATCAAATATTATAGCATCCCTTAACTCAAATGTTGAATTTGGAGAGTCAGCCACTAATAAGTTGTCATAACCTAAATTTATTCAAATTGATAATAAAACATATTAAAAATAAAGTTTAATGATTCTAGAATGGCAGTTGCCTTAGAAATTAAATATTTTTTCTAAATTGATCGATAACGCACAACGTTATTAGTTTTAGTATTTTACTTTCAATGATAAGACAAAAACAATTTAAATATTCGAAACAAAGGTATAGAGATTCACATTAGTGCTCTGAGAGATTGTTATATAACTTACTAATCATAGCATATGAGTTTTGGTACTAACTACACTCCTGGAAATTGAAATAAGAACACCGTGAATTCATTGTCCCAGGAAGGGGAAACTTTATTAAGACATTCCTGGGGTCAGATACATCACATGATCACACTGACAGAACCACAGGCACATAGACACAGGCAACAGAGCATGCACAATGTCGGCACTAGTACAGTGTATATCCACCTTTCGCAGCAATGCAGGCTGCTATTCTCCCATGGAGACGATCGTAGAGATGCTGGATGTAGTCCTGTGGAACGGCTTGCCATGCCAATTCCACCTGGCGCCTCAGTTGGACCAGCGTTCGTGCTGGACGTGCAGACCGCGTGAGACGACGCTTCATCCAGTCCCAAACATGCTCAATGGGGGACAGATCCGGAGATCTTGCTGGCCAGGGTAGTTGACTTACACCTTCTAGAGCACTTAAGGTGGCATGGGATACATGTGGACGTGCATTGTCCTGTTGGAACGGCAAGTTCCCTTACCGGTCCAGGAATGGTAGAACGATGGGTTCGATGACGGTTTGGATGTACCGTGCACTATTCAGTGTCCCCTCGACGATCAGCAGAGGTGTACGGCCAGTGTAGGAGATCGCTCCCCACACCATGATGCCGGGTGTTGGCCTTGTGTGCCTCGGTCGTATGCAGTCCTGATTGTGGCGCTCACCTGCACGGCACCAAACACGCATACGACCATCATTGGCACCAAGGCAGAAGCGACTCTCATCGCTGAAAACGACACGTCTCCATTCGTCCCTCCATTCACGCCTGTCGCGACATCACTGGAGGCGGGCTGCATGATGTTGGGGCGTGAGAGGAAGACGGCCTAACGGTGTGCGGGACCGTAGCCCAGCTTATGGAGACGGTTGCGAATGGTCCTCGCCGATACCCCAGGAGCAACAGTGTCCCTAATTTGCTGGGAAGTGGCGGTGCGGTCCCCTACGGCACTGCGTAGGATCCTACGGTCTTGGCGTGCATCCGTGCGTCGCTGCGGTCCGGTCCCAGGTCGACGGGCACGTGCACCTTCCGCCGACCACTGGCGACAACATCGATGTACTGTGGAGACCTCACGCCCCACGTGTTGAGCAATTCGGCGGTACGTCCACCCGGCCTCCCGCATGCCCACTATACGCCCTCGCTCAAAGTCCGTCAACTGCACATACGGTACACGTCCACGCTGTCGCGGCATGTTACCAGTGTTAAAGACTGCGATGGAGCTCCGTATGCCACGGCAAACTGGCTGACACTGACGGCGGCGGTGCACAAATGCTGCGCAGCTAGCGCCATTCGACGGCCAACACCGCGGTTCCTGGTGTGTCCGCTGTGCCGTGCGTGTGATCATTGCTTTTACAGCCCTCTCGCAGTGTCCGGAGCAAGTATGGTGGGTCTGACACACCGGTGTCAATGTGTTCTTTTTTCCATTTCCAGGAGTGTATATCAATATTAAAGACTGTGCATCATGCGATGGAAAATCTAATGAAAAGCTGACGGATATCTTTTTATCATTCTCGAATAACAAGCACTCGACTGAAAAATCGTAAATCTCATCAAACATTAATTAACACAACTTCCGATGTAAAATTCATAGCTGAGCTTCACAACCATTTTTGACGATCTGTCTGCTATCCTCATTTATCTGGTATTGGACAAAGTCATGCAAGAGTTAGAAAAAAAATTAAAAAGAAAAAATATTGGGGCCTCATACGACTTGGAAAACGTAAAATGACGTCCAAATCTGTCGTTTAGCTTTCACAGATGATCTGTTAGCAGACGATGAGATGGTGGCAATTAAACAGACAGAAGCTCTCAAGAAATGCACAGAGATGATCTCCAAATATCCTTCCAAAGAACCAAGTTACCTGCTCAAAACGTGCTAATGAAAAATTGGTCAGAAAATACGGACAAATCGAGAGAGTTCCACACATAAAACATTTTGAAGAAAACATTGAACTACAGGGAGAGAGAAAATGGCACAGAAAATACGGATGCAAATACTTAGAGCTTACGGTATAATCTACAACTTCTACAGCAAAAAATGTATGCGCATACACACGAAAATTTGGCAGGATAAAAAACTTATCAAGCCAGGGTGTTGTATGCTAGCCAAACGCCTATAGCCATAGAAAGGTGATCTGGAAGGTATCCTAAAAGAAGAACAAAAAATTTATAAGAAAGATACTTGGTCCCAATAGAACAAACGATGGGTACAGAATACAATCCCGAAAAACAACCGTAAAAATGTCTAATCTGGCGGCAGACATCAGGGAAATAAAATTGAAGTTTTATGGGCATATTAAATTAAACTAAACTCCGCCCGAACAGACCATAGAGGCCAAACGGTACGGACCGGCCACCGAGTCGCAAAAACGGTGTTGTAAATAGAACAACTCAGAACTAGACCCTGGTCCCGGCAGGTAAAGTGGATTTAGAAAAGGCCCTGATAAGTCCGTCAGACATTTTCATCAGAAACTTATACAGACAAAAAAATTGGCAAATGTGAAGTACTGTCTGAGAATTAAGTGACCACCAGACCAAGGACAAAGTGGACTGAAGAAAGAAAAAGAATCCTCAAATAAAAAATGAGAGCTACTTCGAAATTCGAAACATTCAGACACAATAACTGTTTTAGCAGACAGACTCCACTAGCACCTAACAATAAAAATAATATTTATATAATTCAGTATCATTTTGTTTTATGACATCATCAGTTTTTTTTGTAATTAGCTTCAACTTCTACTAGGTAACAAGTATTTAGTCTCTTCAGTAACGTTGATAATTGTTACTTGACTTAAGAATGCGAAAGAGGAAAACAACGCGAGCATATAGGGTCAGAAATGAAAATCGCAATCATTGGAGATGAAGCACTAATCAGGAGAAGATAAGTGTAGAGGATGGAACAGACTGTGGCCTCTGGCATTTTCCTGAAGCGAATTTTTTTTATGAATGTGTGGAAAAAATGTTGTTGCTAGTTAATTAATTAAATAATTGTTGGAATGAGTTCCTTCTGCTTTTGTAACAATTATGTCATGTGGCTACCAACAGTTAAAAACTAACATAAATTGAGACTTATTTGTTGCGCTTGCTATTGTGCAGATTGGTTCTTTTTTTTATAGGTAGTTATGTGGCCACAGAATTCAGTCGTTTTATTCGGTCAGCATGATTCATTCTGTGGAAATAAATAAGAATCGTTTACATTTTGTGTCTGCGAAAAACCCATCTGTAGTTGTAACTTATGCCTTTTTATCTCGATGCGCATACTGGGAATCTGACAAGGGAACCTCCCCATCGCACCCCCCTGAGATTTAGCTATAAGTTGGCACAGTGGATAGGCCTTGAAAAACTAAACACAGATCAATCGAGAAAATGGGAAGAAGTTGTGTGGAACTATGAAAAGAATAAGCAAAAAAATATAAACTGAGTAGTCCATGCGCAAGATAAACAACAAAAGGATAATCTGAGTCCAGGACTGGGGTGGTCGCGTGGTTAGAGTGAGCAGCTGCGGAACGAGAAGTCCTTGGTTCAAGTCTTCCCTCGAGTGAAAAGTTTAATTTTTTAATTTCAGACAATTATCAAAGTTCAGGCACTCACACAGAATCAACTTCGCTCTCCAAAATTCCAGGACATGTTCAGATTTGCTTGGACATACGCAGGATTTGACGGTCTACGCACGGAAAATTTGAAAACGTTAAAAACATATGTTTTGACAGAGCACAGGGAAAACTGTGCGACTATGAAACTGTTGCATTCATTTTGTGCAGTTTATGTGACAAACTCTTATGTTTTCATCACATTTTTGTGAGTGATTATCACATCCACAAGAAAACCTAAATCGGGAAAGGTAGAAGAATCTTTTTACCCATTCACCAAGTGTACAAGTTAGGTGGGTCGACAACATATTCCTGTCATGAAACGCACATGCCGTTACCACTGTCGTATAGAATATATCAGACATGTTTTCCTGTGGAGGAATCGGTTGACCTATGACCTTGCGATCAAATCTTTTCGGTTCCCAGTGGAGAGGCGCGTTCTTTCGTCTACTAATCGCACGGTTTTGCGGTGCGGTCGCAAAACACAGATACTAAACTTATTACAGCGAACAGAGACGTCAATGAACGAACAGACAGATCATAACTTTGCGAAAATAAAGAGTTTAAACTTTTCGCTCGAGGGAAGACTTGAACCACGGACCTCCCGTTCCGCCGCTGCTCACGCTAACCACGGGACGACGCCGCTCCTGAGTTCACACTCACTTGTTGTTGCCTATCTTGCGCATGGACTACTCAGTTTGTATATTTTGCTTATTTTTTTCGATAGTTACACACAACTTCTTCCTGTTTTCCCGATTGATCTGCGTTCAGTTTTTCAAGGCCTACCCACTGCGCCAACTTATAACTAAATCTGAGGGGGGTGCGATGGGGAGTTTCCCTTGCGAGAGAGGTTGTAGTAAAATCCCCGCAGTCGAATTTTAGTGTTTGCGCTTAGATGTATTCAATCTTCTTCTGCACGTCTTTAGAAACCAGTATTTGTTTCACTGCCTAGACTGATATGAATACTGAAAGTGCTAGAATTATCGCTCATGAAAGTTCGCGAAACGTATATAAAGTGTTTATATAATGTGACTGTTAAGTGTATATAAATGTGGGTGCATACCTGTGTGGTTTGTGTGTGTATGTGTGTGTGTGTGTGTGAAACGAGATTAGATTTGATTTGTTTAGGGGTATGAAAGCCAATGAATACGCGTATTCTGCGAACAGAAGAAAGAAACAGGGGAAAAGCGGAGGTAGCGGGACGGAGAGGGAGAGAGAGAGAGAGAGAGAGAGAGAGAGAGAGAGAGAGAGAACGGAAGTTCAATGAGTTGGGAATACTTTCACTGAGCACAAAAGAAAATCAACTCCCCGGCGTTCTATTCTTTCAACAGCGATCTCCTCCCCGTTTCTTCGACCGAGTACAAAGGTACGTATCCGTGAAATTATGTGTCGCAGCAGTGATGGATGCCCCCGCTTTACATCACAGAAGCGAGCAGTTACCACAACACACACAGTCTTCTTATAAAACGGTATTGCTTCTTCCCATTCACATACTTCATCTTCGTCTATTGATACTTTCTCACAATATTTTATTCATAGCTACTTTAACTAACGGAATGTATGTTATGAAAACTAACGGACTAATATCCGTCTTGTTACAGATGGTCTAATTTCAGACCAGCAGACATATCAAACACTCCTTATTTCTGATTTCACATACTGCTGCCGAGATAGCCACTTTTCTCTTGTTTATTGCAATTCATTCAAAATTTTGTATAGAACAATAGACAAAAGTCAGGTGAACCCAACATTAATAAAGAACATAATGATAACAGTAAAAGTCAAATGCACTTACCTCCTTCGTCAGTAATCGAAAAAAAAATTCGCTATGAAATAAGAAAAGATTGGACACAATATCTCAGATTTTAAAGTATTAACAGTAAAATGATGAACAAGATAAGAGATCTCTTAGTTGAAGGAAAACGCGACCTTCATTCTCTATTTCAGTTTACATACAGTACTACCTGTAAGTACTGTCTCGTCGAAACCATAATTATGTACAAGTTCGAAAACACGGTCGTTAGTCAATTACAACTCTTAGAACTGAAAGCACAATTGAAGGACTTATTTCAGTAGTGGTACAAGCCTATTTTTGTTCATTCTCAGACACAGAGTCCTAAAGTAAAATGAGCGCTGAATATTTCTGGTATCTCAACAACAGATTTTTCAGCGCTCATTTAACTTTAGGACCCTGTATCTCAGAATGAACAAAAATGGATTTGTACCACTACTGAAATAAGCCCTTCATTCATTACTGACACCAACTGCTGCTGCTGGACTAAGAGTACAGTTGTTTATACAAACATCGTACAGTCAGAATATACAAACGTATGATATTTCTGTATATTTGAAAAACGATACATATTAGGAAAAAATTGTTGCTTGTGATCGGGTTTCAACTAAGGAACAACAGCACCCTAATCAGCGAAGTTAACTGCTACAGTACACTGCGCACGCCGGAGCTCAGGCGATTAATCCCTCTTCTGGAGAAACAGCGGCATGATATTCCAAAAATTCTCGTTGAAGCCTACTACAGTGTCTTGGACCTAGATATTGTCAATGGTCCTCTGTGTGGTGACGCTGGCTGATCCTCACATTCTGGTCGTGTAGTTTTATCCTTTTAACTATGATGAGCATAGAAGGTAGCCCTCCCATCAAAGCACTGCGATCGTGCAGTAGGTTTCCAGTTTCCATGTACCTCTTATCATCGATCTACACTTCTGGACTGCAGTAGGGCTTCGTACGGAGTACATGGGCGTCGTCCGTGTGCTTTTGTCTTTTTGATGAACGGTCATAATCCTCGACTTCATATCTGATATCCGAAAAGTGAAGAAGGGTACGATATGGCCCGAAGTAGAGCTTTAGTAACTTTCCCTACAGTCATACTCTCGTCACATGCGTAAAAATACAAACCAAGTCCCTTCGGCTGTATCGCACAGGTCAGTGCTTCGTATTGTAGCGCTATCGGTCATGTGAGCCAGTAGTCTTGCTTCTTCAATCCTGGTGATGAGGTATTTCACATAATCGTGCTGAGTATCTTCCTGTTGAAATGGGAATAGTATATCCATAGTCGTTTCAACCTAGCAACCTTCGAGCAGAAAGAACGGAGTGAAGCCTGCAGTGTCTTGCTTCGCTGTGTTGTAAGTGCATGACACGACGGATAGTACTGTATCCCAATATCTCTGTTCAACATCAACGTACATCGAGAGTATGTCTGTCAACGTCCTATTATAACGTTCCATGAGGCAGTTCATTGTGGATCGTAGACGGTTGTCATCTTGTGGATGACATAGCAATACGAGGGTACCTGTGATACTAGCTTCGACTGGAAAACTTTTCCGCGATCAAAGATCATTAAGTTAGTTATCTGTGCATCAAAATGATGTATTGTACAAGAGAATTTGCAATTTGCCGATCTTCGGAAGTAGGGACAGCTTTAGTGACAGGATAGCCAGTGAGGTAGCCAGTGCAGTTTATTATTCTTCGATTCCCGTTTATCCATTTGGGAACCTCCCCAAGAGATCGATCCCCTTTCAGTTTAATGCAGCAGCTGCAGGCGAGATTGATACAAGATGTTCCTGAGGTAATTACAACCTGTGCTTTCGTAGTTGACAATCCTTACACTGGTTCACATCAGTCTAACAGTTCGATAGAGACGTGGCAGTGACATCTGCGTTTACTGCTATCTAGAGCCTTCACGTATCCCTGGTGACCAGACGTTGGAGTATCGTGGAAATATTTCACAATAGCTGGCTGTAGATAAGCTGGGAGGACGAGCAACCATTTCCGCCCCATTGGATCATAGTTCCTCTTATACCATATTCCGCCATTTAACTGGAATCCTCCTTTAGTCGAGTCCTCCTTCTTCAAAGCTATTATGGTTTTCAGCAGTGCTGGATCTTTCCTCTGTCCAGTAGCAGAGTCATCTCATGCAGTGATTACTGAGATTTCATCCACGCTACTGTGTTCCTGCAAAAGAATTCTTGAAAGGCAGTCTGCAACATTGTATTTGCATCCTCTTTTGTGTACCACTTGAACATGGTACTCCTGAAGCCTCAGTCCCTACATTACCAGTTGAGCCGACGTATCCTCCAGGCTGGTCAACCAGCAGAGAGAATGATGGTCTCTCACAATAGTGCATGACTTACCAAATAAGTACGGCCACACCTTGTTGATGTCCCAAACAACTGCAAGGCAGTTTTTCTCTGTTGTATAGTAGTTCATCCCAGAGTTGGAGAGTACTCTGGGAGCACCTTCCTGAATTTATACAACAAATACCCTATTCCAAAACCTCTAGAGTCAATGTTAAGTTCGGACACGGCTTTCTTGTCATACAGTGCTAGAAATGGAGAATACAGAAGTTCTTTATGAATCGCTGGTAGTACGAGCACATTCTGAGAAAACGTCTCACATCACGAACATGCCAATATGTTGGGAAATGTGTGACTACCCTTATTTTCTGTGGATGGGAAAGGACTCCATCGTCATTCACTACGTGCTCCATGATATTTACTTCTTGGGGACGAAAAGGCACTATTTTGGATTCAATCAAAACCTGCAGACTCAACACACTTCAAAATGGTTGTAAGGCGGCTTTGATCTTCTTCAAACGTCTTCGAAACAATGACGATGTCATTGAAATAGCAAAGACATGTCATCCAATTAAGATGTCGAAGGAGGTTCTCGATCATACGTTTGTAGCTGGCAGGAGCCTTACACAGTCGAAACGCCATAGCTTTAAACTCCTAGAGGCCATCAGAAATCATGCAGACAGACTTTTCCCATTCCAGCTTGTTACCCTCGATTTGCCAGTAGCCTGTCTGCATCTCAATAGTTGAGATTACTTTAACCGTTCATGCAGTCTAGAGTGTCATCAACATGAAGCAATGGACAGACATCTTTCTTCATGATTTCCTTCAGTTATCGGTATTCGAAGCAGAAACGACATATGTCATCCTTCTTCTTTGAAAGGACCACAGCACATAACCAAGGACTCTTTGAAGGTTCAGTGAGTGCAGCATCTTCTCCACTTCTTCCTGGAGAATCCTTCGTTCACCTGATGACACCCTATGCAAGTGTTGGCTAATTGGTGGGCCGCTTGATCTGTCTTTTTTTCAAATAGTGATTTGAAAGCATCTTAAAATTGGCGCAGAACAGCTGTCCTTCACCGACGTCATTCCTCGGTCATGATATATACTATTGGCCATTGATACCTTTCCTGCACTGTCTGTAATAGTAGCGACGCACGATTCGTCGTCGAAGACACTAACTTGCTTTACTGGACTAGTTTTGCTGCCTGTACACATATATCTTTTGGGATGAGTTGTGGCTGCTTTTGATAATCCAAAGTTCTTTTTCACCACTTGTAATGCTTATGATCGTCATTTGCATATAGATTTCCTTCGAGAGCCTCAGTAACTTTTTGCAGTCGAAAGAATCTCTACCGTTTAAATGAGCATCTAAATTGTCGACTGGAACTCGCATTATTGATAACGACGAGATAATTATGTCTTCAAAGTCAAACAACTTTCCAGAGCAATATTAGTTATATGTGCTTGTTGGAATAGCTTCGTTAATCTGGAGCTCTCGTCTTCCGTGGCCTATGATGCTGGTGATGCCGGCAAGTAGGCCTATCCAAGAATAAGACCATGACTACATTCTGATAAAACGACCAATTAGAAAAGCTGTATTATATCGTTGATAGTAATTCTTGTAAAACTTGTTCCTGTTAGCTCGACATATTTCTCATTTACGACGTTCAGCACAATTGCTTTAGTATCATGGAACATAGTCTTCCTTAGCTGATGACGGTAAGCATTAGACATTAAAGAAAAAGAAGTCCCTGAATAGACGGACGCCAAGAGAGGTTGGCCATCGACGATGATGGTAATGAGATTTTCTGACATCTTGGTGACTGTCTTCCGTGAGTATGGTGACCATACCTCCACAGACTATCGCCTCGCTTAGTCTTCTTGCATTCAGTGGACAAACAAGCGGCTGGTACCTCTGCCCAGTGACAGGGAATAGCTACAGCATGTTGAAGAGTTACCTCGTCTACGGTACAGCCACGGGTCTCATCCCACAGGTCGATCATACTCGTGGGTAGTTGACTGGCGTAAATGGCAGTCTTGTTATGGTTGATGACTCGCCGAACACTTCGTCTTTCGCTGCAGTTCGTACAATGTGTCCAGGGGGCACACAGTGAAAACATACCATCCTGTCGTTCTCAATCCTCCAACTATGTTTTTTTTCTTTGCAGAGTTGTACTTGATGAGCAGTTGGTTGTAACTGCGTTGCAATTTGACAATTGCAGAATAAGTTCGAAATGAATGATTCAATTCTTCATGGCACATGCTACTAGTAATAAATATTGGGGCAAAAGATCAGAACAATTCTTTTTCAATATTCTATATTACCTACTGAATCGACATTCATGGCTGATATCTCTTCTGTACTAGGTCCGAAATTTGAGGCTGTTACACACTGATGTATCTCTTCCCTTACTATCTCCTTTATGAGAGAAGCGAGCTCATAGTGATCTAAAACTGCCAAAGAGACCACATTCGGCTGTCAGTCACTCCTCTTTCGTCTGTCTCTACTACCATTACGTTTTTCCACGATTCACTGGCACCTACACAGTTTTTAACAAATTTACTTTTTTTAGTTTTACAAATTGAACAAACTTCTTCAGTTCTTTGTCTTCTATTTTTTGTTGTTGTTCTATTTAGATGATGTGTTTCAGTAAATTTAAAATTTCATTTAAAATTTTAAAAAACGTTTTACAGAAAATAATTAAATTTTTTCAGATTTTAATTTAGTAAAGAATTTATTAAAATATCTTATTGAATATCACTGATTTTTAATTAAATTTTTAAAATCTGTTTCGCTTTTTTTTTCTAACTCCAAAATTAAAAGTTCAAATTGGTGCAGTAAATGTGAAACTAATTTTATTTGGTGAATTTTAAGCTTATATAAATGTGAATATACTTAATCACCTTTCAGACAATCATATTTGGCGTCTAAAATGTAAAAAAATAATTATATTCCATAAAATGTTGTTATAAAGTTTTTAATCAAAGTTTGATAAATTTGAATTATATTAATTGAAATGTTTTTATAAATTTTGATCAATATGTTATAAAAATTTAATACAAATAAATGAATAATTTTACAATTGATTATACTCGCTGTGAGGTGCTAAAACTAAAGCTAAAGCAATTTAAATTAAACTAAATATTGAAGAGTTAAATAGTATTGATAATTTTTAGCTGATGCACAAAAGAAGAAATGAAATATGAAAACTACTGGAAATTTACTTGTAACATCTGAATTGGGGAAAATGTTGAATGTCTTATAAAAAAAAGATAAAACAGTTTATAGATTCAGAAAGCATAAAGGTGGATTCATACCATTATTATTGGCTGTATTACCATATTTAGTGTCTGCCATAGAGTAGCAAACACAAAAATAAATAAGACATAAAAGTTAAAGAATTCGCAGAACAAAAAGACACAATTTAGCAATGAAGAAGAATGGAAGTAGAGTTAAACAATTTCGAAAAATAATAAAAATAATAAAACCTTATCAAATTTTGGGGTAGAAAATCTTGCTAATAAATAAAAAACTAAGCATTTTGTAGGCATCTTTATGACTGATGAATTACCTAATAACTCAAAAATATTTCACTGTAGCAGGGGCGGCTCCTGTATAGGTTTGCAGGTTTGCCCTACCCCCAAGGAATAATTTTGTTCAACTGTGTTTGCCTTCTGATAGTTCTATACTAGTGGAGGAGTAGCGTGCCGTTTATCTCTTTTGAAACGCCCGGGCTCCAAATGCCGAACGCAGCGGAGTTGGACAGAATGTGCCGACGGCGACAGGGGGTTGCACTGAGGCTGAAAACGCGGACTTGGGTGTCTCAGAAGGGGTGCGGGGTGCGGGGGCAACGCTAGGTAACACTGTACTCGTTTGCGCGCCATGTGTGTATAAACACCTCACCTGGGCCACCCTTTCAGCCGCAGGAAGAGGGCCGGACTCTTCCGAAGGGAAACGGAACTATTGGATATTCGAACAAAGCGCGATTCTCGCGCCACCTTACCAGTTCAGCTGTAGATGCGAGCAAACTACTCGTATTTCCTGTGCGCTGTGTTAGTTATTTTAGCGTCTGCTAGCACCTGAATTTTGAGGCTCAAGTGAGAAGTGAATACGTGAAATAATGAATCAGGTAATTTCATAGCTCCCTGAACCCTTTAGTTCACGGAAGTTTGAAGAAAAATTAGAAATTAAGAGGCTAGATAGGCCGAGTCCTGCTTTAACAATTTCACAGACCGTTAAAACGAAACATCAATTCAATAGGAAATTTAACTCTGATTTGTACAGCAAGCATGAATGGCTGTGTGGTTGTGACATGAAAAATGCCTTATTTTGTTTTCCTTGTTTATTGTTTGGAGGAGATCTTTCATGGTCTAAACACGGAGTCTGTGACATTCAACACCTTCATCACAAAATTAGAAAACACAAACTTTCTTCAGACCATGTAAATAAGGTTTTGAATACGGCAAGTCTAGGCAATGTAAATATAGCTACCCAATTAGACAGTGGGTACAGAAGGTCAGTGGCATTACACAACCAAAAAGTTACCGATAATAGATACGTATTGAATCTAATTATTAACTGTATTCGTTTCTGTGATGCGTTGGAACTCGCCCTTACAGGACATGATGAGAGTGAATCATCTTCCAATCCTGGTGTTTTTCGTTCCTTGATTAATTTTAGTGCAGAAAATTAACACGAGTAGCATGAAAGAGGGAGAACTGAAGATGGAACAGCGATGTGTAATCTACTGCGTTAGGCAAAAGAAGTCTGTGATGTCATAAGTTACGAGGCAAAAGAAAGAATCAAGTTCACTGGACACCTACTTGCAGCCTCTCTCTTTCTACCAGAGAAATTCGCTACTTACTCTTCCACTTTTCCAGAAACTTCTTTCAGAGCTACTATGGAATGGTACTCTTTTTTGGAAGCAAAGAAACCTCGAACAGAACTCTCTGTTATTTATGGAAGAGAGGAGTTCAGACGCATATGTGGAGCTTTGAGCTTTCTTGATTACATAACAGACAATAATCTTTGTGATACACTGAGCGAATCTGTGAAGATCCTGAAAGCGATAATTACAATTCTAGTGACCACATCAGAAGCAGAACGTTGTTTTTCTTCCCTGAAACGCATCAAAACCTTCTTGCGGAATACTACAGACCAAGAAAGATTGTCAGCACTCGCGATGCTCTCTATTGAACGAGACCTCGTTTCAGGAATTGCAGACCTCAATCAAAGAGTGATTGAAATATTTGCAAATATGAAGGAAAGAAGAATAAAGGTCCTGTACAAGTGAGCACCACCACATCCAAATTCAGAGGCAAAATCGAACGGCGTTAACATCAGTCCTGCTGAAAAAGGTTAGTAAGGCATGCCTACCACTTTTTGAGTACATAGAGCTGCAGTTGATTTTAATTCCTTTTATTCTGCAAAAGTAATACTTTTTTCTGTCTACACCTTTTGGTATTATTATGAGAAGAAGCAGGAGTGACACGAGCGAGCGGTCTGCTTATATCAGACATTACAAAAACATGAGCAGTGTACTGATTTTCTCTCTTTTGTTGATGTTTTCCTTCGTGAGCAAAGTGCACCACCATCTTCTTTGGTCACGAGCCGCCACTGCACTGTAGTATATTTAATTTAGATATTCCGGTACGGTGGTACTCGTTTTTATTTTTTATTATGAAAAACTAATAAAAAAATTATTTGGGAAAAATGATTTGTATTATAATGTGGAAATAACACAAATTTTGATGAATTCATTTGTTTTCATTTGTGTTTATTTGTGTTAAAATTATTTTCAGATAATTATAAAGTTCAAGATATTTAAAATTTATTAAATGAACATTTTTAGAAATGAAATAGAAATAGTATAAACAGAATCAGAAAAACCTTACATCAAAAATTAATACAAAAATCCATAAACATGAACTAGGACTAGAAGAATCAAAAATTAATAGGGAATTTGAGTCAAAAAGTAATATAGAAGTTAATAAACATGAATTAGGAGAAATATAATCAAAATGAATAACAAAGCAGAATTAAAAATCATCAAACAAACGTCGGCCGATAAATCCGAGACAGAAGCCAACAGGTAGTTTCTCAAAAAGTGGGCACGAAAGCTTCAACAATTTTGTATTACTGGAATTCGAAAACGTGATACATTTTACGTTAACATTTTATGTTAACAGACCGATAACATTCGTCTTTTATCTGTCGTAGCTTTTACGGTAATTACTACGTTTGGGCCTCTGTTACCTGGGGGATAGATAAAAATGTTTCAGACCTTATATTGACTCCCAAGTGTTATCATAAAGCATATTGTAGTTTCAAATATCAATAAATAAACGATCTACTGATGATGACAAATATGTGCGGAAGTCTGTTATGGGAGAAAAACTAACGGAAAATGATTTGTGTTTTGTAAAAACAAGAGCAATACAATTCGATAATTTATTTTGCAAGAAGGTTCGCCTCTGTACCTGGGTAGGTTTGATTCCCGGTACTGCCAGGAATTTTGCCATGGTGGGAGGACTGGACTGGGGTGCATTTAGCCTCTTAATGCTAACTAAGGAGCTACCTGATTAAGAGGTAGTAGCTCCAAGGCCGGAACGTCGACAACGAACGGAACGGCTTTGTGCTGACTAGAGCCCTGCAGGTGCGTGGCCTATTCGTTTTGCCCACACATGACTGTGGTGTGTGCACGCGCGTTAGAGAGAGAGAGTGGAGGGAGGGGATGGGGGGAGGGGGACACAGCGAATACACTTCAAGTATGTCGGCGGAAGTTGCTGAAGATGACAAATGCCACCTCGCCTGATAACGTAGCTGAGTGGGCGCTTCTTGACAGCCATGCCTTCGTCCGCACTTGTCTACCACCACACAGACGCCACACGCATACTGGCTGCGAATTTGCAACGCGTGCGGGCGTAAGGACCTACACTTACCACACGTTTTCTTTCTTTCTCTTTCCGGTAAGAGCCGTAAACGTTACCGACTGTAACGGGAGGTATGAAGATCATCTGCTCGATTTATAACAAGATGACTGGACAACGGCAGAACATCGGTGCAGAACAACCCAAATCAGGTGATGGAAGAATCAAAATGCAAGGGAAAACATTTTGTCAGGTGACTGGATGGTACTGGCCAAAACAGGTAGACGTGTTATGAAACGAAGTTGAGAAAAGTTTGAGAAGATATTCGAAAGGAGCAAAAAGGGGTACATGAATTTTGTAAAATGTTTTAACATAAAATTTTTCAAAAAAGGTTCGAGTCCCTGCTGGCTGTCAAAACATTAGTGTGCCAAAGTAAACATTTGTATGAACACCCTTGCAACGAAAGTTACTGCCAAAATGAAGATCCGGTTTAGGAATGCGCTTGTCATAATATGAGTGCAGGTGACTTTTGGCCGTTCAACACAATCACAGGTCCATATTTCATTTACTTGTTTATTTCATCTGATCTGATGAGGCCAGCAGGCCCTCTCTTATGTCAGACATGAGTTTCAAATGGACAGTACATTTCTACATCACACTTAGAATTTACCTAATAAATAAAAATGTTAACTTGTCAGCTAGTATTAAAATGATCTGAGTATCTGAAGTGGCAGTGTGAGTAAATTATACTGTTAATACTGGCAGCACTTCTACTTCTGCAGCTGCTGCCACTAATAGTTATAATAATAATAATAATAATAATAATAATAATAATAATGACAATGATAACGACAATAATGAATTGTAAGATGTATATGAAGAATTTATAGGTACATAACACAGATGATTTCTGACATATCGAGATCTGGTGAAAGGTAATTTGAGGAGACAACATTGGGTGAGAATACTGAGGAATGAGGAAGATCAGATTGGAAAGAAGGATGTTCAAGGGCTACGAGTGTGTGTGGGGATAATGGCAATCCTTATTGTTAATTTAACATGTATGTCATTAACTAACTGTCTTATGAAGCTGGAGATGTTATCCAGTTCTCTAATATAATGCGTAAAGTTATTCAAGAATTCGGTTCCTGCCACTGAGAAGGACTTCGAGAAAGTGGCTGAATGATGGAATGGGACAGAAAGGATTTTGCTCTGACGGGAGCGGGCGTTCCTGCCATGTTGTTCAAATAAGAGCGTTAAGATCGAGGAGAGATATGAGGCACACTGTTCTTTGATAAGACACTAGAGAAGACCGATGGTATGGAAATCTCTGCACTTGTCTGCACGCAGCCAGAATTGCTGTTCTTATGATGGTGAAGTGTACTCGAAGAGTCGAACATAACAGGTATAACAAATTCCTGGTGCTGTAAGATTCCCTGAGAAAAGCTGTGCAGGATAACACTGCTGTAATCAATAACTGAAAGTGTAAGAGTTTGTACAAGTTCCTTTTCTCAGTCCAGAGGGAAGAGCTTTTTATATTTTGTGTGGATTGGAGACAGGTTGATGCCTCCTTGCACACTGCAGTTACGTGCTGACAGAAATTTAGATTTTATCTTTTATTACTCCTAGACCCTTTGTTAAAGGAGAGAAGTTGACATTTGTCCCATTTAGGGTTAAAGATGTTAGCGATTCCCTATATTTAGGGCTAATGAGCGTAGAATGACCAACTAGTACGGTTTGGGTTTTGCGTTTTGCTTTGACCCTACATCCTGGGCCCCTTTTGATAGTGCACACAGGTGAGATTCTCTATAGCTGTCTTCAGGTTTATTGGTTTTGCATCTGGATGCAAAAAGAGGTCATCAGCTTACATGTGGCATTTATTGTAGGACAAAACTGGTGACATATTATTTACGTACAATGACAAGAGTATAGGACCTAAAGATGAATCGCTGGGGACGCCTGATACTATCCGCCTCCATTGTGACTTTGTGATGCCGGACATGATACATTGCTAGCTAGACTTGTAAGCGTCATAGTAGACAGTATCAAAGGCTCTGCTGAAGTCGAAGAAGTACATCACAGTTGCCTCTTGTGTATCCATGGCAAGCTTCAGACCATTCGTCACCTTTATTAAGGCAGATGTTGTGCTGCGATGTTTACGGAAACTTGATTGGTGTTCGGCTAGTAGATTTCTGTAGTTAGGTAGTTTGTTAGCTGGTCGTGGACTATGTATTCTAAGTTTTTGGACAATACAGGAAGAATGCAAATAGATCGATAATCAGAGAGTGCTGTGGTAGCGTCATCTGTAGGCAATGGCTAACTAGACCATCTTTACACTTGTGCTTAATGAGTTGTTGATGGCATCTGTTATAGTGGGCAGTAGCAAAGCAGATGCTGATCTGATACACATGAAGACTTTTGAGTATGGTATTTGCTAGTAGTATGCTTTAGATAGAATTTTTCGTGGCTACAGTCGTTTACCCCCATGAAGTAATTAGTGTGCCTCTGTTTAGTTTATGGTTCAGTTGTGGTTGTAGGTAATGTGAACTACCGGTTCATTTCATCTGCCAGAGCAATTGGATCGGCTGCAGCTGTTACTTTCCTATACCAAGATAATGCAGGTTTTTCCATGGGACAACTGGCCTATTTCTCTTGTCGATTAATGTATGGGCATGCCTGTGTTTTTCGTTTATTACAGCTTGACTGACTCTGTTCCACTTCTAATTGTAAGGAGTATAATTTTCAGGCGTGGGGTGCAGTTCGTATGCTCGATGTGCGTTCCTTAAAGGGGCATATGGGCATATGTGTGATACAGTTGAATAAGTTTCTTAGAAACCCTATGAAGTTTTTCATTTATGTCCGAAATTGGACTTCCTGCAAACTATCTTTTGCACCTCAGTTGGAAGTTCAGATGAATTACTGCGTTTAAAGCCTCAGCCTGTAGTCAGTTTCGGTTTCTTTCTGAGATATTCTATCGAGTATATTGTGAAAATTATGTCATGGGTGGCCATTCCAGACGGAGATATTTTAGAGGTACGAATTACTCTGCTTGCGGATTTCACTGCAAATATATCTATGGAAGAGTGTGTCCATTGTTCGTATGATGAGTAGAAGGAAGCTGAAGTAGTGACATGTTTGAAGAAGAAAGCATCCGTTTGAATTTCACACTGGATGGACCTCTGAGCAGAAAATTTACGTAAGTGTCACCAGCTATAACTGCATGCTTGTATGTAAATTCGAGACTTGAAAGAACAGTTTCGAAGCTCGCAAACCCCTTTAGGAGATATTCTACTTGTTTATCTTTATCATTGTGTGAGCTGTGTAGTAATTGTCGTGTGTTAACAGATGTAGCTGTCTAGATTTACCAAACTTGTGGACTACTTGGTTTGAGGAAGATCTCTAACAGAAGTATTACATGGATGTCTGTGTATTGGAATATAGGGTATAACTCTTTGAGATGAGTTAGTGGGGATCGGACATTTGCGTGTGCAATGTGAAACGTAGTGTGTTCGGATCCAAAGCTGGCAGGGATACCGCCAGTGGACATTAACGGCTCTGAGCCAGCGACGATGAGGGGATAAAATATTCCGGACCGCTCTGAGGTAGGTATCACTTCCCTGAATAGCAGCAACTGCAAAATGACTGTATGTTCTACACTTCTGGATTCTATCCGTTTCTGCTTATTTCAGGTTTTACAATTGGTGCCTTTCTGACTGGCTACAGATTTCCCCATTATGTACTGAATATTAGTATCACCAAGAACCAAGCTATGATCTCCTAATGACTTCTTCAGATACAAAGTTACAAAAAAGTTTCCAATCCAAGAATTTTTTAAAAATGAAAAAAGACATTTAATTCTCCAACAGTTATCCACAAACCACTTAATTATGAAACAGATAGAAAATAGAACTCAAGATCTCCTCTTAGTAACATCAAGGACCAGTAAACCCAAAAATCACAGCAGAAAATTGTCCCATGGAAAATACTTAACAATGGCTAAAACGTCATTTCTTCAAAAATTCTGTATAATCAAACATAAGAACGTGAATTCTTTGACTTATACCTCAGTGCATATTCCACATCATCGCAAGCAGTATGCATGTAAGTGAGAATCTAAACTCCACGAAAATTTTCTTCAGATCAACAAATAAATAACCAAATGAGATTAAATATACATGACTACAGTGTTTAAAATGCTATAATGATCTAACAATGCCTCGTCATTCAAACTTCTAGTACAATTTCGGCAGAGGCCAGTAGAGCCTTCATCAACAAGAGAATTTTCAGTCAAGACAAAGGCTATCATATTTCTGAAATACATTCTACACCACAGACACATGTCCAGTGAATCAACAACCAAACCTTGATGATAAAATTCAATGCAATGACATATATGAATTAAAATAAAATTTAGGAATGCAAAAACACACTACAAAGATTTCAGCAACATGAGACAAGAAAAATTTAAGCAAAAGTATATTATTCTGCACCGTAACAATCTCGTACAAATAAACTTCTTTCTTTGCTTTTTCACCATGTACTCAAAAATGAAATAACTGACGATGTACATCTATGCTTAAATGAGAAAATGCATACTGTACTACAGACTCAAAATCCTCTTCTCGAAGTTCTACCCTCACGTTTTACACTTCTGGGATTTCACCTAGTAAATGATCATTTACCAGCTGGATGTATCCTTAAGACATAAGTAACAATGGAAATCTGTGGCACTCTGTTAGTCCAGTTTAACAACGCAATTAACATACAGAAAACAAAAAAGAAATTTTGGTTTTCAAGATGCAGTAATCTTCCACACTATAAAATCTGACAGTGCATTTTTCACCAATGCCCCACATAACTGAATCTTCTAGATTATTGTTGTTGCTTGATGCATGTCAGTTAATTCAACCTTCGTTCCCGAAAATATTTTAAAGGTAGATTAATGTACATAAATTCGCTTGATTCTCACAAAGGTCACACTATTATTGATTTTTACGGTTTCTTAATGGAGTAAGAAATAAATTTCTTATAAATTTTAATGCAGAGTATCCTGTGCTATCAATATAAATAACGATACTCTACCAAAAGCTGTAGCTTAGCCAATAACTTTATTTTCATTGAAGCAGCCCATACCCGACAAAACAAGGGGTCAGCAGACACTGATAATGATATTCATTGCATTAACAAATTGTATATATTTAGCAAAGCAGAGAAAGAGAGACACTTTTCTTTTAACAGGGAAGGGTCTGTCAGATGTAAGGTGTCTGTAAAATGCGTTTACTGTAGTAGTGGTCATTATGTACCCCCATAAATTTGCCCTGATTAAAGATACCCTTATTACTAAGTGAACAAAGTACCAAAAGTCTATAGGATACTAGATAATTGCACAGTGTAACTGCCCATCTAGTGTGATTCAATACAGCAACACATACTAAGGACAATGGATGTTCTGAAATGATTTACTTTTGTTTAAAGATCAACTTTCTCATCACTGAACCTGACTTTGGATCCCATCTACATTATATCTAATAGGGTAGATGAGTAGCGTAACTGTCAACGCCGTTGGAATTAATAGCGCTTGTTTGCCACGATTTGGTAATACACTCCTGGAAATGGAAAAAAGAACACATTGACACCGGTGTGTCAGACCCACCATACTTGCTCCGGACACTGCGAGAGGGCTGTACAAGCAATGATCACACGCACGGCACAGCGGACACACCAGGAACCGCGGTGTTGGCTGTCGAACGGCGCTAGCTGCGCAGCATTTGTGAACCGCCGCCGTCAGTGTCAGCCAGTTTGCCGTGGCATACGGAGCTCCATCGCAGTCTTTAACACTGGTAGCATGCCGCGACAGCGTGGACGTGAACCGTATGTGCAGTTGATGGACTTTGAGCGAGGGCGTATAGTGGGCATGCGGGAGGCCGGGTGGACGTACCGCCGAATTGCTCAACACGTGGGGGCGCGAGGTCTCCACAGTACATCGATGTTGTCGCCAGTGGTCGGCGGAAAGTGCACGTGCCCGTCGACCTGGGACCGGACCGCAGCGACGCACGGATGCACGCCAAGACCGTAGGATCCTACGCAATGCCGTAGGGGACCGCACCGCCACTTCCCAGCAAATTAGGGACACTGTTGCTCCTGGGGTATCGGCGAGGACCATTCGCAACCGTCTCCATGAAGCTGGGCTACGGTCCCGCACACCGTTAGGCCGTCTTCCGCTCACGCCCCAACATCGTGCAGCCCGCCTCCAGTGGTGTCGCGACAGCGACAGGCGTGAATGGAGGGACGAATGGAGATGTGTCGTCTTCAGCGATGAGAGTCGCTTCTGCCTTGGTGCCAATGATGGTCGTATGCGTGTTTGGCGCCGTGCAGGTGAGCGCCACAATCAGGACTGCATACGATCGAGGCACACAGGGCCAACACCCGGCGTCATGGTGTGGGGAGCGATCTCCTACACTGGCTGTACACCTCTGGTGATCGTCGAGGGGACACTGAATAGTGCACGGTACATCCAAACCGTCATCGAACCCATCGTTCTACCATTCCTAGACCGGCAAGGGAACTTGCTGTTCCAACAGGACAATGCACGTCCGCATGTATCCCGTGCCACCAAACGTGCTCTAGAAGGTGTAAGTCAACTACCCTGGCCAGCAAGATCTCCGGATCTGTCCGTCATTGAGCATGTTTGGGACTGGATGAAGCGTCGTCTCACGCGGTCTGCACGTCCAGCACGAACGCTGGTCCAACTGAGGCGCCAGGTGGAAATGGCATGGCAAGCCGTTCCACAGGACTACATCCAGCATCTCTACGATCGTCTCCATGGGAGAATAGCAGCCTGCATTGCTGCGAAAGGTGGATATACACTGTACTAGTGCCGACATTGTGCATGCTCTGTTGCCTGTGTCTATGTGCCTGTGGTTCTGTCAGTGTGATCATGTGATGTATCTGACCCCAGGAATGTGTCAATAAAGTTTCCCCTTCCTGGGACAATGAATTCACGGCGTTCTTATTTCAATTTCCAGGAGTGTATAAAGTTCACACAAAACACTGTATTAGGACGCAAAGCAACTGTTCACGATTGGATATCACTTTATTCCAGTATAATGGACGTAGAAGAATTATAGGCAAAGTTTAAACCGATTGTAAATCATGCCATGGATAAGCATGTGTCAAGTAGATGGACTAAGGACGGAAAAGACACCTTGATCAATAACAAAATTCGCGAAACACTGAGGAAACAGAGATTCTTGCACTCTCGGTTCAAAAGAGAACGTGCAGATGCTGACAAACAAAAGTTAATAGTGATTTGTCGGTCTGTAAGGGGATGCATGCGCGAAGTGTGCAACTCCCATCGTCATACCTTAGCGAAAGACCTTGCCTAGAACCCGAGAAAATTCTGGTCCTACGTAAAACTGCTAAGCGGGTTGAAGGTTTCTGTCCCGTCACTCGCTGACCAGTCGAGCGTGACAGTACAAGACAGCAACAGGAAAACTGAAGTTTTACATTTCGCTTCTAAGAAATCATTCACGCAGGAGGATCGTACAAACACACCGTCATTTGACTGTCACGCAGTCTCCCGTATGGACGACATTGTAATAGGCATCTCTAGCGTAGAGAAATAACTGAAAGAGTTGAAAACAAATGTACCCAGGTTCGTATAGAATACCAGTTCTGTTTTACAGAGAATGTGCTGCGGTATTGGCCCTTCACTTAGCTTTCATTCATTGTGAATCTTTCCCACAGCGCAAAGTCCACGAGACTGGAAAAAAGCACAGGTGACTCACGTATGTAAGAAGGGTAAAAGAATGGACCCACAAAATTAAAGAGCAATATCCTTAATATCGATTTGCAGCTGAATTCTTGAACATGAGACAGAAAAGCTTATGTCCACAAATGAACGTCGATTTAGGAAGCATCGCTCATGCGAACCTCAGCTTGCTCTTTCCTCGCGTTATATCCTGCGAACCACGGATGAAGGTCAACAAGCAGTTCTCATATTTCTATATTTCCGGAAATCGTTTGACACCATGGCTCACTGCAGAATTTTAATGAAAGTACGAGCATACGGAATAGGCTCCCAGTATGCTGTACTCAACGGCAAGAAAGCATACCATTGGGAGGAGCCCAGAGAAATGTGATAGGATCGATCTTATTCTCTATATAAATAAATGATCTGATGGGCAGGGTGAGCCTCAATCTGCGTCTGTTTGCTGATGATGCTGTGGTGTACGGGAAAGTTTCGCTGTTGAGAGAATGTAGAAGGATAAGAAACGTAAGTTAATGCAGTTGAGTAGTAAAAAAAAATTCTGTGATGATCGAATGTAACATTAATAGTATGCTGTTTATCACAGTAACGTCGATTAAATATTTAGACGTAACGTTGCACAGCGATATGAAACGGGAAGAGCACAATAGAATGGTAGTAGAGAATACGAATGGTCGGCTTCAGTTTATTGGAAGAACTTTAGGAAAGTGTAGCTCATCTATAAAGGAGACAGCACATGGAAAACTAAAGTGAAACGTTCTTGAGTGCCACTCCAGTATGCTGGATCCCCACGAGGCAGGTTTGAAGGAAGACACTGAAGCAATTCAAAGCCGTGCTACTAGATTTGTTGCCGGTATGTTCGATCAGCATGCAAGTGTTACGGAGATTCTTCATGAAATCCGTGAAGGGAAGACGACGTTCTCTCCGCGAGGCACTATTGAGGAAATTTAGGGAATTTGAGGCTAACTGCAGGACGATTTTACTGTCGCCAACAAACATTTCGAGTAAGGTCGATGAAGATAAGGAAAGGGAAATTAGGACTCGTATGGGGCATATGGAAGATCACTTTTCCCTCGCTCAGTTTACAAGTGGAACAGAAAAGGAAATGTCTAGTAGTGGTACTTGATATCTTCCACAGTTTGGTCGACTTGCAGAGTATGTATGTAGGTGGAAATGCAAACGTAAATGCGGAATTCTCTGAGCTAACTTATTTCCGAGATCCGAAAAGAATTTAAAATAAAAATATCATTACTGCTTATATAATTTGTGCTGCAGTGGAAGTGATTATCAACAAACTAATCATTGGGCTGAAAGCAAACCATCATTACTCAAAATATTTCTGGACGATATATAGGGGAAAAGCCTCGTAATTGCTCACTCCCACTGTCATGGAAAAGTATGTTTAATGGAACTAAACTGACGTGGGAACGAAAATCAAATAAACATATGATATTTTCTTTATATTCATAACTATTAAGTCTCAAAGAATACAGATGTTCGCAACTTGCGTGTACTTGTTTCTGCGTTTTTACGTGAAATAGATTTACATAATTAATAAAGGAATAACACTAATGTTACATGAATCACGTGGTGCTCTTGTCATCACCATACAAAGGCTTGCTTCATACGGGAAAAATGAAAATATACAAAGTACAAGAAACCTTTTGGCTGTTTTCATATGTCACTCTCTATCTTTCTCAGTATACATCAATGTGGCCTGCTTGGAAGCGTGGGATTTATCATTCACTGTACAAACACTTATGAAAAATTTACCAGCCACGTAACAGCAGCTTTTTCATTGTAAGATATGTGGATGTTACGGCGTGGAAGTCGTTCGCTACACAGCTGCTCTGCAGAACGTGATTAACCCGCAGCTGTTTGCTTTTCTTTTCTCGCGCTCTTCGCACAGTCAGCAAACAGTGTGTCGATCGGTCTCCTTAATACGAAAGCAGAATTTTATTCAAAGAGGTGAAAAGCAGTTACGGATCGGGCCATCTGAGTCGATTCGCTAAAAATGAGACTCAAATACTATGTTAATACAAGTTTATTGCGTGAGGCCAGTTTACTTATTTTAGAGCATTATCAGGCTGCCTGCAGTTAAGCAAAACAAGAAATTGGGCTAATAGCTATCGTATCTTTACGAATGAAGGTGGAAACTCACACTGTTAATTGTTTTATAATAAATCCTAACCGAGCCGTGCAAATATCATCATATAAAAGGCCTGATTGTCATATGTAACGTTAGAGACGAAATCGGGAAGCAATCATGACATAAACATTCTGTTGACCGCCTGGCGAGAGCATGGAGAGCAGTAAGTGCTTTCAACATGGCATGCTGTGTAGGCTAGACTGTCCAGACGGAGCCGCTCCGAGAGAAAGGTAAAAGGATAAGCGTACTACTTGGCCTATCTGTAGTGCGATTTGTCGACCGTGAGACCATAATCAATAGAAATGGTTCAAATGGCTCTGAGCACTATGGGACTGTGGTCATGAGTCCCCTAGAACTTCCAACTACTTAACCCTAAGGACATCACACACATCCATGCCCGAGGCAGGATTCGAACCTGCGACCGTAGCAGTCCCGCGGTTCCGGAATGAGCGCCTAGAACCGCTAGACCACAGCGGCCGGCCATAATAGATACAAATAAAGAAAAAGCCTGAGGTGCGGAAATGACATTAAAGTGTAAGAAACACAACACAGCTGTTCAAAACAATTGCAAACATAGATAGAAGGATAGATTAACGAAACAATTATGCATTTAACGAAGGAATACGTGGAGATGTTTATGCAAAACTGCATCGTCATTCAACAGATATGACAGTAAGTGACTAAATACACAAAACTGTTTTGGAGCAATTATGTAGAATATAACAGGAATAGTAATTATGATCTCACAGAATGATCATTACTCGTGAATAAGGTGATAAAAAATGTTCAAATGTCTGTGAAATCTTCTGGGACTTGACTGCTAAGGTCATCAGTCCTTAAGCTTACACACTACTTAACCTAAATTAGCCTAAGGACAAACACATACACCCCTGCCCGACGGAGGACTCGAACCTCCGCCGGGACCAGCCGCACAGTCTATGACTGCAGCGCCTTAGTCCGCTCGGCTAATCCTGCGCGGCTTAAGGCGACAAGAAGAGACGTACAGTCATAGAACACTACTGTTTGTCATATTTTCGTAAGGTGATCGGTAGATGCTTATATGATCGCTGCCTCCTGATTTTGTCTCTAGCTTTAACTGAGACAATCAGACCATTTATATCATTATATGGGAACAACTCGATGAGAATTTATCATAAGACTACTGGCAGCGTTAGCTATCTATTGTTAAATATTATAGGTTTTGTCCTGATTTCTTTTTTTGCTTAACTGCAGGCAACTTGACGGAAAAAAACCTGACGGAAAAAATATAAAAATATAATATATAAATGAAAGTTGGTAGGCGTGTTTCTGCATCGGAAAGATGATGTCTATTAAAATTTGGCGCCAGTAGCATAAGAGTGGCACTAATAGCGCCACTATGAGGATGCATATCAGCTTTGATTCAAAGCGGTCGTGAGTGTTAATTGCATTTGAAAACGGACGTGGTGAGTTGATGTTAGTTAAGAACGCCTGTAAGGAGACAGAGACGCCGTTATCAACACCACACTGAGTTTGAACGATGTCTTGTAATAGGACTACGAGAAGCTGGGTGTTCCTTCTGGGATATTGTAAAAAGGCTTAGCAGGAATATAGCCATTGTATATAATTGCTGACAGCAGTGGTCACGAGAAGGAGACCAGTCGAGAGCCAGCAACCAAACTGTCTGTATGCTAGACACGCTGGATCTACACCTGGTGTTATGGACTGAGGTGCGAATTCGCATGACAGTAGGAACACTTTCGTGGTGTTCCCACGCAACCTGGCTGCAAATTTGTACGTCAGTCAAGTGATTCGTTCTGTCCTGCCAGCATTCATGAACAGCATTCCACGGGGTGTTTTCCAATAGGATAACGCTCGCCCACATGTTGTCTTAGCCTGTTCGATCACCAGACCTGTCTCCAGTAGAGGACATGTGGGACATGATCGGAAGACAACTCCAACGTCATGCCAACCAGTATTAACGGTCTCTGTATTGACCGACCAAGTGCAACAGGCATGGAACTCTATCCCGCAAACTGATATCTGGTAGTTGTACAACACAATACATGCACGTCTGCATGCTTGCATTCATCAGTCTGGCAGTTGCACCAGCATTTCACATTTGCAATGGCTTATCTCGCTCTTACATTAACCTGTAATCTTTAATGTTAATCATTTACATATGTTTTATAGACAAATGTATTCCCTAAACTACATTACTCTACATCCTCTTGTGTTGCGATTTTTTTCCGTCAGTGTATTTCCGTATTTTGGTATAAATTACGAGCTTCCGCAGCTTCTGGAAAAGGCACATTCAGTTTCATTTTATAAGCAGGTAAATACCAAGTTCTTACTGTCGTAATTACTCAGAAACTAGTAAGTTGGTTTTTAAAAGTGAACAGTCATTGAATTAGTCTCTTTTACAAACATGATAACAACCAGCGGAAATTGCTATAGTTCCACATGTATAAGCAAAGTGATTACCTATATCTGTGTAGTTAATACGGCGACTGAAAGAGACTATAAGTCTTTTAGTGAATGCTTTCTTACCCTTGATCTAGGTGAAACGGAATTACGGTGTCTTAAACGCTTCCCAGTAAATTTTGAGGTGAACATCTTAACTGAATCACCTTTATTTCTTAAATAGTTCAAAGTATCAGAAAAAGGCAACAGCCAGTGGTTGAATAAAAATGTACGAATATGTCTCCACGCAGTCTATAGTCGAAACATTTTTATAAACAGAGATACTATTTTTGATGAAACCATATGTTTTCCTTAATAGTACATGAGTGAACGTGAGAAGAGGACTGCAATGGCATGTCGGTGATTAGAGATTTCATTGAAACTTATTAAAAAAAAAAAGCGTCAGGTATGCTCAAAATTCTTGGTGAAGACTTCCGAAACAGTGGAAAGCAGTTGAAACCAACACCTTCGCAAATGCCAGAGATATGAGTATTCCTGCACATTCTATACCCTCTCCATGCGGCGAATGGCCTACATGCCACTCATAAACACCAGCAATCGAAATTATGGATCTCATTTCAAAACTCATGTGACTGATTTGTGGACTGCAGTTTTTAGCTAAGGAAACTCAAATACGATACACGTATTGAGAATCTAATCTATATTACTCCAACCACTCGTCTATACAGACCAAGAACATGTGCACTTGATTCAAGGGGTAAAAAAAGCAGAAAAGTTCTTATGGACGAAAGGGAAGGAAATAAAAGGAACATCTTCAATGATTTTAATCACCGCCTGATTTATGAATCAATTCGCCAGCATGAAAGCAATTTTGTCTCACACACTCACACTTTATTACTCAGAAGTGACTTTAGATGTTAAATATTTCCAATAGTTACTAGATATTATGTGGAAAATTCCACATTAATAGATAATGAGCCTGTAGCAATATATTTTATTTATAATAATTGAGCAAAGATGTTAAATATTCTCAGAAAATAGAGGGGGTAAAATGAGAAATTCCATGTTATTTGAAATTGAAAAGTGAATATTGCAGCAATATATTTAATAGGAAGTGAACAAGTAAGATGAATATTACACACTTTTTCGTTTTATTCATTGTCACATTCATGATATGATACACCAATGATATTCAGGTTGCGTAGACCGGATAATTGTTGTCACATAATCAGTGTAATTGCGTCTAAAATAAAGAGAAATGCATAAACCAAAACATCAATTTATTCAAAATGTTAAATGTCCCTAGCACAGAGAGGACATAAAATAATAATTCAACTCTACAGTCGCCGTCGTCGAAGTAGACGTCCGCGTTACGCAACTTCATCCACCGTTTTCACTACGCCAGTTGCTGGTAAGTCGACAAGTGTTCGCAACTTGCGTGTACTTGTTTCTGCGTTTTTACATGAAATAGATTTACATAATTGTACTCTGCTGTCCCTGTCGTGAAAGTAGATGTCCGCATCATCCAACTTCAGCTTTCTTCTTCATGACGCCGCGGCTGGTAAGTCGACAAGAGTTCACTACTTGGGGGTGCTTGTTTCAGCTTTTATACGTGAAGTAGACCTACATTATAGTTCAGCAACAGCCGATGCAGAGAATAGGTGTCAGCCCAAGATTTCTAGATGTACCCCCGACAATGAATGGACATTATTCATGATGAAGGTGTTAGGTGGAACATTAATTTTACCAAGTACAGTTGATTAGGCCTAAGAAGGTGGAGTCTGAGAGATGGCGATACTAGGTTTCAATATCACTGTAAGATCTTCAGGGGGTAAGGCATATGTGCCGCTCTCTATTCACCTCGAATGGGATCTGTGACGGAAAGTAAATGGACTGATATGGCCCATTGTACTAAAATAGTTGCCTGAAAACTATATTAGAATGTCACAATAAAGGAGAGTCTCGTAAAGTCATTAAAATAAGATCAGGTTTCCATTATTAAATTGAGTAAGAAGGTTCAGAAACATCCGTTCCGCGAATTCTAAAAATCATCCGTTTTGCGTTCGGGAAGTGTAACGATCGACGAAAATTTCTGCTGAAACGACAACGATATTGCCTCCTGGAGACTCACTTTTCTACTGACTATGGAGGTAGTGCGTACTAAGGTAAATAAAAAACTGGTCGAAATCTAGGTATCTCAAAGTCGCACGAACAAATACATTTGCCACCACTACAATGAAAACTGAGGGCTAAGGGTGCGTAAAGGTGGAAGTTTCTGTCTAATAGTGACTCATGCTGGGTGGTGCAAATGCAGGTTTTATAATGGAAGCCAGACTTGGACTTCGTTGGTCTTAAAGTTCCAGTCACTATTAAGAAATGAACGAGACAGCCTTTACAACTGGTTTGTTGATATGTTACCCTCAATGGAAGAAGGCAGCATTGTAATGGATCAATCAACATACTCAAATTGATATAAAACAGCCACCGCACGTTGGTTTCATAGGAAGGGTGTTTGGTTTTTCCATGCTGTAACGTAGGATAAGAATTCTGTCAGCTATCTTTCCACGCAAGTTGACAAACCACAATTTTTAAACTTGTGTTTAACAGCCATTACAGATTGTATGCATAAGAAATGGTGCAGCTAGGCGAGCTAGGGAAAATATTTTATTCAGGTAAGATATACGAGGTGCCAAGAAGGTATATGAAGTGACCAGTTTTTAAAAAATAAAACGAGGGGGGGGCACATGAAATAGTTCACCTTCCCCCGACTGAGATGATATGAGCTAAGCTTAAAAGGGATATTTCCAAGAGGAAGACGACGAATAACGTAAAGCATCTTCAAGTTTAACGATTTTTCTAAATACGTGGAAAGTATAGAGCAGTCAATGAGTGCATTAGAAACAGAGTAATAGAACGAATTTCATTACGATTGAGTGAATTTATCGAAAGTGAACTTGAACAAGAGTCGTAAAACGAACTGATGTAACTATTTATGAAGCTTTAAACAACATAAAATTCAATACAAAATTATATTTATGCAAGTGCAAGTTTTGTTACATAACTACAAATATTTTTCTATACAGGTTGTATTGCCTACAATTCCAGGATGTTATGAGGTTTTTCCTACCCACAGCTCCATTATTCAATAACAAACTAACTGGCTAAAATTCAAGGAAACGGTTATCCCATTTGAAGATGTGCCCTGAATAACGCCCGAGTGTTGCGCCTAGATGTGGTTTATGGCACGAGAGTAGCCATAATATTGCAGTAGTGTGTTACAGACAAGTGTGTGGTCAAGATGACAGCACGTTGCGAATTAGACGACTTTGAAAGCGGATAGAAATCAGTGCAAGACTCATGAATCCGTAGCTTATCTGCGATTACACAAGAATTCCTATTTCCGAGATCAGCTGCGTCTAGTATGGATATTCATTATCGCAGATACAAAATTTCCACACGCGTAAACAGCTGCAAAGGATGACCACAAGTGTTTGCCGAACGGACGTCACATCGCCTCAAAGAGCCATAGGAGGCGATAGATGGTTTACTATCTGTCAGACCGAAACTGATTTCAATAAGGGGCGTCGTCCATTAAATTACATTTTTTTTCTGCATAAATACTTTCTCGCTGCACGTGTCTAGTGTGTGCCCGTGTGGTTTCAGATGCTTCAGTTGTCTGAACATTTTATTACAAGCATTTCAGGATGTAGCAGTGAAGAGGCGGCTCGTGGTTTCAATAAAAGAGAGAAGAGACCGCTGTGAATCCGTTACCAGTGTTGTCAAATTCTTGAGTTTCCGAGAGTCTGCTGCTTTTTTTACCCTTTCAATTATGTCTTAAAATTACGGTTTTGGCAGTTCTACCTATTGCACATTTCGCGAAAACCATCCAAATGCACCGCAGGTAACACACATAAACTCCGAAATAACACACTATATCAACAAAACGTCGTCAGCTAGCAAGAAACGTTATTAGCAGTTAAAAGTTATAACACACGTTTTCGATCACTTATTTCATCAAATCCTTCGTCTCGTTAAATGGTGCTACTTACGTTACCGAATTCTAGTACTCTCTACCCAAACATTTATATTCTTATGGCACCTTTACTAGAATGATTAGAATTGTCTATACCATAAACACAGAAGTATATTGAACACAATCAAAACATTAATATTTAACGTCGATTCATGACACATCGAAGCGTCATATAGAGACACAGAGGCAGGTAATTGTGAGCGAGGGTTCATCTACTCTGTTGCTTTCCCTTTGTTGTGTCCTTGACCTTCCGCTCTCACCCCATTCTTCGGAATATACAGGGTGTCTCTCCTAAGAGTCGACAGGCGGATTTTCTCTGGTGATTCGGGGGTTATTTGCAAATTAGTTTTTGCAGTGTGTAGCTGGAGTCACGCCAAACAAATACTGTTCATCACGTCTTTCATTCGACGCGCAGAGTCGACAGGAAACGTCGGTTTGTTTCCCGTTACAAACAAAATGGTTTTGAAAGCGGATTTATAGGTGCCCATTTTAGAGGGACATCCGAAAATAGTGTAGCGTTATATTCGTTTTAGCGATATGTATTAACAGGGGCACTAAGACACGAAGAATAACCAGTAGCGACAGCACCGTCCTTGCCCGTAATAAATGTTACCACCATAGAGCAGCACTGCTCAGTCGCTCCTGGAGGACGTTTATTCTTCGTGTTGTAATGTCCCTGTTAATACTAGTTCTTTATCTGTCTTCGGCAACTGTATTTCTATTTCTTGCAATAAACTTTACAGTCTTCTGAAGAAGGACACTAGGTGCCTAAAACCGGTTAAGAAATAAAATGTCTCTTTGCAGTTTGTATCTGTTCCCTATTGATACATTTCGATAAAACGAATATCATGCTAGACTAACTTGGAAGCGCTGTATCGAATGAGCAAGTGAAATTCCGGTTCAAAAATTATTTTATTGGTAATGGGAAATAAACCGTCACTTTCCGTCGACAACGAACGTTGCATGAAAAACCTGATAAGCAGTATTTCTTTGGAGTCGTTACAGCTTCAGACTGCAAAAATGAAATTGAAAATATCTGCCGAAACACCAGAGAAAAAGCGTCTGACGATACTTATTCCAAGTTATGGCGGACAATATGGCGGATTTCCTGACGTTCACAAGTAGTTTTTATCGTTTATAGTCGCCGACATACGACACCGTTTTTATTTCTGTCTAATGGAACACGTTTTTCTTTTCAATCGAAAGTAGCTTCTAAGAGAACTTCAACGACATAACATGCATGGGACATTATCAAATATTATCAAGATAACAGCGCAGCAAACCATTGTCCCGCCGTCAGGAGAAGAGGGTCCACTATCGTTTGTCCTTTTGTTCGATAAATAAATAACAAGTAGCTCAGGTATGATACTTCTGTTTACCTTTGTGCTTGGATCCCACCAGTTCGTGTTCCGCTGTTTTAGGTGTCAGATAACTTGCTCGTAAGGCTATTGAGACATTTACAGTGTATACAACAGTCGTTGGACTGTCGTTTATGGTGAATGTCGCAAACCACGAAAGCAAACTACCAGCTGGAGAGTATCCAGAGAGAGCCAAACACATGAGATATGTCTTTGAAAATGTTATAAAAAAGTTCTGGAAACTGGGAATGTGGAGAATAAAATAAACCATGGAAAAAGAAGAGCAACTGAAACTAACATTCTAGCAGTAGTAAAACACATTGCAAATGTCACTAAGATGCATCTCGGAAGTAACGATACGGATTAACCAAATGAGCTTTCTGCGAACACTATATTCCTTCGCATTTCATCCTCCTCTCATTTTTCTGCATCTACAGCTTCATAGCATTGACTTCCAGAATGTTATTTTTGAAAAGTGTAAAGTGATGCAACAAATCTGTTCAAAATTTTGTTTAAGGAATAAGCATCATTTACAAACCGTGGGCAAGACAGTCTTCGCAATATGCACTAATCGTCAGTTGAAAATCCACGCTGGCTCAAAGAAGTAGTTAGAAACAACACTCTTTGTCTATCAACGTTTGGTGGGTATTGTTGAAGACCCGTATCATTGGTCCCTGTTTTATTGATGGGAATCTAAATACAGTCAGGTACCTCGAGTTCCTATGATACGCTGCTGCTGTAATTATTGGAAGTCATCACGCTGAAAGTAAGGCAGTCAGTGTGGTGCCAACACGGCGAGTGCCCTTCCCATTCAGCGCTTGTAATAACTGCCCTCTTAAGAGAACATTTGGAGATCATTAGAACAATCGTTCAGGAAACATAAAACAATCTACACTCTCACCAAATTGATCACTTATATACTTTTGTCTATGGCGAAAATTAAAGCAAGATGCCTATTAGGAAACACCGGTGACTCATGAAGGCACGAAATGCCTTTTAACGTGGAACTGTGTTGCCGTTAACTCCAATTGAAACTGAACGTGAAGTATTGTTTTTCCAGAATGAATTTATAGCGTGTAGCAATGCTCAGTGTCTAGAATTTTGAGCACTTAGTATAAGAGCCTGGACAATAAACACACGAACTATACCTTAGTTACGTGTTTGCTTCCATTTGGTATAACAGGTCAGGCGTTTTTGGAACATCTTCTCCTGATGGCGGTACGGTGATTCGGGGCACCGTTATCTTGACACTGCTTGATAAAATCCCATGAACGTTATGTTACTGAAATTTTGTCGAACCTCGATACATCTACTCAGTTCAGAAATATTTTGGGTGTCCTGTCTTTGCTCCCTCGAACAGTATAGAGGGTGACCCAGACGTACAGTGACCAAATTTTGGACATTGTACAGGGGTATTTTCTGAGTGTTTTGTCATAAGGGATCCGTGGTCTCCGATGGCTCGTTACAGTATAGTTGCACTACAGTTGAGTTTCTCGGCCCATTTGTCTTTGTACCTGCATTGCAATGTAAATGTCTGCAAAACAATACAAATGGCGGCAGTATGCTCTACGTATCTTGTTTTTAAACAAACTTGTTCCATTGTCTCATGGTACTTGCTATTGACAACTGAAATGCCCTGTTTACTCTTTGTCCTTGTATACTTCTCTCTCCTGTCTCAAGTGTTGTCTAAAGATGGAAGTCGATATGCTGCCCGTGTATGGTTTCACTGAATCCAACAGCAGGTAGCACAACGATACTACGCCGAACTGTTCTCGCAGCGATGGCAACCAAAGGGTAACACAGATCACACCTTTTCTTGCTAACATGTTCAATGGGGCACTACTAACAGGAAGAATTCTAAACCTCTGGAAAACTGCTAATGTAGTGATAATCAGGAAATCATAAGACAAAAAGCCAACAGACCCCAAAACGTACCGACCGATCTGTCTTTTAAAAGCTATCGGCAAGGTACAGGCAAGGCTCCTGTGTGACCGTTTACAATCGCACAGGCGCCTCCTCGGCCTTACGCCCCATCAATTCGGCTTCAGGGAAGGTAGATCAACAGAAGACGGTGTCAGCCAAGCTCTGACAGTTACAAATAGCAACAGCGACAAATACGTGGCCGCCATACTAATCGACATTGACAACTTGTGGTGGCCATCCCTCTTCGCCAGGTTAAGGGAAATGAGTCTATCAGTTTCCCTCTACAGAGGCAGAGTGGCGGAGTGGAGGGTTGGTACACGGAAGGTTGTCAAGACAGTAACAGAGAGATGTCCACAGGGCTCGATCTGTGCACCAATATTCTGGGATATCGCAATCGAGCCCTTGCTGGACACCCTAGACAGTGAAAACAGTGTAAGAGGTGTGGTAGCTTACACAGATGACCTGCCCATAGTGGTGTCAGCCAACTTGAGAGCAGCACTAGAGGCAAAAGGCACGCAACTGCTTCATAAAATAATCGGTTGGTGCAAAGAAACTAAATTAAAAATAGCCCCCAATGAAACTGTATATTTACTGCACAGAGGGACACTACAGAGGAATCCAGTTCTAAAATTAGACAATATAAGCGTGCAGATGAAGCAACCCACACGTTATCTCGGACTGCATTTTGACGAAAAACAGACTTTCAACCATCATAAAAAATTGACAATTTACAAAGCCTCCAAAATTATGCAGAAACTAACAAGACTAAACACAACTCAGTACAAATTACCTACTAAGACGATAAGGACCTACCACATTGCGATATTTGAATCTATCGCATGCTTTGCCGCAAGCGCTTGGGCTCATAGACTGAACATACAAACTAACAAGACAACCACAAGACGAGGTCAACGTAGTGTACTCCTGAGAATGAGCGGAGCCTTCAACACCACGTCACTAGAGGCACTTCGTTCTGTGATGGGGACCTGCGCTATAGACATAACAATACGTTATAGAGCTGCACTTTACTGGCTTAAGAGGGACAGGCTCGATAAAATCACCGAAATTACGGGAACCAACATTATGAACAAAACACAAATGAAACAATGGTGGGGGAGAGGGTGGGACGCATCCGACATGGGTAGCAGAGTACACACTTTCTTTCCTGACGAACATGGAAGACTACAACTGAAACATGTCGACCCAAGCCGGGGGATGGTCCATTTCCTGATAGGCCACGTGTCGTATCCGGTACATTTAAATCGTATGGGACTATTTAACTATGAAGTACGCCTGTGCGGAGAAACTGGGACACCAGAACATGTCACACTGCTGTCCAACACGCTAGCACAAGTGAGACCTATACAGAACGACAATGATATCGCCAGAATAAAACGTAATTCCGATGACTGGAACACAATAAATAGCGTAGCCGCTATTGTATCGAACACTCTGCATGGGGAAAACAAGCGCCAAAACTCATATGGAAGGAGACGTAGACAAGCACAAATAACAGAAAAAACCACTTGGGAGGACACAAACACCATCACAGATTCCGAAACAGAGGAAGGAACACTAAGTGAACATGACTCAGAACGGGTCGCAGGTTCGAATCCTGCCTCTGGCATGGATGTGTGTGATGTTAGGTTAGTTAGGTTTAAGTAGTTCTAAGTTGTAGGGGACTGATGACCTCAGCAGTTAAGTCCCATAGTGCTAGTGCTCAGAGCCATTTGAACCATGACTCAGAAGGGGTCAACATGTAAGGGACCAAAACCAACAACGCATGACACTGCATGTCACAACACAATCACCAACAACACAACAATCAAAAAACAAAGACCGGCACCACATACTAGGATTGCAGTAATAAAGTATTGTCGCTTGGGAGAAGAAGGCACGAAGAACTTTCATTCCGAGGCTCCTCCTCCCCAATGACATACTGCATAGTGTTTAAAGTACACTCCACACAACCAGTAATGTACTGCTCGTTTTATTGTGTGCAGACAGAAGTATATTGTCTTCTCTAGAGTCAATGAATTTTACACATCAGTCATGTACTAAGTTATTTAAGGAATAATACACTCAACAAGCAATGAACTATATTTTATTTCTACTAACAAACTACAAACATAAGTGTATCTCCCATGTAAAGCTAAAATTAATGTATTCCATGTATGAAGTGCTCAATCAGTGTTTAATCTGTATAATCTGTGTAAACATACATTTCAGATGAGAATAGCTCGAGGATGTACCGAGACCTTTCCATCCGCAGTAGGTAGAAATAGGCTATTATCAACCAACATGCTACTTAGACTATATAACACATCCAAATACAGCAAATCACTTCCCTCTACATAATGCAAATTACTTTCACCCCACACATTGTAGCCGGCCAGAGTGGCCAAGTGGTTCTAGGCGCTACAGTCTGGAGCCACGCGATCGCTACGGTCGCAGGTTCGAATCCTGCCCCGGGCATGGATGTGTGTGATGTCCTTAGGTTGGTTAGGTTTAAGTAGTTCTAAGTTCTAGGGGACTGATGACCTCAGTAGTTACGTCCCATAGTGCTCAGAGCCATTTGAACCATTTTGAACCACACATTGTATTACATTTTCTATTTGTTCTTTTTCTTTGACATTTGCATTATATAAATTATATTCTCATCAATTAGATAGTAACAAATTGTATGGAACCATTTTAACAATTCTTAAGCATTCTATTCGCTGTAACCTCAGAGAAATCTTTATATATTATGTTTTTTTATATTATTTTAAAAAAAGCATTAACAACTGTATACCAATAAAATTTTAACAATGATAAGTCTTTGCTGTTAGATTCAGAAGCATCCGACCTACCTTACATTTCAAGGTATTGGGTTACTCTGTACTGTTAATGAAATAAATAAAAAATAAATAAATAAGTCGTTTAGCACCTGTAATGTGTTGCGTTACTCTGTGGTTTCTGTTATACATTTTGCTGACAGTATGTTACCGCTTTTTCACTGTTGTGAAGGTTGTTTCACAAAAATACAGGTAACTGGAGTAACACACCAAATAAATATTAATTATATTGAAGAGCCACCGGAGAGGGTACAGTCCTGTTAGAATGATCTCAAAATGTTAAAAAGTCAGAATCGGCCATTTGTGCACCTGTTGTTCTGACGTTAGGAGCAAGCTCGGCCAGTCCGGCGTGTGTTTCGACAGGAAGGAAGCTGGGTACGCCGAGCTGGGGGTACCTTAGTAAGCCGCGCGATCCTCGCAGTTGACATCAAAAGATAGCGGCACCTTTTGAGCCTCAGTAACTGGCGGACACTCTGAGCATGAAAAGGAAGTAAGATTAGAGTTTAACGTTCCCTTGATAGTGTGATCATTAGAGACAGAGCACAAGCTCAGATTACGAAAGGATGGGGAAGAAAATCGACGGTGCCCTTTCAGCAGAGTCATTACGTCATTTGTCTGAAGCAGAGTTGTAAAACTACCGCAGGCTACCGGAGATTACCATAAGTAAGCGTAGGCTACAGCAGCTTTCCTAGTAGCTTTGGTCAGTCAAGGATGTACTCACATTATCAGTACGTTAGGTGTGTTGCATACCTATCGGGCGTTACCTCATAACGATTTCTATCTTTACGTATGCTAGCATTGTTTTACCTAATTTCGCTAAAACCCGGAAGCCGTGAACCGTCTTGAAACTGACTGAGGATCTATAGAGGACTGGGTAATCTATAAAACATTTTTGTTTTACAGTTATAAAAAAAATGGTTCAAAAAATGGTTAAAATGGCTCTGAGCACTATGGGATTCAACATCTTAGGTCATAAGTCCCCTAGAACTTAGAACTACTTAAACCTAACTAACCTAAGGACACCACACACACCCATGCCCGAGGCAGGATTCGCAACCGCGACCGTAACAGCCCTGCGGTTCCGGACTGCAGCGCCAGAACCGCACGGCCACCGCGACAGGCTTACAGTTATCCTCCTGTCTATTACTTTAGAATAAACAGTATATATAGCTAAACTGAAATTTTCAATGCTTAATTCAGTTGATTTGTAATGTGAAACAGAAAGACTATGTGTTGAAAATGGAAAAGTACAAATTTAACATATAGTGCTAGAAATATCAGTTTCCTCAACAACAAAATAAAATAAAATAATGCAAACGAAAAGTATATCAGACATCAATACTTCGTCGAACTTATGTAGGTATGTTTCTGTTAATCATAAATAACTTTCGCATTTATCAATAATAACAGGAAACTCTTGCCATTGATCATAATGAAGAATGCTCTATTGGGCATAAAATAACGAAACAATTTCACATATTTTTTATGTCTGTATGTAAACTGTACTTGCATCAAAAGTAAGTGCTTTGGTTACATAAAAGCGTAGAAGTTATGCGATCAACTAATTTTTATTACCTATAAAATTCAATTTATATTCTGTAACTATAGAAAATACACAATAGGCTAACACTGAATGACGTGTAGTTCTAATTATGTGAAAAACAAACAATGAAATAAACAAAAAAACTAAGAAAAGTCGTCGGCTCCCACTTTCTCTCTTACAAATTTATTTATCTTTCTTTGCCTACTATTGCTACCAGTACTGCCGGTGGTCCTGTCATATACTACATCATTTATGTGGTGTACCAAACTGTAGTCTGGAGCGAATTAAAGAAATCACGGAAAACCTAAATCTGGATATCCGAATGGTGTTTTAGCCGTCGTTCTCCCGAACACCAGTCCAGTGAGCGAACCACTGTGCCATCTCGCTTGTCCGTGTATAAGAATTTCGAAGTCCACAGAACGGGTGGCAGGTAAACATATCAACTGGCCGCGTGGTCGAAAAAACCTGGCTGTTGGCTATAAACGTGGAGAGGGCAATCGCTGTGGCTGAATTCAGTGACTAACATAAATATTAAACAAGACTAAATCTAATATAAATGAACTTTACAAGTTATGGAGAAGCCAGTAACATGGTTAGAAAGAGAGTAATAAGACGTTTGACTGGGAAGAGAAAAATAAGACGTTTGCGTGGGTCATAACGTTCCCTCGGTTGGAAAAGTAGTTTTTAAGTTAGTTTACGTCGAAGTGTTTCTGTATAAAACGTATATAGAAAAGAAGTATCTCCGCAATGCCTTAAGTGAGTTTTACAAACGAAGTGTCTACGGATAAGTTTCATACAACTCTCTCGGGAGATACAGTAGATTCATTGTAAACATTTCCCACTTTAAATTTCATGCCAGAATGTGCATTCTGCGTAAAAAAATATAAATTTTCGCCTAAGTGACACATTTAAAATTAAAATTAGTGGTAGCATTACTAACTAAATATAGAGAGGAGTGTATGAATGCACTTAGTTTTAGCTGTTTGTGTTCATTAACAATAAAACAATGTAAAGTAGCGTTCACACAGACAAAATCGTTATTTATGATGAAACTATTTAACTTAGAGAAAAGCCAAGAACAGCAACAGAAAGCTGACGAAATTTACATATTAAGTGATGTATGACACATATGTGTAACATTAAATGTATGGTTTTTAAGTATGTTGCCGAAGTCGGAAGTGTGCACTTCTATCTCGTCAGATCGAGGGCTTAAATAGGCCCCAGCGATTTTGCCCAGGACACGTTGTTCGGATTCGTGGAGCAGTCAGCTATGAGACCTAGGAGCGCAGTATGCATGACCAGAAGAAGGTGGCATGACAAGTCTATCGAAATTTTTCTTAGTTTGCATTGCGGACTTACAATATTCACAAGTGTCACTAGTGAACACACTGCGATATTTTCAGCTAGTGAATTTTGAATATTTCGCGTGAGGTGAACTAGTCTGAACTCTAAAATTTTACTGCAGTTATTTGCGAGTTACCTGCAATTGCATTTTAAATAGTTCGCAACCTTGGAAATTTAACTTTAAAGTTGTGCTAAACGGACTTTAATTTTACACGATACCTAGCGTGAGATACTGGAGAGCGCAGGTCAAACCGCAGCACTTACCAAAATCCACACATAACACAGTCTTAGAAATAATAAAGCATTGCAGTATGGGAGAGGGCAGGGGACTGGAACAGGAAACCTATAGCATGGGCATCTACATCTACATCTACATTTATACTACGCAAGCAACCCAACGGTGTGTGGCGGAGGGCACTTTACGTGCCACTGTCATTACCTCGCTTTTCTGTTCTAGTCGCGTATGGTTCGCGGGAAGAACGACTGTCTGAAAAGCCTCCGTGCGCGCTCAAATCTCTCTAATTTTACATTCGTGATCTCCTCGGGAGGTATAAGTAGGGGGAAGCAATATATTCGATACCTCATCCAGAAACGCACCCTCTCGAAAACTGTGCAGCAAGCTACACCGCGATGCAGAGCGCCTCTCTTGCAGAGTCTGCCACTTCGAGTTTGCTAAACATCTCCGTAACGCTATCAAGGTTACCAAATAACCCTGTGACGAAACGCGCCGCTCTTCTTTGGATCTTCTCTATCTCCTTCGTCAACCCAATCTGGTACGGATCCCACACTGATGAGCAATACTCAAGTATAGGTCGAACGGGTGTTTTGTAAGCCACCTCCTTTGTTGATGGACTACATTTTCTAAGGACTCTCGCAATGAATCTCAACCTGGTACCCGCCTTACCAACAATTAATTTTATATGATTTTTCCACTCCAAATCGTTCCGCACGCATACTCCCAGATATTTAACAGAAGTAACTGCTACCAGTGTTTGTTCCGCTATCATATAATCATACAATAAAGGATCCTTCTTTCTATGTATTCGCAATACATTACATTTGTCTATGTTTAGGGTCAGTTGCCACTCCTTGCACCAAGTGCCTATCCGCTGCAGGTCTTCCTGCATTTCGCTACAATTTTCTAATGCTGCAACTTCTCTGTATACTACAGCATCATCTGTGAAAAGCCGCATGGAACTTCCGACACTATCTACTAGGTCATTTATATATATTGTGAAAAGCAATGGTCCCATAACACTCCCCTGTGGCACGCCAGAGGTTACTTTAACGTCTGTAGACGTCTCTCCATTGATAACAACATGCTGTGTTCTGTTTGCTAAAAACTCTTCAATCCAGCCACACAGCTGGTCTGATATTCCGTAGGCTCTTACTTTGTTTATCAGGCCACAGTGCGGAACTGTATCGAACGCCTTCCGGAAGTCAAGGAAAATAGCATCTACCTTGGAGCCTGTATCTAATATTTTCTGGGTCTCATGAACAAATAAAGCGAGTTGGGTTTTACACGATCGCTGCTTCCGGAATACATGTTGATTCCTACAGAGTAGATTCTGGGTTTCCAAAAACGACATGATACTCGAGCAAAAAACATGTTCTAAAATTCTACAACAGATCGACGTCAGAGATATAGGTCTATAGTTTTGCACATCTGCTCGACGACCCTTCTTGAAGACTGGGACTACCTGTGCTCTTTTCCAATCATTCCTCTAGGGACTTGCGGTACACGAGTGTTAGAAGGGGGGCAAGTTCTTTCGAGTACTCTGTGTAGAATCGAATTGGTATCCTGTCAGGTCCAGTGGACTTTCCTCTGTTGAGTGATTCCAGTTGCTTTTCTATTGCTTGGACACTTATTTCGGTGCCAGCCATTTTTTCATTTGTGCGAGGATTTAGAGAAGGAACTGCAGTGCAGTCTTCCTCTGTGAAACAGCTTTGGAAAAAGGTGTTTAGCATTTCAGCTTTACGCGTGTCATCCTCTGTTTCAATGCCATCATCATCCCGGAGTGTCTGGATATGCTGTTTCGAGCCACTTACTGATTTAACGTAAGACCAGAACTTCCTAGGATTTTCTGTCAAGTCAGTACTTAGAATTTTACTTTCGAATTCACTGAACGCTTCACGCATAGCCCTCCTTATGCTAACTTTGACATCGTTTAGCTTCTGTTTGTCTGGGAGGTTTTGGCTGCATTTAAACTTGGAGTGAAGCTCTCTTTGCTTTCGCAGTAGTTTCCAAACTTTGGTGTTGTACCACGGTGGGTTTTTCCCGTCCCTCTCAGTTTTACTCGGCACGTACCTGTCTAAAACGCATTTTACAATCGCCTTAAGCTTTTTCCATTAACACTCAACATTGTCAGTGTCGGAACAGAAATTTTCTTTTTGATCTGTTAGGTAGTCTGAAATCTGCCTTCTATTACTCTTGCTAAACAGATAAACCTTCCTCCCTTTTTTATATTCCTATTATCTTCCATATTCAGGGATGCTGTAACGGCTTTATGATCACTGATTCCCTGTTCTGCAGATACAGAGTCGAAAAGTTCGGGTCTGTTTGTTATCAGTATGTCCAAGATGTCATCTCCACGAGTTGGTTCTCTGTTTAATTGCTCGAGGTAATTTTCGGATAGTGCACTCAGTATAATGTCACTCGATGCTCTGTCCCTACCACCTGTCCTAAACATCTGAGTGTCCCAATCTATATCTGGTAAATTGAAATCTCCACCTACGACTATAACCTGCTGAGAAAATTTATGTGAAATGTATTCCAAATTTTCTATCAGTTGTTCTGCCACTATTGCTGCTGAGTCGGGAGGTCGGTAAAAGGAGCCAACTATTAACCTAGCTCGATTGTTGAGTGTAACCTCCACCCATAATAACTCACAGGAACTATCCACTTCTACTTCACTACAGGATAAACTACTACTAACAGCGACGAACACTCCACCACCGGTTGCATGCAATCTATCCTTTCTAAACACCGTCTGTGCCTTTGTAAAAATTTCGGCAGGATTTATCTCTGGCTTCAGCTAGCTTTCTGTACCTATAACGATTTCAGCTTCGGTGCTTTCTATCAGCGCTTGAAGTTCCGGTACTTTACCAACGCAGCTTCGACAGTTTACAATTACAATAACGATTGTTGCTTGGTCCCCGCATGTCCTGACTTTGCCCCGCACCCGTTGAGGCTGTTGCCCTTTCTCTACTTGCCCAAGGCCATCTAACCTAAAAAACCGCCCAGCCCGCGCCACACAACCCCTGCTACCCGTGTAGCCGCTTGCTGCGTGTAGCAATGACGAAGTAGAACTGGCAATGCATACATTCAGTAGATACCATCAAACTACAAAGTATGTTCAAACCTTCCCTTGTAGATTATTCAAGTCTTGAGATATAATTATTCACAGCAGCTGTGTGTAGTAGGATAGAATGCAAATATTGTGTAGTGAGCCTGGTGAGACTAGAAAGAACCGCAGTTCAAGCTTGACAAGTATGCTCGTAGAACTGTCCTTTAGTTGGACAGAGTTTTACCTCATAAAACTTACTACCGGTAGGTGCAAGTCGTACTCTGTCTTGCAGGGCTGTGCGTACATAGGTGTGAACCAAGTTGCATTACAACATGGAAAAATAGATATGTATGACAGAGTAATTCTCACATAAATGGGAGTATTTGACCTACACAACACAAATGCGTAGTACACTTTATTTATGTTATGCAGGCAGCAACAGGGCTGATTTTTAAGGATGTATTATACAGGATGAAAAATATTTCTGGGAATAACGTTCTCAGCGAAGTGATAGCTTGGAGTGCAAATTATTCGTGCAATGGGTAATTGTAGGAGTGAAACTTTAGGTCCAACATATAAGTACCATCATTTTTGTGCAAAAAGTCTCAGACATTAAAAAACATAAAAATACAATCATTTAAGATAAAAAGTCATAGCAGATCATTACACTGGGAGATATGTGGGGTAACTGTAATATCATTATTCATATAATAAAACACTACTGGCTATTAAAATTTCTACACCAAGAAGAAATGCAGATGATAAACGGGTATTCATTGGAGAAATATATTATACTAGAACCAACATGTGATTACATTTTCACGCAATTTGAGTGCATAGATCCGGAGAAATCAGTACCCAGAACAACCACCTGTAGCCGTAATAACGGCCTTGATACGCCTGTGCATTGAGTCAAACAGAGCTTGGATGGCGTGTACAGGTACAGCTACCCATGCAGCTTCAACACGATAGCACAGTTCATCAAGAGTACTGACTGGCTTATTGTGACGAGCGAGTTGCTCGGCCACCATTGACCAGACGTTTTGAATTGGTGAGAGATCTGGAGAATGTGCTGGCCAGGGCAGTGGTCGAACATTTTCTGTATGCAGAAAGGCCCGTACAGGACCTGCGACATGCGGTCGTGCATTATTCTGCTGAAATGTAGGATTTCGCAGGGATCGAATGAAGGGTAGAGCCACGGGTCGTAACACATCTGAAATGTAACCTCCATTGTTCAAAAAGCCGTCTATGCAAACAAGAGGTGACCGAGACGTGTAACCAATGGGACACCGTACCATCACGCCGGGCGATTCGGCAGTATGGTGATGACGAATACACGCTTCCAATGTGCGTTCACCGCGATGTCGCCAAACCCGGATGCGACCATCATGATGCTGTAAACCGAACCTGGATTCATCTGAAAAAATGACGTTTTGTCATTCGTGCACCTAGCTTTGTCGTTGAGTACACCACCGCAGGCGCTCCTATCTGTGATGCAGCGTCAAGGGTAACCGCAGCCATGGTCTCCGAGCTGATAGTCCATGCTGCTTCAAACGTCGTAGAACTGTTCGTGCAGATGTCTGTTGTCTTGCAAACGTCCCTATCTGTTGACGCAGGGATCGAGACGTGGCTGCACGATCCGTTACAGCCATGCGGATAAGATGCCTGTCATCTCGACTGCTACTGATACGAGGCCGTTGGGATCCAGCATGGCGTTCCGTGTTACCATCCTGAACCCACCGATTCCATATTCTGCTAATGGTCATTGGATCTCGACCAACGCGAGCAGCAATGTCGCGATACGATAAACCGCAATTGCGATAGGCTACAATCTGACTTTTATCAAAGTCAGAAACGTGATGGTACACATTTCTCCTCCTTACACGAAGCATCACAACAACGTTTCACCAGGAAACGCCGGTCAACTGCAGTTTGTGTATGAGAAATCGTTTGGAAACTTTCCTCTTTTTCTGGGTACTGATTCTCAGGATCTATGCACCCAAATTGCGTGAAAATATAATCACATGTCAGTTCTAGTATAATATATTTGTCCCGTTTATCATCTGCATTTGTTCTTGGTGTAGCAATTTCAATGGGCAGTAGTGTAGCAAGTAAAACAAAATGGAAAAATTCAACCCGGTTCTTTAGTTGTTGTTCACGAGTCCCTTGTCTGTCTCTATAGCTGAGTGGTCAGCACGATGGAACGCCATGCGAGGGCCAGGGTTCGATTCCCGACTGGGTCGGAAATTTTCTCCGCTCAGGGACTGGGTGTTGTGTTGCCTTCATCATCATTTCATCGTCATCGACATCCAAGTCGCCGATGTGGCGTCAACTAAAACGACTGGCACGAGGGGGACGGCCTACCCAATGGGAGGCCCTAGCCACACGACATTTCATTTCACAAGTCCCTTGAGCTTCCAGTCCGTGGAGGGCCGGTGCGTAAATTTTAGGGGTTTGCTACCTTTGATAAGGTGACATCACACTGCTGTTACATTTTACAACATGTCATGAATACTACCTTGTTGAAGCTAGATCACGTGTTAAGTAGACTCCCACAGCATCTCCCATCATGTAACAGCTATTAAATACTGGGCTTTGTTCAATGATTACTCTTGTTCTATACGGAATGGTGAGTGTACTGCGAGAATTTCGACAGCAAATTAATTCCTATCCCACCTGTCAGTCTTAAAATTTCTCAGTGGACTGCTGCATATTACAAACAGCCATTAGCCTCTGACCCACTCACCGTGTACCCAAGTGAAACCAAACCTGAAAATAATAAGGTGTAAGGCTCTATGGGTTACATGCAGCCATACGGTACGTAACAAGTGTTAACCAGCCGACCTATCTGGAATGCTGACAATTTGATAGGTCAGTATACATGCATCCGGCCGCAGTGCGACGCAGGGAGTAAGCGACTGGCCGCCGTCCACAGCGAACTGTATTAACTACCGTGGCCTCGGGTGCGAATATTTCTCTTTTCTTAGCTCACCATGAAGCCTTTCGATACGACCGTAATTAGGATGTCAGACACAGTGATGATGGGTGCATGTAGCGTGTGTGTTTTATAATCCGCCTTTATTAATAAAACTGTTTAAACTTACTTCTTGGTGTTCGTGTATTGCCGTACCTCAAGGACCCACCGCTTACAAATTCTGACAAATATTTCGTCTAATTATCATCCGAGGCAACAACACAAACAACACCCTTATAAATGGAATGGATACAACAGCATCCAATTCTGGCATGTTCACTCCTTAGTTTTGATGTGGTTGCCTTTTGTTGCACACACCAAGTCCACCAACCACGCCCAGGAGTGTGCGACCCCCCTGACGAACTGATGAACCTCCAGGGGAGGAAACTGTTTCACATGTCCCTATCTCAGACATAAAACAGGGAATAGCAATATCACCATAACGCTCTCTGAGTTCTAACCAAGCGATCAATGAAAGTCAGAACTCAGAGACAGTTGAAAAGTGCTACGTTTCACCAGTGTGCAGATTTAAATTTTGTAGACTGACAAGGAGAGAGTAGTGGGACAAAGAGATTGCTTCCCCAAATTTATTCAAAATGGCGGATCCAAGATGGCAGCCATCAATGTGGCAGTGAAACACTGTCGTCATGATGGGGAGTTCAAATCTTGACAGAAAATAGGTCATTTGCGCTATCTCCACTAACCTAACTCAACCACTTCCCTTCTCATCCCTAAAACTCCACTTCCCCCTCCTCTCCCCTCCCCTATCTAAAAGTTGGTGGAAGAACGACTCACTCTGTGCTGGTCTGCTGGATAGGATGGACGCAAGTCTTTATTTTGCCTGTATTGCACTATATTGTTTATTTAAACAATTAGAGCTGTAATAGACGTTAGCTCAATCCAGTGTGTCCACCTCAAGGTCTGGAGTCCAACTGACATAGTACACAGCACGAGAGACCACTTTCGCTTCTCCTCCCGTCCTGTGACGTAATCCAAGATGGTGTTGCTGGGAAAAATGTCGGGAAATTCGCTCAGTCTATGCTGAGAGTCCCAAAACGATGGACATAATTGTTTACTGTGTACTATGTGTTAAATGGATGAGATGTCTGTGCTGAAAAAGGAAGAATTTAACAGGTATATTAGATGTAATCATAGAACTGAGGAAAGTGTCCATAGCCACGTGCACGATGTTTGGAAAGCAATGACATTTCATGGATGTGTGTAGAAGACAAATACACTTCATCAAATAATGAAGATTTAGCACAATGGTGCTAAGTAACACTTCGCAACTCATCCTGATAAATGCTGTAATTGTAGATCATTCGACAAAAGTACCGTCAGTCTGAAGTGCAAAAACCAAGACGTTCACCCACTCCAGCACAAGGCCTCTTCCAGTGGGCACAGAGACTCTGCGGCAGCGAGCACGCTGGGCCACAGGGTGGCTATGCGCTTAATACTCCTTGTGGCATTGGAAATACCCACAGCCTTACATCTCACCCTTGCCACAGAGATACCCATTGCTGTTGACTGCAAAATGCTTCAAGAGTTATTACATCTGGTGTGTAAGCAATGTGAGGAATATTGTCAAATACATAGCATGAAGATGTCAAAGGAACTAAATGTACCACTGTACAAAGAGAGGGAGAGAGAAAGAGAGAGAGAGAGAGAGAAAGAGAGAGAGAGAGAGAGCTTTGCAGACGGTTCAAGAATATTTAAACAATTTACAGTGTAATTACACATTTTATTCTGAGGAATACCACCACCGCACTTGAACCCGGACTCTAAAATAAAAGATCACGGCACACGGTGAAACCACCACTGAGCTCGCTTTTGTGGAAAATACCACATCATTACCTTGACTTTGAGCATGAGCTGCTTCAGGAGTTACTTGAAAACTTGAACACAGACTCTGAAAAGATCACGGCACACTTGTGAAATCTCCCTCAGACACTTCACAACCTTTTGTGGGAAACAGATCCCGAAACCGATATCAGCTGCAATATCTGAGTTTATAACTACAAAAAGACGATATTTGGATGTCGAAATAAGTATCTCTGTAACTCTAAAAAGAACGCTCACCAGTTTTCGAGTCTTAGCTGATCGTTTGAAGGCACTACCAGAGAGAGAATAATTTCTGAGTCTTACAGATGCTGTGGTGTTCATCACTTTTCTGAAGCCCTGAGTCAGCTGCGTATATATTTGCCGCTGGAGTCAAGGACAATATTTATCTCACTTCTCGAAGCATACTGGTGTCTAAGAACATATGGGAAAATCAGAGCAATCACATATTTAAAAGTTCATGACATATTTCGAATCCCACGACAGATCGTGAAAAAAAATATAATTCGGAACACCGACATACAGAAGAGAAAAATGGCTGAAATTTTCGATGAATTTTCGATGTCCTATAACTGCTGGTCTGGAGGTGCTCTAAAGCCACAATGGTGGCTGGGGGACAACATCCCGCCTGTCCAAACCAGAGGAGGATTGTCGTTTTGAACCTGCCTCTGAGCCCTCAAACAAAGAAGACATCACATGACTCTGAGACGTCACGGAACTTTCCGCAGATACCTTGCCATTGTCGTGTACGAACAACTCTGTAGAGACTTCTATTACCCGCACAAATGATGTATTGTGACTCTCTGACGTCATGGAACTTCCTGTGATTGGTTCTTACTGAATTTACCCGCCAAACTGCTGCTGGTGCTGTGGGAGCACTGTCCGCCATTTTCTGCAGAAGGAAAACTTACAAGACTTTTTCAGCAGCAAAAATATTTTTTACAGATAAAAAGAAACATACAGATGTGACTGGCAGTTAAACCCTCTAAAAGTGGTCTACGGATCATCAAATATGGAAACTATCGCCAAAGACACTTCCTCAAGTATACTGCTCTGTTTCTGTCGAGGAAAGCTTGAATTTTTGGGTGTGAAACCAGTCTTCAACCAGGCTATTAAAAAACATAAGCACATCTACCATATATGGTCACAGCACTACATATTTACTACGAAGTCGGTCGGTCATTTACCACAGCCAATAGCTGCGAGTCAACTGCCCACTGCACACGATTGCCCGATACATGATCAGAGTGCCTCCATGGACCATGGTCACTCTCCAAAGTGGTGTACAAAGACTGGGCTGGTTCCCCCAGCACAAAGGCATTAGTGTTTATGGCTCTGACCTGCTTCCTTGCGGCCATTCTTTCTACGGCCATCTCAAGACTCGGGAATTACAAGAATATATGTATTTTCACATGGTTTGCCAATATATCGTACAACTTACGCTGTAGTTCTCGATATTAACCACAGAGCACTATGCTACTAATTGCTTGTGCAGTGAAATTCCGAAGATAAAAAGTGGAAATTATATCTCTAGAGAGCCAAAACTTTAGTGATGTGTAGTGACGTTGGACATGCGTCATAAAACTGAGTAACTAAAAGCTTTATTCTTCTGTGAAGACCTTTATGTGAAAACTCAAAAATACAGGAAACTGGTAGTTACACTCATATTTTTAACGAATACCACTGTCAGTGATATAACAGATACCAAATCATCATTGTAGTTTACAATGTAAACTAAGGCGTTTCTGATGTGTCGAGAACTGACAAATGTTCCTTGCGCCATCTAGATGTACACAACACACATCACAACCAATGTTCTCTCAAGCAAATAAACACGGGAAATGTTCAAAAGCAGTCAACTGATCAGTCTACATGATAGGAAATAATTGTCCTGCACAAACACATGTCCATGTTGTATCTTCTCAAATTTCTACAGAGGATACTCCAAACACATGTAATCATGAAGGCTGCCCCGACACATACTCAGTATATTTTCGCTATTCACCCACCCAGAGGGCAACATGGTTAGGTCAGCTGCAGTTTTGTACTCCAAGAACTCCAGTTTTGGAGGCTCCCGCGAAATTGGTTCAAATGGCTCTAAGCACATCTGTCATCAGTCGCTTAGACTTAGAACTACTTAAACCTAACTAAACCAAGGATATCACATACATCCATGACAGAGGCAGAATTCGAACCTGCGACTGTAGCAGCAGTACATTTCCGGACTGAAGCGCCTAGAACCGCTCGGCCACGACGGCCGACAGGCTCCCACCATAAACCATAAATATCTATTGTTCCGACCACAAACTGCCGCTTCCGTATGCTCCTCGCAACCTAAGCACGTCCTAGGAAATTAGCCACATATTTGTCCCTGTACTTACAATTAAACATTGTTACAATTCCAACCTGAATCTGACGACAATCGGCAATGAGCAAAGTATCAGGAACACTGCCTCATGACGACTGTGGCACTGGAAATATCAAAATGACTGAACATAATTTTCCGTGTGAAAGTATCTTTCATTCCCCGTACGACTTCCTTAGCTATGGACACATAGCGTCCCACCCACCTGGATGCTCCACGCATTCTTTGCTGGGCTGCAAGTTACTGGCCAGGGCGTGTGCTCTGGCTTGCATTAATCCCTCCGCCACACACCGTCAGGTGGCTTGCGGAGTATGGATGTAGATGTAGAATCCCTCCCAGAACAAAAGCACACTTTCTGCCACGTGCGAAATACCAATCATGCCACGTGGGGCCGACAACAGACCTGAAGCCGCACTGCCTCCTCTATGAGAAATACAGAAAAAACACTGCATCCGTAGAATGTGTGGTTGGATGAGCTCGAGTACAGTTTCCGATCAGGAAAGTAGTTCATGCTCTAGGTGTTGACAACTGTACTAATACATTTACAAGCAAATTTAGAATAGGTGGTGAGAAGTGATGTCATTATGGTATGGGCAGAAGTGACATAAAATCGATAAAATTAGAAAAACAATGAGGGAATATACATATAAATGGAAGTTAAAAATACGCCGAAATGCGGGGGAATTGAGGGAGTGCTTGCATGTCTTCTGCTTGGTGGAGGATTGTTCTTGTACATGGAAACGAGTGTGTGGCAGCAAGAAGAATACGAGAAAAAGTTGACGTGGAAGCACCGGGAACCAGAGAGGAACAGTCATTTTTTCGTCAACAGTGACAAGACATTTGGACTACTATGTTTAATGTGAATCACCACCAAATGTAGAGTAATAAATTTGTATATCGGATCACAAGCCCAGGTGTGCCCCAAAAGTGATCAGCAATCACCTTATACATTTTTTAAAAGTGTCCTTACCTAAAGAGCATTGTATTACCAGGTCATGGACTGCAATGTACAATTACAGAATGGATTGGCTGTTTGACCCTGTGCGAGACTGATTAGGTGTTTTAAACCCTAACAAACAGTATTTACAATGTACTTCTCTGTATTCTTCACCAATAACAGCCTTGCGGTGTCAGCTGACACCTCACAAACAGTCGGTGTATGGTTTTTGTTAACAACAATCTACTGTATGTCTGTCGAGGTAATAGCGATACATGCAAGTTGACTGCTTTCTTTGATGTTTTCCTGGAAGAAAGATAAGCATCTGCCTCTAAATTGACTTACATCTGCCTTAAAGGTTGACAGAATGTGGATGGTGTGATCGGTTGAGATGGGCTTGTGACGAGAGATGATTTAATAGTAGACTGATGATGCATTCTAGAGAGAGGGAGATGCTTCTGCAGGTCATTTATCGAGCATTTGACTATTTTTTTCGTTGTTCTGTTGTGTTATATCAGTTATTTGCTGTAAGCTGCATTCAACTCATATACACTTGCATGTTCTGAGTGTGTGTGTGTGTGTGTGGCTTAAAGCGCTATCTACCTAAGATTGTTAACAGCAAACCTCTCAATCATCAGAGGACTTCTAACTCATGTGTGATGATGAAACATGTCTATCGATGGAAAACCTGTTTCGGAGCCCTCCTCTAGACATACATAGATTTATGCAAAGTACACCATTCCCCTGCAGCATCTTGAGGAATAAAACCGAGTCTTCATTTTCATGACTACGGTGATTCTAAGTTAGTGGGAGGTGTTTGTGAGGTAATAAAAACCCTGTGTATGCGTCTGCTTGGCAGATGTCCTGTTTACAGACTTAGTAGTTGCATGACGTGTAATTTCACATGCCAAACATCGCTGCTATGCGTTTGTCTGAGTCCTTGTAAGAGGTTTTATCCCTTGCTGACGATAACTTAATATAGGACTGATGTGAGCATAGTATAATTTCTGAACCATCATCGGATGTGAAAAGTGGGCGCTATACACCTCTGGAAAGCTGTATTGTGTGTTCGTGACAAAGACTCTATGTGCTTTTTCTTTTGTATAGAAGAAAGTGGTTTTATCTTCTCACCATAGTGAGTAGGCCAGAAAACGTGCAGGGTAGATGTTAGTCAGATGTTGGAGATTTATGTTCTGCATTAGGGTCCATGCGTTTATATTCCTGTGCTCATACACTGCTTGGATGTGTCACAACAGAAAAAAGCAAATCTATCAGACAGCGCACCAGAACCCTCTCTTGCAACTGATGGTCTCTGGGTTACGGTCCTCCTACAGTACAGGCAATGAAACTTTATACTGGTCTGTGCAAGCGACTTCGATCCCTGGCCATCTGCTGCAATGGACTATTAACAGTATATTTAATAGGAACGCCACATATACTCAATGCCAGCACAACACAGACAGTATTTGGCTCAAATGGCTTTGAGAACTATGGGACTGCCGGCCGCGGTGGTCTCGCGGTTCTAGGCGCGCAGTCCGGAACCGTGCGACTGCTACGGTCGCAGGTTCGAATCCTGCCTCGTGCATGGATGTGTGTGATGTCCTTAGGTTAGTTAGGTTTAAGTAGTTCTAAGTTCTAGGGGACTAATGACCACAGCAGTTGAGTCCGATAGTGCTCAGAGCCATTTTTATAATTACCGACAAGTAATCGACCAAACGTACATTTTCCTGAAAACGTATGCCGGTCATGATTTCAGATATCCCTTAGACCTGCCGTCGATCAAACCGTTAGGTACCTTGAACTATTTTGCACATGGACGCTTCAATCTGCAGACGCAAGTTTCAACCACGAGGCACAGGGTTGGAAAGCAGAACGCTACCGCACGACCACGAGCTGCGGACGACAGTATTTGTTTCCATTTGTTTTCGATATATAGAAAACAAAGGTCCATTGATAGTGACCGGGGCAAATATCTCACGAAATAAGCGGCAAACAAAAAGACTACAAAGAACGAAACTTGTCAAGCTTAAAGGGGGAAACCAGATGGCTCTATCCTTGGCCCGCTAGATGGCACTGCCATAGGTCAAAAGGATATCAACTGTAAATAGGAACCCCCATTTTTATTAGACATTCGTGTAGTACGTAAAGAAATATGAATGTTTTAGTTGCACCACTTTTTTCGCTTTGTGATAGATGGCGCTGTAACAGTCACAAACTTATAAGTACGTGGTATCACGTAACATTCCGCCAGTGCAGACGGCATTTGCTTCGTGATACATTACTCATGTTAAAATGGACCGTTTACCAATTACGGAAATTGTCGATATCGCGTTGATGTGATCAAAATGCCCAACGGGCGTGTGGTATGTATGCTGCTCGGTATCCTGGACGACATCATAAAATGTCCGGACCATTCGCCGGATAGTTATGTTATTTAAGGAAACAGGAAGTGTTCAACCACGACCTGCAACAAATGGTGATGCTCAAGTAAGTGTTTTAGCCGCTGTCACGGCTAATCTGCACATCAGTAACAGACAAATTGCTCGAGAATCGGGAATCTCAAAAACGTCGGTGTTGAGAATGCTACATCATCACCGATTGCACCCGTACCATATTTCTATGCACCAGGAATTGCATGGCGACGACTTTGAACGTCGTGTACAGTTCTGCCACTGGACGAAAGAGAAATTACGGGACGATGACAGATTTTTTGCACGCGTTCTACTTAGCGACGAAGCTTCATTCACCAACAGCGGTAACGCAAACTATGCTCTGTTGGGCAACAGAAAATCTACGATGGCTGCGACAAATGGAACATTAGCGACATTGGCGGGTTAATTTATGGTGCGGCATTATGGGAGGAAGGATAATTGGCCCCCATTTTATCTATGGCAATCTAAATGGTGCAATGTATGCTGAATTCTTACAAGATGTTTCCCAGCATGACAGTATGACGATGTACTTCCAACATGGTGAATGTCCGGCACATTGCTCGCGTGCGGTTGAAGTGATATTGAACCCAGACCGTTAGGTATGACATTCAGTCGCGCTGACCACTCAGCTACCAGGGGCGAACATTATTATGTTTATAATTTCAGCCGGCCGCGGTGGTCTCGCGGTTCTAGGCGCGCAGTCCGGAACCGTGCGACTGCTACGGTCGCCGGTTCGAATCCTGCCTCGTGCATGGATGTGTGTGATGTCCTTAGGTTAGTTAGGTTTAAGTAGTTCTAAGTTCTAGGGGACTAATGACCACAGCAGTTGAGTCCGATAGTGCTCAGAGCCATTTTTATAATTACCGACAAGTAATCGACCAAACGTACATTTTCCTGAAAACGTATGCCGGTCATGATTTCAGATATCCCTTAGACCTGCCGTCGATCAAACCGTTAGGTACCTTGAACTATTTTGCACATGGACGCTTCAATCTGCAGACGCAAGTTTCAACCACGAGGCACAGGGTTGGAAAGCAGAAGTCAGACATCGATAAATAAGGCTGTTCAAATGGTTCAAATGGCTCTAAGCACTATGGGACTTGACTTCTGAGGTCATCAGTCCCATAGAACTTAGAACTATTTAAACCTAACTAACCTAAGGACATCACACACATCCATGCCCGAGGCAGGATTCGAACCTGCGACCGTAGCGGTCGCGCGATTCCAGACTGTAGCGCCTAGAACCGCTCGGCCACTCCGGCCGGCAATAAGGGTGTAAATAACTTTATTCAATAACACAATGAGTTACAATATGTCAGATTACGAGAATAATGTACGATTAAAGATCGTATGTGTTTTCCACGTGTCAAGTTTGCAGGATGATTTTTTTCATACAGACACAGAAACAAAAATTAAAACAGCATCTACTCTATCGAATGAATGCAGTTTTCCCGTATGCACTTGGAATCTTCAGAATTTCTAAGGAAATATAAAAGCTCGTTGTAATTTTGAAAAAATTCTAATTCTTCCGACAATTTGGATGAAAACCATCTGTAGTGGATTTTTTTTGTAAATATCGGTGCCGAAAATTGCTGGTGCAAATGACTCAAATGGCTCTAAGCACTATGGGGCTCAACATCTGAGGTCGTCAGTCCCCTAGACTTACCTAAACGTAACTAACCTAAGGACATCACACACATCCATGCTCGAGGCAGGATTCGAACCTGCGACCGGAGCAGCAGCAGCGCGGTTCCGGACTGAAGCACCTAAAACCGCTCGGCCACAGCGGCCGGCAATTGCTGGTGTACGATAGATTGTATTGTAATAGCATCTTCACGAGAAGCAATTTCTCGCTCGTTCTCAATCAGATATGAACAAGTTTCAATGCCTTTCATAAAGTTTTTAACTTGCCTATAGAAATAAAAGTCGCACAATATGTGTTGTAATAACAAAAATTAGCAAACAGAGAAATGACATTGGAAATTCAATAAAATGTCACACAGATACACTTGTCTTTTCATCATATAATCTTTCAAATGTAATATCTACAAAATAATATGACTAGTGTTGAAAACAAGATAAAAAAAAGATGAGCGGGACTCGAGCCAGCGATCCACTGATTATTGAGCTTTAACGCTAACCACATGACATCTGCCAGCTCGTACTCATGGTTGCAGTGCACCATGTGATGAAACAGGTATCATTTCGGCGCTTAACAGTATCTTTATTAAAAGAATTTCAAATTGTTCTTCTTTGTACATCATGTAGACTGCACACTCTCACAGACAAAAGAGAGTGATCAGCCATCACATAGCCGAGCATCTACTATACGTGACCATCTCCCGTAATTTATGTGTCCGATTGCCATACGCGGTTAATACAGCAATTATTACATCCTAATGAGTAAAAAATACATTAAACCTAACGGGAATATTACAACTGAAAAGTAACTCGCGTAAAAATTCTGTTGCGATTTTCTCGAAATCATCTAAGTAGTACCCTTCACTACTTGCATATTACGTTGTCCTAACACTATTAAAGCTGTACAAAGTTTGAAGTAAATCCGTGATCCGAACGTCATGGCCACCTTTGTGAGTTACATGAGCTATGTATTCTGGATTTGTTTTTGGTTTTTTTACGCTCTGAGGAAATTCAGTTTAAACTGTCCTCTAAAGGCCTTTACAGCGAAGTGAACACAATCGGCCGGCCGCTGTGGCCGAGCGATTCTAGGCGCTTCAGTCCGGAACCGCGCTGTTGCTACGTTTGCAGGTTCGAATCCTGCCTCGGGCATGGGTGTGTGTGTTGTCCTTAGGTTAGTTAGGTTTAAGTAGTTCTAAGCCTAGGGGACTGATGACCTCAGATGTTAAGTCCCATAGTGCTTAGATCCATTTGAACCATTTTGAACACAAACGCAAGTGTAACAGTGAACGAGAATTCTCTCTGGTGTTACCACTTTGTGCGTGTGTACAAACGGAATTTTGTCTTTTGCAAGTCGCATTCGCAGGTATTCACTTGTGATCCACAGGCTGTCGGCTTGTGAACGAACCATCAACAGAAGTACGCGGCCTCTCCGCTTCAACGCTAGCCGTACAGAAGCTTTTGTCTACTATCTTGTCTCCTTTTGTTGTTGTTGTTGACATGAGATGCCTGGGCGGTGAGGTGGGATGAAGAGAACGTAATATTGCTGATGGAAGAGTATAGATATCTTAGTGCTCTTATACCCACCACAGAGGCCGAAGGGAAAAAAAATATTGGTGTAGAATTGCTCAATCACCCTATGTTCCAACTGGGTATGTGAGACAGAGGACAAATTCATTAGATATTTGCTCCTGGCAGGACCAGAGTGAATAAGCAAAAGCTTCGTTTTTTTTTGTTAAAGAGAAAAGGCACAAATAAGTAAACCAGTGTGAATATATATTTAAAAAAATGCCGATTAAAATTAAAAATATACGAAAGACCTGATCAATCTCTTTGTGTACGTTCGTGGTGTCTGTAATTAGATGGCTGATGTACCTCTGTTACGTTACATATTTTTGATCATAAATGACAATGGTTTACCCAAATCCATGCTATCTGCCTCTAGCAAACAATACACAGATGCAGATTTTATCAAGTACCCTCTGAAACAGGTCATACGTATTCTTCCCATTTCATTAATCGTATCTTATTGACATTATCTTCCTTATGTTTACTTTAATAAAATTCTTGAACTGATTCACATATTTCACTACAGACATCAGAAACTATCTCATATAAAGGAGTTACTGAAATGCAAAACAATCACTAATGTAAATGTCTCTGGTTGCCAATAACCAGAGTGTCAATGCTAACGTGTCTTCAGGTTATATTGGTTGCCGGTAGTTAGTATTCTGCTCTTAAATTTCCAGCTCTGTTGTTATGCAAAACCACCAAAATGTGTCCACTTGCATATGTGCAATGCTAAGCTGGTACTGTAATTCTGGAGAGCTATCTCCAAACATTTCTCATTTACATACATTTCCCAACACTTTAGCAGAACAAACCGCATTAAAAAAAAAGACGCATTTAGGAGGGACCTTTAATGTGTTGTATCACTAAAACGGTGTATATTCCTGAAATGAAAATATAAATCAGAAAATATGGCATGTTAGCTCTGCACAAAGACGAATACAAATGTGAGTGCTAGTACCACAATCTGTTAAAGACGAAGATGAGAAAAAGTGCATACAGCTGGATGCGAACCCACTTTCTCCAATCCTGCATTTCAATGTCCCTCACCACTCGACAACCCTGGGTTCATGCCGTAGCGACCACTATTTTCATTCGTCTTCAAATCTCCTCGAGGCTTTATACCAGCACTGTGTCATTAATTGACATTTAAGTTTTAAAAAAATCGTACTATGGGTAACGTGTTAGTGAGGAATCTCTGATGTACCAAAGTAAGCATTAAAAATATAAACTTGCCGGCGGGTGAAACAACGCTTTCTGAGTGGTCTTCCAGTCCTGAAGTTTCATTCATTGCTTGGTTAGAGCTCAGACGACGTAATGGGGATATTTCTAGACCCCGGGTTACTTCCGTTCTTGCACCAGACAATGGGCGGTGGAGGAGACGGCTGTCGGCATGAGGGCTGGTTCGGCCCGTCTTGAAGCCAGATGGAGATCAGCTGGATCGAATGAAATGTGGCACAGATAGGGAGTGAGAGCGGGAAGGCACCTGTTGCCTCACCTTCTTCCGCCCCCCCCCCCCCCTCTCACCCCCGCCGGAGGCGTTCACGTCTCTCTCTTTGACCCAGTCAGGCCCTCAGCTGAGCGCAGATATAAACGCCACGGCTTCCGCAGGCGGCTCCAGCGTTCACGGGGAGCGAGGCGGCGAGTTTTTCGTCCCCTGCTCTCACCGCCCAGGCTCGCACCAGCCGATTGGCTGGCGATTGCGACGGTTCCCTGATGTTTCTGTCAGTGCGGATCCCGTGTTCCCCTTCTCTCTACTAGCATTGCGAAGTTCCTCATAACGTATTAACCCACATCCTTAGATTGTAAATACTTAAACAAGATACCACATTATTGTTATACTCGAGTACACAGATTTACTATCTCTTTCAAAGCATAACCCGCAAGGAGACGAAGTGTTACCAACATATTGTCAACAGGCACGAAGTCGAAAAACTATCCGAACATTCACAGACTGTTTTAGGCCATGTGGGAGACTACTGCTGCTGATTACTCCATCTTCTGTGATCTCATATGTTCAATAAAATAACGAAAAAAACTCTGTTTAGTATGAACTGCGCTAATACAGATGAATTACAATTTATCTTCATAATGTAACAAAAAACTCTTTTTTTAGTAAAACGAAGTATCCCAAGTCATTACGAATTAGCAGGAGAACAGCACGTTTGAGATACGATCTGTCCACAGTCCGATTGAAGTCACGTTCCGGAAGGGGTAGACATATAACCAAGTTCAGTTAACAATACCATTCAGTGCCATAAGTAAGTCAGTCAGTACGCTTGACAGAAGCAGAAATACAAGCACTAAGAAGTGTGCAATTCTGCAAGTTTTTCACCTTTAGATATACTGAGTGCAGAATCAAGGTAGTGACAGAACCTATGGGGGAGAAATTGTCTTAAGATTTCTCAACTGATTGTCGATCTGATCTTCCTGCTACTGGATATTGCACAGGAGAGGTAAAATGTTATCTCCAGAGCGATTAGAACCGAAAACTAAACCAAGCTTACCCTTCAAAGGCAAACAGAGCACCACTATGCTAGCCTGCAACTCTAGCAAATAGTGCTCCCTTGTCATTCCAGTGCTGGCTATGACAGAGAATTCGCACTGTATACGGCAAAATATGCTATATTTTTTACTGGAACAAATTTTCTGAACTTAAAACCATACATTTGCTACTTCTATGTCATCCCTGAAGTGTGAATCATTCAGAATATTTCATCTAAAGAAGAAAACATCGAATTAATTTCTCAGAATAACTCTGTAATACTCCAGAGAGTAAATAGACAGTCAGTAGTTGCCAAACGTGTTCTGCAATGCAGCCAGTACTAATTATACTGACAACAGGCAAAATATGTTCGCTCAGGCGAAGTGTTTCTTGAGCTGGCTAGTACTGAGGAAGCTCGCACTTTGAAGAAGCAGTTGTGCCACCTGCCACCACGTTGACTGGGAGCAGAACTATCTAGTACAGTCTAACGAGTTTTATCCACATTTCTGTAACTAGGATTTCGATCTAAAGCATAGTTGTGAATAAAATCCAGTTGCACCGACTGCAATTTGAACATCACAAATAAAGAGCAGAAGATTTATTTGGCAGCTATCATCTTTAACAGCTGTCATTGTTATTTCTGTTTTTCTACCTTAAACGAACTGTAAACTAAAAGCCTCATTCACCGGAAGTGATTTGCTTTTTTAGCATCATGAGATGTTACTAACTTTATCTGTAAATAACATCGATTTTAATGTTATATACTTGTAAACAGTTTTCCTGCGTAAATTCCTTCATTGGAAACTCCTCGAAGTCATAAAACACAAATTAAAAGACAACATAAACCTGATTACAAATCCTGAACATGCACAAAGTTATTTCATAAGTTGCGAGTAACATATAGCTTCAAATCAGAAATGCAAATCGTGGAAAGAAATCTTTAACAATGACTAAAAAATAGGATTCAAAAACTGGGAAGAAAATTAAATATGTTGATCACTGCAGTGTGATTACAGATTCCGATAACGTGTAAGGAGATGTGGTTGTGAAGAGAAACTGAAACAAGCAACAAAATGTGCCGATAGCAATGTTTCGAGTATGTCATTCTTTAACGAAATTGCCATTCATTCTACAAAAAAGAAAGGGACGGATACTATGGTTATTCGTAACGATTACGACAATATAATTGCTGATGAGAATTTGTCAATAGGAGCACAGAGCGTCTTATGAATGAGATTTTCAATTTTCGGGAACCAAAGTAACAACAGTACGTTACGCAAGGACAGCGTTGGACCGAAATTCTACATGGTACCCTCAGTTGGCGCATTTTGCTAATACTTCATTTCCCAGTTTCTTCACACTAACGCAACCTCTGGCTTATCACAACATTCATATGAGAATTATCGAAGTTTATCTGTTAAAACAGACTATTATGATGAATTTTACGGAACTTCCTACCGAAGGTGCCTCAGAGGGAAATGCCAACTGAAATTTCATTTCATTATGCAGACTATTGGAAAGACGTGATAACACTTACGAGGAAGAATCTGCACACATAAGCTTGTCTTCTGATAAAACTACTCGTCGGCTCTTGATTAACTATAATGTTGAGAGTCACATAAATAGGGCAAAACCAGGACACATGGAAATTGAGACTGACACCTCACTCTTTACATCACCGTGGAATGACGAGAAAAAGTGAAGTATTCCCGTTTCTAAATCGCTCATAGACAGCTAACTAAGGTCAAACACATTCAAGCATCCTTCTGAACACTCTGGCAACTTATGGTCGCAGTGGGAAATGTCCACCACTTGACACTATCACCATCAAATCCCAGTGCGATGCAGCCCCGACTAGCGCCCTGCAGTTTCATAGAAAAACTGAACAATGATATAGTTTCAAGAAAGAAGTGAAAATTACAGAATAAAAATGCCCAGTTATCACAAGAAATAAATCACATCACTTTCCACGGGATTAATATAGTTTAATCCTAATTTTACAAGTCTAATAGCATCACAGCATTCCCGAATGCAAGATGTAGTAACCAATTTGGAAAGTATATTATTTTCTCAATACAGACATTTGGAACCTGTAGGGATTGGCCAAGCTACGTTTCTGTCGCGGAAATGCTGCAAGAACTCCACGTTCCATTCGCAGTCATGGAGTTCCAACAGCGGTTTCATGAAACCATATCTTATAAGGGGAACCTGCCATTGGTTGGTTCCTGGCATTGCCGAAACTTCTCTTGGTGAAAAGAGGATAAAATAAAATGGAGGCCTATTTTCTCTGAGGTGCCAGCACTCGACAGTTTCTGAGAGGAAAAGTAAGTTTTGATACTACTTCATCATTTCACGCTTCCTTAATTATATCAATCCAGGCTGTGGCATGTTGGCTAAAAACACTCTTTCGTATTTTTGCGCGTACAGTTCAAATCCATCGTTTGTGGTGTTGTACATAGCATAAATGAGATGACTATTTTTATGACATTTAGAAATTCAGTGGAGTTGTTGACAAAAGAAATATTCATTCCAATTCCTTAAAAAAGTAAGTTTTACTATCACATATTTATATAACGTTATATAATTAACAGTAACTGAAAATGAAAAACATACAAATCCTAGAATTTCAATTTTTGCTTTTATACTTCAAGAGCACCAACGCATTTACCAGGGTGACATATAATTGGAAGGAGAAACAGCATTGGTCGTATTTTTTTTGTTTTATTATCCATAAAATCGATTTTCGGTCACTTAGTGACCGTCCTCAGTGCTAGAAGTTAAAAATTTTCACATAACGATCAGAGAGTATAAAACAGAAAATCACAACTACACCTGCGTAGGAACATAACAGTTGGTAGGAGCATACCTGTAATATACAATTAAAATTGGTAGGCACTGGTATCAACAAGCTTAGAGCGATCACATAAACTGAGGCCGCTGTTTACATGTACCTGTTCAGCAGACCTCGGTGTGACAGGGCTTGGAACGCCCTCTATGTGTGTAAAATCTACTTTTAATAAGATTTGAAATGATTATTTATAATATATTATATTATTCCCCATGACACAAAAAATGACTTCATGAATCTCCACATACTTCTGCGACAAGAAAATAAAAAAAAGACTGGGTTTGAACACAGTGCTCAAAAATTCCGAACCCACACTTTTAGGCACAACATCACTACATCACTAATACTGCTTGCACGAACTGATGAAGTAGCATCAAAACTTTGACTCAGTTTCTTGAGAACTATTGAGTGTTGGCACTTAAGACAAAATAGGTCTCCCTTTATTTCACCCTTCTTTCACCAAGCAAAGTTTTGACTGTGCCAGAGAGCGACCCATAGCGGGTTCCTCTTGTAAGATATAGTTTCAGGAAACCGCTAATGTAATTCTGTGCCCAGGTATGGAACATGGATTTTCTGCAGTGTTTCCTCACCAAGCAACATAGCTCGAATATCTGTCTTGAGAAAATATAGTGCTACCCAGATTGATCATTCCTGCATTCGGGACTGCTATGATAATATTAGACTACCTAAGTAAGATTAAACTGTCTTGATTTTGTGTGAACTGGCGTGTTTCATTTCCCATGATTCGTGGACTTATTTATTCTGTCGTTTATATTCCCTTCTTGAAATTATGTCACTGTTGAGTTTTTCGACGGTATTGAAGGGTGACGATTGGTACTGCATCGCACCACGACTAGATGGCGATGATATCGGGTGGCAGACACTCCTCACTGCGATCTCTGGTTACCAAAGTGTTTAAAACAATTCAGAGAGAGCTTCAGTTGCACGATTCAGCGTTAGTTAGCTGTGAAGGGAAGATTTCAAAACGGGAAGAGTTTATATTTATGTTTGATCTCGAAATTTTTCATTACTTCATCAACCTCATTTCATCTATATTTTGAGACAAGTGTCCGAATACTTTTGATCACATGGTGTATCTGTAGTAAGTTGGCCGGAAATTTAAATTCACATTCATCCGGCGTCTATATTGCCGTAATCGTTACAACTAACGATACTTTTTGCCCCACTGTTTTTTATCGAATGAATGGCAGTTTCGCTTAAGAATGAAATATGTCAAACGTTACTGTCGGCAATTTTTGTCAGATTTTGGTCACAAATGCTTTTTCTTTCATGTTGTGAGAAGCTCGAATCACGCTACAGTCATCCACTGATTCAATTTTCTTCTCTGGTTTTGAGTGCTGTTTTTCTGTCATTGCGAAAGATTTGTTTGCTCGATTTGCTTTTCTGATCTGAAACCATATTTTACTCTCAGCTTATGAAATATCTTTGCCGATGTTCGCGTTTTGCAGTCTGGATTATGTCGTCTTTCATTTGTGTTATTGTTTGTTGGAGGATGTCGCAGTGAAAGCATACTTAAGGAAAACTGTTTTCCAATATAGGAACTCGAGACAGAACGGGATTGTGCGACCCAACGGGACTGCTGTTTCCTGTACTGGAAAATGCTGCAACCTATTGTAGTGACATGGAACTACAGGGGATAGGCAAAATAATGTGAATAGTGAGACGGTTGTGTTCGACGGTCAACAACTCAGGTAAGGCACGTGTCACGCTGGACTGTGCGTGTTCAGTACAGACTACCCATCAGTGCAGGTTGTTTACGATTAGTGCACACTTCGTATTTGCATTCAAAGGCCGAATTCGACGTGCAATGAAAGAACTAACAGAGCTCCAAAGAGGGCAGATTGTAGGGGCCGATTAGCTGAAGCATCAGTAACCAAGACAGCCAGCTTATTGAATGTTTCAAGGGCGACTGTTTCAACAGTCATGGTAGCCTACACAAAACATGGAAAGACATCATCGTGTAGACGTAATAGTGGGCGCAAATCTAAACTAAATGACAGAGATCGTCGTATGCTAACACAAATTGTGTCAAAACAACACAAAACTACGGCGGCTCAAGTGACTGCAGAGCTGAATATCCATCTTCGAGACCCCGTAGCTATCGACACTGTTCGCCGAGAACTCCATAAAAAGAATATTCATGGACGAGTTGGTATACTGAAACCATTAGGGACGACAACCAACGCAAAGAAGCGTAAAACATGGTGTCAGGAGCATAATTAAGGACGACTGATCAGTGGAAACATGTTATATGGCCCGACGAATCACGTTTTCGTTATTTACGTCTGGAGAACGCTAAAAGAACCCTATAATCCTGATTGCTTGATTCCAACGGCTAAACATGGAGTGGAAGTGTGATGGTGTAGGCAGCCATATCATGGTATTCAACTGGTCCCGTTGTTACTCTCAAAGGCCGTGTTACAGCCAACGATTATGTGAACATTTCAGGTGATCAGGTGCACCCCATGATTCAAATGTTATTCCCCAACAATGATGTCATATTTCAGGACGATAATCCACCCATTCACACGGCCAGGACAGTACAATTATGATGTGAGGAACATGCAGCTGAACTGCAGCGTCTTCCCTGGCCAGCACAGTCCTCGAACTTGAACATTATCGAACGCTTGTGGGCCGTATTGGGGCGCAAACTCAGGAGCAGTTTTCCTCCTCCCTCGTCACTACAGGAGTTAGAAGAGGTGCTAATAGAAGAGTGGCATAGCATGACACTGAAGACTATACAATCAGTATATGCCAGTATTCCAAGCATAATCGCAGCTGTATTACTGACAAATGGGGGTCCAACCCCTTATTAACAAACCATTCCCAAGTAGGTACTGGTGTTCACATTTGTAGCCTATCCCCTGTGTGTTGTGAATGGGAGAGAAGGGGCGACAGCCATTTTGACTTCTGTACGGTTGTTCTACAAACTTCCAGTTACGTTTTTGCAACTTTTGGTGAATTTAACCACTTGATAAGCCGTTTATTCTTAATTATACGCCTTTGAATGACATTTAATCTTGAATTTCATGCCATCCCCTGTAATTTAGTTACATAATATTTTTAAATCCATCAGTTATTACGCTCCATAAAAGTTCTTAACATGAAATGTGCTCTTGGTGCGGAATGAAACGGAGCAGAATGGGATAGTGCCCGTTCAGTCCCGTAATTATTTGGTGCAACTACATTTCAAACTGCGTATTTCTTTTTTTCTTGTTATTCCACATGCTGTGAATTTATATTAGAAAGACTGATAGACAGGAATTGGATATGACATTAAAACAAATGACAGTTTCAACCGTTTTACTTTCCAAAGCGGAAGTTTTAAAATCATCTAAGCAGATTAACGTACCCAAATCACCGTTGGAAAGATACATTCATAAAGCTGACAAATGAGATGGTAAATTTGAAAATGTGTTCACTGCACAACAAAAAGACGATCTTATAGCATACCTTAAGCAATGGAGAGCAGTCGTTTTAATCCAACGATGAAACATATCATTTTCAGTTTATTTGCCTATAAGTAGCAGAAAGAAATGGCTTACAACATAGGTATGACAAAGAAACTAATCTTGCAGCGCAGGATTGGGTTATAGGATTTGTTATGGGCATCTCCTGTAGGCTATTCGGAAGCTATAAAATAAATCTGGTACACGAACTATTGGTTTCAATAAAGTGACTGTAACAGTGATTTGGTATTACGCATTAAAAATAATTTACGGTTTTGAAGTAGATATTAAAATCTTTTCTTATTGTTAACGATTTTTTGAAGATTCCTTATCCTTTATGGTAAATTGCTCATTAAATAACTATATGTCTTAGTTTTAATATGACATTCCTAGCAATTCCAAAGTCTATGAAATAACTTCACAAGATACTGCCCTATCCCATTCTGCCCTGTAGGTGGGGCAGAATGTGGTAATAAGCAAGCATTTCATTGAGAACTGTAAAGAAAGACATAACATACAGTTTTAAATAGTTTTAAAGTAAGGCATGTTAGGTTATACTACAAATTAATTTTTTCATTATTTTAAGAGGTAGTTTCTTGTGCTCCTTTAGTTTACAAAAATTGTTAAATATTAAGCATCCCATTCTGCCCCGTCTTCCCCTATACAATATCAAAATGAATGTTATTTACTGATAATATTAATAGGGTTTGGTAAACTACAAAGTGAATCGATTCCAGTGAATCAGTTTTTTAGTTTGGAGTTCACTTAATATAGAAAAATAAAAATAGCTTTAATAGTTAATGACGATGATAGATGCCAAATGTAACAACGCTTTAGACCCAAATGATAGATACAGAAATGCAAATAAAAGTTATTGGCCTATACAAGGTATTTCTACTCCGAGTCAACGCGATGGCAGCCGGCGCTGGCGTGTCTTCGAAGTGCGAGCTTCCTCAGTGCGAACCAGCTCAAGAAATACATCAACTGAGAAAACAAAATATGCCTGTCGCAAGTCTAGTGGCAAATTGGCAGCATTTCGGAATATTTTTTGCAAATGTTTGACCGTCGATTTAGTTCCTGGAGTAGCTCAGGATTATTCTGGTAAATTCATTTGATCTTTTCTTGTCGTTTAGATTAAATATTCTGAATGATTCTAACTTACAGAATGACATAGTGATAGCAAATTTATGTTTGTAAGCACAGTGGGCCCGTATCAACTGCAGCATAGTACGCCATATACATAGCGAATTCTCCATCATACCTATCACTGGTATAACAGTGGAGCAATATTTGCGACAGTTGTACACAACCTTAGTGGTAAAGTTTTCGGCTTTGACGACAAAGACTGCGTTAGTTTTTGGCTCTGTTCTCGCAAGAGGCAAGAGTTTTACATCTTCTATGAATGAACCAATAGAGGCCGATCGACAACAAATAAGAAAATTTTAAGACAACTTCTCCCCCATGCTTTTCGTCCATACCTTTATAGTGTACTTTATAGATATAAAGGTGAAAAACGTGCAGAACTGCACACTTATTAATGACTATTTTTCTGCTTCTGTCAATTATACTTACTGATTGTATGAATATATTATGTCCGTTCTTTCGGACATGTCTGAAAAAACAGACATCACGCATTCGTGTAATTGATTCACCTCGATGGTCAATGAATCCAGCAATTTCAGTGCGGATGCGCTGTGGAAATCAAGTAGCGGGCATGGAGAACGTGGATGGGGGCGGCGTCTAGGTGGCGCTAGGTGGGATTGCGAGTGAGCGGAGAAATGTGCCAAGAGGGAGGAGCAGTGGTTAACGCAACTATCCAGTAAGCATGGGAGCCTGGGTTAGAATCCCAGACTGGCACACATTTTCACTCGTCGTCGCTGACTCTGCATGAAGTCCTGTTACAGCTGACATGAATAGTCCTTTCCCTTTCCTTTTGTCCTCCATCACCTTTACTCCGCATAAAATGTTGTGACTGACTTACCTGTGACATTGAATGATATGTTAACTGTATTTCGTTACGTGTCGATCCCTACTGCTATATTTGCGTACGTTCGTGGTATTCCTTCCTGTTACGCTGCTCCAGTAGGAATGTGGACAGAACGTAGACACAGACCGTTTCGAAGCAGAAAATGCTGTTCTCCTGCTAATTCGTGACAATTTGAGCTCTCTGTTTTATTGAGAAAGATTACTTTCGCAATTATCATCCAATGTCCCATTACCAACAATTCACGATAATACAGAAACTTGCCGTCACTGTCCCGTCCTTGCAACGCATTGTATGCAAACAACCCACGTGCTAGTATGCAACAGAGAGTAATAAAAAATTTACACCAAATAATCCTGCTTGTGCAATCTTTTTCTCGATTCGTCTTCCTGGGCGCTGTAAACACATGTGGTAGACCATACAAAGGATTAGCAAAACATAAAATGTTAATTTATGTCTTTGAACATCAGTTATTATCATTAACACAGATACAAACATGTACCTGGTACCTGCTGGATGCGTACTATCTGGTTTCCCTCTTGCAAAAGGTCTCGCTCTCTACCATCTATTTTCTCTTACGGTAGTACCTGGTGTTTCACTTCTCTTTGTAATATGACGACTGTGGAAACATATTTCAAACTATACACATTGTTAGGCACGATACGAAATAGCACACTGAATGGTAAGATTTAGCCTCTAATAAACATTGGTTGAAAATCGATACAAATCCCCTTGTCACTCTTTTGCTAGATTTCTCAATCTTCCTTCTATCCGTTCTCCGTATCATAGGTCTGACTCGTTCTGATGTACATCAGCTTACTGTTTTGCTCCTCTTTGTATTCCTGTTGTCGTTTCAATATCCTTCTTAAGGCTCCATCACACATAATCACATCCCAAAACAACATCCTATGAGCAAAAATACAATAACGTTATCCACAGGTTATCGATCCTCCTCAGTTTTAAAGCTCAGCCCTACTCTGGTAGACAAACATTTAAAAAAAATCAACAAGCTTTTCTCAACAGTTCCCTTGCAGGTACTAACTTTAACTTTGCCTTCTGTGGGCAAGTAATCAAAACTTGTTTCAGTGCAGTCTCTGGCAACTGGTATTTACCTCTTTCTTTTCCATCTGAGATATTTATCCTCTTCATGAATCGATAATTCATAACCTTGGATCAGTCTTCTTTCCAATATATAAACCATAATTTGCACTGTCATGGCCCAGTTCACAGCTTTCACACAAACGGGTTGTTTGTAAGATATACTAGAAGAGCGACGCTGCAGGTATGAGAACCAAATAAGCTGTAACCGGTTTCGGATCTCAAGGTCACTCCCTCCCCCTCTTCTATGGTATGTGTCAAGATCAATAACAGGAAAGTCAAGGTCACTTAAAAGTAGCCCATATCACAATCACTGCCTTTAGGGCAATTGTATGACTTAAAAATGAAGAGAAATTGAAGGTATCACATATTGAGGTCACATCCCTGCCTGCAGGGCAAATGTATGACCCGAAATTTCTGGGAAAAAGAAGCTGGCGTGGGGCAAGGTCACCTCCCCCTTTTCTCCCTGAGCCACATTAAAATAACTGGATACCTTTCCCCTGTACCCTTCTCACTCTGTGTCAGTATGAATCAAGCTCCCCCTCTCCTTCCCCATTTTTATTATAAATATAGAAGATGTTTCACGATTTTTGCAAGGTAGTAAATAATAGAGCAAATATTGTTTGCATATACGTTTACTCACAGAGAACAACTCCTTCTTTATTTTCGTTTGATGTAGTCTTACTGATATACAGCTTAATTTTTAACTTAAGGTTAAATATGCATCAGAATCTTCTATTTCATTCTCCAGACAACAATGTGACAAATAAATAGAAGATGTATTCTCGAATTCAAAAACGTGTCTAACTTTCTTCCTATAAAATATCTGTTTTATGGTTTTAACGATTAACTCTATTCCTTCCTAGTCAAGAGCACTCATGGTTTTCAGTTTTGTCTCTTATTCAATGGATAACTGTATCGCAAAAACTGTCCACATCTTCCTGTGAGAACGATAACAACTTTTCTGCTCCACATTTTTACGGCATTCTCGTATATAAGTTAAAGTTTACAACTGTCACAAACGAGTATCTATTAAATGTAGGTATTCTGGCATATTGAAAGTCTTCAAACAGCTCTCCTGTTTCTAGGTGCAGTGTCCAGTACACCACATTTGGATAGAATATAACCACCCCTTGAAGTCGATCGAGATGGGAATGGAGCTTTACAAACAGATTTATCGTCTATTTTTAATGCAGAAAGCATTCTCGTTTCCATTCATTTGGCCAGCAGTCCACCACGTGACCAATTTCCTTCGCTGTTTACTGTAAATTCAGATATTCCAAACTCCCTAGGCATAGACAGATTCCTCCATACACCGTGTTTAAAGCAATAGATTAATCTTCTTGCACATCTGCGTTACTTTCTTCTTTTCCCAATAGCCGTTTATATTCTTTCTTTATGATAGTTATTTTAGCCGTAGATATAGCAGCAATCAATAATGTAGCTGTTAATTGTCGTAGCTGTGTTGGGAAAGAACCAGAGCTCCAAGAAGTAATAGAAAGCGCTGAAACTCAAATCGTTATAGATACCAAAAGCTAGCTGAAGCGAGAGATAAGTTCAGACGAAATTTTTACATGGTACCTAAGGAAGTTTAGAAATGATAGGTTAACTAAGGTTGGTGGTGCCATCTTTGTTGCTGTTGCAAGTAGTTTATCTTGAAGTAGATAGTTCATATGAGTTAGTTTGGGAATAGGTGTAAGTAGGGTGTTTAGGTTTTTTTTATTGGTAACGCCGCCGCCACGTAGCGCTCTATATGAAAATCACTGGCTGTGCCGTGTGCAGTCTGTGGCTGGTTTGCATTGTTGTCTGCCATTGTAGCATTGGGCAGCGGCAGCTGGATGCTAACAGCGCGTAGCGTTGCGCAGTTGGAGGTGAGCCACCAGCAGTGGTGGATGTGGGGAGAGAGATGGCGGAGTTTTGAAATTTGTAAGACTGGATGTCATGAACTATATATGTCATGAACTATATATATTATGACTATTAAGGTAAATACATTGTTTGTTCTCTATTAAAATCTTTCATTTGCTAACTATCCCTATCAGTAGTTAGTGACTTCCGTAGTTTGAATCTTTTAGTTAGCTGGCAGTAGTGGCGCTCGCTGTATTGCAGTAGTTCGAGTAACGAAGATTTTTGGTGAGGTAAGTGATTTGTGAAAGGTATAGGTTAATGTTAGTCAGGGCCATTCTTTTGTAGGGATTATTGAAAGTCAGATTGCGTTGCGCTAAAAATATTGTGTGTCAGTTTAAGCACAGACTTGTATAATTTTTCCAAGGGGACGTTTCAGAGGTTATACTTGACAGTCGGAATAAATTAATGATTTGTTCCTTTTACCGTCCCCCTAAGATGATCCAGTTGCTGAGCAGATCCAAAAAAGACTAGAGTCTCATCACAAATAGGTACGCAACTCACACAATGACGATTGGTGGTGACTTCAATCTACGCTCGATAAGCTAGCGAAAATACACATTCAAAGCCGGTTTTTGGTATACAACATAATCTGAAATTACGCTAAATGCTTTCTCCGAAAATTATTTTGAGGAGTTAGTTCAGGAACCCACTCGAAGTGTAGATTGTTGTGAAAACATACTTGACCTCATAGCCACAAATAGCCCTGAGCAAATATGAAGCATCATGACAGAGACAGGGTTTAGTAACCACAAAGACATTGTAGCGAGACTGACCACCGCAACATCGAAATCCACGAAACGTGAGCGCAAAATATATCTGTGTAAAAAAGCAGATGAAAACACTCATGATGCCTTCTTAAGAAACAGTGTCCTCTTTTTCCCAGCTAACGATATAGACCAGATATGGCTTAATTTCAAAGAAATCGTATCTCAAGCAACTCACAGATTTATATTGAATAACACTGATCCCCCATAGTACACAAAACAATTCAGAAGACTGATGCATAATAACGAAAAAACATGTTAAATTTAAAATAACACAATATCTCTAAGCTTGAGCATGTTTAATTAAGCTTAGAGCAGCTTTCTATGTGAGATGCTTTCAATAGCTTCCACAACGAAACTCTGTCTCGAACTCTGACAGAAAATTCCAAGAGATTCTGGTCGTATGTGAAGTGCACTTGCTGCAAGAAACAATCACTATCTTCACTGCGCGATATCAGTTGTAATGTTACCGATAACAGCACCACTAAAACGGGGTTGTTAAACACAATTTTCCGAATTTTCAGCACCAAAGAAGACGAAGCAAATATCCAGAATTCGAATCTGAAAAACTGCCAATATTAGTAGCTTAAAAGTATATATCCTCAGTGTAGCGAAGCAGCTTACAACATTTAATGGAGGCAAGTCTTCCGGTACTGATAGGGTATCTATAAGGTTCCTTTCAAAGAATGCTGGTGCACTGTCGCCATACTTAGCTATCGTATACAACCGCTGGCTGGAAAGTTGCACAGGTCACACCATTATTCAGGAAAGAAAATAGCAGTGATCCGCTGAAGTAGAGACGCATATCACTAACGTTGGTTTGCAGTAGGATTTTGGGACATATAGTGTGTTCGAACAGTATGAATTACCTCGAAGGGAGCGGTCTATTGACACGATTGAGCACGTATTCAGAAAATATCGCTCTTGTGAAACACAACTACATCTTTATTGGCATGAAGTAATGAGTGCTGTCAACAGCGTATTTCAAATTTATTCCATATTCCTAGTTTTCCAGAAGGCTTTTGGCACTGATTCGCACAAGAGAAGGGAGTATCACTTGAGTTGTGCTACTGGATTCGTAATTTTCTGTCAGAATGGTCACAGTACGTAGTAATCGATGGAAAGTAATTGAATAAAACAGAAGTGATGTCCCTAAGGAAGCGTTGTAGGCCCCCTGCTGTTCTTAATGTATATAAACGACCAGGAGCCAATCTGAGCAGCCTTCTTAGATTGTTTACAGATGATGCTGTCATTTGCCGCCTTGTAAAGTCGCCAGACGATCGAAACCAATTGCAAGATGATTTACACAACATATCTGCATGGTGCGAAAACTGTAAAATAATGAAAAGTGGGAAGACATCCACATGAGCAATAAAAGGAATCCGCACTAATTTCAGTTACACAGTACTTCAGACAAATCTGAAGGCTGTAAACTCTACTAAATACTTGGGGATTACAATTATGAATAACTTAATTTGACACAATCACCTGGAGAATATTGTGAGTAAAGCAAACCAATGCCTACTACTCATCGCCAAAACACTTAGTAAATGCAACAAATCTACTAAAAAGACTGCTTACGCTATGTTTGTCCTGCCCCTTCTAGAGTACTGCTGTGCGGTGTGGGATCCACATCAGACGGTATTGACGGAAGACATCAAAATGTTGAAAGAAGGGCAGGTCATTTAGTATTATCACAAAATAGGGGAGAGAGTGTCACGGATATGATAAGCGAGCTGGTAAAACAAATGCGCTTTTCGATGCAGCATCTTTTGACGAAATTTGTCACCAACCTTCTCCTTATAAAGCTGAATATATTTTACTGTCGGCAACCAGCAGAGGGAGAAATCACCATCACAATAAAATAGGAGTAATCAGACCTTTACAAAAAATTTTAAATGTTCATTATTCCCATGCACCATTAAACAGTGGAACGATAGGGAAATAGTCTGAAGCTGGTTCCAAGAACCCTCTCCCAGGCACTTAAGTGTGAATACCAGAGTAGTACCAGAATAGCAGGGTAGTGGGTCTCCTGGTTTAATTTTGATATCAAACTGATATGCAAATTAATTCAATTAATTACCCACAACCCCACAGCCCAGATGACATTATGTGTTTTTCCCCAGCCGAAAGATGGGTCTCCGCCCCCGTTCCTCACCCCTCCCTCTCTCCCTCCCTCACTTGCCCTGTTGGTGGGAATTTTTAATTTTGGAGGGAATTTCGAATTTGGCGGGAATTTCATTGTCCCAGGACTGTGCTGACTACCCACACGCATCCCTCCCGCAGAAATTGTTCGTAAATTCAAATCTGGGTTGACATTTCTTTCTCGACTCACGTGACCAGTATTGTTGGGAGACATTCAGTCTATATTGAGCTGTTGCTGTGGAAGCATCCCGATGTGTTCGATCAGTGAGATGAATGTGAAGCATAGAAGAACTTTCAATACCTGTAGTACATGTACACATTCATAGGAGGACTGTAGCCACATTTCACTACATGGGGGATGGAAGACTGATAATGGAAGAGTGTAGGAGAAAGAAGCAGAATAATTCGGTTCAGCAGATTGTGAAAATGCAGAGAGATGGAGCCAAGACATACGTCACAACTGATATAGGTACGAAAAGGAGAATGCTACTATACTTTCACCTACCTCGTTACAACTACTTTTCAAGGTCACCCAACTACCCACTTTCCCCATCCGAAATACATCCACATCGATCACTGTATATAAGGAACGTCTAAGGATGTTTGATAGATTCGCGAATAAGACTAGCAAATATTCCAGTACCAAATCTTTATTAACTTTTACACATACATTTATGTACAGAAAACAACTCTTTTCTTATTTTTGATAGGTGTAGTTTCGAAAATGTCCAATTTAATATTTAACTAAAATCCACATCTGAATCGTCTGTTTCTTTCTCCAGCCAGTAATTTGACAAATACAGAGAAGGTATATTCTCGAATTCCAGTATATATTTAATTTTTTGTTCCTGTAAAATTGCGACTTCCTGTGGTGGAGAAAAGTAAGTACCTCTTTCATTCTGGCGAATTTTGCAAGAGAACTAGACATGCACTCTACCCCCTCCTTACCTACCAACTAATTAATTATGAGCACAATGGTACCGAAAGAAACTGATGGTGGGTCCTGCTGGTTGGTAAAATAAGAAGAGCACACTCACAATTATTTAATAAACATCGGTCGCCGCCCGCGGTGGTCTCGCGGTTCTAGGCACTCAGTCCGGAGCCGCGCGACTGCTACGGTCGCAGGTTCGAATCCTGCCTCGGGCATGGATGTGTGTGATGTCCTTAGGTTAGTTAGGTTTAAGTAGTTCTAAGTTCTAGGGGATTGATGACCTAAAATGTTAAGTCCCATAGTGCTCAGAGCCATTTGAACCATTTTGAATAAACATCGTTATCTATTCACTAAGAAAAAGGGAATTTTATCATAAATGACAAGGAATGGGTTTCTGAATCTATCAACGAAATGACAGGTGGATTAAGGATTACAATGTGATTTATTATAAATCAGGACACAAAGGTACTTGATTGTCGACACAAACAGTAGGCTACAGAATAAGGTATGCTGATCTATTATGAGAATAAGAATTGGCTCAAGAACAAGGGGCTCCTACTCTCTGTGATGCAATAGATTGACGATAATGACTGAAGGTCGTAATGAATCAAATACTACTACCACGACTATAATGCAGTATCGCGATTAGTAGTGAGAGCTCAAATTGGAATACATGGAGAAACAAATAAGGTGGTCTTGTAGGAAAGCGAGAATGGGTGCTGCGGAGGACTTCAGTATAAAAATGATATGTCCTACAACGCTGGTGCCACAAAATACTTTACCAGTACTGAAACCTCCAGCACGTCGTCGGTAGGGAGCGTTTCGATGATGTAGGCGCCGACTCCTGCCGTGCAGCAACTCTTTTTCAACCCATGGCTTCCAATACAATCCGAGAACCCTAAGTTCTGATTGCGTGGCCGAAGCAGAGAAACTCCTGGATGCACTAGGATGTATCTCCCAGAAGAGACACAGCAAAACCGCCTAAACGCACCCTGTCGGTACAGGTGCGAAAACGCAGAGTAAGGATCTGGGTCTTTAGTCGCAGAATGAAACATGAGTATAACCAAAGTCATGCTTCACAACTATTCCGAAAAAGTGCGACTAAGTCGCAAGACCGTACGATTCTGCCGAATGCTCTGTGGTCATGCCAGACAAGAACGAAGCCAACGTTATTCAACTCCCCACTATTCTCAAAAAGCCACGAATCAGCATTCAGTGCTGATTCCAAAATTCCCCCACAATATCATCTGCGCCAATAGCGACCGTTCCCTCCAATTTCGTGCAGGGCTTTATGACATCAACTGGCCTCAGTTTAAGTTGACCAATGATGCCTTTCCTATTTAGCTGGAGGCACTGAACTTGCCGTTTGACCGGCTACGAAAACAGCATGCGAAGACCACCATCAATCTGGCGCCAGACAGTGGCACCCGGCAGGGCACCATCCACAAGAATTCTCAGAATCATGAAGACAATACAGCCAGTCGGCGCCAGTAGTCGTCGTTCCAGATGCACCGGAATGGTAAACACACAAATTGTTGTGACACTCAGACAGCTCGCAGGTCGTTTCGCCCTCCATTCAACAAGCGAAACTCGAGCGACGTCAGTCGCCCGCCAGGCGCTAAAGCACATTGGTGTACGACTTTCTCCGTATTCGCGGAAGTGCAGACCCCCCACGAAGGCAGTGTGTCGTGTCCTCCGATGCTCGCATCGCAACAAGCCACCCAAGGAAATAACAGAGAAAACTAAAAGCAAGGCCACATACAGTTCCCAAATGCATAGCAAACAAGTGAAAAGTAATTTGATCACTCAGTACAAATACTCTCATCAGAATAACCTTATTCGGCCCATCCCAACCGTGAAATGAAATAAACATTAATAAAATTAATGAAAATGAGAGTCGACATGCAAAAGAAGGCATGGAACCTCTCAAACTACCTATTTTATGGCTTTAACGATTAGTTCTGTTCCTTCTGGCAGTTCTTCTAGACGAGAGCATTCAGAGATTTTTAATTTTTCCTCTTATTTCCTGCATGACACTTTTGGTATAACACTCCACATCTTCCTGGGTGTAGGCTGCCCATTCTCCTGCTGCACATTCTTGTGGAAATTCCGTATAGAATCTTAAGTTTACAACTTTTGCAAACGAATTGTCATTAAAGGTTGTAACCCCATTTGTTTTAAGCCATGCAAACGGTTGTTCTGTTGCTAAGTGTGTAACATCAAATCCACCACATTTTCATACTATGCATCCACCTTTTTTGAGCAGATCCTAGAAGGAGGCCGGCCAGCGTGGCCGAGCGGTTCTAGGCGCTACAGTCTGGAACCGCGCGAGCGCTACGGTCGCAGGTTCGAATCCTGCCTCCGGCATGGATGTGTGTGATGTCCTTAGGTTAGTTAGGTTTATGTAGTTCTAAGTTCTAGGGGACTGATGACTACAGCAGTTAAGTCCCATAGTGCACAGGGCCATTTGAACCAGCCTAGGAGGAGTGGAGTTTGATAAACAGATTTTTCGCGTGTACTTTAACATAGTAAACGCGCTCCAATCCGCCGTTTTGATACAGGACTCCAACATATGGCAACTTACCATTGCTCTTTACAGTATATGCTATTATCTCGAATGCCCCAGTCGTAGCCAGATTTATCCATACATTGCACTTAAAGCTATGTGTAAACCTGGTCCGCACATCCAAAATAGCCTCTTCCTTTTCCATTTGCAGCTTATATTCCTCCTTTATGGCAGTTGCCTTCTCTGTATACTCCAGTTTTCTTTACTTTTCTTTGATGTACTCCATTTTCAGTTTCATTTTCCGTGCACATGACAGACTGTACTTAAGGTACAATTTCTTTAATTGGGAATCGTTTTAAGTCTGTGTGGCACATTTATTCTTTTTCTTAGGACTTGTGGGATAACTTGCTTGTTTCAAGCAACCCCAATTGTGCAATGTCTATATTGGACGGTATTGTGGAGAACAATGTTGAAGACTGGAAAAATAAGTTTTTCCTACTTTAACATAACACTTCTGTATAATAGTTCTATCGTCTTCGTTGGAGTCAGAGTTAAGAACCTCCCCGTAGTTTATAGGTAGATAATTAAAACTCTATGCAGACAGAGCATAGATGGTAAGTTTTTCTCAGTCTGGAGTATCTAGGAGTCTTACTTGTACATCTGTCAATTTTCGGGTATTCTTATTACCATAGTACTCAAACTGCAGAACGTTACTAAACACAACAGAACAGTTGTTCTGTACATTATACCTTAATCGACAACACATCGAAGCAAATGGCACAGAGTAAATTGGAGCATACTGTAAATACTGTTTGTTGGTGTCCAATACACGTAAACACTCTTGCACAGGGTCAAATTCAAGATCCATTCTATAGATGTATATTGTAGCCTCCAACATGGTAATGCTATATTGCTTAGTCAAGGGAGACCTAATGGTTTCTCACGGTCGCATGTCTCGACACTTTTTTCCAATATCTTTGTTCACACCCATACTTGTGATCTGACATATAAATTTGTTACATATCTCCACTCTAAAGTTGGAGCTTAACCATGTTAGACAGTCTATCCAAACCGTCTTATCGTTGTCCACAATCACATTGTTGTTTTCCTGGGGATTTCCTCCCATGTAAAAGTCGTGGGTTGATGTGAAGTAGCTGATCATCTACATTTTGTTTAAAATTCCAGCACAGTCTTGCGTTATGTCCAAATAAAAAAGGTAATAGTCGTATATACGTAGCTGTTGTAATATTCCAGATTTCAACCATTCCCTATTAAAGAAATTCCCCTGTAAGTGCAGTTAATGCGTTATGCACACACAAAAGAAAACTGGAAATGGAGGACATCGAAGTCAAAACACGAAAACTGAATTATATCTGTATCTACATATATACATCTACGTGACAGTAGTAGGATACTGGGGCTCCAGGTGCAATTTTGAAATTAAAGTTGATATGAAAATTAATTAAATTGATCAGTTAAATACCACCACCACCGCCCCCTGGATAATGTCATGTATTTCTTCCCAGGCGGCACGTGGGTACCTACTTCCTCCCATGTCTTCCCTAACACCCTCCCCCACCTATCCTATTGGCTGGAATTTCGAATTTTGGCGGGAAACGCATTGTCCCAAGGCTGTGCTGATGTCAAACCCCCAACCAGCTCCCCTTAAATTGGCGGGAAATTACAATTCGGCTGTTTCTTTCTTTTTTTTCTCCGCAGACATGACAAGAATTGCTGAGATAGGTTCAGTCTATGCTGAGATATCATTGTGGAAGCATCACAATGTCTTCGATGAGATGAATATGAAGTATAGAGCAGCTTTCAATAGCTGCATTACATGTACACATTTGAGGAAGGACTGTAACCATAGCTCACTACAAGGGGATTGGAAGACTATCCTAGCGACCGTAGAGCTGCTGGGCTAACCTTAAATCCCCGATGTTATCGGATGTTGCGTTCCTATTGGCTCATGGCAGTTTCAAGTGCATCTGGTGGCATAATTGTGAACTAGACCAGTTGCTTGGTCCTTCGGATCTGGGAAACTCAGTGTGCATTTCAAAAATGGCAAGCAGTTATAATAACAGCATCGGTCTTTATGACTTGCAGAATGCATCTTGATACTATCCTCCTGTATACCCATTATCTGCTGGACAGTATTCCCCTTCTTCGGGCACTCATCAAATACGACTCCTTTCTATTCTGCACGTAGGAGGCTGCAGGTGCAGAGTCCTCGACTCTGTGCTTACAGGCTACATGGCTCTTAAACTTCACCCCGTTAGACACCAGCAGCTCTTCGATAGAACATATTCCACAAAGCACCGAGAACGTGAGTGATTGATGATGGGATGAGAGGATGAGTTGGCGGAGGGGGAAGTAGATGGGGATGAGCAGTAGATGTTCTTTGATGGTATATATGACATATATGAATATGCTTCCATTGAAGCGAAATAGCATCAACTGCCAGCCTATTCCATTTTGGAAGAGGCATGCTACATGTTGAAAATTTTGGTAGTTCATGCACGTGCATGAGCATGTATCAGTTGCAACATGCATCTTGGCTCCATCCCTCTGCATTTTCACAATCTGCTGAACTGAATTTTTATGCTACTTTCTCCTATTTTCTTCCATTATTATAGTCTTCCAGTCCCCTTGTGGTGAGCTATGGTTACAGTCCTTCCTCAAATGTGTACATGTAATGCATGTCTACACTCGACGAGGGACAGACCTAAAAACGACTCCAGCCGAATTTTCAATTCCATCTAGAAAACACTGACGAAGCAAAGACGATCTACAAACTGAAGTCCCTTCTCCACTTAAAAGTTTCTGTAGAATCCTATCGCACCCCAACTGGCCCCACGCAGTGCCATAACTGCCAGGGATTCCATCACGGTGCCAGACACTGTAACCTAAAACCCAAGTGCGTCAAATGCGGCCAAAACCACCGCACGGCATACTGCGGAAAACAATTCGTAACCACACCAAAGAGCACAAACTGAGAAGGTTCACACACTGCAAACTACTCTAAATGCCCTGCAAGACTAGCAACAGTGAAAGCCAGGCAGAAAAGGAAACAAGCAAAGGCTTCGCAAAAAACGCCGCCCCCACCTCCAGCCCCAGCCAACAATGCCAAAAACTTTCCTACTATTCGAACCAGAAAATCCCAAAAAAACACTTCTGCTTGGAAAACAGCTTCCACTTCTACCACGGCGACACCCACCCAACCACAGAGAGACACCGCACCTTCCACATCACCAGAAATAGGTGCTGATCTTCAGGAAATTCTTGGCCTCCTCACAAAATTCAACATCCCAAAAATAATCAGAACAGTCCTTGACACTGCAGCACAGTTACGACAAGCTGCCGACCCAGTCACAAAATTTAGTATCATCTGCACTGCTGTGATGTCCATTCTCAGCCCTTAATAAGGAAGCCATAATTATGAATTGGAATGCCAATGGCATCCTACAACAAAAAATCGAATTGCAGGAATTCCTGGACGCACACAATGTCGACATTGCACTAATCACAGAGACTCACCTCAAGCCAGAGTTGACTCGAAAAATTAGAAACTACAATATAACCAGGACTGACAGGCCAAACAGACCTGGAGGAGGCACCGTTATACTGGTTAAAAACAGACTAGCACACAGGAAAATCCAGCCACCCAGGTTAATCAGAGCGGAAGCCACCGCCATAGAGATAAAAATCGGAGGAAAGCTACGACACCTGGCAGCAGTATACAACCCACCTGGCGCCCCCAACCTACAGCGAGGAGACATAGACACCCTCTTGAACCTGGGAGACACAGTACTACTAGGAGGAGATTTCAACTCCAAGCATTCGGATTGGAATTGCAGGACTACTAACACTAATGGCAGGATCCTCCGACCATACCTCAACACTCGCAGATTCGTAACAGTCATTACGCCAGAGGTTCCGACCCACTAGTCCCACTACGACAGGAACTGACCTGACATACTAGACATATTTCTAGCCAAAAATCTCAGACTCCAGACGTCGGTTTCAGTCATAAATGACCTAAACTTTGACCATAATCCAGTGATTCTGGCAGTAAACAGGGACGCAGTCAGGCAACTGGACTTGAGACCCATCAAAACCAAGCACTTCAACAGGGAAAAGTTCACAGACATGTCACAACAGAAAACACCACCTGTAGCCCCACTGCAAACAAGAAGAGCAATTAATAGGGCTATAGAAGAAATAACCGAAATTATCCAGGACTGTGCTAAAAACACAACAATAACAATAACCCACACAACATCTAGAACAGACATCCCTGCCCATATCCAGAACCTCCTTGCCGAAAAGAAATACTACAGACGCAGATGGCAAGACTATAGGGATCCTGCTGATAGGGTCAGGATGTACAGACTAGCCAGGACAGCCAGAAGAGAACTAAAAACTCACCGTAGCAACTGCTGGGAAACTGTCCTATCGGACATGGAAACCTGCCCAGACAAATTCTGGAGGATGATCAAATCTAGGAAAAAGGAGAACACAGCCGTAATACGACTACACGGACGTAACGTCATTGTCTATGAGCCCCAAGAAAGGGCAGAGGCAATGGCTGACTCGCTGGAGTTACAATTTAGGACACCAAACACAGAAGATCAAGAAAGTGACGATCACGAGGAGCATGTGTTGCGCCAACTAAACAGAATCACCAGAATCCCATGCACTACCTCCTTCACCCACATAGACCAAGATGAAATCAACACCATCATCAGCACCATAGGAAGCAAAAAAGCATCAGGATCAGACAACATTAGTCCTCTCCACCTGAAACACCTGGCGCCAAATGCCCTACAATTTATCACATCCATAATTAATGCCTGCCTGGATCACCACTACTTTCCCCTGCCATGGAAAAAAGCAAAAATAGTAACTATACGCAAACCACATAAGGACCAACTCTTTCCCCAGAATCACAGACCAATATCACTCCTGTGTTTCCTGGGGAAAATCCTGGAAAGAATTATACTAAAAGAGCTCCAAAGATTTCTGAAGGACAATAACATCATCATCGAAGAACAGTTTGGGTTCCGCAGTGAACACAGCACTATACACCAAGCCATGCGCCTGACGGAAACAATCTGCACAGCCAAAAACATAAGGAACAGCACGGGAGCAGTCTTTTTTATATATTGAGAAAGTCTTCGACCGTGTCTGGCACCAAGGTCTAATATATAAACTCCATAACCAAGGGTGTCCAAGGCACATTACCAACATCATAGCTTCGTTCCTCAGAAACCGCACATTCTTCGTACATTCTTCTGGTGCAGACAGCACCACCAAGGAAATAAAGGCTGGAGTCCCACAGGGCTCAGTTACGGGCCCAGTCCTCTACTCCATCTATACCAACGATATTCCGCAAAAACCAGGAGGTCACCTCTCACTCTTTGCTGACGACACTGCCGTTTATAGGAGCAGCCCAAACCTTCTCTTCATCACAAAAAAGCTGGAACAACACCTCGCAGCCATACAGGAGTGGGAAAATCTGTGGAAAATAACAATAAATAGTGCAAAGACGCAGGCGATAATGTTTCCCCACCGCAGGATGAGCCCAAATGTTAGCGTTACCAAAAGCATTATCTACCATGGAAAGGCAACGTTCAATACCTAGGAATAGTCTTCGACCAAAGACTTACATTCAAGGACCACATCACACAGATATGCAACAAGGGCTCACAGTCCATTTACCAGCTATACCCTCTGCTAAAAGGAAAAGGCCTCACGGTCAAATCAAAACTCAAGATGTACAAAACAATAGTACTGCCAGCTATACGGGTTAGAACTCTGGTCGCTAGCGAGTTACACTAACATTAGAAAAGTCAAAGTAGTCCACTACATATTTCTGAGACCGGCGTCAAATGCGCCCCGTAATCTGTCAAACAGAGACTTATACACAAACACAAAACTTCCCCTCAATCACAGACATCATCATTGGAAAATCAGAAACATTCTTTCGCAACTAGCAGAACTCTCGTTACCCACTCATTCGAAACATAGGCATTATCCCAGACCATCACAAAACCAAATTTCCGAAAATGACGACCGCTCGCCTCTTAAACGTCTAGACGTCACCACCAATCATTATACAAAAACACTACAAAATAACACTTCCTACATCAAAAATCAATTAGCTTCGTTCTCCGTAAACATTTCTAACAGAAGGTATGAGCTAACTGAAGCCTGAACCTTCAACACCAAGGGGTCCCTGCACCCATTCGACATGTAGCTCGCTCGCTCTACGGCCGCAGTTACAGTTGACTCGAAGCACCAGCCGAGATCGTGCAGTGCTGCCCAGACGCAGCGGAATACGAAGAAGCTGTGAAGAGTAAGTACCCCTAGCCTAATGTCTGTTTTCACTGTTGTATGAAGAAGATAGAGTCTTTGTGCTAGTATTATCGCTTGTAACGGTTTTTCTTCTTTGCTTATCAGTGGATGCGATGTCCTTGAGACTGTCGGGGTCTGCAGCAGCAATGTATCCCAGCCTATCGGGGCCCGCAGCAGAGGCAGCACTTTGGGCTCCTGTTGAGGACATGGTCAGCTTATTGGATCAGGACAATGAGCTGTTATTGTCAGTTGAAGACACCCACCCAGCCCCTGACTCGCTGAAGTCCACTGGGGGTCCTAATAACTATAACACAGCTTGGTACTGGACACCATCATATGCACCTTCGCATAATGTTCCAGTGATACCGCATGGACAATGTGAGGATGTAGTGGATGAGAAGATAGCAGTTAAGCCCTGTGCACCACTACTGTTCACATCAAAGTATAATTTGACCTCTAGTGGTTGGAAGTGTTAACATATTTATATAGAAGCATGCTCATTATTTTTCTGTAAAAACACATTGCACGCCAAGACAGAGACTGGCATACTGTGATAGAGATCGAAAATGCAGCTAAAAGTGCTAAGGTGTGGATTACAAAGATGGAATCGAACGAACTGTGTCCTGCAAAAGCCTACGTTTAGCTGCCGTTGACTGCCGAGAATCATTCGAGCTGTCCTCCTCCAGACATTTACTGTGCTGCTCGAACTCTAACCATTACAAGAGTGTGCGATGACTCTTCACTCTGTGTGAAATTGGGTGACCTAGTCATTTATCTACAGACTCCACCGCTGCAACCTTGTTTGGTCTACAGATGTTGTTATCCATTGTGTTGGAAAGACTGAACAGATTCTTTGCTTACAAGAAGGCTTTATTTTCTATATTCTTTACCGGTGTTCAGATAAGAAAGAAGCTGTTGATGTGGTGCACCCCGAATTTGATTACTGAATACAATGTATATAACCATGTATGTGATTTTATTTGTTACCTCTCAGTATATTGAAAAAGTAGTAAAGCTATTGCTACCACTATTTTCACTGCAAACATGCAATTGCAGAAAATTATGTCATTTCTGCAAAAGCCCATTGCACGCCAGTACCTGGCATAGATGGTATCATGGCAATGTTCATTATTTTTCTGTAAAAACACATTGCACGCCAAAACCTGACGTTGTCAGTATCATGGCATGGTGGATGAAGCATCAAGACTTCGTTGAAATCGACTGGACGGCGTACAAGGGGACTGGAAGAAGGATGGCGTACTCCTTTCTGACAACATACAGGCAATAAATGTAGGTCCTTACAACTGTGGCAAGACAAATTTTCTCATGTCGCTGCTAATACATCAGGATGGAATCCGTTTTGAGTATGTGTATTTTCAAGAACACTGTTTCAGCCCAAATACCAATACAGGAGATATCGCAGGGTGTAGATAGTCTGACATAAACGACATTCAGTGAGAGCAGTGACATCCTTCCACTAACAAAAGTAAAGCCAAACACAGTGTTCATGTTTGACGATGTAGCTGTGGTAAACCTAAATCCAATTGGACGATATTTCTGTTTAAGTCACCATATGGCTGATGCTGTATTTTATCTGAGTCAGACATATTCCAGAATCCTAAAGCAGCTAGTTAAGGATAATTCAGACCTAATTATAACACTCAAATAGAACAATCTGAATTTAAAACAGATTTACCAGGAATATGTAGGAACCGACATGTCATTCAAAAATTTTGTAAAGATACGTTAGGACATGCAGCTTTACTGTATGATTAAATGATGATGACATCCTCTTGGGTAAAATATTCCGGAGGTAAAATAGTCCCACATTCGGATCTCCGGGCGGGGACTACTCAGGAGGATGTCGTTATCAGGAGAAAGAAAACTGGCGTTCTACGGATCGGAGCGTGGATGAAGCAGCTTGCACAGGATAGAGTAGCATGGAGAGCTGCATCAAACCAGTCTCAGGACTGAAGACAACAACAACAACAACAACAACGTGAAGATTGCTAGAATCACGCAGGTATGTGTTTCTCGTTATTGATAAATCAAGAGAAATGAGTGATGGCAGGTACGGACAGAACTTTCAGAAGTTCCTATGTATATAGCCATGGAAAGTGGTGAGATCATAGGTATACACATCACCACGGATAAATTCGCGTGCAGGCTGGGAGCTAAGACTGACTGGATGGGTGTGCATAGACAAAACATTTTCTTGTACATGAACGCGAAAATTCAAACTCTCGAACGTAAAGTTGGAGGCATACGCAAGGAACTAGAGACTGAACAGCACACTGAATCGAAAAGAAAATAAGCTACTTAACTGAAGGGGAAATAGCTGTTACTGAGAAGGGAATTTTGTATAAGAGCGATAACGCAAATGAAAAGAATATAGGCGTCTTAACTGAACGCAAAACAGCTGTTACAGAGAAGGGGAAGAGGCGTAAGAAGGAGGAGAGCGGATATATAAAATCTCACGCCTCACAGAAGTCTGATTAGTATAAAATGAGAGGCCGACTTAACACAAAGTCACCGAGGCACGGAAGGCCGTTCGAGAGACATTACAGTTGCTGAGGTTAGGGCATTCGAAACAGAAGCAGACACTGCGAAAAAAACTCTAAGCCAGTTACTGAAAATCTCGATAAAGTCTCAGCGAACTTCCACAATGAGAATGACACTGTTGTCGTTGTGGTCTTCAGTCCTGAGACTGGTTTGATGCAGGACAGACAAAATATTCGGTGTCAGTGGTGAAAAGCCATACATGTTGGGCACGCAGCCTATAACTTAAAATAAAAATAAAAAAAATACAGATTGGCGATAGAGAATTTAAAAAAAACTTGCAGTCTACTGAACCTTATTTTCCTAAGACCAACAAAAACTGTAAATTATTCACCTAAAGATAAGGAAATGTATCGTGGAACATTGCTTTTGAGTGATCTGCATGAGAATACACAAAACTGAAACAATTTGAAATACAAATAAGTTATAAAACCTATGTTGGATGGTGAAAAAAATAGCGCTGATGGTAGTGACACTCAGCATAAAAGAGTCACCAGTCGAGTCCTGCAATATATAAACTACTCGTACATTACAGTGGGTGGTGTGTTCTTCACAACCGAAAGATTTGCCAGTTTAATTATGTCTGATAGGTTTTTCGTGCGATCGGAATAAAAAAAGAAAAGCGATCGATGTAATTACTTCTTACAAGACCTACATCTCTCCAAACAGCAGATAATGATGAACAACAGAAATCCAACAATATGCCCTTGAATTTCCTGTCATGCGATCCTTCCTCTCCAACACAGAGCAGCCAATTTTCAGGAGGGGATGGGGTTTACCAGAGGGGAAGAGATTAATTAGTTGACCACTTTAATTAAATAGTCAGTCAAATTGATAATAGTGAGAGGGGCTATTCCAATAACTCAGACCTGAAAGTGTGCCTGTAACAGCGAGAGGGAGCATTCCTGAGGGGGGAGTCGATTGAGAAGGGGATGTGGGAACAATAAATTAAGTGCCTATCAATCAAAAGGAAGGATCCTTTTAGTCGAGCAATAGGTCAAGGACCTGTCAATCAAAGGAGAACAATAGTTTAATGACCTGTTAGTCAAAGGAGAACAACAGGTTTACCCCTGAGTGCATACCTACCCCTGATCTAGGCAACCTGCACTTACAAAGTGTACTCTCTCTCTCTTTGGTCCACTACTGTAGTGCAGCAGCTCAATGTGACATGGACTCAAGAAGTCATTGGAAATCCCTTGCAGTAATATAGAGCTATGCTGCTTCTATAGCCATCCACAATAACTGTAAAAGTGTTGCCTGTGCAGAATGTTGTGCATGAATTGACCTCACGATTATGTCCCACAAATTTTAGATGTAATGCATGTTTGGCGATCTGTGTGGTCAAATCATTCACTCCAGTTGTCCATAATGTTCTTCAAACCAATCACAAACAATTGTGGCCCACTGACATGTCATCATTGTTTGGGAACATGGAATACATGAATTGCTGTAAGAGGTCTCCAAGTAGCCGAATGCAACAATTTCCTGTCAGTGATCTGTTCAGTTGGACCATAAGACCCAATCCATTCCATGCAAACACAGCCTACACTATTCTGGAGCCACCCCTGAGGGGTGCAAAGTACCTTGTTGACAACTTGGGTCGATGGCTTTGTGGTGTATGAATCACACTCCAGCCCTACCACCAGCTCTTACCAACTGAAATTGGGACTCATCTGATCAGTCCACAGTTCTCCAGTCATTCAGGATCCAACCGATATGGTCAAGAGCCCAGGAAAGGCGCTGCAGGCTATGTCATGCTGTTAACACAGGCACTAGTTGCGGTCTCCTGTTGCCATAGCCTGTTAACGCTACATTTTGCCGCACTGTCCTAACGGATACATTCGTTGTACATCCCACCTTGATATCTGTGGTTCCCTCATACATTGTTGCTTGTCTGTTAGCATGAAAAATCCTATACAAATGCCACTGCTTGCGTTCGTTAAGGCTATCGGCCACTGCGCTGTCCATGGTGAGAGGCAATGCATGAAATTTGGTTTTCTTGGCACACTCTTGACACTGCAGATCTGGGAATAGTGAACTCCATAATGATTTCCGAAGTGCACTGTCCCATGCGTCTAGCTCCAAATACCAATCCGTGTTCAAAATTTAATTCCCATTGTGCGGTCATCATCACACCGGAAATGTTTTCACATGAATCACCTGAGTGCAAGCTCTATCAGTGCCTTGCTACTTATACCTTGTGTACACAATGCTACCTCCATGTTTATATGTGCATATCGCTATACCATGACATTTGTCACCTCTGTGTATGTATATTAAGACTAACCCACCAAAATAATATAATAGTTAAAGGCTGCTCACAGTATCAGCAGCTAATGGGAATGCATCTCACTTGAATGAAATCATATCACTCATTTCAGAGCTTCAAGAAAGGCACATCATTGAACAGCTATGGAGGCAGTAGTTAAAGGACTCCACACACCAGCATATACAAATTTCTACATAGATGTGTAATAATATAAGGTTTACATGATGTATGGCACACACAACTTGTAGATATGAAGCATTATTCACTAGCAAACAAAGATTTCAAATTTATTTTAATGGTCATTGATACATATTCTAAATTCGCTTGGACGTGACGACTGAAAACATAAACAAGTTGCACTGTGAGAGAATCGTGAGAATGATTCAATGTCTGTAAACCTCAGGATCAATTATTGTAGTGAGTTTTATAATGCACTGCTCTGTAAAACTTAAGGACGACATAGATAAAGGAACATAACATACTAATAATACTGTAGAAATGAATGAAAAAGCAGAAACATACTGCCTGAAGTGTCCCAGACACGAACAGAAAGCTGGACGTCACGTGGTGTGAGCTGTGGGTGACTGTAGCACCAAATTGGGCTGGCACTACAACATGTGGCAGTTGAAGGAACTAGAAAAAAAGTGTGTGTCAGTCAGCTAGCAGTTACGAGTCTTCATTACAAAATGGCCAGGAGACTTTACATGAGGAAGAATCACCAGGCATCTGGAAGAATAACAAAGTGTGACAAATGTAGTCCAGGACTTTAGTATTTCTCACAGCATTTTTTCACATGTATGGAGAGCATTACGAACCACAGTCACAGCTGGAGTGAAGTGGAGGTGGTGGATCGCAGCCAATTAAGGCAACAGATGACCACTGCATTCTGATTCAAGCAAGAAAGGCCACACATCAAACAGTGGATGTAGTTGCAACCACAATTAATAAAACTGCAAATATAGAACTGCAAACATGGAGGTGATCTCTTTACTTGGCGACCAGTTAGTTGTGTTCCACAACACCTGGACATTGTTGGCATGGTGCCAAGGGCATTGAGACTGAACCAGTGAGGAGAGCAGTTGGATACTCTTCTCACATGAGATCAGATTCTGTCTGAGTAGTGTTTCTGGATGTGCCCTCATATGGCGGAGATGGGAACACATAATACACCCAGGAACACTGTTGAACATCATCATTTTGGTGGTTCACATGCTATGGTGTGTGGAGGCATAATTCTGTATGGACGAATTGAACATGGTACACTCGCTGGTCATCGTTATTGCGACACTGTGCTCCTTCCCCACATGCATCTTTTTAGCAGTGAATTCAGCCCTAACTTCATTTTCATGGATGATAGTGCATGACCGCAGGTGGAGCAGCTCTTGGAATAAGATGATATTCAGCAAACAGACTGGCCTGCCATTACCCTGACTTAAATCACATCAGGTACATGTGGGATTAATTGGGTTCAAAAATGGTTCAAATGGCTCTAAGCACTATGGGACTTAATATCTGAAGTCATCAGTTCCCTAGACTTAGAACTACTTAAACCAGACTAACCTGTGGACATCACACACATCCATGCCCGAAGCAGGATTCGAACCTGCGACCGTAGCAGCAGCGCAGTTTCGGACTGAAGCGCCTAGAACCGCTCGGCCACAGGGGCGATTAATTGGGGAGATGTATTGCAGCACATCCATCTCCTAGCTGGTTCCATATAAGTTGAATGCCCATTGGTAGAAATAGATCTAGATTACCGTTAGAGGACATAGTACTGTGCACAGACTCCTTGATTTGTGATGTTGTGGTTCAGAAGGCACCCAATCCAGATGTCCATACAGCGGAGTAGAAACTGGATAAGACATCGTTGGAGGATATCTTGTGCATCGCACACTTGTTTGAAATTGGCCAGGCTGCTAACAAGCGAGTCATGGCCAGGATACGAGCTGCGGCTGTAACCGCACCACCACATATTCCACCCCTGCGTCACAGCTGTCGGACGACTCCCAGGTTGCAGCAACACTGCATTTCGTCATTGTCCGACGCCCCAGTGGCGTTCCAGCTTCCGGTCGCCACTCGTCGATGGTCATGAGAGCCCCTCTCTCTGTTTTTTCGCACACTTCCGAACAATCTGTCCAGATCACTGGCGGCCCTGCATGCTCTCTGGCAAAGAGGGGCATCCCCGCTAATTATGTCAGAGCTGCACAACTCGCTCCCATCCTGCACCGCGGGTGCAGCAGGATACCGTACATAAGCTGCTGTGGGTAGACCTTCCTGGCAACTCCTTCACGCAGAAATTGTTCCTCATGCTTCGCATTTCTCACCAGAACGTCCACTTCCAGGAGGATGCAGGAGCTGCTGTTCCTCTGATAATTCAGACGATGTATGGACAACTGGTCTCGCCCGAGTTATCCTCACCCTCGTGGGGTTTGCTGGCCTATGAGTACAGTTTTATTCCTCTTCGAGGGTAGCTCTCGATCACTGTGGCCCATAAATGCGTTACGCTCCCCATTTAGTTATGTGTCGTCCATCACCTGTCTGATACCAAAATTTACGTTGTTTGGGTCTTCCATCGCAGGCCGGTGTGGCCGAGCGGTTCTAGGCGCTTCAGTCTGGAACCGCGCAGTCGCTACGGTCGCAGGTTCGAATCCTGCCTCACACATGGATGTGTGTAATGTTCTTAGGTTAGTTAGGTTTAAGTAGTTCTAAGTTCTAGGGGACTGATGACCTCAAATGTTAAGTCCCATAGTGCTCAGAGCCATTTGAACCATTTTTTGGTCTTCCATCATTAATTAAATCAAGATCGTATCAACTGCAGCCTCTTTCTAGGAACTGGACGATCTCTGTACTGTGTTGTATCTATATTTCCGCCAGATCTGGGATGTCTCTCAGACTTTCCGGTGCACATCACCCTTTGGATGGACGCCATTTTTACTGCGCCAGATCAATCCTGTTTACCTCACGTGCTGCTGTGAAGCCGGAGCTAGATTGTCTCCAGGCTTTTGGGGTTATCATGTCAGTGAAATCTAGAAGATGAGCCACTCCGCTAGTCTTCATCAGAGTACCGAATGCTTCTCTCCCATTTGATGGAGGTTTCAAAGCAGCGGTCAATGCTCAATCGCAAGTGAAAACGTGTCCTATCCAATGTCCATAATAGTTCCTCACAAGACTTGTAGAAGGGAAATATTACTCCAAGATCGATCGCGCCGATGCTTACCTCCAGATATCTTTAGCTAAGGAATCCCAGAACATTTTTGTTATAATATGCGCCTTTGTATATGTAACACAGATATTACAGTAATGTCAGTCTTACTAACAGAGTTTTAAGCAAATTTCTCATAAAAGATACTGCTTTTGAATTGTATACTAACAGAAATTCATTGCAACAATACAAAAAGAACTGAATCCGGAGAAGATGCTAACTGGTCCTCATAAGAGTGAGAACTAATAATGAGAAACGTGCATATAGCGGATTCGATAGGGATGATGAAACGTAGTGGAGTGTTATTAATGTGTATTATTGTAAAAAACACACCGAGAGGTAACTACACCGATGGCAATAAGAACAACTTCCATTACCTCTCGAACGTAGCTTTCTTTGGACTAAGGCGAAAGGTCGGCCGCGGTGGTCTCGCGGTTCTAGGCGCGCAGTCCGGAACCGTGCGACTGCTACGGTCGCAGGTTCGAATCCTGCCTCGGGCATGGATGTGTGTGATGTCCTTAGGTTAGTTATGTTTAAGTAGTTCCAAGTTCTAGGGGACTGATGACCTAAGCAGTTGAGTCCCATAGTGCTCAGAGTCATTTGAACCATTTTTTAAGGCGAAAGCTACTGAGCAACTTTTTCGCAAGAAGTAATGAGTTCTATCAACAGGGGCTCTGAAGTTGATTCAATATTTCTAGATTTCTGAAAGGTTTTCGAAACTGTTCCTGATAACCGGGCTCTAATTAAATTGTTTGCCTGTGGATTATCATCTCAGTTGTGAGGTTGCATTAGTGATTTACTGCCAGAAAGTTCACAGATCGTGGTAACTGACGGAAAGTCATCTAGTGAAACCAAATTGATATCTGAGAAGTGTTACATATCCTCTGCTGCTCTTAATCAATGTAAAGATTCAGGAAAGAATCTGAGCAACCTTATTATGTTTTTTTGCAGTTGGTTCTGTCGTTTAACATCCACTAAAGTCCTCAGAAGAGGAGTATTAAAATATTTCCGTTGAAATTTTGTTGATGATAAACCTCACAAGTTTAAATTTTGTCGATTCAACTAAAATACCTAGTAATTACAACTAAGAACAGTTTAAATTGGAACCACCACGTAGAAAATGTTGCGGGGAAGGTGAACCAAAGACCACCTTTTTTTGGCAGAACACTTGGAAGAAGATGATTTGAAATACTGCTGGGCGGTATGGCATCCTTTCCAGATGTGATTGAGGGAAGTCATCGAAAAAGTTCGAAGATGGGCAGATCGATTTCTTCTATCGAGAAATAATGGAGAGTGTGTCAGGGAAATGATACACGGGATGAGGTGGAAATCATTGAAAGAAAACTTTTTCACAAAATTTCAAGCACAAACTTTCTGCTCCGAATGCGAAAATTTTTTGTTGATCCCGGCCTACATAGGGAGAAATGACAATCATAATAAAATAAGAGAAATGAGAGCTCGAAAGGAGAGATTTATGAATTCATTTTTCCTTCCTGCAGTTCAAGGGTGGAACGGTCGAGAAATATACATAGTCGTTCTATGAACATTCTACCAAACACTTAAGTGTGAATTGCAAAGTAGTCATGTAGATGTAGATGTATGGAAAAGAAATTAAACGTATAGTTAAAATGAGTTGTAAATGACTGTGATTTACTACTTTGAATTCATTATAATTCTAGTTTTCTTTGAATCGATTTTACTGCCACATTTTTTCTGAGACAGTTTTATGCATTCGTCTTAGGATCAGTTTTCTAGCCACCGTGGCCTGAAGTGTGAACTGTTCGTGTGGCACTGCGGCACACGTGACAACGTCAAAAGCACCCCAGGCACGGATTTTCCCAGCTGGCAGCGTATCGCCAGCGGAATGCATTACGTTGATGGGGCTGTCCAATCCACTTCGCCACGCCTGTCGGTTCCACGATCGCTCGCCACTTCCTCTGCGCATTTCTTCCACGTCACAGAACCGAAGTGGTTTCATTCGGCTGTGTGAGGGGTCGGGCTAGATGCTTCCTCCTGTCCTACTCACCACTAAACAGATCCATATTGTAATTTTGCTTCAGAATAAAGGTACGCTAATTACGTGTTTGTCCTCAATGCTTGATGTCCTTATTCAGACATGCGCGTGACGATTCGCTTTGATGTATCTAACTGCTGTAAGAAGTGATACACACACACACACACACACACAGATATATATATATATATATATATATATATATATATATATATATATATATATAATTTGTAAATCAACACCCTGTCATTTGACTGTATTGTTGTTTATTTAATTATCACACAGGTTTTGGCCTTTTATGCCATTTTATTTGACTGTTTTGTTGTTTATTTAAGTACGACCCAGATTTAGGCCTTTTATGTCATCTCGAAAATTGCATAAAACGCCAAAACCTGGGTGATAATTAAATAAACATCAATAACTGTTTACTGACACATATCTGTTCATCTTTGAAGGTTCTGACACATCATGTTACACTGACGATCACTTAACCACATTTATAATACAATTATATCATGGTTACATTACAGTGTTTCAAAAGTATTCCATTTCAGTGTCACATATATGTTTGCACACCTCCTCATTCACTCCTCTTCTTCAGTTTTCTTTTTCATGGTATGCTTCTATAATCTGCTTTGTTCTTGAAGGTAAACTGCTTCACGTACACCACTTCAACAGTCCTTGTTCCACCAAGTTTATTTTCACAGGTTTCTGTGTTTCAGACTGAGTCGAAACATTCAAACAAAAAAGTGCAGTAACATAAAAACGGTTTGCACAATACGTAAATATATAGTCTTCAGCAAACTGGGAGACTGACGTTAGTATGAATCGTTAATACATTCCTCCATGCTAAAGAACCTATCTGATACGTTCATTTCGTCAATTAATTCTGATTTGTATCGAAATCGTTCAAATGGTTCAAATGGCTCTGAGCACTATGGGACTTAACATCTGTGGTCATCAGTCCCCTAGAACTTAGAACTACTTAAACCTAACTAACCTAAGGACATCACACACATCCAAGCCCGAGGCAGGATTCGAATCTGCGACCGCTTCAGTCACGCGGTTCCGGACTGAGAGCCTGAACCGCTAGACCACCTCGGCTGGCAATCGAAAAGTAATTTCTGTTCATACAGCACCTTTGTCGTATACTCTAAAATGCTATGTATGCTATGTATAACTCAGCTCTGTACTGCTGAAATTTTCCACCAAAATTGTATAATTGTACAAACTCACATATGAAAGTATTGTAGAAAGTCACATATGAAAGTTTATGGTTTGAAATTCTTTATAACAATCACTGCATGATTTATTATTGATAACCCTTGATTGTTATTGTTACTTTCCAAAGTTTAAATGATGGCCTTTATAAGATTCTGCTTCCCCAGAACAGTACACCACATCATAAGGGCTATACTATGTCAATATTAAAAACTCAAAAGATTCAGTATTACAGCATTCCTTTTTTACCCCATTTCAAATGATCACCTCACTGTACACTCACAAATCTTGTGCAAAACATTTACTCAGTGCTAACTTGACAGAGTTCAGAGGTTTTTGTTCCTGGACACTAGATGCGATATTGATTCAGATTACTTTATTTTTAAAGGAAAAGATAAGTATTACACTAAATTATCATTCCTATATGCCTAAATTTAAGCTTGGGAAACAAAACCCAAGATGTCAATTTCCTTCTAAATTTAAGTACCAGAAGAAAATCATAGTGTTTGACTTTCCTGCTAACCCAGCACAAACTCCATCTATGATAATTCAGGTAGATACGTTTGTTTTCCTGTCTCTCACAATAAATCCCAATGTACGGGGTGACTAGAACTAAAGTTAAACTTCCAAACCGCTGAAGAAGTAACACCGCTGCTCAGTACGACGTCAAATTGCAACGGAAAGTTATCAGAGAAGAGGGAAAGCGTATGGCAGAAGAAAAATAAATAGTTACAAAATGTAGCAATAGGTGACGCTCTAATCATCATAATTTAATAGTGGTCGACTACAAATGACAACTGTACTACTCAGTGTGCATGAGTGTACAGGTGAGATACTGTTCGTTACGTAACCCCATGCACCACGTCAAGGTCACATGACATTGGATGGGAAAAACCTGTTTTTCATTGTCCTGAGGACAAAAACCGTATAAAAAGCATCAAGCACATTGGTTTTTGGTTGCCCTGAGACCAAACACCACATAAAAAAACATCAAATCAAATCAAATTATTAATTTCCGTGTGACTGGCTAAAACATGTTCAATACGCTGTGCACCGTTTCCTGCAACAAGTTGAAATCGGGAATAAGCATGTTCCACAACTGATACAAGTGTTTCCGGGGTCACGTTCAGAATGTGTTGTGCCATGCGTGCCTTCAATGCAGTTAAGTTTGCAATCGGAACGCTGAACACTTCTTTCAGATAGCCCCACAACCATAAGTCACACGGAATAAGATAAGGTGATCGGGACAGCCAGGCTGTAGGGAAATGACTGCTGATGATTCTAGCATTTCCGAAATGGTACTTCAGCAGCTGTTTAACTGGATTTGAAATGTGCGAAGGCGCATCTTGCATAAAAATGATCCCACCCACACATCCGCGCTGTTGGATAGCTGGAATGACGTGGTTCCGCAAGACACTCATAGCGCTTACCAGTGACGGCACAGGTAACAGAACCGGAAGCGCCTGTCTCTTTGAAAAAATATGGCCCTATGATAAATGACGCCGTAAACCCGCACCACACAGTGACCTTATCAGGATGAAGTGGTACTGGTTGATTTACGTGTGGATTTTCCATTACCCATACTGGACAATTCTGTGTATTGAGAGATCCTGTCAGAGATGGTAGTGGTATTCGTCTGTCCACAAAATATTCCACATCGAATCATCGTACACTTCCATGCAAGCAAGAAATTCTAAAGCAAAGGTATCTCCTGCTAGCAGGTCAACAGGAAGCAACTCGTGAACATGGGTAATTTTGAATGGATAGGAAAGAAGTATGTTTCGTAGGATTTTTCGCACTGTGCTCAGGTAAATGTCCAATGTTCTGACAACTCTCCATGCAATACACATTTGCACATCACTACTCGTCTCCTCCTGCATTGCTGTGGCCACTACTTCCACTGACGTCAAATCAATTCGTTCCCTATCTCAACCAGGTTGCAAACCAAAAGAATGCGTCTTTTCGAATTTCCGAATCATTTTCTCCAGACCCACGGCAGTCATCGGACCAACGCCTTGTTTCAAATACTTCAGTGTCCAGAACTTCTGCAGAGAGACGTGTGCACAGTCATCATTCTTGTCATACACCTTCACAAGCAGAGTGCGATCCTGCATTGAGACAGTCACGGCAAACGTCACAGACGCGAAAGGAGGAAAAGTCGTGTACCCGGCGTGTTTATACCAAGTTTGGTGGGTCGCGCGCATGACAAGTGTTTTCATTTACGTATTTTGGCACATACAACGCCATCTATTGATCAGTTTTACACTATTTTGTTTCTTCTGCCACACGTTTTTCCTCTTCTCCTATAATATTTCGTTGTAATTTGATGTCATTCTGAGCTTTGGTATTATTTCTATAGCGTTTTGAAAGTTTAATTGTGATTACCCTGTATATCTCTTCCTAGTTCACTAACAAGATCTCAGTTTTTCAATTGTTTTCTTAATAAATATTTATATCTGTCACAATTCACATCTCGCAAAACACAGTGCTAGTAAACTTTCCCATTCAGGCACTTAAATGTGATTTGCAGAGTATCCATGTAGATGTAGATGCATATCAGAAACATAATTTATCAAATACAATGCTACAGGCTATAGTTATGTGATGGTTTATTTCTTTTACTATCCATCCTATGGTAGTATTCCTGTCCTTTAAATGAAAAACTTTATTATATTATCTATGATGACCTGAATTATTGGTTCTATGCTCTTCTCGATGTGTGGATAAAGCTTTATTTCGGTCCCAGTGGAACAGATTTTCAGATCTATTAAGTTTTTACATAAAATTCTTCCAATATTTGTTGAAGTATGTTTGTACTAGAGGAGACAGTAGAATGTCATCGGCCAAACGAAGTTTGTGTGACGAATTTCACCCCTATATGCAGTCATAGCATTGATAATGTCATTTACGTTAAACTCGCCTCACACTTCCAAATTACGTAATTAATAAGTTTCATATTATTTCCAGGGCTAGGAAAGACTGAATATGATAAATGAAACAACCAGAAAGGGAGGAGGAAACGAAACATCGTTGGTTGAGAACGTAAATGATGATATTGCAATTATTACAAAATCGAGACAACTTTTCAAAAAACTTGCAACGACGATACCCACATGCGCCTCGATACATACACTGTTTTGATTGGAAATGGTGTAATTACGCCAGTATATCCTTTCTTGGGACAATCCGATCCACTAGTGTTCTGGCTGGTCCTTCATATCTTGGATACAGGCACTAGTAGTATAGCAGTGCGAGTACGAAGACAGGTATACATCAGGCGATGCATCACTCCTGGTGAATGAGCACCATTATCAAAACGCCTTGAGAAAAGTGGTAGGATGTCATTAGCCCACATTCGTGTTACCAATAAGGGCTTGTAATATGATAATGTCATAACTGATAAGCAGTGGTTTATCAGTGGTCATTCTGGCACATACCATTCTAATCACTGGCAACATAAGGCAAGTATCAGGTTACACATCTGTGTCACATTTGGGCAACTTACACCCAATGTCACCACCATTCCCATCCCCCCAGGGAACTACCAGGAATTAATCATGATCATCCAGGCAGACCTCGGACCAGTCCTCCCCCTCTCCCTCTCCCTCTCCCTCTCCCTCTCCCTCTCCCTCTCCCTCTCCCTCTCCCTCTCCCTCTCCCTCTCCCTCTCCCTCTCCCTCTCCCTCTCCCTCTCCCTCTCCCTCTCCCTCTCCCTCTCCCCTCCACACCCCCTCTGAGTGAATGACTGAAGCACCCCCTCCTCATACCCATATTTTGAAACTACGGCGTTTGAGTGAGTGGTGTCTGGGCAGCATTGGGAGAGGATCAGGCTGTGTCTTTGTTTACCTTAAACCTTGTGACTCAAGGTCTGTTTGTCAATAAAAATTTAATAATCAGTGATATGTAAGTACTATCATTCTACTCCAATTATAGATATTTTTATCCATTTTTGTATTTTCCTATATTTCGACACTTTTACACATTTCGATAATTTAATGTATCTCTCCAATTTCACCGTATTTTTCCAAAATTTTATCCACTTACGTGAATTCCATTCCATTGCTCCCGATGACATGTTAACATTTCATCAGGTCACTTTGCAGCACATCATGTTGACATCATGATGCTCTTAGCCAACTACAGTACAGCATGTGTCAGAATTACTTATCATTGCTAAGCCACCACTTCATTAAAACCATGTGTGATGCCATAGAGTACGAGTTACAAACAAACATGTTGGAGGAAATAATGACGCTACAGCATAGTCTATAAACACTAGCGATGTCCAACCAAAGATACACTATGTATAGGAAGTGCCACACCATGGTAGATAAACCCCCACTCTGTCACCATTATATTACTGGATTTTGTGTAGCTATAGCAAAATTATGATGCTTCGAAACAAAAATAGTGTGTGTGTGCGTGTGTAGCAGCTAGCCCAGCATTACAAAATATGCTTCTAGAGAGAATAACATTGTTTCTAAATTTGATTCTTCTGAGGTACTAGGTGTTTTGCAAAACATTAGTCTATCCATGCATCGAGCTGAACTGTGTGTATCCATCAACTTGCTCAGGTTAGCCTTGTGGCAACAAAAATGTTCAAATGTGTGTGAAATCTTGTGGGACTTAACTGCTAAGGTCATCAGTCCCTAAGCTTACACACTACGTAACCTAAATTATCCTAAGGACAAACACACCCACCCATGCCCGAGGGAGGACTCGAAGCTCCGCCGGGGCTAGCTGCACTGTCTATGACTACAGCGCCCTAGACCGCAGGGCTAATCCCGCGCGGCGTGGCAACACTTGGCATAAATACCACAGATCGATACATACAAGGTCTGACAATAAAGTAATGAGACAAATTTTCTTTGCGAGATGTGACAACCCTGCAGTTTGCGTAGGCACAATATCTTTGACCTTTGTCCAGAAATGGTTCAAATGGCTCTGAGCGCTATGGGACTTAACATCTGTGGTCACGAGTCCCCTAGAACTTAGGACTACCTAACCCTAACTAACCTAAGGACATCACACACATCCATGCCCGAGGCAGGATTCGAACCTGCGACCGTAGCGGTCACGCGGTTCCAGACTGAAGCGCCTACAACCGCACGGCCACACCAGCCGGCCTTTGACCTTTGTGTATAAGCTGCTTCTAGTCCAAGCGGCACGTCGATGCAACTGCTCAGTCGTGTGTTGTGCTGTAATAATTTAACACGTATTTGTGTCTCTCGTCACGGAAATGGAACCGCATAATATTACGCAACGGTATGCCATTTCTTTTTGCGTTATATTGGGTGAAAACGCGACAACAACTTACAGTAAGCTTCAGAAGGCTTTTGGAGAGGAGGTTATGTCAAGAGGTCAAGTTTTTTGTTGGCATAAAATGTTTAGTGAAGGCAGAACGAATGTTGAAGATGAAGACTGCAATGGACGACCATCAACCTCATGGACGGATGTCAATCTGGCCAGGGTGCGTGACCTTGTATGATCTGATCGAAGATTATCCATTAAAATGTTTGCAGAAGAACTGAACATCAATCGAGAAATGGTTCGTCTAATAATAACTGAAGATTTTGGTATGAGAAAGATTTGTGCAAAAATGGTTCCCAAAACTCTCACACCACAACAGCGAGAAACACGGGAAAATGTGGCAGCCAATCTGTTAGAGCAAACGGAAATCAATCCAGAATTGTTGAGCCATGTTATCACTGGTGATGAAAGTTTGTTTTTCAGCACGATCCAGAGACAAAAGGCCAAAGTTCGCAATGGTGCTCAAAGGTATCAACCAGACCAAAAAAAGCTCGCATATCAAAGACAAAAGTGAAATGCATGCTTGTGTGCTTCTTTGATTACAAGGGACTTGTTCATAAAGAGTGGATGCCTCCTGGACAAACAGTTAGCCAATATTACTACAAAGAAATTTTAGAAAGACTTTGTAAAAGAGTTCTTCGTTTCCGTGTCAACATTGCTGATAATTGGATTCTGCATCAGGATAATGCGCCATCCCATACTGCTCTGTGAGTACAGCAATTTTTAACCTCAAAACAAATTTCAGTACTACCACAGCCACCTTATTCACCAGGTATCGCTCCGTGAGACGTTTTTCTATTTCCAAGGGTCAAAACTGTGGTCAAGGGACACCATTTTCAAACAGCACAAGATGTCCAAAATGTTGTGACGAGGGACTTGGAGGATATTACAGAAGATGAGTTCCAGAAATGTTACCATCAATGGCAGAAGCGCTTGAAAAAGTTCAAATGGTTCAAATGGCTCTGAGCACTATGGGACTTAACATCTGAGGTCATCAGTCCCGTAGAAGTTATAACTACTGAAACCTAACTAAGCTAAGGACATCACACACATCCATGCCCGACGCACGATTCGAACCTGCGACCGTAGCGGTTACGCGGTTCCAGACTGTAGCCCCTAGAACCGCTCGGCCACAGCGGCCGGTGATGGAAAAAAGTGTGTGCAACCAGAAGGGAACTACTTTGAAGGAGACAACACTAAACTTGACTAAAACGGTGAGTAGCATTTTTTTCACATCAATCTCATTACTTTATTGTCGCACCTCGTGAACCCATGCAAAGCCATTAGGGTGCATTTAAACGACCTCATTATTTTGGTGTCCGCCCCTATAGCTGAGTGGTCAGCGTGACGGATTGCCGCCCTACGGGCCCGGGTTCGATTCCCGGCTGGGTAGGAGATTTTCTCCGCTCTGGGACTAGGTGTTGTGCTGTTTTCATCATCACTTCATCCCAATGTGACGTCGAATATAATAAGATTTGCACCAAGGTGGCCGGACTTGCTCCACATGGGGCCTCGTGGCCAATGACGCCAAACGCTCATTTCCATTATATTGGTGAAAATAATGACGGAATAGCAAAATTATGATGCTTCCAACCAGCCTACCAGCTACCAGCCTACCAGTACAACATACACACCTAGGGACATAGACCAGCAATATCTGAAATCACTCTGCCGAAAAGTATGTCAAGTATGTCACCTGTCACTGTAGAATCCCCATCCACACCCTTCCCCCCAAAACCCCTCTAATGCCGACATCTGGTGTATAGCCACGAACACTGCTCCAAGCCAGCAATGATCAAGAAACTTGCATTATTAAAGGTTTAATCTTCTCTGACATGGTTGCTCGCACAAAAGGCACTGCTGTTATATCAGTTCCTGCCGAGGGACCCCTGCCTACGGTAATAATGGCAAACAGATCCAAAAGACGTTTGTGGAATTAACGAAGACTGCTACAAATATGCACATACATTACTCCACCCTTGCATTCGTCGGAAAATGCAGGTCAAATACGCCAAGTAAGATGCCAGTAGGATATGAAACTCCTCTAGCCTCTCTGGCCAAAACTAATACCTTGACCACAAACGAGGGAGCACCATATGTGCCAAATCATCCCCTCACGAATGGTAGAGAAATTTGCATTATTTAAACAATACGTATATGTACTCAACTGCGACACAACCAACACAGTGGCTGCCACAAAGGACACTGCAACGATATCTTGGACCAGGGAGGAGTCATACCACCACATCAAACCAAGTGTAAGACACTGATGCCTACATCATTAGGGGCAGAAAACCGCAGACGCCTTTGCAGATTACGTTTCTGACAGTTTATGTGCCAAGCTCCACATTCCCCTCCTCCCTATGGTGGGTGTTGTGTGATGTCCTTAGGTTAGTTAGGTTTAAGTAGTTCTAAGTTCTAGGGGACTGATAATCATAGATGTTAAGTCCCATAGTGCTCAGAGCCATTTGAACCATTTGAACCCTCCTCCCTCTCTGGAGCAATGAAAGTGACACTTTGGAAACCAGTGATTCTGCATAGGCAGTTTCAGTCTCAGTCAGTCAGAGCTCCCAGGTGGAATAAAGATCCATAACCCGGTATAAAGAATTTGCATAATTATTAGAGAGCGTATGACATTGCTAGAAGACACTTTAAAAATCGAGTAGGAGAGCCACTAATTCTTCTGCGACCATTCCATTGGTAAGATTACTCTGTGATTTCTTTCAAACGTAGGCAGGACTATTTCAACTGCTATATGCTCCACTCCTATTTGTGAACCATACTGGGCATATCCAGAAACATTTAACAAAATACAGTGCTGCAAGCACACTGACAGTGGGCGACAGATCTGCTAGGGCTCCCAGGCAGATTAAAAGGCATGTAACACATTCAATATCAGTGTGGGACGTTATTATAAGACTCATAAACATATAAGGAGTATATACACTCGTCCTTGCCACCCAAATAGGACTGAGCAATGGTCACAGAGCAAAAAAAAACCAAACAAAAAACAACTACAAGGACTATTATCCAATGTATCCAACATGTAAACGGGGCTAGGGATATACGAATTTACGTTATGACACCTTCGATATGCCTGTCATCGTTGGCAGACGAATAGCCAAGTTCTGCATGACCTGCTGAAGCGTTGGAGCATCGATGCTGTCGATGACCTTCTGAATGGCTGTTTTCAGATCATGAATGGTTTTGGGGTTATTGCTGTACACCTTGTCTTTAATATAGCCTCACAAAAAGGAGTCGTATGTGTTCAGATCCGGAGAATATGACGAGCAATCGAGGCCCACTCCATTGGCCTCTGGGTACCCCAGAGCCAGAATGCTCTTCCAGGACATCAAACACTCTCGTGCTTCGATGGGGTTGAGCACCGTATTGTATGAACCCCATCTTGTAGAAATCAGGGCCTCTTTGGATAATGGGGATGAAATCATCTTCCAAAACCCTCACGTACCGTTCGGTAGTCACCGTGCCATTAAGGAATATCGCACCGATTATTCTGTAACTGGACATTGCACACCACAGTCACCCGTCGAGGATGAAGAGACTTGTCGATCGCGAAATGCGGGTTCTCAGTTGCCAAAATGCGCAAGTTTTGCTTATTAACGAACCTATCAGAATGAAAGTGGGCTTCGTCGCTAAACCAAATCATTCAATTCCCATCATGCCCCGCGGCCAACAGTGCTGTTTGGACGTGATGACGCAAGCCGTTCGGAAGTTGTGACGATTGTATTCCATACAGTTCAATAATTGTCAGCCTGTATAATTTATGTATTGAAATAACGAGGAAACAGTTGCATAAAAAGTTATTTAATCTTTTAATCGGTTTCGGGCAGTTAGTGCCCTTCAACAGAAGGTTATATCTATCACATCATATGAGAGTGTCAACTAAGTGTCCGAAACCGATTAAGAAATTTAATTTCTTTTTATGCAACTGGTTACTCATTATTTCGATACATGCAACTACAGTTGCTGATAATGGATAAAATAGTAAAGGTATAATTTGTTCTATATCCTTGCCAGCAAGACGGTCAGATCTTTCAGAGATGTAGAGATGTTCTTAACATTCTGAGATTTACTGTCACTAGAATTTTTCATATTTTCCATATACCAGCAAAAAAAAAATCCTGTGGCAAGGAATGGTATCCCATATTGATTTACTTACAACGAACAGACAGTCACCCACCCATACATATTCCACAGAAGAACTGTTAGCATCGCTGTTTGGTCGCTCGTGTTATCGATTGCCAGGTTAAATAATTAAAATTATACGCATATAGGGCATAGTTTTGTAAGCAATTATGAAACCTAATTATATGGAATGTATGTACTAACATGCTAAAAAGTATCCGACCGAATGACATGAATTGCATTTCGTCTGATTTGTGTTCAGTCCACATAAGTTTTCCTTTAGTGTTGTTAAAACATTAGTATTTTGGCACGATGCGCTCTCCCCATACATAATACAAAATTTTCGAGATGCATCTGCTTCCTGGTTGTCTATTAAACCTGAAAAGAACAAAATGTCACAGGAGTTAGCCCTTTTTTGATATGCGACTATTTTGGGTTGAGACGGGAAGGGAATTATGTTCAAAGTTCCATTAGATTGATAACTTTAGCAAGCACCAGAATTGCGGTTTAAAAAACGTAGCAGTGAATGTATTCGCGACATCTTATCTACAGTGCGCGACACTTACCATGAACTCAACAATTCGTCCAGGACTTCTGCATTCCATTGCGCTGTGAGATAATTAATGCATATGGCCGGGTCTAGACGTCTGAGAGACAAACAGTTACAGCTTTTCTTTCGCACTGCATTACCTTTTCAACAAACAGAAAGCGCAATAGAGTACCTCAAGTGGAGAGGAACACTTCCTATTTAAATTTCTGCATCCTACACTGTTGGCTGTTCTGTGTAGGTGGCAGTTACGTGATTTTATTTCGGTGATTACAAAATAGAGTCGAATGTATGCTTAGGGTAGCCGAGGCAGCTAGTTCATTGTGATTCGGTCAACCAATTAAATGAATTTACTGAACATGCTGCAAATTACTGCAGGGAGCCTGTGTGTCAGAATTCTCATCCAGTGCGGCGCAACGGCGTTACGATAGAAAAATAAGTCACAGGGAAAAGGATTTGGTGGTCTGTTTGACAGATGATAGGTTCATATACGTACAGTCTGGGTTCGATTCCAACTTCTGTCAATGATTTTATATAGGGAGAGACAGATTCCATAATGGCACTGTGGTCTGAAATTCACATTAAAAATGATATTCCTTCTCTACCAAGTAGACGTTAGTTTGAACCACAATAAAGTCTGGAGCGACGACATGTAGAAACTCTATCACCAGTAAACTTTCTTATACTAGTTATCTATTTCTAGTGACGAAACAAACGTTATGTAGGGCACAGGACACTTATTCCATCTTTTATTTGAGATTCTGTATGTCGATAAAATTTGTTCTGAACTGAGAATGCAACTCAGACCGCTCTTAACGCGAAACTTGATCCCTTCGTGACAATACAGCTCGGCTACAATTTGTTTTATGTTCAAAACTGCAGATTCCTCAACATCTCCACATGTTGCGCGTGAATGGGTTCGAATCCTGGTCCGGCTCTAGCATGAGAACACCTGTCTGCTGGTGGATAATAATTTTGATGTTTAATGTATTTTCATTCGTTGTCAACACTAACGATATTTGACGTTTTTTACTCCAAGTGAGACACAGAACTATTTGCGAGATCACTGTAAGTTCGAGATGTTATTTCCGAGCTGCTGGTGGAGAACAATTCGGTAGCTGACGTCTCTTTGTGTGTAGTCAACAACGATATGTGTAGGGCTCTATTCCCAGTCAGCACTGAACTCTTCGTCATATTATTTCTAGTTCAAACATGCTCATATGTCGCTGCCGCAGCGATAGGTGCCGTGTGGGAGTCCTGGGAAGGAAAAAATTAATGTTTCGTCTCGTCATTTCAGTTAAAACATCTAGCTACTGCCGAGAAAATCCGATATGTCACAGTTGATTGTGCTTCGATATCAATCCGATTAGGTTCTGGGTTCGAATCTCTGTCCAACACAAAGCTTTACCTCACGGCATTTCAAGTAAGTTACATGTGAAGAAGCAATATTTAACATCTCTCGTAGTTCGTTAACAGGGACAGTAGGTGCTGGGTAGGAATTCGTGTCCGTTAAAAATGTCTGCGTTATGTAATTCAAAGTTGATATTTGATAACTGATACTGTCTAAAATCGAGGTATATCACTCTCTGTATGCCTAATCAGGAATGACAGTTTCAGTCAGTCACGAAATTTTTGCTTAGAGTGCATGACCTGTGTTTGAATCCATATGCAGAACGAGACGGTTCGTCGTGTCATTTGAAGTTCATACATATTCTCAACTAGCTGTTCGTGAATAACTTAAATTTTTAATGTCATTTGTGTTAAATAATAAGTACGGTATGTTACTTCCAAGAGTAAATCATGAATACGACGAACTTACTACGTGCATTACCTATCTGACGTAATAATGAGAGTGGTAACATTTCAGGTATGTCATTTATTGTAATAAATGTGAGCTTACAAGCCTTAAGGACAGCCTTATCTGTGATAAGGTGTTCCCTGATATTTGTAGTATCGTGGTACTACTTTAAATCTTGAGTTATTGCGATACAGAGCAGTGTTTTCTAGTGGTGACTTGTTGGAACCATTTTCAATAGTCAAACGACTGTACCTAGGAGCGATTAGAGGACCTGCTAGACAGCTGCGTTATGCCGGTTGCATGCGAATCAGGTGAAATGCAATTCAGGTCGTTCGGACACTTTTGAGCACGACTGTACATGAAGTAATTTTACATTTTCATTTCCATACAGTTACTAACGATTTTCAAACATTCCTTACAAGTATTAAGTATTCAGTTTAGATGATGTCATTTTAAATTGCACGTGAACATGTTTCACACATCACCTCAAACGTTAGTCCCAAAGTAGTACGTAACTGTGTCCTCGTCGTTTCCTTTAGACAAACTACATGAGACAGGTATTACGTTTAAAACGATGTCCACACACGCTTTTTCTGGTCCTGTATACCGTTTTGCCCGTGATATACGTCAGCATAAATTGGATTGACTTTAACTGATTTGCATTTACATCTGTGATAAAATGTCTACGCCACTTCCAGCGCCTGGGAACGGGTACGGCGGTGCTCGACCGGTATGTTAGAAGTACTGACCCTGGCTGTTGAGACACTTGTCGCACTGTGACACAAGGCGGTGAATGGCTGTCTCATAAAATTCCCGGGGCTGCGATGTTAACCAGTTCCGCACGTACAGCTGGACGTCGTCATCCGAGGTGAATTGTTTGCTCCTCAGAGCCTTTTTAAGAGGGCCAAAACTAGCGTAATCACAGTTAGAGATGTCCGGACTGTATGGAGGGTGGCCGAGAACTTCCCATTTGAATTTTTGCAGGAGTGCTGCGACTGTGTTGGCCGTACGAGGCGTTGCATTGTCGTGGAGCAGAATGACCCCACGGGGGTTAGATTGCCTGGTCGTTTTGATTTGATCGCTTGGTAAAGGGTGGTCAAGATTTTCGAGTAACGCTGGGCATTCACTGTTGTTCCGTGCTGCAGGAATTGAACGTCAGCATAACCTTTCCGATTCACCTCGTACGACGACGTCCAGCTGTACGTGCGGAAATGGTTGACATCACAACCCCGGGAATTTTATGAGACAGCTATTCACCCCCTTGTGTCACAATGGGACAAGTGTCTCAACGTCCAGGGTCAATACTTCTAACATACAGGTACTGGTTTCTGTGATTATGTCTCCGGATTGTTTTTTTGAACAGCCCTTACAGATCGTTACAGCTTGGAGATTATCTCATCTTTTTTGCTATATTTTCTCCATTCGACGTCGTTTCTTTCCCCACAGCATCGAGTCAGTCCTTGGTAAAATGATTTATACACATTATTTATTGGTGTGGCAGATAGTTCTTGTAGGTCTCGACAAAAGTCAATTTTTATCCTCTCCGATGGATTGCTTGACCGATATTAAGACGTTCTATCGGTACCCTCTGTCATGTACTGTCATCATTCCTCTCCAGCTTCCATAAGCAAGCTGGGGCGCATTATCAGGGAGAATGGCTTTTGGTTTACCATTTCTTCTTCATATGTGTAGACTTTTGACGTCACAGATCAACAATTAGCTCCACTGGTGTGATACAATATTACAAGTTTGGAAAGAAGAGTCTAACATTACTGAAACAAAGTGAGATTGTCTGATGATACTTGCTGAAACACCAAATACGTCTACAGCTACTAGAACTAGCACTTCGTAGTTTCCATAAACTCCTCCATGGCAATGGGCTGTAAAGATTACTAATCTCTTACTTTAGCCGTTAATCCATCCTCTTAAAGAAGATGGATTCCTCAGACATTTCCAGACTCTTGTGGCCATGTCTTAGATAAAGACAGTCATTTATTCTATTTTTCTGTTTCACCGGATTCCTCATAATGGATTTTGTGTACTCAAAAAGGAATTAGTTCAGAAGTTCGGCATTCGATATTTTGTGATCATCCTAGTTCTCTCTTATTCCTTCCTCTTTTCCGCAGTTGTTTCTCACGATGTCTTTTACATTTTCAAGTAAGACTATCGTCTGTAGCGATTATTGTCTAATTCGGATTCTCCCTTCATTGTTTGCTTAGGGATAAAGCTTGTACTTTCATGGACTGAACAGTTGACTACTTGCTCAACCATTTATAGATGTTTACCCCATTAAATGTGTGTTTCCAAGGAGTAGGTTTTAGATGATGGGGGTATTTCTTACAACCACTATTGTAGTGGGTTACTTACTGAATGAGAAGTCATTGTGTGGATGATCTTAATACCGTGGGCTGTCAACTTTTCTCTTCAAAGGTAAGATCCGAAATGTTGGTCCTTATCCGAGGCAACTGCTTTGTGTTTTTCTGTTTCCTCTTTTTACATCCATAACGACTTTGATGTTTCTGCTTGATCGTTAGCTTTGCTGATGCTATACCATTAGAAAATTGCACGACTTATTCCTATAGCACATTATGTGGGAAATCGTTGTTCATGAACCGCTGGGTGAAACAGTAGCAGTACTGCTAGTACGCTTCACTACTGTCGTCTATATGAAAATGATGGCAGAATGCAAATTAGGTCATGTTCACAATAATATATGACATGACAAGAGTATTTCTTCTCTTGTAATAATAAATTTCGGCCGATCAACAATGAAATATGCAGAATTGCGTTTTATTTCCATAAATACTTCTATGTGTCACACTTCCCTGTGTTATCAATACTTCTCCTAGTGTCTATGAGGGCATGATATGAGAATGTAATGGGATGTAATTAGGTGAAAGGGTAGCCTAAACATAGTGAGAAACCAGTAGAGCTCTCAAAGCAAAGTTCATTCATGTTAATTACGTGTTGCTCATGACAATTACTAACCTCCTCTTTATTAATTGGACTATGAAAATCAAATATAAGCTCCATAAGAGAAGAAACTAGCAGCAATCGTAAATAAAATTAAATCAAATATTTAATAAAATTGCGATAGTTCAGTTTACTGTCAGCTTGTTTAGGAGCATGTTCCAAGCAAGCGTATACCTATATCTATGCTGAAGGTGCGACTATCGTTATCCGTTGCATTTCTTAACTTATTAATTCGAGATATCATGAAAAGTAAGTAATTATTAGAATCTTAGTATCGCAAGCTCAGGATATGGCAAGGGTCAAAGCTTTCTCTTAACAAGTGTCATAGGATAATACAGAGATAATAATAACGGCACAAACAAATTGATTCATGTACCTACAACCTAACCAAAAGGAAAATAAAGTCCTGCAACCTACCATTACAGTAACTGCACACGTGGCGACCCTCGCCTAGGATTTATTAGACCTATAGGTTCTCTTGTAATGTGTCAGTGTAACTGATTTCTTCCTTGCACAATTGTGCTTGTGCCTAGATCGTTGTCATTGCAATTGTAATTGGAGTGTTATGTTTGTAATCGTTTGTTGAATTTTGTGTCATGTCTAATTTTGAGTGGGGTTCGTTTCACGACTGTTGAGTAGACGATGCTGCATGTCATTTTGACGAGATCGCATACTAGTAGCACCAGTAACACGGAAGATGAACGTAACGCAGAGAATAGCGTCCGGTCTGGGAGCGTAGCAGAGGATTGAAACGGGCGAGTTATCTCGGCTGCAGGGCCGCCCAAAGGGTCGCAGCGACAGCAGATAACAACCGAGGACGAGAGCCAGTACACAACCCAGAGGACACGGTCCGGCGCGAGGAATGCAGTGATACCGTAAATGGAGCAGAACGAACGGTATGCAAGCTCAGCTCGTACTCACGCAGCAGAAACGCATGTTGGACAGAGCGCACTTAATAGTGATGCATTAGCACTACTTATGGAGGTCATCACTAGATTAGTACAAGATTTGGAGACGAAGGACGAAATTTGGAGGAACTGAAGCAGGGATTATATAATCAGGAACAAAGCTTAGAGAAACTGAAACGAGGTTTGGATAAGCAAGAATAAAATTTAGAAAAATTTAGAGGTGCATTTATTCATAAATTCGACGGTAAAATTAACGAGCACAAACGAGATATTTGTCAGCGCTTCGCTGAACAAGGGAGTAAGCAACGGAGTAAAGCGAAAGAATCAGAAAGGTCGAGGAATCTCTTCAGCAGGAAGAGCAGGATGTCAGAAAGAACATTACTGAGGTGAGCGAAAGGCTCGATAACTGTATGGTTATCATTGAACATGAATTGTCAGAACGAAGCAAAGTTGTCCCAAGTGAAACACAGGTCGAGGAAGCCGTGGTAAAAGTATGCGAAGGGCAGAATAATATCACAAACAATGTGTGTGAGCAGATCGCGAATGAAGGAGAGAGAATTACTGCAGCAAGAAACAGCATCCGATAGAACGCAACAAGTGCCAGTAGGCGAAAGTGACGAAGTGGGCTCATTATTTTGTTCAAAGAGACGCAGGTAGAGGTAAACAGGCGGAACAGAGACGCAATTGCTGAGTTGCAAGAGCGAGTGTAGGAGGTAGCGAGAGCGACAGACGTAATCGCCAGGCAAAGTGTAACGATGAAGGGCCAATAGAAAGCAAACGGAGACGGTGTGAAGAGGAAGAGTTGCGCGATTTAGAGGAAAGGCGACGTAGTTTGCGGCACATGGACGAATCAGCTGATCGCAGAGGGAGCAGTATTCAGGACGAAGAGGAGACATTTTGTGTCTGTCAAGACCTGTTCTTTGTTCCCTGTCACTAATGACGACGCACATAATGTGTTGTGGCTTTTTCGGTGTGTTTATTCCTCACCTACTTCTTGCTGTCACATACTACGCATAAACTTCGTATGCAATCACTCACCAGATAAGGAAACTGCAAGATTGTAGATTCGTATAAAGATCGCATTCCTGGACGTGTTTTGGTAGAAAGGGACACGGGAAAGGATCAGACATGGCATTCTAATGAAAGAGGCGTACTCAGTCAATGCACAATGCAGTCCGTTGGAGTATTTAAAAAATATGGTTAACAGCAAGATGATCCGTATGAAAGGCCCGGACTAATGCGTATTTGTCTCACCAAACTGCCAAATAGACTCAAAAAAGACTTGCGGTAGCAAGTCGTAATATGAAAGACATAAGAGTCGTCCCAAATCTTGCTGCAAGAATTGGGTGCTGTCAGGAAATTCCATGAACAGAATAATGTAGCGCATTTTGTTGGTCTTTATCGGAGTGGCTAAAATATAGAGAATCGTAGCGGGAGGGGACGACAAAATAACGATCGGAGTTGCGGCAGATGGAATGCCCATAGAAGTCGAGTCTCTTTGGAACCAAGTAATGATGGCATGCTGCATATTAATCGTAAAAGTCCGATACCAGAAAACGGAAATCAGCAGCGACCACATGAAGTGAGACCGGAAGAGGGTAAGAGCACAGAGGCAAAAATGAGGCGCCATAGGTGATAGGTTCGTGGCAAGGAACAGAATGACAGGGCACAAAACATAACAGTAGCATTACAGAAGAGACTTTGGATAGTTTCTGTATAAATTTTGAGGATATTAGAGATAAGCTATTAAAGGAAGAGGTTGTAATTAGTTCAGTAATGTGTCCCGTTATAAATAATAAGATTAATGCTGTTGTTTCGTGTCTTGTAGACTCAGGCAGCCAGGTATCAGTACTAAGGGAATGTTGTGAAAAGAGAGAATGGCCGATTCTTCCACGGCAAAAGACGAAGATCCGTGGTGCTATCCATATTAAAAGTGTAGACGCTAAAAGACAGAGAGCTATTGAGTTTTCGTGTCAATCTCACGCGTTTTTTGTGGTATTCTTAATAGGCCAGTCACTCACAGTGTAAGTTGTCTTTGGTTTAGATTTTTTGTACGCTCGTAGAGCAGTGATAGATTTTGTACAGTCAGGTGTTAGATTAGTGAAAGGAGAGGAGAGAGTGTTTATTTCTTTTGAAGATTTATTGTTGGTGACAAGAATATTTTCGCGCTCCTTAGCCTTCTGTTATAAGAAGATGATGAAGGAGGCATAGAATATCTGTGTTTGCTTAGAAATGTGGAGGTCAATGAGGCTAAGGGTAAAATTATAGAGGATGTAACAGGCAAGAAATTGCGACGCAATGGCGCAGTTGAAAATAGGGACCAGCTAAGATATACTGCACAAACGTAAACATGTTTTCTCATAAGCACCTGGGCCAATTCGTGGACTTTAGTACAGGTTTCGTGTGAAGCCGCACAAGCCTTTCTCGTCACATATCTACCCTATACCATCTGCTCACCGGTCAGAAGTTAAAGGTAATATTGAGGCCATGTTGGAACTCGGCGTTATAGAGCGAGCCATCAGTTCCTATAAGGCCCCATTCACTTAGTGGCAAAGAAGGGAGGAACGATCTGGCTTGAATTGGACTCACGCCAGATTAATGACATCATTGAACCAAAGACCGATAGACCGGTAACACTTGACGAATTCCTGCAGAGGTTTCACGGTGTTGAGGTACTTACTTAGACAGATTTGGGTAGTAGCTAATGGCAGGTGGAGTTGGAATCTTCCTGTCAAAGGTGTACTGTATTCGTCTGTTTTTATCTGCGCACTAAACGCAGTTTTGCCTGACGACCCAAGCAGTAGAGTTACCTGCTACATTGACGATGTACTACTTGAGGAGGTGTCGTGAGCAGAAAATCATCGTGTGGTAGATTCCTTGCTACAAGTCCTAAATGATAGGAATGTATGTGCTAATATGTTGAAATCTGAATTTGGAAGAAGGGAGGTACGTTTTCTCAGACATACTGTAAATGCTGAAGGAATGTTACGGGACCCAGAGTTATCACAGAATATGCTGTATCTTGGTCAAAGAGAGGCTTGAGATCGTACTCAGGTTTAGTAAATTCCTTTAAGCGTTTCATAAAAATGGACACCATAACCACTCCACATCTGTGTCAGCTGACAGGCAAGAGAATCACCTGGCGATAGGATGACACGGCGCAGACGGACTTCGAAGAACTCGAAAGGAGTTTGTTAATTGCACCACTGCTTATACATCCCGATCCGAGCCAAGAATTTTGTATATCAGAGTTCGTGACACTTGCACGGAGTAACACTTGCACGGAGAGGGATGTGTTGACATTTCCACGGAGCCGAGGACACAAAAGGTAGTCGACGCGATGTTCCAGGAGTAGAATACACCGGCCTGTCCGCCGCTACCTGCGATGTATTCTGCGGAAGGCCAAAGCTCATTTCATGCACAAAGTTCCCAGTCCGCGCCATTTCTTAGTGTGAGTGGCTTTCTCCCAGATTTGAGTACTGTTGCTGGCCTCTCACTGGCAAGTAGTGTTGCGTTTTTTAGTGCTGAGATAATGGAATTCATCGAGACCACCAAAGGGGCGCTTTAACGTATTTACAACAGACATCAGTATATTGAGAGCTACACAAGCAAACAAGAAGTGGCTTACTGGCGTTGAGTAAACTTTAAAAACAATAAATTCGAAGGAAGAATATCCACAAAAATAACACAGTTTTAGGGGAAAGCAGCAAAAGATGTGTGAAAATATTCTGTCAGAGAAAATAAGCGGGCAGAAGAAACAGACTCTTCATCAGTTTACCTTGAAGAAGTAGAGCAGCTCTTCAATCGAGGCTACATCATTACGATTACACAAAGTGCGAAAGAATCGCTACATCGCATTAGGCGAAAATATATGGGAACTACACAAGATCACACATATTCTGGAGGAATATTCTTCCAAGAAAATAATTTAATGGTGAATGATGGTAGAAAATTTTTAGTTCCCGACAGGAACCGAATGACAGAATACTGATGTTTGCCACCGAAAATTTAAAAGCAAATTTAGAAACTGCTAATGATTCTTTGTGGATGAAACGTTCATGAGCTCGGGGAAGCTTTTTTGACAGTTGTTTATACTGGACGCCGACCTTAGATGTTCTTCAGAGGAAACAAAAACCAATCCAGTTGTTAACGCTTTGCTGCCATATAAAAAGTGAGAAACATATAAAAAAAATAAAAGAAGCTATTTAAACTAACGTGCCCGGATGGAATCCTGCATACATGATGATGGACTTCGAAACTGCCATCGTGCAAACAATTGACAGTTTTTTCCTGGAGCAGAGATTACTGATTTCAGTTCTAATTTTAATCTAATTTTGTGGAAAGAAGTTCAATGTTGCAGCCTCGTTCCAGTTTATAAGAAAAACGCGGAAATATGCTGTCGCATATGGATGTGTTCTGCTCTAGCACACCTTCGCCTGGAAATATTGGTTGATAGTTGGTTGTATAGTCAGGAAAGCATGCATGAAAACCAAAAGCTTCCGAACTTTAATGACTGTTTAGTGGACCAGTGGCTCGATAACGATCGCATGCCAAGAGAGATGTGGAACTGCAGTGGAAGGCGTACTAATAATGTCTCAGAAGGATGGCCTACATTGATACGAAAAGTCCATCTGAATGTTTACTCATTAGTGAAAAATCTCCGAGAAGATGCAGAGTGCCAGTCTGACCGACCAGTTCTAAACTTTGATGGGAAAAGAAGGAAAAAGTCAGCAATGAAGACTGACGGAACGATTGAAAAGGCTTTAAAGAAACTTCGAACTGATGGGACTTTAAAACCATTTCTGACTTGTGTGGTCTACGCACGGAATTTACAATGACGACTAAAATGTCAGAATCATTGAAAAATTGTAAATATTGGTAATTAGTTTAATGTAATTATTGGCAATCTTGTAAATATTGTAAATAAATTTAATGGGGGACGAAACGAGACTACCTTCTCGTGGTGTCCCCAGGAGACCACACAAAGTGGGCTAAATGTCTTTTGAAATTTGTAAGATATTCTTTAAGGAAGACTGACAAGACGATCTCAAAGGCCATTTCTTTTCTAGGGCATAATGGCAGCATTCGCCTTCAGAGGTTCTTAGAATCAGAATCTTAAGGACGGACAGGGAATATAAAATATTTGCGGTGGAAACGTAGGCAAATGCAAGCACTTAAATAAATACTTTCTCCCTCACGCTCGCTCGCCACCTGCATTGTGAGCGCTCGCAGTAAAACAGAAGTCAGACTTCGTTACGTAGCGCAGCACGGCCGACTGGTAGCTGCCTTCACAGGAATGACCATGATTTGGTTCAGAGTTGCCTTAGATACGAACGTACAGTATATATGGCGGGGTACTTAAGGAGAGACTCCAACCAAAATTTTGACTTTTATCCTACAGTGCCGATAGCAACCAAACTTTAAAATCATGTCTATTATGTAAATATGTAGCCATACTGAAGCTTTTAAGCCCATAGCTTCACTGATTTTCGAGTTTTGAACTTTTAATATTATTTTAATGGTATTCTTGAAAGTCAACTTATGGTACTCCACCACAATTTTCATATGCCGGATATCATACCTATACTTGCAAGATGTAGGTATACTCACAATATGTAGTTTAACGATTCTGTGCATTCATTTTATGAGAAATATTAATAAACTGTTTTCACCGTTTATTTAAAATTTCAGCCTTAAATTTTCTTTAATTATTGATACATAAATGTGATGATAGAATAAACAAATTACATTTTCGATAATATTAATGTGTAGAAGTATGTAAACACATCAAGACTACTTCCTCCAAAAATTTCATTCAGGTTGGTGAATATTTATAATAAAAAGTTGGCACTCAGAAAAACAAACTTATGGTAAAAAGGATTTTAAAATTTTATCAAAAAATGAATGTTGCTACAAGACACATACCCATTAAAATTCACTGGCACCATAACGTTTCCATTCCTGCTTATATGAGGCTTCTTCTCGTAATTCAAGATTAGGGTAGCCTTTTTCTTGAATTTTCCGAATAAAAATCTACTCACAGTCTTCTTGAGAAGTTGCAGTGGTAGAGATATCTGATTGTAAGCCAATGCCTATTTCCTTGGAGCTTGTTGACTATACAGAGCGGGACTTCAGTCTATTACCTAAATTTATATTTACACAGTCAACAGACAAAGTAATTGATTTCCAACGATTGCCTGCCAATTGTTTCGCCTCAGTTTTCCTGGAAGTCTTGCAACTTGATTTTCCTTTCTGGGTTTATGCCAAAGTTGGAGTAAAGATGGTTCTGTTTCATGATGATAGAAATCAAAAATTATCTTTGGCGTCTTTCGGTGGGCCACAGCCCCTTACGCAGTCAGTATTTCAAACACTTCTTAGACGTACCTGTAATACGAATACATCCAAAGCGTTTTGGGATCTTAGAGTAGACACTCCAAAGATGTGAAATAACCATTAAGTTTTTTTGGAAAAAATGAAATGGTAGGGTAGAGCCTCCCTTTAAAATGGACAGTAGCTGTTTCTAAAGGAATTAAAAGTAGCATCGTGGTCGGGTTAGGAATTTCAAAGCGGTCAGGCACATCAACATCTACGTACCAATGCAGAGCCGGCCGGAGTGGCCGTGCGGTTCTAGGCGCTACAGTCTGGAACCGAACGACCGCTACGGTCGCAGGTTCGAATCCTGCCTCGGGCATGGATGTGTGTGATGTCCTTAGGTTAGTTATGTTTAATTAGTTTTAAGTTCTAGGCGACTGATGACCTCAGAAGTTAAGTCCCATAGTACTCAGAGCCATTTGAACCATTTTGAACCAATGTAGAATGTCTAGTTTACATGTTTATTGTATGCAGCGGTGCCTCAATACGCTTGTTGTGGTCTTCAGTCCTGGGACTGGTTTGATGCAGCTCTCCATGCTACTCTATCCTGTGCAAGCTTCTTCATCTCCTAGTACCTACTGCAGCATACATCCTTCTGAATCTGCTTAGTGTATTCATCTCTTGGTCTCCCTCTACGATTTTTACCCTCCACGCTGCCCTCCAATACTAAATTGGTGATCCCTTGATGCCTCAGAACATGTCCTACCAACCGATCCCTTCTTCTGGCCAAGTTGTGCCACAAACTGCTCTTCTCCCCAGTCCTATTCAATACCTCATTAGTTATGTGATCTACCCATCTAATCTTCAGCATTCTTCTGTAGCATCACACTGTAGCATTGTCCAAACTATTTATCGTCCATTAGAGTTCTATTAATGTGTGTCAAAACTTTAAACACGACGAAAAAATTCGGTTTACAAGAGCATAACAATAGATTTACATACAAAAGATTATGGGCATTTGGAAGGCGAACAGCGAGAAGCTAAAGTGAAGGAAAAGAACTCAGCTTTTAAGCAGTATGACTGAAGGACGTATTCATTATAATGGGGCAGAGAAGTAAATGTCTTAATAATTTTCCAAACATTTCCATTATGAAAATACATTTTTGATTTCATAAGGGACACTCAACGAATGAATCTACAGTTAGGTCAAGTTACTACACTGTTTGCGCAGTTTCACTGATTTTCTGGCTATGTTGACAGTGGAAATTCTGCCATAGCTAACTTATACACCTACGATGTGACGTTTTCGTTATCATATTCATAGCAAAATTAGTCTCGTAGACTTCTGCTTGCCGAAAGTAAATTTTCACCACTTTACAAACCCGTAGCTACGGATATATCGATGTTTAGACACGCACATGCTGCTTTTTTATACAATGAAGAGAACGAAACCCACCCTCAGAAGCTCACTGGCAGACTTCAACTTAAGAGCTTGTCTTCGAATTAGCATTACTCGGGAAGTGGTAACAGACATTGATCCTTTAGTGAAAAACAAAATAAATAATATTCACTAATATTCTGTGTTTTATGTTTAACGTTTAAATAAAATTGTAATGAAATATTAATTCGTCAATCTAAATTTTTCCGCCTGAAACGGCAGTCAGTATAGTCCTCAAGAGTCGTAAGAAACATCATATTTCTTACTTAGCAGCTCCCCGTTCTTTTCATCATCAAGATGTTTAAAAGAGACGTTGAATTTTATTGTTATTTCTCATTAATACAGCAGTGTTTAAAATAAGTTTACCACGAAACGCGTTAACGAGCCACCTTGAAGCGCTACATGGTTGCTCACCGCTGTGGTGTCAGCGCGAGCCAGCTAGCACCTCTTAGTGTGTCTGTACTTGTAGAAAGCCGGTTAGCTGGACACGAGCCCCAGGCCCCCTCCAAGCGTCACTGCGTGCAAATGTCACTCCGTGCATGTGTTCCAACCCCATGTAACAGCGAACAGTTCACACAATGGTCTGGGTGTGGCCATTTTCCAAGAGAATGAACAGGATGGAACGATTGTTGGCCAACCGATAGCTTGTGCGAGTCGCATACTAAATGAAGCGGAAAAGAGTTACACACTAACAAAACTAGAAGCACTCGCTGTTATGTGAGGTTTTGTGAAATTCTGGTACTAGATCTATGGACGCTTAACAAAGGTGTATGAAGATCAGCAGGGATTCGTTTTTCCTGTCATTCAAACTAACGCCCAACCGACTTACCAGGTGGGTACTGCGATTACAGGAATTTTTGCTCCTGATTCTGTACACCCCTGGGTCGCTAAGTATAGTAGCAGACGCATTATCCTGTAACCCGATCAAGCTTGTACCAGGAAACGACGAAGAATTCCTCGACCTTAGGTACATGAACGGAGTGACTTTTGAAAATTATGTTGGGACAGCTCTGAGTAGCAAAGACAGGGAGCAGGAATGGGATGACAACTTTAGAGCAATTAGGATTCGGATTCGTGATGATAATGAGGTACAATTAAGAAGGTTCTAAATTATCAGGAAATGGATATTGTTTTTTCAGACGAAGTGCAGATAGCAATCAGTGGCTAGTGTAAATCCCGGAGAAATTAATGAAAAAAACACGTGTAGTACACCCATCTTAGCCATGGCCATCTGGGAGCATGAAAATGTTGTTGAAAATTACGACAGACGTCGTATTTCAGCGGCGTGGAACATGGAAGAAGAAGGGTACTTTCAACATGTAAAATCTGTCAGAGACAGATGTGACGTCATAAGCGAGTGACTGCGTGTGAGATCGCTCTCCAAGTTTTTATATATTTTTTGGTTTCAGATACATATTTTAACGGTTTTTGTGATAATATTTACTATATAAGTGACTTATTAGTGGTTTCTTCATTCACCTCTGCCTTTATTGTGTTCTGACCTGATATTTGTGAGTGTTTCGTATCGAGCAACGTAACCTCTTACCTGTGTTTACATTCCGCGCTGACTAGTTGCAGCTATAGCGGCGCATCGAAAGCTAAGTACTAATTAATTGTTTGCGTATAGTGGTTTATTTAGGAACTTTAGTAGTCTTCAACCGGAGTTTTTTGTGTTTCCTGATGAAATAATTTCAGAAGAACCTTTTGGGAACTGTTTTCAGCTTCGTTACTGTGTCATTAGACGTTTGATTCTCTTTCTGTATTAGTCTGTTGTTATATTCACATTTGTTGTTTATAGATACTGTTAATAATAGTAGTTACTTCCCTTGTAGAGTAAGTTTGTGATTATTGTAGTCAGGTTTTTAACATCTTCTTATTGTAGTAGCGGAACTTAGAAAAAGTAAAATTTTACCATGAGTGAGAAGTGTGGGCTTTGCCGTAGGTTCGTGAGTAGTGGATTGCGGTGTGAGACTTGTTCGAAGTGTTTTCACTGGGGGGGATGCAGTGGGGAAGCCAGTGGGCATTCTGGTGAGATCCTCTCCTTGAACTGCAAGTTATGTAGCAAGAATAAGTTGATAGAGGAGCAGGAGCGTAAGATCTGTGCCCTTCAGTTGCAGTTGAAAAACGCACAGGAGGAGCTAGATAGGATGAGGGGGAAGAAGGGGGTTGGGGAATGCGAGCTGGATGTTGGCAAGAGATCTGCTAGAAGAAGAAGATTTTCAGATAGTTTTACTATTGATGTTTACAATAGGTATGACGAACTGTCAGAGTCTAGTGGAGAGGAATCTCTAGTAGCTGTAGATGTAGGAAGTATGCAGCAGACCTCAGTAGTTACGGTGGCTAGAACAGTAGCAAAGTCGAAGAAGAAGAAGAAGAAGGTTCTGCTGTTAGGTAGTTCTCATAGCAGAGGTGTAGGCCAGCAGTTGCAGGAAGTGCTGGGGAGTGAGTACCAGGTCACCAACATTGTGAAGCCTAATGCATGATTGGCTCAGCTGACTGTTAACATAGGGGGGTTATGTAGGGATTTTACTAAAGAGGATCAGGTAGTGATTATGGGTGGGGCTGGTAATAGTATTGATAGGGATGGGGAGTATGAGATAGATGGTGACCTGGAGAAGATAGCCACTCAGACTGGCAACACGAATGTGGATTTCGTGGAACTGTTTCAGCGTCACGATCGGCCTCATCTGAATACAGCCGTCAGGCGTAATAACATGAGACTTGGGGGTGCGCTGATGACAGAAAGCATGGGTCACATTTCAGTGCTGTCGGTGGAGTCTATCAGTAGGACGGGTTTCACTAGACATGGCCTGCACCTCAACAGGTATGGGAAGGGGAGGTTGGCAAAGCTTATAGGTGACAGCATAGGTGGGGTTGGTGGGATCACTCATGAGAAAATTCCTGCAGTAGTGGGTGTTAGAGCTGCACCTTTTTTAGACTGAAGTCAGCTGATAGGTATTCCTGCTTAAGGGAAGTCTCTCTAACAAAGGGACCACTTTTGACAAAGCTTAGGTATCCGAGTAATGAGGGAATTAGTATATTTCATCAAAATATACAAGGTATTAGAGATAAAGTTAATGAAATGCTTATAGATGTTGACTCTGAAATTATTGGTATATCTCAACACTTCTTAAATAAGGAGATAATTCAGAGGCTTCCTTTACCAGGATACAGGTTGGCTGGCAGCTTTTCGAGGAGCTCTTTGCGGTGTGGCGGAGCAGCCATGTATGTGAAAAACGGCATCCCATTTGAGTCAATTGATGTTTCAAAGTACTGCACTGAAAAGGTGTTTGAATGTTGCGCAGGTGTGGTTAAATTTAACGGAGCTTAACTTCTAACTGTTGTTATTTATAGATCCCCATACTACGATTTCACAACATTTTTGCTAAAGCTAGAGGAGGTTCTTGGTTCACTTTATAGGAAATACAAAAAGTTAGTTATATGTGGTGACTTCATTATTAATTGTATAAGTGATTGTGCAAGGAAGAGGACGCTGGTAGACCTCCTTAATTCATATAATCCTATGCAAACCGTATTCTTTCCAACGAGAGTGCAAGGGAACAGTAGAACAACCATAGACAACATTTTTGTTCATTCCTCATTACTATAAGGGCATTCTGTTAGCAAAAAGGTGAATGGCCTTTCAGATTATGATGCACAAATTTTAACTCTAAAATATTTTCGTGCTGCTTCACGTGTTAAATATAGTCATCAGCTGTTTAGGAAAGCTGATCCAGTTGCTGTAGAGACCTTTGTAAACCTCATCAAGGAACAATAGTGGCAAGATGTTTATAGCGCTGATACAGTAGACGATAAATATAATGCTTTTCTCAAGACTTTTCTCAAGCTCTTTGAAAGTTGCTTTCCGTTATAACGTTCAAAACAGGGTACTAGCACAAACAGGCAGCCTGGGTGGCTGACTAGAGGGATAAGAATATCTTGTAGAACAAAGTGGCAATTATATCAAAACGTTAGAAACAGTCAAAATCTAAATGTAGCAGCCCATTACAAACAGTATTGTAAGGTGCTTAAAAATGTTATTAGGAAGGCTAAAAGTATGTGGTATGCAGATAGAATAACTAAGTCTCAGGATAAAAGTAAAACCATATGGTCAGTCGTAAAGGAAGTGGCTGGTCTGCAGAGACAGGTCGAGGATATAGAATCAGTGCGTAGTGGGAATGTCCGTGTTACCGATAAGTCGCATATATGTACAGTATTTAATAATCACTTTCTGAATATAGCAGGTGAACTAAATAGAAACCTACTCCCAACAGGGAATCATAAAGCGCTCTTAGAAAAAAAGTGTTCCGGAGACTGTTACCTGTAATGCTCCTCCATGATACTGACAAGAGGGAGATTGAGTTAATAATTAAGTCACTAAAGACCAAGAACTCTCATGGATATGACGGGGTATCTAGCAGAATACTGAACTATTGTTCTATGTATGTTAGCCCAGTACTTAGCCATGTCTGTAACTTTTCCTTTAGGAGTGGTCGGTTTTCTGACCGATTAAAGTACTCGGTAGTGAAGCCACTTTATAAAAAGGGAGACAATGATAATGTTTACAATTTTAGACCTATTTCTATGCCATCGGTGTTTGCTAAAGTTATCGAGAAGGTTGTATATACAAGGTTACTGGAGCATTTAAATTCACATAATTTGCTGTCAGATGTTCAGTTTGGTTTTAGAAATGGTTTAACAACTGAAAATGCTATATTCTCTTTTCTCTGTGAGGTTTTGGACGGATTAAATAAAAGGTTGCGAACGCTAGGTGTTTTGTTTGATTTAACGAAGGCTTTTGACTGTGTTGACCACAAAATATTACTGCAGAAGTTGGACCATAATGGAGTAAGGGGAGTAGCTTACAATTGGTACGCCTCTTACTTTAACAACAGAAAGCAGAAGGTAATTCTCCGCAATATTCAGAGTGGTAGTGATGTTCAGTCCCAATGAGGTACTGTTAAGTGGGGCGTTCCCCAAGGGTAGGTGCTGGGGCCACTGCTGTTTGTTATTTATATAAACGATATGCCTTCTAGTATTACAGGTGATTCAAAAATATTTCTATTTTGCTGATGACACCAGCTTGATAGTGAAGGATCTTGTGTGTAATCTTGAAACAGTATCAAATAATGTAGTTCATGAAATAAGTTCGTGGCTTGTGGAAAATAATTTGATGCTAAATCACTGTAAGACTCAGTTTTTACAGTTTCTAACTCACAATTCAACAAGAACCGATATTTTGATCAGACAGAATGGGCATATTTTAAGCGAGACGGAACAGTTCAAGTTCCTAGGCGTTCGGATAGATAGTAAGCTGTTGTGGAAAGCCCATGTCCAGGATCTTGTTCAGAAACTAAATGCTGCTTTATTTACCATTAGAACAGTATCTGAAATAAGTGACACTTCAACACGAAAAGTAGTCTACTTCGCATATTTTCATACGCTTATGTCGTATGGTATTATTTTTTGGGGTAATTCTTCTGATTCAAGAAGGGTATTTTTGGCTCAAAAACGGGCTGTTCGAGCTATTTGTGGTGTAAGTTCGAGAACCTCTTGTCGACCCCTATTCAATAGTCTGGGAATTCTGACATTGCCCTCACAGTAAATATTTTCTTTAATGTCGTTTGTTGTTAGCAATATTAGCCTATGCCCAAGAGTTAGCAGCCTTCACTCAGTTAATACTAGGCAGTGGAATGCACTTCTTTGACTCTTGTGCAGAAAGGAGTGCAGTATTCTGCTGCATCCATTTTCAATAAGCTACCACAAGAACTCAAAAATCTTAACAGTAGCTCAAACTCTTTTAAGTCTAAACTGAAGAGTTTCCTCGTGGCTCACTCCTCCTATTCTGTCGAGGAGCTCCTGGAAGAGCTAAAAAATTAAGCAAATTACAGTGTTACATTGTTGATTTTCTTTATTTAAACTTACGACTTGTCACCTACATATGTTTTTTATATTTCATTTTATCTGTTTCTAATATCGTGTTATAACTTCATGTATTGACTCGTTCCATGATCATGGAGACTTCTCCTCAATTTGGTCCCACGGAACAATAAATAAATAAAATAAAAATAAAATAAAGAGCCAAGCACTCGACAGTAAACATTCAGGCCTTCTTGTTCCCGATAGCCCCGTCATACCTAAAAGAACTGGGTGTCACTGACCTCCTAGGTCCATACCAACGACAGAGAATGGCTGTATACACGTGCTACTCGTGACTGCGTTAGTGTCCAAATATGTTATGTACACCCCTCTGCCGGCCGCGGTGGTCTCGCGGTTCTAGGCGCTCAGCCCGGAACCGTGCGACTGCTACGGTCGCAGGTTCGAATCCTGCCTCGGGCATGGATGTGTGTGATGTCCTTAGGTTAGTTAGGTTTAATTAGTTCTAAGTTCTAGGCGACTGATGACCTGAGAAGTTTAGTCGCGTAGTGCTCAGATCCATTAACCATTACACCCCTCTCAGGAGTGCATCGGCAAAACTGTTTGGTACTGGTAAGTTCTTATGGGACCAAACCACTGAGGTCATCGGTCCCTAGGCCTACACACTACTTAATCTAACTTAAACTAACTTATGCTAAGGACAACACACACACCCATACCCGAGGGAGGACTCGAATCTCCGACGGGGGTAGCCGCGCGAACCGTGGCAAGGCGCCCTAGACTGCGCAGTGCGAAACTGTTGCTGCAGCCTTCCAGCTACACTTTTTGGCAGATGTGGGGCTGGTTAAGAAAATGATCTCTGAAGTGGACCACAGTATAGGTCACTTCAGTGGAGGACCCTGCTAAGGAATCGTAAAATTAAACCTGCATTTGTATGTCGCTGGCATCCGGACTCAAGCCAAGCTGAGACAGTAATTAAGGAGTTAGTGAAGTTCTGCAGAATCTACTGCCATAGCCAGCATCGCAAATGGGGCAGATATCTGGAGGACTTTCAAAAGATATTAAATGAAATGCCACATGGCGCAACAGGGGTATGCCCCATAGTAGTGCTGAGGAACTAGTCTCTACCGGACTGAGTAAGGGAGCTGGTAAATTTTCCTTTGACAGATAGACTGCGACATTGCGAAATAATTAAAAGGGCCAGTGATCAAACTAACAAAGAAGCAATCAGGAGGAAGGAGGAACAGGAAGGAAAAATTAGGCACCTAAATTTCCAAGTTGGGAACAAAATACTGGTTTGGAATCATACGCTTTCTAAACAGAATCAATTCCTATGCAGTAAATTTTTAATTCATTCTCAGGATATACTAAGTAAGGAGAGTAGCTCATCCCAATGCAGTAGAAATCCAATTTTAATTTAGTGATTAAATAGCAACAGTATCAAGATAAGTTTCCTTTAGCACCAAGCGAAAAGAGAATAGACGCAAAATGATCTTTTATTTGCATTTTTAGAATCGTTTTGCAGAAGCTACCTTTGACGAAGCAATTACAGCAACATCTAAAATATTAAATGTAACATGTCATGAAAAAGAATTAAGATAAATCATATCTTATGTCAAAATGCTCAGCACAGCGGTCATGTACTGATGCTTTATTATTTCATATCGGCCTATTGTTTCGACAGTTGCGAAACTGCGGCTGGGACAGTGGAAGTTGAAACGAATAATAAGTAAGCAAGCCGAAACGTTGTAAGTGTACATAGTATTAGTAGAATTGTGCTTGGGGCACAGTGGATAGAGAATGTGACATTTGCACTTAGTAAAGAGCTGAGTTTCGTTTTGTTAGTGACGAGTAAAATACTATGGCACAGTGAAGACGGTTTGAATGTATTTTTCCCGGCCGCATGCAGCCGCATACACGCACAGCTGGGATACTTAGAAATTTCCGGGCTGAAACCGAGTTATAGACTTAAAATTTAATTACCTCAGTGACAGATTGTGAAGCAGCATAGCAATAAACTTCAATTACGAGTTGCAACCGACTGATGAACCCAGTTATTTATTTGCTGCGAAGTATGTTTGATTAGTAAACAATTCTGGTTAACACTTAACAACTGGCAATCATGAAATACAGAATGTTTCATTATTGTGTATTAATTCACAGCGTGTGGTTTTCCCTATTTTTGTTTCCCAAAGAATACCCTCTGCCTTAATACATAATAACGCAGCAACCTGTAGTCATTCCAGTCACACCAATTATCATTTAATACTGTTATTAAGATCATATTTTGCAGTGAACGTTTTAATCTATATGTCATATTGTAACTATTTTGGACAGATGTAAAATCGTACCTAGACTAATGGACAAGCGGAATTAAATCGATAGTGTATATAGTGACATACACTGAAACACAGTAGGTTAAAAGGGTTGGGAAGTTGCATTTCTCAATTCAGACGCCATATGCCCCTCCCACGATAGATCTTTTATGTATTATGCCTCACGGCGACCACATGAGCGGCGGAGAAGAACGTCGGCTAAAACTTGCTGTGACTGACGCGCTGGATGTGATTATCTTATACGTATCTATAGTCCAATCGGCTTGCAGTCCCATCTCACATCCAAGAAAAGGCAATTTATAGCGTATGGAATTCCGCCCATGTGTCTTTTAAAGATTCCTGTCACGCTAAAGTGTTGCGGTCTTTCCAAAGGTTGTAATGTGGTTTCTGGTACCTTCTGCGAGCAGCACAGGTCAGATCGCTACCCAGTACAATTGGTTTACTAAGGGTTGCGAATAAGGAGGCTATTTTCTCACTATATTATTGGCGACATTGTATTTTATCAAGCAGACGAACGTATGTTGTCACGTGAATATTGTTGAAGTTACATGAGAGACCACTCAGTCCGGATGAAGTACGGTCTGAGGGACACAACGGATACATTTTGGGAAAAGTATGATCGTGCGACTTTATGACTTCCTCTTAGCCTGAAACAGGGGCAGTATTAGATGCAGCTGCTCGCTTTAAGAGAGAACTCCACAGAAACTGTCGTAATTCGATAGCTTGCATGCAGTTACACTGCGGTTCATACTACCGTAACAATTTTAAAATTCTGCTTCATTTCAGTATCCATGTCATCTATCCTTGTCCAGTGGAATCTAATGTTTTTCCGTCCCTGACTTGATATCTGTTTTATTTGATTTTTTTAATGCATCTATCATATTGAGCATACTGTTCCACCTTTCTGGCTTTTTGCTTTGGTCTGCTTACTCTGTCTTCCATGTTGTTCTACGTCCTATACGACGGCTGTTTGGGTCTCTTGTGTGTCAGTTTTTTTGTGATTCCCCAGGCCCGTCCCTCAGTGATGAACGATCTTATCGGAGTTTGCGTCCGATTCATCCTCTCGGCCGCCAAATATGAGGCTTGGTTGGTGGGTGTATATTTTTCGTCAGAGGTAAGGGTTGAAGTGGAATTTACTCTCTCTTTGTACCCTGTCACATTACCTAACCATTGTGGTAAGAATTTGATACACTGTGCGCGCAAATATTCTACTGTCCCACACGCCTCATACGTTCTAGATTTCCGTTTAGAAAGGATCAACATGCGATACCTTGGTACCCATACAGCGTGTTCTAATATCCAATGCCCAGCTGACAGAAATTACGACGTATCCAAAAACAAATATATTTCTTTAACTAACCAGGTGTCGGAAACCCATCAAGGAAGCCTTCATTTCGAATGGATTTCCTTCTTGCTTCTTGCTTCTCGTGATATTTTGTACTCGTATTCTGCTCATCGGTGGTTAAGTTCCACCATAACCGATAACGAAATCAACAGTTCTGTAGTTTGTATCATCTAATTGGTTGGTTCAAATGGCTCTGAGCACTATGAAACTTAACTCCTAAGGTCATCAGTTCCCTAGAACTTAGAACTACTTATACCTTACTATCCTAAGGACATCACAAACATCCATGTCCGAGGCAGGATTCGAACCTGTGACCGTAGCGTCGCGCGGTTCCAGACTGAAGCGCTTAGAACCGTCGGCCACCTCGGCCGGCATCATCTAATTCTTAACTGTTTCATTCTTCTGAGACGCTAGAAGACGAGGGTTCATTATACTGACGATAATCTCTGCTCTCTTCTTGATCAAAGAGAGCTTCATCTTCAGGTTATTCAGTTATAATTGATTTAAAGTTTTGATCACTTGTGCTGACTTCAGAAGTTCCTCCGTCTTTACGGGTAGTATGGTATATAACTGCGTAACAAGTAAGAAATAAAGGATACTTTTTCTTTTCAAAACTTACATTCAGCCGAAAGTGTTCTGACATTGAGAAAAACACTTACCTTCAGTTGTGCACTCGTGTGTAACTTTTACAGTGCTTCTGACGTATCAACAAGGAGTATAATTGTGCCAAACTGACAACTGTTATCAGTAATCCAGCTACATCAACATGTCATTTTTGGTAAAATAAAAATAAAGTATCGCAAAGGTAGTTATTTCTCTATAAGGTCTAAAAGACCCTGCCATGCATTGTATGATCACCACTACAAAATTCATAAAATAAAACAGGTAATTTGACTTCCAAGGAACAATGTTCCTTCTGAAGAAAGTCAATTATATTTCCAAGTATGACACAGGATATCAACTAAAATAAATAGGCAGTGGTTACATTATCTCTAGCTGAGGGCACCTAGAATGGTTGCAGATGTGGTGTTTCACACAATGACCAGCGACAAACTGGCAAAGGACCTTTATTTATTTCAAAATTGATCGTTACGAATTGCGAAATTTTAGTTATTTTATTCATTTACCTGGAGGCAATAATTTTACTTATTCGTTTATTTGATTAGTACTGAAAGGAAAAGAATGGAGTTATAGGACTCTGCGTACTTACGTAATGTAAAAAGTGTTATCACTGTTCGATTGTTTTTGTCAGCTGTGACTGTAGCCTGAAGTTTAAAAAGAATTGTTGTCAAAGAGCAACCGTGTTTGAGTGACAATCTGTACATGATTCTCACAGGCATTTATATGTAACTGTGTAATATGACTGGCAATACATTAATAAATCTGTTTGCTGAAGGAAATATGATAGCTAGGGAATTACGCATTTAAGCGTTGAGAGCAGTCTCCGAATTGCAGAACAAGAAAACTGGTTAAATATAAATATTAAATAAGAAAGAGGCCTGCTCGTGTGAACATAATCTTTGTGTAAAATAAATACGTTGCAGTCTTCAAACTTTACGACAAAAGGAATAATAAATTAAGCCATTTAAGCACTGGTAAATATGTCAGGTAGATTGCTAAGTCCGTACTACTGACGTTCTAATTAAATATCGGATGACAAAGCAGTAAATGTTGTTATGTATAGATCCACTAAGCCACAGCAATGAACTTGTGAGTGGGAAGGGGATTTTTTATTATCTCCATTTTATTTCCCTTTAATTAAAAAACTTTAATATAAGTTATCTACAGCGTGGATCAGCAACTTCGACACTACATAGTTATAATAGAACCGTTGAATTACTTATTATATTGACGGAAGAAAACGACGTATATTTACGTGCAGTAAATGTTATTCCGTATTGAGTTTAAGATTGAGTATGAATTAACCGTGAAGTGATTTAATATCACTAGTGGTACCAAAAACGACCAATGAAGTACCTGTATATAAATTTTTGTGCATTACGTGTAAGGTTATTTGGTGCTATTTTACGTTAACATCTTGAGGGGGAGAATATGAGAAGTGATTTCTAGGACAAGGATGCCAGTTTACATGAAACTTCATTACAGTCGCTATGGAGTATTGGGTGAGAAAGGATGAATTACTTTTCGTTGCTGGAAGTAGCATAATAGGGAAGGACAACAATGATAAAAGTATTTATGGTAACAAGGAGGTATTGTTGATCATAGCTAAGAATATTTCCTGAGGTTGACCGTTATTGTAGAGAAGAATATTACAGAGACATCAAAAGGTAGATACGAGACCAGTATGAGCTGGTCACATCTACAGACATGATAAGAAAATATTTGTGAGAATGTTATTAATAATTCATTATCAGTGGATTTAAATTTAGACATGTATTAAGTATCCCTAAAAGGTGTAATTATGTGATTATAATATTGAAAAACTACACTGGTGGAAAAAAAATCACAACTCAAAGAAATGTAGAGTGACGAAATTTAGGGAATACGTTTATCTATGTAACACATTTAGTCGGTTAACGTTGCAAGATCACAGGTTAATGTGCGAGATAAGGCACTGCAAATGTGAAATGCTGGTACGTTAATAACCGGTGTAACCTCCAGAATGTTGAATGAAAGCCTGCAAACGTGAATGCATTGAACTGTATAGGTGCTGTATGTCAATTTGTGGGGTAGTTTTGGTGCCTGTGCACTTGTTCGGTCAATACAGGGGCGGTGGATGACGCTGCAGCTGTCGTCCGATGACGTCCCATATTGGACGATTTTTGACAGAGCTGGTAATCGAGCAGACCAAGACAAGATGTCGACACTCTGTAGAGCATGTTGGGTTAGAACACCGATATTTGGGCGAACGTTTTCCTGTTGGAAAATAGCCCCTGGAATACCTGCTCATGAATGGCAGCACAGTAGGTCGAATCATGCCGAACACGATGGTCTTCCCTCTCGGTAGTGCACGTGGTCGTCCGGAGACCGGTATTCTTGCAACCGTACATCCTCATTACCACTGCTGCCAGCAATTACCTACAGTGGCTAAGTTCCTGTCAAGTCTTTCTGCAGCATCGCTGAAGGACCACACGGCTTCTCGTAGTCCTATTCCGACTTCTCGTAGTCCTATTACACCGACCTCTTTCAAACTAATTAAGGCGTTGATAATGACGTCTTTATCGTCTTAAAGGCATTCTGGACTAATATCAACTCACCATGTCCAATCTCAAAGGTAATCAACGGTCACGACCGTTATAATGGGTATTTAAAGCAAACCAGATTTACATCCACATACCGTCGCTATAAGCGTCACTGTTATGCTTCTGACGTGAAAAACGTATATACATCATCTTTAAGATGTACAAACACGATTACAACATTCGTTCATGTCGCCCAACACCTTCTCGGTGCTATGATTTTTTCCCCGTTAGTGTATATACATTTATAGCATGTGAAGGTCAGTTTACAATTGATCCAGCTTGGTGTTTGTTTGGATCGACACAGCAATTTAGAGAGCACTGTTTGTCTTAGCGAGGACGTATGTGACAGTTTGCCGGTAACGACCTTCGGTACGTAATGGCAGTCATCGTCTACGTCCTGAAGTATAGGACATTTTATACACTCCTGGAAATGGAAAAAAGAACACATTGACACCGGTGTGTCAGACCCACCATACTTGCTCCGGACACTGCGAGAGGGCTGTACAAGCAATGATCACATGCACGGCACAGCGTACACACCAGGAACCACGGTGTTGGCCGTCGAATGGCGCTAGCTGCGCAGCATTTGTGCACCGCCGCCGTCAGTGTCAGCCAGTTTGCCGTGGCATACGGAGCTCCATCGCAGTCTTTAACACTGGTAGCATGCCGCGATAGCGTGGACGTGTACCGTATGTGCAGTTGACGGACTTTGAGCGAGGGCGTATAGTGGGCATGCGGGAGGTCGGGTGGACGTACCGCCGAATTACTCAACACGTGGGGCGTGAGGTCTCCACAGTACATCGATGTTGTCGCCAGTGGTCGGCGGAAGGTGCACGTGCCCGCCGACCTGGGACCGGACCGCAGCGACGCACGGATGCACGCCAAGACCGTAGGATCCTACACAGTGCCGTAGGGGACCGCACCGCCACTTCCCAGCATTTAGGGACACTGTTGCTCCTGGGGTATCGGCGAGGACCATTCGCAACCGTCTCCATGAAGCTGGGCTACGGTCCCACACACCGTTAGGCCGTCTTCCGCTCACGCCCCAACATCGTGCAGCCCGCCTCCAGTGGTGTCGCGACAGGCGTGAATGGAGGGACGAATGGAGACGTGTCGTCTTCAGCGATGAGAGTCGCTTCTGCCTTGGTGCCAATGATGGTCGTATGCGTGTTTGGCGCCGTGCAGGTGAGCGCCACAATCAGGACTGCATACGACCGAGGCACACAGGGCCAACACCCGGCATCATGGTGTGGGGAGCGATCTCCTACACTGGCCGTACACCTCTGGTGATCGTCGAGGGGACACTGAATAGTGCACGGTACATCCAAACCGTCATCGAACCCATCGTTCTACCATTCCTAGACCGGCAAGGGAACTTGCTGTTCCAACAGGACAATGCACGTCCGCATGTATCCCGTGCCACCCAACGTGCTCTAGAAGGTGTAAGTCAACTACCCTGGCCAGCAAGATCTCCGGATCTGTGCCCCATTGAGCATGTTTGGGATTGGATGAAGCGTCGTCTCACGCGGTCTGCACGTCCAGCACGAACGCTGGTCCAACTGTGGCGCCAGGTGGAAATGGCATGGCAAGCTGTTCCACAGGACTACATCCAGCATCTCTACGATCGTCTCCATGGGAGAATAGCAGCCTGCATTGCTGCGAAAGGTGGATATACACTGTACTAGTGCCGACATTGTGCATGCTCTGTTGCCTGTGTCTATGTGCCTGTGGTTCTGTCATTGTGATCATGTGATGTGTCTGACCCCAGGAATGTGTCAATAAAGTTTCCCCTTCCTGGGACAATGAATTCACGGTGTTCTTATTTCGATTTCCAGGAGTGTAGATTAACATTGCTGCGTAGCTAGGGGAACTACAGTTGAGGGAATGTCATGTGGCAATGTTTGCGGGAAACTGTTGCAGAAAGCTCTTTACTGTAACAAGCCGCTGTGAATCCAGAGGGGCTGGGGAAGATGAAATGTCCTAGCACCCGGCTGCGTGAGCAACGACAGCAGGGCGATAATACAGTTGCAGCCAAAAAACGCCGGGACACTACTTGCTGCAGAACACGAATGTTATATTAATGTTGTTATACGGTAGTCTTTCTCATGTATTCGTAATCGACTGACGTAATACTGTTTTTGCTCCAGTTCTGTCTTTAATTCATCTGACAATGGATCTGAATTTATTGAATTACTTAAAGGATAATTAGAGAAATACGGCGCATTTTACATACCTGTGCTTTTCAGGATATATGTAAAAATGAGATAGAGCATTTGTACTTCTGTGATTGGTAATTTTGAGCTACTGAAGTGACAGAAGGTTGCAGTGATTATTGATTCGGAGTTTGGAATTATTCAGTATTGTTTCAGTTAGAAATAACTACAAGAATTAGTGAGAGTTCATTAATCCTTGTATTTTCACATTATGCAAGTAGGGAAGAAGCTTACTTAACATTTGAAGGCATTCAAATGCTAAATATTTTAGTGAGGACCTTGTTTTAACTAACCATTTTGCAATTACTGGGGATTATTTTTAGGCCTCTACTGCAGGTGTTCTCACCTGGAACAAAATTAGTGTTTTGTGAGCGCCGAGGATAAGGGATGTGTGAAAGCAGTCAGACAGTATAAGAACATCTAATGAATCATCTGCCGATAGGCAGATCGCCACAAAATCAAACACGACTTCTGTGTGCAGTAGCCTACTAAGCAAAATTAAGTAGGTCAACCTAATTTTCACGTCTGTAACATGTTTTTATACATGCCAGGTATACGTGAAATATTTTGTTGCTTAACTTACAGGTAACTTCGATAACTATTTAATCTTGTATTCAGATTTACTTTATAATGTCGTTGCTACGAATCAGGTAACTGAATACCTCTGTTTTTCCCCCTAGGCGAGAAATGTTGTAGGTAACATTCGATTTCTAAAAGTGGCGTTGAGATACCGCGAGGCTGGGTACACCAGCCGACAGGTGTGGCCCCAGTGCTCACCTGTCTGTGTAAATCATCTCGACACTTGGGTGGGGGTAGGACGAAGGCCCCAGAGATGTTGCTGGGGCTGGGCGGGGATGAGAGGGAGATATTGGCGCAGGAAAGCTGCGCCGTGGACTAGCCGCCAGTTGGATTTCGTCGGGCGAGACGATAACGTTCTCCAGGTATATAATGCGTTCGCGTAATTGGTCAAACATTGAAAATAAAGCACTTCTGCCTGTTTAATTAAATAAATCCATCATCCTGATCCACACTTTATCGTAATTAGTTAGAATACAGAGGAATTTAGTTTAAAAAATGAATCCCCCACTCCCACTGGTAGTTGCTAAATCATAGCAAAAGTGTAAAAAAAAGAAAAAGAAGAAAAAAGATATCCGTGTGTCACACATATGTGAACTAAATTCATAATCTTGTTCATGTAACAATAAACCATCCTGGGCACCCCACAGGTGCACTCCCGAGGTCCTCCATGGCGTAAATGTTGCATAGCAAGAGTGTAAATTGTTTAAAAAATGCCTCTCACACATATAGGTGGTCTTCTTTATTCTTGTTCAAGTAATAAATCATGAATTGTAATAAAAAAATTATGGCATTAGGTGCTGGTGTGTGCTAGGTACTGCCTCTTCATGGGGAGAGGAGGAGAATGGTGGAATTCTATAGAACTGTCAAGGAAAATTTGACTTGTGATGTCATGTAGGCCGCCATCTTCGGACAAGTCGAAATTTTGGCTGCCATGTTTGATTGTGGCTTCATATAGACAGTCGTTTTGGTGACCTTTCGACGATGTGCCATCTTGGTTGCCAACTAAGCTGCCATCTACAGTATATTATTTTTGGAGAATGATGGGTGGAGTCTGGATTTTAACACACGCACAAGAACTCCACTTGGCCTACCACAACTAATTCATGTCACCCAAGGTGGTGAGCATTTGTTTACAACATGGTAATAAATAATCCAGGACCATACTGTAACTTTGAGGCTTGCAAGAGGGAGGAGGTACAGATCTTTAATACTGCTGTCAGCCAGGTGGACAAGGATTTTAATAAGTTGTCCGAACTAGACAATAAAATTTCCACCTCGGTACAGTCCGAGCACCTTTGCCGAGCACTTTCAAAATGCACTTCTTCGTTATCCTACAGCCGACTGGCGGTGCAGTGCTGTTCTAGCACGTATTTGTAGACATGCAGCATTGAGGAGTGTCGAAGGTTTTCTAGGAATCGGTCAATGGCTACCTCTTCACAGGCATGTCTTTAAAGTGCTCAACGAAGGCCGAGGATGTTGTCCAACTGTCAGATCTAGACGGCCTCTTTCCACGTGCCAGTGTTATAGCCCCCCCCCCTTCCCCACCCCACCCCCCGCCCTAATTTCGTGATCACGCCACATGAGAGCATGAAAGTAGAGGGATGGAAAAGTATGAATGCCTTCTGCTGCTTAGGATCAGGTTCAAATTTCGCCGAATGGTTTTGAACGGTTCCTAGTGTTGCCACCGTATTTAGCAGAGCAAAAATTGCAGTCACGTCACACTCCAAAGAGGTCAGATGTCATTCAGTGTAGTTGCAGTCCTACGGTGTCCTTAGAGAAGGGTTGATTTCTTCAGCGCTTGTCGGCTGCATGAGAGGTTGTCAACAACGTCGTTATGTTGCACGTCGCACTGCAAAATGTCGTTTTCGTTCCTGAAATGTGTGTAAAGGAACGCCCCAAAGCAAAGGCTGGTTTCATTGACACGATGTATGCCACCTCTTGAGGTCTTTTTGTTGACGTTCTGAGCGGCGACGTGACTGAAATTTCCTCAGTCATCCATAAGCAAACCGCGGGATTTCAATACTTGAATCATGAGCGTAGCGATTCTGGCAGTCATTGCACATCAGTCGATTGATGTGGTGAGATTTCGTTAAGGGAGGTATGACGTCCTTGCTATCGTATGAAATGTCCACGGTGCGGCTAGACAGAATTATGGTGAAATTTGATGCCAGTACTACCGAAGTAATCCACATTACACCTCACGTGAAGTCCTGAGTTCTGGCCTTTTTTTCGCATTTGTTGTCACCTTGATGTCTGGATCTTTGCCGAGGCCGATGGTGATATCGCAGAGCACCACGCATTTTTACCTTTGTGGAGGAAGGTAGTAATGGAAAAAGGTGTAGCTGCTCTGTATTAGTTGCTGTATTCCCTGTAAATATAGATCTAGTTCTGTAGAAATGATGTAATGAAGATACTGTTAGCAGTGTATTAAGAGGAGCTCTAGTACAAACAAAAGGTTCTTTCTATGTCTGTGCCATAAGGGTCCGATCACTCCCCCTCTGTCCCTCCCCTCCTCCCCTCTCCCAACCCTAGATGGCAATTTGTCCTGGCACAATTCAAGATGGTGGCTAGTACTAGCACAATTTAACACAGGGATTTTATGTTACTTATTTTTTAATGTTGTTATGTTGTTGCAAGGATGCTCCTTATTTTAATTATTTATTGATTTTAACATTTACGTGAAACAAAGCATATGCTACGAGAGCTGCCATCCCTCTGAATCCAGACTCACGAATGAGGCTGCCTCTGCCCAGCCCCTGTGGCCACTTCGAGGGCTCTGCTCCCGTCAGTGGCGGCAGATGTAGCCTAGAAGAAATTCCCTTGCACACTACTAGAGAAAATATTGATTACTGAGTACACATTTTAAGTGACCCATTACGGAGAGCTCAAATTACTGAAAACCCAGAAGTCAACGACAAACGCAAAAAGTATACCGTGGTCGACAGTATTAACAATACTCAGGAAGGGCTCACGAGATAAATAACGATACTACCAAAGACCGAAAACAACAAAAGGTAAAGAAGTCAGCCTGCAACAGTACCTTGAAGCCAAACGACGACACAAAAACGAATTTCAAAAAACTTAAGCAGTGCCATGAGTTAAATGAAACAATAAGTTTACTGTTACCAGTCACAATTTTATTTATTTCCACGACGCGTTTCGAAAGTTTAAACTTCCATCATCGGGTGGATTTACATTAGTTACTATGGCATATGTGTGTGTGTTGTGTTACAATTTTTGGAGGAACTTGTGGCTCTGCCTAGTGGAGAAACAAGACACTGTTTCAGAATATGGTTTAGGATTACTTTTGACAAAAAATTCAACTGATATCTAATGGTAAACATTAAATAAGTAAACTAAAGTACCTCCAGTGGTCACAGGTTCCTTTTGCTGTCGTAACACATCACATGTATACTGCCACATTTGTAAACAAATATGGCGTCTGGAATCAGCTGGGTGCAAGGTTCGTATAGCAGAAGAAAAGACATAATCGCAAAGTGCAAAGAATATACATCGTAACAACATTATTACAGAATAATTTTAAAACCACCCGATGATGAAGGTTTAAACCTTCGAAACGCGTCGTGGAAATAAATAAAACGGCGACTCGTAACAGTAAACTTGTTGTTTCATTTAATGTCAGAAACAGTCAGGGTAAAGCCTAACCTAAAAATGTTCACATATAAACAGCATCATTAGGACACTTTTGTCAGAACCAACTTTCAGAAAACATATGTGGAGACCCTTCAAAATACAAACTGAAAAATCTAAAACACCAACGGTAATCTCAACATTAAAACAACTAGATGGTACTATGATATAGGGCTGGAGAAGGTCGGCAGTGAACCTGCTTAACAAACTACTACCAGATGATGACCTTTCACACGACCAACACCAACACACAGACCTACGCAGACAAACGGAAATTGACTACACAAATGGTGGAATCACTACCCCTCTCGCTCGTGAGGAAATTGCGCTGGCAGTTACGAAACTCAAAGACAGGAAGATTCTGGGCCCAGATGGAGTCCATTCAGAAACCATTAAAATTGCTGCACCACAGAGCGTCCCCTAAGAACTACACTCCTGGAAATTGAAATAAGAACACCGTGAATTCATTGTCCCAGGAAGGGGAAACTTTATTGACACATTCCTGGGGTCAGATACATCACATGATCACACTGACAGAACCACAGGCACATAGACACAGGCAACAGAGCATGCACAATGTCGGCACTAGTACAGTGTATATCCACCTTTCGCAGCAATGCAGGCTGCTATTCTCCCATGGAGACGATCGTAGAGATGCTGGATGTAGTCCTGTGGAACGGCTTGCCATGCCATTTCCACCTGGCGCCTCAGTTGGACCAGCGTTCGTGCTGGACATGCAGACCGCGTGAGACGACGCTTCATCCAGTCCCAAACATGCTCAATGGGGCACAGATCCGGAGATCTTGCTGGCCAGGGTAGTTGACTTACACCTTCTAGAGCACGTTGGGTGGCACGGGATACATGCGGACGTGCATTGTCCTGTTGGAACAGCAAGTTCCCTTGCCGGTCTAGGAATGGTAGAACGATGGGTTCGATGACTGTTTCGATGTACCGTGCACTATTCAGTGTCCCCTCGACGATCACCAGAGGTGTACGGCCAGTGTAGGAGATCGCTCCCCACACCATGATGCCGGGTGTTGGCCCTGTGTGCCTCGGTCGTATGCAGTCCTAATTGTGGCGCTCACCTGCACGGCGCCAAACACGCATACGACCATCATTGGCACCAAGACAGAAGCGACTCTCATCGCTGAAGACGACACGTCTCCATTCGTCCCTCCATTCACGCCTGTCGCGACACCACTGGAGGCGGGCTGCACGATGTTGGGGCGTGAGCGGAAGACGGCCTAAAGGTGTGTGGGACCGTAGCCCAGCTTCATGGAGACGGTTGCGAATGGTCCTCGCCGATACCACAGGAGCAACAGTGTCCCTAATTTGCTGGGAAGTGGCGGTGCGGTCCCCTACGGCACTGCGTAGGATCCTACGGTCTTGGCGTGCATCCGTGCGTCGCTGCGGTCCGGTCCCAGGTCGACGGGCACGTGCACCTTCGGCCGACCACTGGCGACAACATCGATGTACTGTGGAGACCTCACGCCCCACGTGTTGAGCAATTCGGCGGTACGTCCACCCGGCCTCCCGCATGCCCACTATACGCCCTCGCTCAAAGTCCGTCAACTGCACATACGGTACACGTCCACGCTATCGCGGCATGCTACCAGTGTTAAAGACTGCGATGGAGCTCCGTATGCCACGGCAAACTGGCTGACACTGACGGCGGCGGTGCACAAATGCTGCACAGCTAGCGCCATTCCACGCCCAACACCTCGGTTCCTGGAGTGTCCGCTGTGCCGTGCGTGTGATCATTGCTTGTACAGCCCTCTCGCAGTGTCCGGAGCAAGTATGGTGGGTCTGACACACCGGTGTCAATGTGTTCTTTTTTCCATTTCCAGGAGTGTATAATTATTGACCGGTTTATGGACAGTGGTACTATCGTGTGTCGTTTGTTGATGTGTTTCCGTTAGAAACGTTAGCGAAACTTTTGTCAAGCATGAGAAACAACTGAGTGAAATCGTTTGCTGTGAAATGATTATTGAGAAATTCATCAAAAAGGGAAATTTGATGATGTTGATAGTTAGTAAGTGATGATGCAAGAGAATCATCCTCCTATGAAGAACCGAGAAAGAAAAGTTAGTAATTATAGAAATTAGCGATTAAAATTAAGAAAAAGGGAACATTATGATTTAAGCAGAACTACTGTGAAATAGAAACACCTGACAACCTGTCAAAAGCCTGAATTACAACTTTCTGGAGCAAGGACTGCTGCGAGACGTGCGGGAAGAGAGTCAACGAAGTTCTGAAAGATACCGACAGGGATGTGTTGCCATTCAGACACCAGTGTCGTACCCAGCTGCACAAGGTTTCTCGGCTGAGGATTCATGACGCGAACAGCCCGATCGAGGTGCTTCCACAGATTCTCGAATGAGTTCTAATCCGGGGAGTTTGGCGGCCTGGGGATTATGATAAACTCATCCTGGTGCACTTAGAACCACACACATACATTGCGAGCTGTCTGACACGTTGCATTGTCCTGCTGGTAGATGCCACGATGCCGAGGAAAGAAGAACTGCTTTCAGGGTTGCACATGGTCCCCAAGAATAGATACGTACTTTTGTTGATCTACTGCGTCTTCCTGAATGACAAGAACATCCAGCGAACGCCTCCATCAAATGGTTCAAATGGCTCTGAGCACTATGCGACTTAACTTTCGAGGTCATCAGGCGCCTATAACTTAGAACTAATTAAACCTAACTAACCTAAGGACATCACACACATGCATGCCCGAGGCAGGATTCGAACCTGCGACCGTAGCGGTCGCTCAGTTCCAGACTGTAGGGCCTAGAACCGCACGGCCACTCCGACCGGCACGCATCCATCGGACGATTTTGCAGGGTGCTTGCATCCAGACGTTTCACGGCGTACAAGCCAATTGCCACCCGTCTTATGGAACGGAAAACGTGATTCAAATGAAAAGGCCACCTTCCGCCACTCACTGGGTGTCCAGTTACGGTAGTGGCGCGCAGATTCCAGCCTCCGTCGCCGACGAACACCGGTCAGCATTGGTGTCTGAGCTAGGCACCTTATGTTGTGGCCCATACGCAGCAGCGTTCGCTGAAAAGTCGTTGGGAAGGCACTGTTGGGAGCCTCTCGGTTCCTCCGGGCGGTAAGTTGCTCAACAGTTGCACGTCTGTTCGCCTGTAGGCATCCCCACTGTCATCTAGTGCCCATGGTGCACCACAGTTGCCTCGGCACCGGTTTTGGATAGCGCCGTTTTGCCATGCAGGATATTTAAATTATTGTGACACGCGAACAGTTTACAAACCTGTTTCGAAAATGCTTTCACCCTCGGCCCGAAAGCTAGTGACCATGTTCTTTTAGACGTGGGATTAATCACTCTGTTTCCACATAACGACAACGACTGCACTATTTTCCACATTCCTCGTCACTCTTCGTATACCCTCACTGCTAGTGCTACCACCTGCCGTCTGTGAGCGCTTATTGCACGTTGACGTCGAACATACGTATCAGTCACGTTAATGTGACTGGACTGTGTAACTATCTACTTGTGTGAAACGACACACTGAAAACTTGCCATCAGCTGGATCTGATGGGCCACATCTCCTGAAGGAGGGAGACATGTTCAAAAAATAATGGTTGAAATGGCTCTGAGCACTATGGGACTTAACTTCTAAGGCCATCAGTCCCCTAGTACTTAGAACTACTTAAACCTAACTAACCTAAGGACATCACACACATCCATTCCCGAGGCAGGATTCGAACCTGCGACCGTAGCGGTCGCTCGGCTCCAGACTGTAGCGCCTAGAACCGCACGGCCACTCTGGCCGACGGAGACATGTTATGTAGTAAATAATTTACTGCGCATGTCTGAATAAAACTGAGACAACTTCCATGGCTAATGCAAAAGGTCACGAAAGCACGGCACTCTTATGGCAGGGCTGGGCAAATAGCATTTCGCGAGCGCGGGCGCTCGTAGATGCCTGCAAGGCCTGCCCGCGGCTCTTCAAAAAATGGTTCAAATGGCTCTGAGCACTATGGGTCTTAACTTCTGAGGTCATCAGTCCCCTAGAACTAAGAACTACTTAAACCTAACTAACCTAAGGACATCACACACATCCATGCCCGAGGCAGGATTCGAACCTGCGACCGTAGTGGTCGCGCGTTTCCAGACTGAAGCGCCTAGAACCGCTCGGCCACACCGGCCAGCCGCGGCTCTTCCCCACTCTACCAGCCACCAATACCCCCACCATCTTCTCGCCTAGCCACGCACGTCACTGCACCTCACTGAGCCACTCGGTCCATTTACTTCCCGTCGTTTCTATTGTCTGTGTAGACATCGTGTTCGGTGTTTGTGATTAAACACAACTAGTGGGTGGAAAATGGCTGAGGAGTTAAAATCCTTTGAACCCATACCTTTTAATCCACAGTGGAACGCAAAGCGGACCTCAGTGTTTGATTTGCAATGCACTATTGCCTTCACAGAAGAAGTACAATATGAAGCGGCATTATCAACTGCTTCACGAGGATATAGTCGGTTTGAATAATGAAGAAAGAAACGCCAAACTTACCGAACTGAAGCAGAAAAAGGAGAAAGACGTACGTATACATGTAGATAATTATGACACTGATTCACATTATTACTGTTATTAATAATATGTTACGTGCATTTTTAGTCATTTTTACCTCCTCCTGTACGTATTTACAGGACGAAAATCTCATCATCCACAACGATGCAGCGATGACAGTAATCTATCATGTAACTCTTAAAATAGCTAAAACAGCACATCCCGTCGGCGATGGAGAATTTGTGAAAGAATGTTTCGTTGCTGCCGCAACAGTTCTGTGCCCAACAAGTCTTCCTGTTTTTGAAACAATTCCTCTGTCACGGAGAACGGTTTGCAGGCTCACTGAAGAAAGGGCACACGATGTCGAAGCTCAATTGAGAAACAGGATCATTGGTTTTCTTTCCATTAGGATTGGACGAAAGCACAGATGTATGTGATGTTGCTCAACTAGCAGTCTTTTCGCGAGGACTTGATGCTCAGTTTAATGTGATTTAGGAACTCCTCGATTTAGTGCCAATGCATTACACAACAACGGCCGACGATATATTCCGTGCGTAGAACATATAATAGAGAAATACGAGCTATGTTGGGAAAAACGTTCATCGATTGCAACAGATGGGGCTCCTGCAATGTTTTTGCTTATTGTTCCAACATATTACCTTAAGAATGAAATACTAATTCCTGCATAAACATAAGTCTCAACTGTTTGTTCTTTTAAAACATACAGGTTTTGAAACTTCCTGGCAGATTAAAACTGTGTGCCGGACCGAGACTCGAACTTGGGACCTTAGCCTTTCGCGGGCAAGTGCTCTACCATTTTTTTTCTCCTTTCATTTTGTTCGTTGTTGATCGTTGTGTTTGGTCGTTGCGGACGTCACATGACACGCGTTCAAGTTTGTTGTTGATCCTTTCAGCTCTCTGACCGAACACGCTGAGCTACCGTGCCGGCTGCCAGCTGAGCTCCCCAAGCACGACTCACGCCCCGTCCTCACAGCTTTACGTCCGCCAGTACCTCGTCTCCTACCTTTCAAACTTTAGAGAAGCTCTCCTGCGAACCATGCTCAGTTAGTAGAGCACTTTCCCGCGAATGCAAAGGTCCCGAGTTCGAGTGTCGGTCCAGCACACAGTTTTAATCTGCCAGGAAGTTTCATATCAGCGCACACTCTGCTGCAGAGTGAAAATCTCATTCTGGAAATATAGGTGTTCTTAGTGACCTTAATAAATAGTTTTGAAAACATTAATGGTTTCATTTCTTTTCATTTTATTAATACCATAAACTTATTAAATTTTAAGTTGTTTAAGAAATTATATACACTTTAAAAACTTCAATATTACGTTGTAATCTTTTAACAATAAGTGAGAAATTGCTTTACATCGCAATTTCTGCAGGTTAGTTATCACATAATTTTTCGCACCATGGGTTCTGCGTAGGGGTCAATAGATCCACAATAACGTCCTGGCTATCACAGTGCAAAAGGAAAGAGAGAGATACATTAAACTGGGATATTTGTAAGATTTTTACGTTGGATCACTTTAAATTAGACGCAGTATAAGTGGTCGCCCCTGCTTCATATGGACACATGCTGTTTGGTACTATTTCGGTCATCCTGATTTAGGTTTTCCGTGATTTCCCTAAATCACTCCAGGCAAATGCCGGGATGGTTCCTCTGAAAGGACACGGCCGACTTCCTTCCCCATCCTTCCCATGAGACCGATGACCACGCTGTCTGGTCTCCTTCCCCGAACAACCAAACCAAACCAAACTGTTTCGGTATTGTTCAGTGCAACGCAGCCAGAGAAGTTTGAAATCTCTCCGGGAAGCACGGTGACCCACACCACTAGAAATTAGGAGACGAATATGCTGTAACGGGTGAGCCGTCGAATGAGACATATGACACAGGGTAGGTCGAAGATCATTCTGTCGGCTATAGCAATGTAACAAAATGAAAGACAACAGGTGCAATATAATTTGTTACACCCAAGATAATGTTCTGGTGACCAAGTCGAAAACTGAAGGACATTACAAAATTTTAATAAAACTTCCCAGAGAGAAGAGCGTTATCGTAATTACTCCTAAAGTACTGAGGAAATCTGGAAACGGATTTTAGTTTTGTCATTTTGAGAGCAGTTGTTAATTTACTCATTTCGAACAGTTCCTTCTTATTCCACATGAAGGGGTAGAAATACAGTGTGGACCTCTTTTCGGACTGCTGGAACTGAGCCAGAATGTGAAACTTATGGCGGTCCACTTCACGACCGTCCCGATTTTTGGTTTCTGAATTAACTACGCAGACTAGAGTTCCGACGTGTTATGAACTTAACTGCTAAGGGAACAACGACTGGACATCATGGTGGGGGGGATTCCATGTTACAATTAAAGTGGACCGTTTTTACCGAAAAGCTATTTTAACGGAATGAGACGAGGCTACTTTTGTGGCCGGTGGATTTACGAGCAGGCAGCTAGCAGCGGGAAGCTGGTGGCGCAGCTATAACGAAGGCGCGGTAAAGAATACGCTGTTGGCACCGTCTGCAGCTTGAATACTGAAGTATATTAACGAATGTTTAGTTTTATGTAAATTTCTGACCTGTGTGGTATGTTGTTAAGATATATGAGCCCAGATTATTTTGATTTATACTAAAGTTAATGAATTCTCAATGCTAGTCAGAGAATCTAAACGGAACATCGCTGTAAAAAAATTATGACAGTATATGAGTGGTGAGGGGGTGATACAAGTGACATTTCACAAGAGAATGATCACATTTGATAAGCTGTAGAGTGGGTCTATCCTGAGTAAACGAAGTGTAAGCGATATCCTGCATATAGCTGCACTCTGTGATGATAAAGTTCTAAGCAAATGTCTGGACTGCATTTAGAATACAACTAGTACAAGTGAATTGGAGGACAGAAGAGAATTGCTGACGTCTTTAATGAAGTTTCTAGTACGTATTTTTTAAAGTGCAGCAGTAGCATAACGCGTATGCTTTTAAGAGTATTTTTAGTAATATTTAACGCTCGCTTAAACAGGCCATATTTTAAAATACTGGATGTATATTTTGAGGCAAAATTAACATTCTGACACAACAGATCACAAGGTCCTTGACCCTGGCTGTACATACTGTATGTGAAATTTGATAAAGATTTTGGACTGTTTGAAAGAGCAAAGAAACACTTCAAATATGTATTTGTTCCCAAAGACAGGAACAGGAGACAAGCAGTGGAGCGGATCAACAGAAAGCATTCAATTGAAACAACGGATGCCATAGCAAAGGAAAAACTTGCTAATGACACAAAAGAAAACAAACACAATGGACGAACACCAGGTGGACCTGAGCCAACAAATAAAATTCTTTAATAATGCAGTTCAGGTACTCACTAAACCTGATCTTGAGTTTATATAAGCGGCTTTTAGGAGGCCCAATATTATTTCTCCGTCAATACTTCTTCTACCAGATTTGAATCAATGCAAAATAAAATTTTAGAATTGGAAAAACTTTCAAGAAATAAATAACAACGTCCATCCACTTTATTATGAGTTCTTTAAAAATATACCCTATTTCCAGATAGCACTTGCCATTGGTATAAGAAGAGGGAGTGGAGAAAGAAGAGGATGTCAAAGAATGGGACGAGGAAGACTGAAAAAATGAACCACACAGTGGTAAAGCATGACGATTGTTGCCCATGGAGGACATTCTTCAAGAGATAACGCAGAAGAGAATGATTATGAGTCTGTAGGCATCGACTATGAGAGGATTATAGAACGAGGCTACGGATAAAAAAAATGGTTCAAATGGCTCTGAGCACTATGGGACTTAACATCTGAGGTCATCAGTCCCCTAGAACTTGGAACTACTTAAACCTAACCAACCTAAGGACATCACACACATCCATGCCCGAGGCAGGACCTACGACCGTAGCGGTCGCGCGGTTCCCGAATGACGCGCCTAGATCCGCTTGGCCACATCGGCCGGCGATAATGGAAACACAAATTATATTTTTGTTTGAGTATTTTAACTTTGTCTGCTGTTAAACTATTGTTTTTAAGCTTGTCGTATGAATTTTTCTTTAATTGCTCACGTATCCTTGTTTTATAATAAATATGTGTTGTACTATGTATACCTTGTGTGTCAAATAAAAAAAAAATCTTCAAAATATAGCATAGTTAATAAGATGTTTTTGCACTATTACCTATTTTACTCTAAAAAAAAGTTTTTAGACGCAAGAAGCATAAGTATGTTTACTATACTATAAAAAAATGCAAGTTAATTACAGTTTCTAACCATGCATATACCTGTACACAGACTAACTAACCATCACGGGAAAATAGCTGATGTTTCGATAGCAGCTCACAACATTTATAAACAGCCACTGAATTTTGGCAATCATGTACTCAGTATGCTTCAGCAAGCACTTGTACCATATGTACTCACAGCTCCTCCTATAACGGTCTTAAATTCAGCTGTTGGTGCTGCGTGATTGTGGAACGTTGGTGATATCCTGATGAACGAATCTGATGATTAACTTTCTACTTACTTCAAGAATCGGGAAGGATACCTTCTATAGAACAGGAAAAGTTTTTAGTAAAATGACATTCTGTTTATTCTTTTAACTGAAAGTTTCTCTGAGTTTGGTGATTTTTGCTAGTGATAGCAGTAGTCATTATTTTTCCTTTAATAGTCTTCTGAGCAGTCCGAGACGTTTAAAGTATTTATGACTTGGGAGCGATTGCCAAATCTTAATAAAGTGTAAATTCTATCCAGGCCCTATTTTATGTGGTGCCGACCCTGGAATGACGAACCTAACCAAGCGCTTCAAGGTCCCTTGGGCCAATTGGTATATCAAATACCAAAACCCTAGCATGTTCAGAATCACCGGAGAAAGGATGACTGCCATGAACTTCCATTGGCAAAAGACAGGCTGTTCCCTGTGTCACAGCAAGTGGGATTTATCCCTTGCCAATTCAAATAAATTGGCCCTATTTTTGGGGTTGGCAGCGTACACTACGATTGCAGTTCGTGTATAGTTAATTAATTGCATCACTTTTGAATGTTTACTCTGTGTTGTAAGAACTGTCTAGCAATGTTTATGCCTTGTAAAACACAGTCTTCTTTTTTTTACGTTTTATTTGTGCTACTGTTTTATTTTTATATGACCTAGTGTGACTGCGAAAGGAAGTGTTAGTAAGAGAATCAGCGAGAAGCAATATTTATTCTTGAGTAATGAATTCCACAGCCTTCCTGTTAAAAAGTGTGTCATGAGCTATCTTCTGCACGTGAAGGGATAGTATCCAGAGCATGCTCTGTTTCACCTGGAACATGTCTGCGAGTTCCGGCTGAGTGAGTAGCTCTTTTCATGTTAACAGTTTGTTGGAAGATGGTTAAATAAAAGGAGAGACCCACATTTAGTCGTTTTGAGTTTTAAATTATTATTATTCCCTTTGCTCTTCCGACACCAACTGTTAATATACTGGTACAAAACTAGTACCAATTGCACAACTTTTCTTAATAAAGTTAGACATTTTGTCGAAAACTGACATCCCTTCTGTACTTTTTTCATTACTTTAAGTTGCAGATTAATACTCGTATCTTTCTTCCATCCTCGACGTTCTACCCAAAATAGTAATTTTGTCAAATCATGTGACATTGACCTACTTACTGCTACCATTCGACTCGCACTCACTTAGCACCGCTTCCGCCGGGGCGCCTACCTGCATCGCACGTTGTGATCACATGAACTGCACAAAGGAGTTGACAGAAATAAAATATGCGCCTGTCAAGGGATCGTCAGAGGAGAGCAATACTCTTTTGGACAATTTCTTTGCCTTAAGGAACTTCTATTATCGAAAAATATAGTAAATTGACACTGAGTTGAGAGAAAATTTGGATATTCATTTACATATAAAAAATTTTAATCATCTGTGCATTAATAAAAACTTGACGTGAAATCTGAGGTTCATGAGGACGTGGTCACCTTAGTATACAAGCACACTAGGGAATGGTGCCTCCAGAGTCATAAAAGGTCGCACCATCACAGCCCAGGCGCCATTCAGTTTCAGCTTCGATACCGACCAACAGAAGCACCCTCGTCTCGGTTGCGGCTGCTTTTTGCTATAGGCACTTGCCACAGTGCATTTAGTAACAGATTAACTCGGATATGTAGCTCGTGTATGCACGCCGCTTAATTCGCTCGGCGTACGCTGCGGCCACAGACTGAACTCGCGAGCCCTATGATAAGACTCCGTCACCTGAATCGGTATCTTATGTCTCGGTAATCTCTTTCTAGCTTAATCAAATTCCTTTTAACATTCTCCAGCTAGCACAGCACTTCCCTTTGTACATCTCAAAGTACATTAACCAAACTCCATTACTGGCTGAAGCGAATGAACCACCGTTAAATCTGCGAAGACTAACCCTGTGCAAGAAATCGCTCCTATTTTGACGAATATGGACTTGCGACTAAAAAGTCCTGCTGTGTGTGAGGAAAATATTGGGTAAGTAAGAAATTTGCACCCGTTGCAGACGAACATATGGACATACACGCACTAAGACCCTGGTGTGGGAAAGTCCTTTCATACCTCACTAGAACAGACCACACGATGCGTCGACTCCGCGGACTGGTGAAAGGGCTGGTGCTCAGTTTCAAAGCAGCCTCAAAATATTGTTAGCATCCAACGATACTGTAAAGACTAAAACACCGTACGTGTTTTTCAACGGTGCCAACGTTCAAATATAGTTCCCTGCGCTGTTAATCTCATGTTTCAGTGCCACGTCCCCAGTAGCCCAACGGCAATGGTTGTCCTGCCTCACTACCACGATGTGTGCTTGGTGTACACAGATTGGTCCAACTCTAATGACGGCGTTGGTAGTGCCTACTGGGTACCGAAAACTAAACGAAACGTTCTATGCAAGGTGGATCCAGCCAGGCTGACTGCCATTTTGGAAGCCCTGATATTCCGGCAGACGACCATTGCAGATACGATAGTCGTAATCTCCAATAGTTTTTTAGCCCTTCGACTGATTGTAAACCATCATAACAGTTATAGCATCCCCATAGTTACAGCAATTATCGACTGTTTTGGCTGAAGAGGACCTATCGCAACGTCGTGGTAGTGTGGGTGAAAGGCAACTCTAGGATACCTCGAAATGAAAAAGTAGAAGTCTTAGCAAAGCAATCATCCCTAAATGGAGCTTTTAAATATAATAAACTCCCTTTCACAGATATTACACTCATACTCAGAAAGCGGTTGTCATTGGACTGGCAGGAGGAATGGGCGAGAACATGTAATATCAAAGACAGTCACTACGCGCTAATTTACCTCCCGATTCTTAGAGTACCACGGTATAATAACACAAAACATCGAGGAGTTTCAGGACTGTTATAGGCCGACTTAAATTTAATTACTGAAAGTTCGACAAACATTTCTATCTGGTGCCACACCTCTGTACGTTTGCGGAGAGAAAGAAGATCCTAACCATATATTCTTACAACGTCCTTCGAGAAAGTAGTCTTCGGAATCTTGGTGCTCAGTTTCAAAGCAGCCTCAAAATATTGTTAGCATCCAACGATACTGTAAAGACTAAAACACCGTACGTGTTTTTCAACGGTGCCAACGTTCAAATATAGTTCCCTGCGCTGTTAATCTTATGTTCTTGGCATTTAGAATACCAGGGAAATACCAAAATACAATTTACCTACCTTCTCATCTGCTATTCAGCAGCATATGGAATGTTTAGTCTATGAATGTGTGTCACTAGGAACTTCCTGTATGTACAGGTATGTGCCTGAATACTAGTGAATCTATACATATGGGTGCTATAATACGCAATTCGGGTTCTTTTGTAATGTTCCCATGTTCTGTCTATATGATACTTTAAAAAAATAAAAAAAGCACCATCCGAACAGACCTTGAAGTCTGATCGGTATCGACCGGCCTCCGTGTCATCTTCAGCCCTTAGGCGTCACTGGATGCGGGTACAGAGGGGCATGTGGTCAGCACACCAGTCTCCCGACCATTGTCAGTTTTCGTGACTGGTCTGGTATGATTTAGCTCCTCGATTGCGGCTTAGTGCACCCCACGTGTCAACAGCACTCGGCAGACCCGGGCAATGACCCATCTAAGTGCTATCCTAACCCGACAGCACTTAACTTCGGCGATTTCACGGGAACCGGTGTTACCACTGCTGCAACGTACTTGGTTCAAATGGTTCAAATGGCTCTGAGCACTATGGGACTCAACTGCTGTGGTCATTAGTCCCCTAGAACTTAGAACTACTTAAACCTAACTAACCTAAGGACATCACACATCCATGCCCGATGCAACGTAGTTGGCACATGGTACTTACAGACCTGCACAGATATTTGGTTCTGCATCCGCAGCGTTTGAAACAATTCTTACTGTACATCCAGAAGATCATTTTTGTCACTTTAGATACATCTCCATTAATAACGATCAAATTGGGAAAAACCCAAATGTATGCAGTTATTACTGCATTACTTTTAGGATTTTTATAGAATATTACCTCTGTGTATCGTGAGGTAAATTTTCTTCGTGTTTAGTCCCTTTAGTATATTGTGTATGTGAAAATTTGTTTTATGTCGGAATCTGTCCTTTGTCAAGCCTAAGTAACTTCGTACTAGGGTAAGAATTAAACTAATGTATCTCTGAACTGTCAAAACAAGCCATAGCATAACATTTCCAGTGCTTACATGGCTGCGTTGGCATATTCCGAAAGTCAGTAAATAATCAAATATAAAAGTAAGTGTACATAGAGTTGAGCTGTTTCTGTGGACTTCAACTAAGTTTGCTTTGAGGTACTCTCCTTTAGCAATGCTTAACATTGGCGAAGGTCGCCCTCGGCTGAATACTGTGAACTTATAATCTCTGAATACATCCATTTCTCTCTGTTACTGGTTTTTCTTTTGATATGAGACCTTTCTCCCTAATCTTCCGAGGCCTCCATGTTAATCAAGGACATCGTGCAAGTAAGATCACTTCCGACGTCGTATTCGGCCGGGAACTGAATAAGTAATGCTTGTTAGAATCACGGTGTCCTGTTGAACCTTAATGACTCTGTAAACCACGAAAAGCTGCTTTCGTATTAACCACCTGGGGTGAGAATGTTGTAAACTGACTGTAAAGTGGACCCCTCAGAAGGTCAAAAGCCTAATGTACAGAGAAGAAAAAGATGGCAATTAATTTAACATCCTTATCAAAATAATTGAAACAGAGTGGATGAGCCAGACGAGGTAAATTACGAGTATATGAGAAGTGTACAAAAATAGTTGAAATGATTGGATGAAGTTTGCTACATGGGAAGTACTTAATTGAATTTCATCGTTTCAAATGAATCACTACAGCATTCCACACATTTCTTGGTCTCTAATGTTTGTGACAGCTGGAGTTTTTATTATCTGTTTTCTCGTGGTGTACGATGACAGCTGCCAGTATTAATATGGGAGAAACCGAGAGGTGAAGCCAGAATCACTAATTAACTCCGGCGTGAAAACACTAGAAACGAAGAAGTCTTTCTGTGGATCCCACAGAGTACAGTTTCAATCCTGGAACTTCCAGGCTGGTTTGTACAGCCGGTACCGCTGAAGACAACTGTTGTCTCAAATAATGGTTCACTGATGGGCACGTAGAGGTTTCCAGTGACTCAGTTTTATCACGCCTGCTGCACCCACGTGTCTACTAGCTTCCACTCATAAGAAATCATTACTCATCAGTTTTCTAGGTTTGAGAACACTGAACAAAGACATTCATGTCCCCACCCTAGCAAAGGAGAAGTAACAGCAATCAGTCTCACCCCCACCAAATGCCGTACATCTGTCAATTGTTAACAGTATTTACACGATTAAAAGCAAGAAACCCTGCCGCTTTGCGACGCACGAAGAGAGACGAGCAGAGTCCCATGCTGCTCTCGGAAGTCCGTCCTCAGGCGTTGGTGCGGAAGAAATATTGTAGACCATAAAACCCTACGTTTATTTTGAATGGACAGTTTTTGTTGGCTTGAATCATAAATGGGCCAAACCCATGACCATATATTTCTCGCCTGTGGGATAGTACTTTTGATTTTCGCCTCTCGCCTCTCCGCAGTTGGCCGTCGTAGCAGTATGCTACTCGTAGGACTTGATGTTTTTACGGAGTCCCTCTCCACCACCTTCGTCTTTCTCTTGTAGCTGGTTATGCAGAAAGACAGAAAATACATAACTGTTGGACTATGATCTTGGCTCTTTGGGATTTCCCTTTGTCTGAAGATTTCCTCAGCGAGTGCAATAGAGGTCGTCCGTACTATATTACATACAATCACCTCAATGTCCAGCGTTAACCTTGCAGCAGATAGATGTTCGCCACTCGCAAGTCTAAAGATGACGCATATACCTATCGTTCATAACGGTTTGGCAGGAGGGAGACACTGGGCAGTTAGTTTGGAAGGATGAAGAAATTGGATGGCCTCTAGTAGCACAATATGCATTCAGTACATGTTCATCAAATGTTGAGGCAGACTTCTGCAGTCTTACTTGCCAGGACTGACTTACGTGGTCTCGCGGTTCTAGGCGCGCAGTCCGGAACCCTGCGACTGCTACGGTCGCAGGTTCGAATCCTGCCTCGGACATGGATGTGTGTGATGTCCTTAGGTTAGTTAGGTTTAAGTAGTTCTAAGGGAGGAGGTGATTAGTGTTTAACGTCCCGTCGACAACGAGGTCATTAGAGACGGAGCGCAAGCTCTGGTGAGGGAAGGATGGGGAAGGAAATCGGCCGTGCCCTTTCAACGGAACCATCCCGGCATTTGCCTGAAGCGATTTAGGGAAATCACGGAAAACCTAAATCAGGATGGCCGGAAACGGGATTGAACCGTCGTCCTCCCGAATGCGAGTCCAGTGTGCTAACCACTGCGCCACCTCGCTCGGTTAAAGTAGTTCTAAGTTCTAGGGGACTGATGACCACAGCAGTTGAGTCCCATAGTGCTCAGAGCCATTTATGTCAGTTAGTCGGGAAGAACCCTGACAGGTTGAACATGGATGTAGCAGCAGGGACAGGGGGAACACATGGGCTGGTTCATAGATTTCCGCGACTGTGTCCTTGGGAGACTTCTACCGAATCGCATCATTGTCTTTGATATTACAGTCTGCGAGATCATCGGAAAGGCAGGAAGATAAAGGTTTAAAGCCCCGTCATTACTGACAGAGAACACACTCGGATTAGGTATGGACGCAAACGAAAGCCGGCCCTATCCCTCTCCGATTTTTGGCTTAAGCGGTTTAATTGGCGAAATTACGGAAAACCTAAACAAAAGTGGCTATCCTCACAAATTAAAGTCAATTGTGTTACAATCGCACAGCTTGCCCGGCGCAACATTGGAAGTAGTTGAGGTTGATGAATAGCACGCTGCAATCGATAATATAAAAAATACCGTCGTGTCGTAATAACGTCAATCTACAGATAAGCAATGATGCTAGCTTCGCCATACGTGGGAGAAATCATACAAATTGTCGGATATGCACAGAATAATTGTAAGTTACCATTTATTATTTATTAAAAATTAAAATTTTAATTCTTTTAAATATGTTATGTAAGTACAAGCCAAACTTTAGACCACTGCAAAACATCCACAGAAGATCCCTTCAACGTAAATTATACAAAAGAACGCCAGTAAACCAATACTGCTGAACAAAAACGACGATTTTATAAGTAACGAATATCGTTTTCATACAAAGCGCGAGTGCGCTTATGAATGTGTGTGTGTGTGTGTGTGTGTGTGTGTGTGTGTGTGTGTGTGTGAAAGAGATAAATCACATTTAATATCAAAGTTAAGATATTATTTGTCGTTATTCAGAATAGAACACAGAAATGTGGCGAAAGTAATCACCAGCTACGGGTTTCGGGAGTCAAGCTCCTATCAACAAACGTTTCGCTTCTTCTTACTGCCGACCACTCACCAGAGTGTTCCATTTTTGTCGTGGTAACATAGACGAAATCTGCTATAAGTCACAACAGCTGAATTTCCGTGCACTGGCAAGTTCTGCAAACAACTAGCCGGCCGCGGTGGTCTCGCGGTTAAGGCGCTCAGTCCGGAACCGCGTGACTGCTACGGTCGCAGGTTCGAATCCTGCCTCGGGGATGGATGTGTGTGATGACCTTAGGTTAGTTAGGTTTAAGTAGTTCTACGTTCTAGGGGACTGATGACCACAGATGTTAAGTCCCATAGTGCTCAGAGCCATTTGAACCATTTTTTGCAAACAGCTATAAGGCTGAAATTGACAGTACATTAAGCACATGATTGAATGTATCTTGGTGAATTACTATTTAGATTTATTCGACTGGTTCAAATGGGTCTGAGCACTATGCGACTCAACTTCTGACGTCATCACTCTCCTAGAACTTAGAATTAATTAAACCTAACTAACCTATGGACATCACACACATCCATGCCCGAGGCAGGATTCGAACCTGTGACCGTAGCGGTCCCTCGGTTCCAGACTATACCGCCTAGAAGCACACGGCCACTCCGGCCGGCCGAGTTCTTCAAGGAGGTGAGGATTTCTTCCTTTCTTTGCTATGTGCGTAACCTCGAAATACACTTCAATGCATTTTAGCGGGTGACCTGTCTCATATATATGTTTGCCTACTACCGATTTATCGGAATTGCTAAGTCTAAAAAAAACTGTCACTGAGCGAGGTGGTCACAGTCAGCTTTCGCCCAGTGAGCGGCGAGGACGTCCTGTTTACGTCCCGTCCGCAGAGTCGCGAGCGCGCGTAGTTTGTTTACTTCCTCGCCGCAGCTAATACTCGTGTCCGTTAACAGTGAGTCACCATGGCTCATTCGTACAGAAAAGCTACCATCAAGATCAGCTTCCAGCCCGACTAGGCACGACCACGAGCCTTTGAAGTCGAACGATTCATCCGTGACGAAGTTCAAATACCAACACAGCACATCATCCACGTATCCATCACAAGTAGCGTCGTTTACGTCAAGATGGTCGATGACGAGTTATGTCACGCACTTGTGAACAGATGCGCGAACACTCTCAAGTTCAAACACTCCGATGGTCACATCGGAGATGTTGCTGTTGACCATGCTGGACTAGGATTACGCACACTAAGAGTCTTCGAACTCCCTTTCGAAGAGCCACCGGACGTAGTTACCTCAGCTTTCCAAGCTTATGGGACGGTAATTAGCCATGTGGCCGAAAAATGGAACACCTTCGAGACGTACCAGATCCTCAGCGGCGTCCGACAAGTGAAAATTGAATTAAAGAAACATGTGCCATCCTACTTAGTCATAGGTGGCTGTCGAGCAATAGTAATGTACGACGAACAAGCTCGTACTTGTTCTGGTTGCGGCCAGGAGGGTCATGTGCGCTCGGCGTGTATTCAACGTCAGGTTACACAAATTCCATTACATGACACGGCACCACCTCCTACGCTGACGGCCCTCCCCCTCAATTACGCAGAGGTGACACGATCGACCATCATGACAGACGACAAACCGCTTGGAAGACAGGAAGCGTTAGAATGCACACCTGTCGCCAGTCCTGGATTGACCAACAACATTGTAGTGTCCGCAGAGATTGAAGAACGCCGCCCATCGTCTCCACATGAAGATTCGGACGAGAGAATGGAACTCGATGCTAGGGTTGTACCGACCTCTGCCTTTCTCCCTGAGGGGGATGCGATATGGGAACCACAAACACTTTCGGACACAGAAACCCACGTCCACAAACAAAGGTCACCGAGAAAACATAAAAAGCGGCGTCGCACACCCTCAGACGATTGCCTCCAGCTGACGTCTTCTCCAGTTGACGACCGTACGGCCGACGAAACGACGAGGAAAATGGATGACACAGGATTGCTCTCACCTGTCACTTTGTCTGATTTTGACAAACCCGATTCCGCTCTCTCGGGCAAACAGATGGCAAGCACAGCGCCCGCCGTTGGTACACAACTACCGCAGCCACCGTTAACTTACGGACCTTGGGCGGATGACATTGAACACGATTCTACGCCCGCTGTGGTGGATGAGGAGAGGGGTCTCTCCTCCCACACCTCGGCCCCTCCCGAGTAGCAACAGATGACGGCGCGGACGCGGCCAGCAGATCACAGGCCCCACCTTTTACGGCGACACTGACGGCGGCCCCACTGCAAGAGACGATCTACAGACCTATCGCTTAACGACCATCAACATTAACACCATTCGGACACGTACGAAGTTGACGCTGCTCCAAGACATGCTCAATGCAGCAGACGTTGACGTTGTCTTTCTCCAATAAGTCTTCGTCGCCGATTACCGGGGTATGTATGGTTATACGGCTCATATGTCCTACACCTCGCAAACTAACAGTGGAGTCGCAGTTCTCCTCAGAGAAGGCCTCGAGGCGGACGAAGTTAGATGTCTCCCCGATGCTAGAGGAATGGCCGTAACGGTGCAAGGCGTCCGGTTTACCAATGTGTACGTCCCTTCCTGAACGAATCGCCGTCGTGACCGATCGTTCTTCTTCGCAGAAGGAATAGCACCGCTTTTTCAGGGCAAGCACGATGACTTGATATTAGGAGGCGATTTCAATTGCACCCAAGCACCTAAATATCAACTGCCACGCCATTCACCGTGCCCCGAACTTGGGACACTCATCGGCGATCTCCAGCTGGTAAATACATGGGAACATGTCCGAGAAAATAGACCGGGATACACCCATTTCACGAGTCATTCGTCTAGTCGCATCGATAGGATTTACGTCTCCTATTCTCTCGCAGCCACGGTGCGTGACGTGGAGGTGTGGCCAGTAGCCGTTTCTGATCACGAGGCCTATATATGTGCTGTCACCCTTCGTCGCCAACGGGTGTGGCGCAGCCGACATCCCTGGGAATTAAACCTTGCTCATCTCGCTTCTCCGGATTGTCGACGCGCCATCGAAGACAAGTGGAGTTTGTGTGTCCGCCGCCTCCCGACGTATCCTACGTCGATTAGTTGGTGGTTAAACTGCGCCAAGCCGGCCCTACGGAGAACCTTTATTACGTGTGGTCGTGAGACTGCTGCTTGGAGGCGGCAGACCCTCGATTTTTATTTCACCGTCCTTCGCGAGTGCGCCTCCTAGCCACCCACACCGGAACGACAGTTGATAGTTCAGCGTGCGAAGGCACAGATCTTATCCCACATGCGCCGACACCTCGAAGGACACAGCCAGGCAACGGAACGACCCACCATGTACCACGTCATCCGAGAACGTACACTGCGAAGACGGGCGCTGATACATACCGTCACCACTCAGGGCAGCCGTGATCACACCACACAACGCGATACTGCTGCTGCCTTCTTCGACCATTACGCACGACTTTATTCTGCTCAATGTTCCGATCCGACGACGGTGACGGGAGTCTCACAACTGGTTTACGGCATTGTCCCAAAGGATTTACAAACTCAATTATTGAACGAGATTACGGAAGACGAAGTTATCGACGCCATAGGTAAAGGAGCGGCGAATAAGTCTCCTGGCCCCGACGGGTTCCCTGCGGAGTTTTATAGAACTTTCCAGTATTTACTGGCTCCCAAGTTGACAGACATCTGTCGGGAGCTTATGTCCCCCGCGGTGCCGCTCCCTGCTACCTTCGTAGAAGGAATAATTATACCGGTTCACAAACCTAAAGGTGGGGCTCGAATACAAGATTACCGCCCGCCAACACTCGTCAACTGCGACATGAAGATATTCACCAGACTATTAGCAAACCGTCTACGACCGACCCTACCTTACGTCATCTCACCAGATCAGATTTCCCTAGGGGTTATCAACAACATTCACACAGCACTGTGTCGATACCGTGCCTTAATAGCCCTAGCCAGGGCACGCCGCATCCCGGGAGCGCTGGCATCACTAGATTTTAGCCAAGCTTTTGATCGAGTGGATCACGCGTACAGCTGCAGTCTGGAACCGAGCGACCGCTACGGTTGCAGGTTCGAATCCTGTCTCGGGCATGGATGTGTGTGATATTCTTAGGTTAGTTAGGTTTAATTAGTTCTAAGTTCTAGGCGACTGCTGACCTCAGAAGTTAAGTCGCATAGTGCTCAGAGCCATTTGAACCATCACGCGTACATAACGTCCGTTCCCCAGCACATGCAGTACCCATAGCAATTAACAGAGGTCGTGATGCGCCTCCTCCGAGGGGCGACTTCCAAAGTGCTCGTTAACGGGCGTCTCTCGCAGGCCCTCCCGATTTTCCGCTCCGTGCCTCAAGGCTGCCCCTTGTCGACGTTACTATATGCTCTGGCACTGGAACCGCTCCTCTGTGGCCTCCGTCAACGCCTCACCGGTCTTACCTTACGTGACATCACATTTCGCTGTACAGCATATGCAGACGATCTGGTTCTCGTGTTCCGCAATCGCGACGATGTCATCAGGGCACTAGAATTGATTACCACGTACGGTGTGGCTTCCGACAGCTGTCTCAACGTCGCCAAATCGGTCGCCATGGCCATAGGAGACGGGGTGACCCCAGCGTGTGTCGAACCCCTACAGCTTCGTGGCACTACCAAATGTCTCGGAATAGAGTTTCACGACGACATACGGCGCACTGTGGCTCTTAACTACCGCCGCTTATTGCAACAAATGCGGGTCCAGATCTTCAACCTTCGTCTGTGGACCCTCGACATTCTACAAAGAACACACTTTGTCAATGTTTACCTCGCATCGCGTGTTCTTCCAATGCCATTACTGATGGCTCGCGTCTATTAGCGGCATTCGGAGCCTACGTCAGTACAGGCATGCTCTTCAAAGTCATTTATGAGTCGCTGACTCTTCCCCCAGAAAGTGGAGGTCTTTCGTCTAGTCCATGTCCACGACAGAGCTGTGGCCCTGTGTGTCAGCTCACACATCAAGCTGTGGCGCCACCACCCGGAATGTTTGACAGGTTTGCTGTTGGGAGTCCTTAGCACCGCCCTCCCTTATGCCCCCACTGATGACGCAAGACATACCCCCACCCTTCTAGTACTTCGGGAACTTTTACATTGAGCACAGCTATGTCCGTATCGCAGTACCACCGACGAAACAGGCGTCGGAGCGGGATATATATCATGTCCTATAACAGAGGCGCCCACCAAATATCGTGGAGACCAAAAGCACTCAGGTTAATTGGAAGGTGGTGTGGAAGACGATTCACGCGGTTACACTGGACACAGAAGTCCGATCCACATGGTACATCACAGTCAATGGTAAACAGATCACCCGATCACGCCTCCACAAGATAAACATGGCGGAATCGCCTCTATGTGTAGACTGCGGGATGCCAGACACGGACGAACACCGTCTCAAATGTGGCGTGGCAGAAGACGTATGGTGCTTGGTGCGACAAATTTTGTCGTATTTTCTACGAGTGACTCCGGAACACATTACACCTCGGTTTCTACTATTTCCGGATCAACAGTATTTCCCGCGCACCAAGACCAACACTATCACGTTGATCCGTGCGCATGCGGTACACTACTTATTTCACGATGGACCTAAAGATGTATTCGACTATTATAACTACCTACAAGAACGTCATTGCAAGATCGTACGAAACCCAAAATACAGACAGTATTTTTCTGATTACTTAAGGAGTGCCCTACGCGACCCTCCACGCAGCTGGATCATGAACAGGTAGGAGAAGACACCCATTGGGTGAGCTGACAAGACTAAGTTCGACTCTCGGTGGAATAACATACGATATACGTGAAGATGTACCTGGATGATGAAACGTAAGGAGAGTAGCGACACTCCCTTCTGCATCATGTACGAGCACTTTTTTTTTCGTTTTCGCCATATGCATTACCTCGGTGTAGGAACGTGCCGAGATATTGTTTTCTTTACTCAGAGGACGATGTGGTGATATGTAAATTTATTTTTGTTGTGGTATAAAGTAAAACCAAATTAAGAATATATTTAAACAGTAAAAAAAAATTCCCACAAAAGATTTCCCCTTACCATCCCTGATTCCTTGTTCCTTGACGGGCGAGGGGGACACTGTGACCAGGCCTCGGGTTACGACCCCTGATCGTTCTGCCCTCCCCGCTCTCCCCACCCACAAAAAAAAAGGTGGCGCAGTGGTTAGCACACTGGACTCGCATTCGGGAGGACGATGGTTCAATCCCGCGTCCGGCCATCCTGATTTAGGTTTTCCGTGATTTCCCTAAATCGCCCCAGGCAAATTCCGGGATGGTTCCTTTGAAAGGGCACGGCCGACTTCCTTCCCCGTCCTTCCCTAATCCGATGAGACCGATGACCTCGCAGTTTGGTCTCTTCCCCCAAACAACCCAACCCCTCTAAAATTGTCAGTGTTCTCTTTACACCTCGTCAAAAAATTTCCGTCCGTCTGTCCAACATATTTCTCGTGCCTCAAACTGTATCTCACCAAGGAATCCTTTTTTTTATGCCACCTGGATACGGTACGGTAGCTAGTTTTTCTTTGGTCCCCTGTGGACTATTGGTATGCTGTTGCTTCATGTCTCCTGAATACTATGGAACGGCCGATGGCGCAGTACAGTCAGTTGGAGCCGTATACTTGTTTACAGAACTAGCCAGTATACGGAAAGGCAGCTATATTTACTTGTAGCAAATGTGGCTGCTGTTACCACTGCAGGAAAGGAGCACTCCGATGAATGGGCTGTAGTATGGAGAGGAGAAACCGAGAATCAGGATTTGCTCTTTGCAAAGTAAAACGTGGATATGATATCCGAATATTTTGTTATGATTTTATTGTAAGACTACTTACTAGTTTTTAAGTGGGTGTGTACGAAAGCTTGAACGCAGACAGCCAGATGACGAGAACTTGACTCCCGAAATGAATAGCTGGTGATTATATTACTCGTATTTGTGTGTTGTACGCTAAATAACGATAACGTTTACATTACAACCGCTCCTATAATCCTGAGACGGATAGTAGGAAGATAACATACTTCCTGCATTGTGACATCGAGTTCCACCGACAAAATTTCGAAGATTGTTGAGGGATATTTTTTGAGTATTTTGGTATGAGGAACCGCTGGTACCTGGATGCTCATTACACAGTTTTTGCATTTCTTTTGATTTCTTACACCATTTTATGTTTATTCTGTATTGCATTGAAGATATCTGCACAAGAGTGCAACTGTCTACTGTTTGTGGTACGTGCCTTGTTATGCAACGAACTTGTTACACTCACTCATCGTACTTGTTGCTGACAAAATTACTAGCCACTTGCTCTTTAACCTAATTACAGCTGAATGAAACGGATCTCTCGTGCCATACGCGATTCAAAATGTTCAAATGTGTGTGAAATCTTATGGGACTTAACTGCTAAGGTCATCAGTCCCTAAGCTTACTAAATTATCCTACGGACAAACACACACACCCATGCCCGAGTGAGGACTCGAACCTCCGCCGGGATAAAACCGAAGGTGTGTGGCAAAAATTAGTTTTATTCAGTTGTAATCAGAGGGATCAAAAGTGATAATCTATCAACATAATATTACATGCATCCGAGAACGACAGGAAAACAAATGTATGCACAGATTTACAGATGAAGAGCTGGCCGAAAAGAACCTCGTGTATGGATTCAAAAAATGGTTCAAATGGCTCTGAGCGGTATGGGACTCAACATCTGAGGTCATCAGTCCCCTATAACTTAGAACTACTGAAGCGCCTAGAACCGCTTGGCCACCCCGGCCGGCTGTATGGGTTCACTGAATGCAAATGGAAGAGCGACACAATGTCGACGTGCTGACTTGTCCTCGCATAGATACCAATCGTATCACACAGTTCGTGCAGTTCGTGTTTGGTCTGAGGGCTGTGGTATTACTGTGTTATGCGTTCTACTTTTTGGTGATTCCATATTACAGGTATTTTAACTGTTGTGGCGGTGTTTGCGCAGAAACAGAGGTAAATTGAGCAACAAATCGAATAAATCATAGACATATTACACTGTCCCGTCACTTTTTTGTGGCCACCGCCTCTGTTCCACCTCAACGTGCAATAATCACTCACAAACGGCAGGTGGCAGCAGTAGCATTGGATAGTATACACGATCTTTGGATTGTGGGACAAGAGTGCAAGCTTTTCCGAAGCGGCTGAGTTTGTAAACTGTTCTCCTGCCGCCATGGTTAAAGTATACTGTGCATGACAAGATGGCGCTATTTAAAACCAGCGCAGAGGCAACTGAGGCGCACCACGAGCCATAGATCACAGGGGTGAATGACAGCTGTGGAGGTGTGTATGGGCGAATAGAGGTGCAACTGTTAAGCAAAAACCACCCTAATGAACCAAGTGGCTGCCAACAATGTCTCCTGAACGACCATTCAGTGAATGTTGCAGCGTATCGGCCTCCACAGCGTGCGCTTTCTTCATGCACTTAGGCTGACTGCCGTTCATCGGCGACGAAGGCTGCAATTTGCACGCCAGTACCGAAACTGGACGTCTACTGAGTAGCGACATGTAGCCATTTCAACTGAATCACGTCCCTGGTGTAAGCGGCGTGAAATATCGCAAAGCAAACAACATGCAACGAACGTCGGATGGGTGCAGGCCGGATGAGGGAGCTGTGTGGTCTGGGCAACGTTTTCGCGCCATTCCCTGGGTGCTCTTGTCATTCTGGAAGGCACATCGGATCAACACAATTATACATCTATACATGGAGACAATTTTCACCCCTATATGCAGTGTTTCTCGTCGGTACGATGGCACCTACAAACAGGAAAATGCAACACGTCACACAACTTACAATGTACGTGCGTGGTTTGAAGAGCACGAGGATGAGTTTACTGTACGCCCCTGGCAACCAAACCCCGCGCATGTAAACTCATGTGGGACCACCTGGCTCCAGTTGTTGTGCCATGAATCGTCAATCATAAAACGTAGCGCACCTGGCCACGGCACTGGAGTCGGCATGGCTCCACATCGGTGTCGGTACCATCCAGAAACTCACTGACTCTCTTCCTTTACGTCCGCCCTGCAAAAGGTGGTTATTCAGACTTTTGACAGGTGGCCACATTAATAGGACTAAACACTGAATTACTGTTTCACGAATCACAGGAGGAGACAGATCCCTTATATGAAAATACTCAGACAATATTCCTCAACAAACTACGAAATTTTGCCAGTGCAGAGGGGTCCAGCCTGTATATTAATAGGAATCGATTTCTGGAGCTCGAATTCCAAATATAAACCACTGAAGATATGTTATAGCCCCATCTAGCCATCCTAATTTGAGTATTCCTGTGAATTTTTTTATCAAATTGAACTTGAGTAAGTTCACGCCGGATCCTTGGTCTATCCTACCCAATACCGGCAGTGAGGTAAGTAGTGAAGCGGTTGAAGGCACTGGAATCGCATCCTTCAAGAGTGATCCTCAAAGCTATGTACCTCCATCCCGAGTCAGGTCTAAGGCTTCCATCCGGTCACCTGATGACCCATCTGGTGCGGCAGCTGAAGATAGCAAAGCGAAAGCCGAAGTTTTAAATTTCGCGTTTAAGAATTCTTTCATGCAGGAGATTTGTACGAACATTGCACATACTCTCATGTGGACGAGATAGTAATAAACATCCCTGACGTAGAGAAACAATTGAAAGAGTTGGAAACAAAAGAGTCGCCAGGTCCTGATGGAATGCCAATTGGGCTTTACAAAGAGAACTCTACGGCATTGGCCCCGTACTTAACTTGCTTTTATCGTGAATCTCTCGCCCAGAGCAAAGACCCACGGCAGTGGAAAAAAGAGCAGGTGACTCCCGTATATACGAAGGGTAAAAGAACGGACCCACGACATTACAGACCAGTGTCCCTAACATCGGTTCGCTGCAAGGTATACTGTGAAATATGGCTTTCTGGAGCGGGAAGCAGAGCCTGGTCCCCGGCACGAATCCGCCCGGTGGGGTTGTGTCGAGGTCTGGTGAGGCGACCAATCTGTGGATGGTTTTTAGGCGGTTTTCCATCTGCCTCGGCGAATGCGGGTTGGTTCCCCTTATTCCACCTCAGCTACACTATGTCGGCGATTGCTGCGCAAACAAGTTCTTCACGTACGCGTACACCACCATTACTCTACCAAGCAAACAGAGGGGCTACACTCGTCTGGTGTGAGATGTTCCCTGGGAGGGTCCACCGGGGGCCGAACCGCAAAATAATCCTGGGCTCGAAGTGGGGCGGCAATACAATACAATACATGCAATGTATGAAGGGCAACAGACAAATTCCATATTTCTATATTTTCGGAAAGCATTTGACACGGTGCCCCACCGCAGACTGTTAAGAAGATACGAGCATGTGGAATAGGTTCGAAATGTGTGAGTCGTTCGCAGACTTCTTAAGTAATAGAACCCAGTATGTTGTCCTCAACGGCGAGTGTTCATCAGAGACAAGGATTCCGTCAGGAGTGCGCCAGGGAAGTTTGATAGAAGTGCTATTATTTTATATATACGCAAATGATCTGGCGGACACTGTGGACAACAATCAGCAGTTAGTTGTTTGCTGGTGGTGCTGTGGTGTACGGGAAGGTGTCGAAGCTGAGTGACTGTAAGAGCATACAAGATGACTTGAACAAAATTGTAGTTGGTGTGATGAATAGTATCTCGCTTTACCTTTCGAAAAATTTACGTTCGTGTGGTAGGGTAAGAAAATCAAACCCGTGACGTCCATATTAGTAGTGCCCAGCTTGACACAGTCACTTCGTTTAATTATCAGGGCGTAACGTTCCAAAGCAAGATGAAATGGAACGAATGTCAGCACTATGGTAGGGAAGGCGAATAGTCAACTTCGTTTATTGGGAGAATTCGGGACAGTGTGGTTCATCTGTAATGGAGACGTAGATAGAATGCTAGTGCGACCTATTCGTGAGTACTGTTCGAGCGTGTGCGATCCGTACCAGATCGGATTAAAGGAAGACATTGAGGCAATACAGAGGCGGGCAGAGATGGTTCGGGAACTCAAACGGGAATGTCTGGAGGGAATGTTACGTTCTTTTTGAGGAATAGTGTTGAGAAAATTTAGAGACCCGGAATTTGAAATTGACTGCAGAACTATTCAATTACCGCCGAAATATATTTCGCGCTAGGACAACGAACATAAGAAACCAGAAATTAGGGCATATAGACAGTTGTTCTTCCCTCGAGTTATTTGTGAGTGGAACAAGAAAGGAATTGACTTGCAGTGACACAGAGTACCCTCCGCCACGCACCGTACGGTGGCTTGTGAAGTATGTATGTAGATATAGGTTTCTGTGGTTTTCAAAAATCACTTATAGTGAATTCCGATGTGGTTCCTTGTCCAATACAACATTGAGATTTGTCTCTAATAACCTCCCCGTAAGAGGAACGTGAATCCCTAAACTTTTTTTTTTTTATCTCGTGCTGATCGTCATCATGTCGACGGCGTTTTACACTCTAACCATGCTTTCTATTTCGTTATTCCAAAGTTTCTCTAGCATTAATCATTCGAACAGTTAATTTACGAAATTAATGATGAGCTAATTTTGTTTTTAATGTGATAAAAAGTGTTCTTGTACCACTATACTCCCACAGGAATGTTTGTTGCTTTCTAAACGAATATCTACAGACATTTTACGTAGGGGCTTGCACTGACTGAACTCTTACGGATTTGGAGCGTAGAATGTCGGACATATGGGTTTGCTTTTCTGTCCCCAACACTATGCCAAGCGCTGCACAGAGCAAATAAGCTTTCCGTGCAGGATTAACAAACGGATCCAGATGCTTGTAGGAGAAATTAAACGCAGCTGTTTCTTCATGGACTTGTGGCGTTGATTAGTATGAAGTAGGTGTGACTTGCATGCAAGGGATGCTTACAGTGATGATTCAAGTGAAATCAAAACTGTAATGCTTCATTTTACTTAGTTAACTCACACCGCTCCTCCATAGGAAACATTTAGATAGTGGTATGTACAGTGAAAAATATAAGTCGGATATTTAAAAAGATAGTAACACTAACGAGACTTCCCGTGGAAAGAGTAAGTCTTGCGGCCACTGACGAATGGCTCGCGGAAAATGACGAGGAAGAGAAATCAAAAGCTGCCGAGTGGGAAACGCATCATTTCAGTTAAGTTACGACAGTATCAAAAAATGTGACGTTGTCTGGCTTATGAGCACCGTCCTATCTTTTGCACAACGAAAGATATCAGTTAATTTCTTTGGATAACCGTTTTATTGCTCTAAAGAAAATATAGTACAGCTTAACATTAGTAAATCACAACGGAAAGATGCTGAACTACATATACCTCGAAACAAAATCGACAAATGAAACACACTACCCATAATAACGAAGCGATTTAATGATGGAAGTTCGCCTTCGTAATAAGGTATTTTTCTCTGAATCGGCACAAGGAGCTATTTGTTTTAATTTCAACTGTAATAAAATTCAATAAATTAAGCACGTACGACAAAAGAATAACGCGGCGCTGAGTACGTAAGGTTAATAAAAATAAACGATTTATTGCTGAAAACTACATTAAATAAAATTATGTCGGTGACAGAAATGTTCCACAAACCTCGTAGAAAAAAGTAAAGGAGGATAACAAACTGTAGTCATCCTAAAAAGGTGTATTACAATGACCGCAAATAGTAATTTCAGCCCCACATCTATGCTTCAAACTATTAAGAACAGTTTGTACACTGACCCCTCTGAAAATGTTGTTGAGTTGTTTGGGAAACAAGAATTGGAAGGAGAGAAGAACGTAAGGACTACAGATGAGATAGGTCAGACAAATGCCGGTAGATGATATGTAACTTACCGTCGGTAATACTGAGGTAAGTAATTTGGGTGCCCGCTACAATTATTGGGCCTATGGTCCTTCAGGTAATGAGTACCTGCGTGCAGGAGTGATTTAGCTGTTACTGGTGTCAAGATAGCTAACGAGCGTTCTACTGCAGTGAAGAGGTAACTGATTCGAATACAGATGCCTCAAAAATTTTAGCTGGAAAGGAATGGTGGCGCCGAGCTTCTGCGCACCAGACTGCTATCTATTAGGCAAGGCAATACCTCAGACGGTGTGATGTTACAAAAGAATACTGAATGTGAGATGGGTAGATTGGATAACTAATGAAGATTTTTTGTCGTCAGTCCATGATCCGGTGCGCTACAATTTCAACTCCTGTATCAATACTTTCACCTCATAGTGGCACATACACCCACCTTCCTCAGTTAATTGCGTAAGTATGGCAATCGTTATCTTCTTTTACAATGTTTGCCCTCCAAGGCTCGATCTAATAACATGGAGGTTATTCTCCGATGGTTTTAACATGTGCTATCATCCCGTCCCATCTCCTGATTGGTATTTTCCACATGTTCCTCTCTTCACTAATTCTGTGGAGAGTCTCCTCGTTTCTCATCTTATCAGTCCGTTCCATTTTCCGCATAATGTGTAAGGCTGCAATTCAAACACTTCAGACGTCTTTCTTCTGCATTTTCCACATTCCATAGCTCACTCCCAATAATGCTGTGCTCCACAAATATCTTGTCAAATTACATTTATATTTGACACTATGAGACTTATTATGGAGAGGAATGCTCTCTTTCCCTGTGCTAGTCTACTTCTTCCATCCACCTTATTTCGTATGTCATGCGTTATTATGTTAAGTATGTCACTAGTACCATTACTGCATTTCTGCTGTCCTCAATACCTTAGTCTTTCCGTTCATCAAGTCCTGTTGTTCTTCATCACTTTTTCAAATTGTGGTGTTGTCATAAGAGAATCATATCATTGGTATCCTTTTACTCTGAATTTTAGACCCACTTCTGAGGATTTCTCTTATTTTCTTCATCGCTACTTTCTACACACAGGTTGAACGTAGGAGCAGAAAGATTACACCCCTGCCTTACAACCTATTTATCCGATCACTTCTGTCTTGTTCTTCCATTCTTACTGCAGCGGTACCAAATCTAACTAGGGGGGGTAAGAGCTTTATGCTTTGACGTGATTAAAAGAGGGGATACGTTACTGGCACACTTCCTGAAGCACACAAAGGAATTGTGGAATGGACTGACGTATGAGTGGGAGGTATAATATACACCGAGTTAACACTAGTGCGCAATGACCTATTCTGGAGCACTGACTGCCTGGCGCCAAGGCAGCAAAACGACGACATGGGGAGCGAGGTGTCGTCAGTATGGTGTCCACGCTCTATAAAGTAAGCCAGGTCTGGTCAAGATTTGAGCTCCCTGAATGCTCTGGAGTTCAGTGAGTGCAGCCAAGTCAGCTCAGAGCTTCGGTTTCCCTAACCACTGAACTGTTCTGACAAGGGAAACTCCCTATCGCACCCCCTCAGATTTAGTGGTAAGATGGCCCAGTGGACAGCCCGTCAGAAACGCAACTCAGATCAAGCATGAAAATAGTAAGATGGTGTACTGAGCAGCAAAAGAAAAGCAAAATAGAAACAGGCAACGGTCCAAGCTTAATAAGCACATATATTTTCTTTCACAGCATTATGAACTGTCCGTCCGATCACTGAAATGTTTGTTCTGTTTCTGTACTCTTAGCGGTTTTCATATTTTACATTGGTCATCTAGTAGGAATACGTTACCGTAGCAAGTAAACGTGATGAACAGTGACAGCAGACGACATCACAGAAATGAAAACAACAAATAAACGGGTGTCAACTATGTTACAATTCAAGAGTCAGAACTGCCAAAACGGAACGTAACTTCAACGATGTTAAAAACATATGTTTTGACAAGGCACAGACGAACTGTGTGATTGTGAAGCTGTTGCGATCATTTACTGGAGCTTGTGTGACAAACTATTATGTTTTCATCATTACCTTGGGAGTGATCACATTCACACTCATACGCACTCCTAAATCGGGCAAGGAGGAATATGCTACTCACTTACCAGGCGTACGAATTAGGTGCGTCGGTAAGAGATATATGTCGTATGACACACGTACTGTCACAAATGCCGTGTATGACACACCAGACGTGTTTTTCGTTGGAGGAATCGGTTGAGTCGTCGTCTTGTTATCAAGCGTTTACGGTTCTCATTCGATAGCTACTTCTTTTCGGCTGCTAATAGAGTCAACTGTCATTATAGGACCTTTCCTTACACCTCGCTGTTGCAAACGGACACTGCACTACGACACAGGTACAAATTTCAATACAACGAATAGTGAAAAAAATAAGGCATGACCGAGGTTTGAACACGACTCACCTGCTTGTCAATCCAACAGCATGACCACTTTTTTTTTGGGGGGGGGGGCTGATCTCATATTCTTCATTAATGTTTGTTGTATTTTGTATTTGTCCGGGGCGGACGTCCCATGACACCTGTTCAATTTCATCGTTGATCCAGTAACTGAGTTTTTTATTACAAAAGGGCAACTAACCCTCTGGCCGAACACGCTGACATACCGTGCCGGCTGCCATATAACGACGACGCCGTTGCTTTGTTTACCAGCTCTACATTGCACTTGTTGACTTTGAACCACTCAGTTTTTTTATTTTGCTTTTTTTTACAGTTCGGTGCACCTTCTCTCTGTTTTCATGCTTAATTTTTGTTCAGTTTTTGATGGGCTGTCCACTGGACCGTCTTATCACTAAATCTCAGATGGGTACGATGGGGAGTTTCCCTTGTGAGCAGATGTATGAGGGAGCTGTCTATATGACAATGGCTGTCTCCAAGAGGAACTTAGGAAAACTTGTTTGCAAAATAGAGCGACTACTTCTAAAAGGCGAAGATTGCAGCATACTTTTATTAGTAGGATTTTGTCACTAGAGTTTATTTTCTATTTTTTGTTTTTCCGCCAAAGCAAGAACTTTACTACTTAATGCAATGAGTACAGGATGTCAATTATCGAACTATACGAAAAAAACATGAGTTAGTTACAAAATACGCCGCATACACACTTTATTCAAAACGTAAACGTCACTACATATATTCGGATTTAGGTTATGACATGTTCAATAGGTCTGCCATCATTGACGATGATGTGGTTCAGACGAATAGCGAAATTCTGTATGGCCCTCTGAGTGTCGGAACATCTATGCTGTCGATGACCTACTGAATTGCTCGTTTCAGCTCAGCAATGGTTTTGAGGTTATCGCTGTACACCTTGTCTTTAATATAGCCCCACAAAAAAGGAGTCTGGTTACCCCAGAGCCAAAATGCGGTCCCCAAAGTGCTCCTCCAGGACATCAAATACTCTCCTGCTCCGTCTTGCATGAACCACATCTTGTCGAATTCAGGATCTCTTTGGATAATGGGGATGAAATGATCTTCCAAAACCTTCACGCACCATTCGGTAGTCAGCGTGCCACCAAGGAATAATCCGTGACAGGACATTGCACACCACGCAGTGACTCGTTGAGGGTGAAGAGACTTCTCGTTCGCGAAATGCGGATTATTAGTCCCCCAAATGGGCCAATTTTGCTTGTTGACGAGCCCATCCAACTGAAAGTGGGCTTCGTCGCCGAAACATGCCACGCAGCACTTCCATCGTGCCCCGGGCCCAACCGTGCAACTTGAAAGTCCTAACGCTAACCGTTCAGAAGCTATGATGATTTTATTTCATGTTGTTGTTGTTGTTGTTGTGGTCTTCAGTCCTGAGACTGGTTTGATGCAGCTCTCCATGCTACTCTATCCTGTGCAAGCTTCTTCATCCCTCATTACCTACTGCAACCTACATCCTACTGAATCTCTTTAGTGTATTCATCTTTTGGTCTCCCTATACGATTTTTACCCTCCACGGTGCCCTCCAATACTAAATTGGTGATCCCTTGATGCCTCAGAACATGTCCTACCAACCGATCCCTTCTTCTAGTCAAGTTGTGCCACATACTCCTCTTCTCCCCAATCCTATTCAGTACCTCCTCATTAGTTATGTGATCTACCCATCAAATCATCAGCATTCTTCGGTAGCACCAAATTTCGAAAGCTTATATTCTCTTCTTCTCCAAACTATTTTTCGTCCATTTTTCACTTCCATACATGGCTACACTTCTTACAAACACTTTCAGAAACGATTTCCTGACACTTAAAGCTATACTCGATGTTAAGAAATCTCTCTTCTTCAGAAACGCTTTCCTTGCCATTGCCAGTCTACATTTTATATCCTCTCTACTGCGACCATCATCAGTTATTTTGCTCCCCAAATAGCAAAACTCCTTTACTACTTTAAGTGTCTCATATCCTGATGTAATTCCCTGAGCAACACCTGACTTAATTCGACTACATTCCATTATCCTCGTTTTGCTTTTGTTGATGTTCATCTTATATCCTCCTTTCAAGACACTGTCCATTCCGTTCAACTGCTCTTCCAAGTTCTTTGCTGTCTCTGACAGAATTACTGTGTCATCGGTGAACCTCAATTTTTTATTTATTCTCCATGTATTTTAATACCTACTCCGAATTTTTCTTTTGTTTCTTTTATTGCTTGCTCAATATACAGATTGAAAAACATCGGGGAGAGGCTAGAACCCTGTCTCACTCGCTTCACAGCCACTGATTCCCATTCATGTCTCTCAACTCTTGTAAATATCATCTGGTTTCTGTACAAATTGTAAATAGCCTTTCGCTCCCTGTATTTTACCCCTGCCACCTTCAGATTTCAGATTTTATTTCATATAGTTCAATAAATGTCACCCTGTACAATGGATAATGCTAACACAGTAAGCAGAACTAAAAAAACCGTTACATACAGGCATTTAACATTATGTTGTGGCGTTTACAAATTTATAGACATTCCGATTTAAGAATATGTAGTACATCTGGAACTATGGTCCATAGCATATGATGTTATGCAGATTAAAATCTGTTAAACCTGACAAGTGGTGAAACTTTGTCAGTTTCATAACGAAAAAGAAATGCGTTAAACCAAACATTAAAATAACTTTAACGACTTGTCTATGGAGTCGAGAATATTGCTCTTGGGCTAATATTTTTTAAGTTTTCTTGTTGTCTGTCAGCTCAAGTCGGACGTAATGGTGAGGTATATCAGGAGCCAAAAGTGAGAATTGCCTGACAAATAATTCTAATTCAGTTTTCAGCATGCAAAGTTTTGGAGCCTGTTTGAGAACTCATGATGAAATGTTTCAGTTATTATTGAATCACACTCACTTGTGTCTGCTCCACAAAAGACTGCCTTCAGTTCTCATAAATGCTTCAGGTCATGAACTTGCATTAAATGACTTCATGAAATCAAACAATAGGTGATGTACACCATAAAAGATTTTTTCGGCGCTCTGTTTACCCTTAACTAATTTTTTTCCCTAGTGGCCGCTTTCAGTTCAGCCAGCATTCACTCTTGTTCTTCAGAAGACAAGTGCACCGCATCGTCTTTGTGGCTGGTTTTGTAGTGATGTTTCATTGAAAGTTTTTCAATAGTGTGATGACGTATTACGATCTTTTCATGGCTTTCAAATAAACACAGAAAATAAGACAATTCCCATTCAGGAGTGAATGTTGTGCTTTTCCCACTTTTTCTTTTTTTGGACAAGTGCTTGGGCTCCAAGGTATTTCTAATGCACAACGCAAATCTAATTTAACTGGTATTGTTGGCGAACTGTGAGAAGTCGACTGGAGCCTTCACCTGTTCCTCCTCTACCCTGAGCCCCACTGCCACTGTGCTCGGAGCGCTAGCCACGAGCGTGGCCTTAGCGCTCGCGGTCGCGAAGCACTGTTTGGCCAGGCTAGAAGTAAGCTCACAATTTCAGAGTGCAAGAATAGTTGTTCAGTGTGTCGACGCTGAGAAGTACTCTAGCCACCACTTGAAAAAATTGAAGTTGAGACTCGTTTCAGTAATGACCGGGTGTCCAGAAAAGCTGACTGTACGAGAAAATGATATCACCATTTAAATATTTTCAACATTTCGAGGCCCTGTCAACAACTGTATAAATATTAATTTTAATTTTAATAACTAACAACCTCAGTTGCACCGTTTACCTAGAATTTACCTAGGTTTCAGTCAGGATAACCCAACCTTCTTCAGAATAAAAGTAACTACCGATTGTCCATAGTGGATATCGTCAAGCTACAACTACAAATCCATAAATTATAGTCAGACTGTAAAAACGTATCTGAAACTGCCTCGGCCGGCCGCTGTGGCCGATCGGTTCTGGGCGCTTAAGTCCGGAACTGCGCTGCTGCTACGGTCGCAGGTTCGAATCCTGCCTCGGGCATGGATGTGTGGGTGGTGTCCTTAGGTTAGTTAGGTTTAAGTAGTTCTAAGTCTACGGGACTCATGACCTCAGATGTTAAGTCCCATAGTGCTTAGAGCCATTTTTTGAAACTGCCTCTGCCCCACTTCGCGACCGCGATGCGGCAGCCACGAGTGCTGTACTGGAACTGACTGTAGCGTCATGAGGCCCGCCTAGATGGACACAATACCTTGTGCCTGCGCATAAACTGTATGATAGTTACGTGTTGGGACAAGACGCGAACTTAACTCCTGACCTTGAATTTACTAGTAAAGTGAAATAAAAGGTATCGCTGAGGAAAAGGATGTATATGTTATTCTGTGCAGAACGTAATTAGGTCGACTGTCTTAACATTTATGAAGTATTCATTGACCATGATATGAGGAAGACATCATGTGCTTACAAGGTATGGCCGGTCTAGGAAAATTTTGTACTTAAGCATGAAGTTTAATCACCTAAAAAGAACTTAGTAGTGGGAAGGATAATATAAAGCCAACTTCGTCATTATTATGACGAGGTCTAGAAATTTTTAAGACGTAATTGTTAAGCACTTGCTTAGCTATGGTTACAACGCATGAACATCCTATTGACTTAGCAAACAAATGGTCATGACTGAACTTATGAACAAGTCTGTATCTAATCTGTAACATCCGGCAATTCGGGCCATATAAAATAGATGGTCATTATTCAAGATTAGTATATTTGACCTGAAATGGTCTAGAATCAAGTCAAACACTAATGCATGTGCCTGATTGAGCTTCTTGACGAAGATATGGTTATGAGTTGCAGAAAACATTAAAGTAGGGGGATGATGTGGCGGCAATGGGGTTCTCAGTTTGCCAGCATGGAGGTGATGCGCACACATACTGTAAAAACTGTGTGTGGCACACTGCCATCATAATTCGGGCCTGGTGACCACTGCCATTGAACTTAGGGAATGACAGCAGAATTACGTTTAAAGCTAAAGTGTGACTTGGCGAACATCGCTCCAGTCAACACACTTAAAATCATTGACCGATAGAGGTCAATTATGCTCAAAGCTAAAGTGTGACTTGGCGAACATCGCTCCGGTCAACACACATAAAATAATTGACCGACATAGGTCAATATGTACTTAAAGAACTAGTCTAAATTATGGAAAGATGACGGGAAAATGGTTAAATTATGATGTGATTTTGCAAGCAACACTCCAAGGACACCTTTACGTCATTGAGTAAGATCAATTCAAAGTGATCCTGCTAGTCTGAACCAACATTTTGAATGCAGTAGATTGTGGCAAGGTGACGTTACCCTCTCGTGATACTTATATGGATATGACTGCCATTAATTAAGTTAGCAAAAAGCTGTGTACGACTAGGTGATGGCATCACTGCTATCATATACACATATATTGACCACAATCGATCATATTGAAGGATTATGTGGTAGCACCTATATTCTGTAAAGGGGTAGTGACTTGGTGATCGTCATTCCGATTACTACACGTACATGCTATTGATCGACGAAGTTATTATCCACTAATTAAATCAAGTGTTGAAACCGTTAAGAACGATCGCGTGAGCGACGGTGGCTGGGTGTGTCCTATATCGGATGAAGTTAGTGGAGCTTCTATAGTTCTTAATTTTTCTCTGTTGGAGGTTAGAGAATAATGATAATAGCATGTTGGGCTGATATATTAGAATGGAGGCGGATCTGCTTCGGACTGTAGTATCTGTATCTAGTTCGGAGACGTACCTCATTGCACGTATTTCCACCGAATGGTCAAAACACGTCCTATTGCACTAAATCAGGTCGTTCTGTTTCTACACGAGGTGTAGAAGGTGGTGAATATGTCTTTCTCTGACTTCTGCTCAGTTCCGACTTAAATTGGAATGATCACATGTGGAAAGCTGTAGAAATGGGAACAGTTGCAAGATGCTTAGGGAGTGACAAAAACCACGTTGGAATTTTACTGTAGCACCTAGGTTCGGGAAAGGTGACTTGTTTCGAGATATGGGCGTGCCAGAAATAAGACTGAGTAGTGGTTGTAATCATGAAAGGAATTGTCAATAGGATCCAACGCAGGTATGTACTTGAATGGAAAGACTTGGTTAAAAATCAAGGACGTCATTTCTAGCGGACAGCGTAACACTAGAGATCTGAGAAGCTAGTGTACATTTTCTTACTACCTCAATCAGCACACCATCTACTACTGTTTGTGATCCTTCTCAGTCAACCATCGCCTATAGCTCAGTGGATATATCACCAAACCTCTGACAAGGGATCGAGACAGCATGCGCTACAAATACTGTAGAAACATATAGCTGCAGTGGCGTGTGAGAGTGGCAAATATCGGTTTCATACCACGTTCCTTAGCCAAATCACTTTCTAAATTGAGTAATTTTATTACGAGGTTGCACCGTCGGCGACGAGTTGGTCTGATACTATATACTCCTGCGATCGCCGTCATGGTATTTGTCTTGGCAAAACACCACCTCATTCAGAAGTAATGTTGTACCTCGATTTGTAAAGCGGGTTTTGCTTTTGACATTGATACTTGTATGCATCTATAGAAACAAGACCACTTGTGACAGTAACATACAGTAGTTGTTGGGATCAGGTTTTTTAACATCTGCCGGTTTGTAAGATGATCACCGTCTTGGTATTTGTCTGGAAAACCCACGTGATTCGTAGGTAACGCCATACGTGGATTTATAAAGCAAGCATAGCTTTTAACACGGATTCTTGTGTCCACCTGTAGAACCAAGACCGCTTGTGACAGTAACATACAGTAGCTGTTGTGATCGGGTTTTATAACATATGAGATGATTGCGGCTCTCTTTCTAAGACACAGTGGTATCACTCACAAGAATCACTTATGAGACATGTCCATCCATCACTGATTTTCTCTCAGTATTATTTTGTATCGTAGGAAATCAGTTATTGACGAAGTATTGTACTTAGTAGTAGAGGGTGTGTGATAGGTTCGCCTTGAGCATCAGGCTTATAAAGTATGTGTTTGTGTTCCAACATATGCAAAGGAAATGACTATGTCCATTCATAAGGAAGGTATGGATTTGACGTCTAGTACTGTGATAGTAAAGGGAAGAGTATGTCACATCATAAGAATGGTAGTAATATTTCTATTTCCAGTGTCATGGCCGTAAACTGGGTGTGTTTCTAATACTCCGCTCATTGTCGAATGTCGTTCAACTGAGACTGAGATCGTAACATTTAGTTGTAAGTATAGGGATGGAGTATATATGTAACCGATTTCTTAGGATGATTGATTATACCTGTGCATGCCCGGCCTGCAGCACTGGTGACCTGTGTGGGGGTGATTCACGTTTCCCTTTAATGGTAGGAGTTGTCAGAATGGAGAGGCCTGTTAGAGTGTATGAATGTAGAAGAATTAGGGAGTTGTCCTCTAGAATACCGAATAGCGAACTAATACGTAGTATGTGTTGGATAGTTTTCGTGATCGCGTGGAAATTTGAGAATGAATATGGAGGTGCGTTTGCGTTTGACCATTATTCCCTCCCATGTAAACAGTTCAGCTAACTGCTTCTGCACATTTCGCGCCTTTATTTAGTTGAGATATGATCAATTGTGGGGTGTGCATCTAACATGTGGAAGACACATTTGCTGGTTCTCTAGATATGAGAAACACTTTAGTTGACCTTGTAAATTATAGGGATGATTTCGAATCTGTTACATCACCAAAATACTCGGGTGGAAATATCACGTTTGGTCTGTTTGTTTCTAGTTACTCAGTGGTCTAGAGCACACTCCACCTAGCTTAAGTTTCGGATTTGTATAGAAATAATTCCCAGTCTATATCTTTGGAATTATGTTGCGTGAGCGATCGGTAGGATACAGCTGTGTGCGAACCACGCGAAATTAGATATGTTCTTGTAATTCCAGAGCATGGAGATGGGCGTAGAAACGCGAGCAAGAAGGCAGGTCCAGATCAGAAACAGTAACGCATTTGTACCAAGGGGGGAAAACGAGCCAGTCCTTGCACAACAGTTCTGAGAAAGACTTCGATCCACTGACGGCTTTCTGATGCAAAAGGGATTATTTTGTATGATGGAGGATATGATTTGTATGTTTACTACTTTGACATGGTACGCGGTGATACATTGCTCGGTTGGAGATCGGTTTCACACTCTATCATTCAGGCTCCTGGCCTCAGTGGGAGAGCAGTGTAATTGAGTAAGAGTCTTTCCGTATTTGGCGATATGTATGGTACTTTGCGAGGTTTAGTTGTCTGTGTAATATGGCGATCAGTGTAAAATAGTTTATTGCTGCTGAATGTCATGTTTATAGAAAGAAAGAAGAGGCGGGCGGTGCTTCCCTAGGACGGAGGGGCATCGTGACATATAGCCGGTGGGATTGTTGGCATACCATAATTTTTTTTGGGTACTGTACACATATAAAAGATAACTGCCCTGTTTGTGTAAAATGTGTATGTATTGCATTGTAAAGTTACTGTGGATTACGTTGTGTAAAATGTGTATATACTGCGTTGTTAAGTTACTGTGGTTTATGTTGTGGCATGACTAGAGAGGATGACTGGGTGTACCATTGTAAGGGGCGTATTCATTTAGCACATTGATAACTGTGAGGGTATGACGTTTGACAACTATGTTCTCTATAGATACTGAGAGCCGTTCCAGAAGCACAGCCGTCAAGAGGAGACATTATTTGTACATCGATTGGTGTCAGGCTGTAGCAGCAATAGTAATATTTAATTGTATTTACACTGGTAAATATGTTCCTGGCTTCCAATATTCTAGTGAGTCTCATATGTATTTGATGATCTGTAGGCAACTTTGCGGGTTTAACTGTCATTGCAATTTACCGATCTGTGCAAAATAATTTTACTGCTGAAAGTCCCATCTGCAGAAAGAAAGAAAAGGTGGGTGGTGCTTTGATACTGACAGTATCAGTAATTCGGTTGGTATTTAGATAAGAGCCAATCATAATGCTTGATTCATTCACATCCTTTGTGCTGGAATATAGGAGCCTCTACATAGCGGTGGGAACGTTTGTGTGTGTTGACGGGAGGGAGGGTAATACGTAATGGACTGAGGTATCACGTTAGGACAGCTGGGAAGAGTGTGTTCGATGTTATTCTGCGCTATTTGCAGTTAAGTATGGTTAGATGCATCTCTGATGTCGCACTAGGAACATTGTGCCCTGTGTTACTCTGTCAGCAATGGTGAAGACACGTGCTGCCTGGGGGTGTCTCACATATAGGAGTTGCTTGAGCGCACCTTAGACTTCCTTGACGTCAGTATAACACTGACTCTATACCCAAAAATAGAAGCAACTTTCACCTGCATCCAGCTGTGGCTCGCATCTGTAACGACGCCTGCGTCCCTGGAGCGTCGGCGCTCCTGCCCGGTTGTGTCAGCAACGGTGCCTAGGCGAACATGTATTTCGAGAGGAATTTCTCAGGTATCAAGTATGAAAGGGATGTCGCCGCCTCATGCGTACGGACATCTGTGCATGGTTTGACAGCTGATAACCACATAACTTCGCAGAGCTGCAGGTAGCCTCCTGTGTGGTCTACTGGACTGGGGGTGGCAGACGTTGTCTGTCTACATTGATTGCGTGTCTGTTGCATTATTTTGTGAGCAGGTCTGCAGGCTGCGCTATGCATTATTTAAGCAGTTTACGAGTTGATTTCGTGTCTGCACATCTGGGTACTGCATTATTTAGGAGGAGTCTTCATGTCTGTACTGAAATTATTTTGACAAATAAGGAGCTGTTTGCGTGTCTGCAGAGTGTTATTTAGAAGTAGTTTACAGATCTGTGGGCTGTGTGGCATGACCCCAAGCATGTGATTTGTACCAGTGTGATAAATATACTCCATCCCTAAGTAAATTATTCCAAAATAAATATACTCCTTCCTTCCTGTATCCAGCAGCCCTGCGCAGGCTGTCATTTTTGCGTCATTTTCCCCCTCCAGATGACCATCTTGGATTATGTCACAGGAGGGATGACAGTACCCTCTGGTGGCAGTATTGTGTACTAAGTCAGTTGGGGTCTAGATCTCGTGTTGGAGACATTGCCTGCAAAATAGAAAGTTATGTCTAGCACAGGCAGAGTCGTTTTCCCGCCATTTCCCCCCACCATCTTGGATTACATCACGAAACGGACGACAGTGCTCTCTGTTGGTGGTACTGTGTACTAGATCCAGACCTGTTGCCCGCCATCTTGGATAACGGTACTTGCGTCATCAGCCGACATCATGGCTGTCATCTTGGATTACTTCATGGAACAGACGACAGTGCCCTCTGGTAGTGGTACTGTGTACAGTTGGAGTGCTGAACTGCTGGTGAACACACTGGATGGTGGTGCTGTCTCTAATTGTTCAAATAAAGGCTGGTGCATGATTTCAACAGTTGACAATAGCAATCATGTTTGCAGAGTCTTTTAGATGGATTATTATTATGACAATTTACGGGTTGTTTGGCTTTCTGGACGTAGATGTATTGCATTATTTACGAGTGGTTTGCATGTCTGTAGGCTGTGCAGTGCGTTATTTTGACAGTTTACAATTAGCAGGAGAATGTGTAGAGAATTATATATGTGTTATTTAGAAGTAGTTTGCAGGTCTCTATGCTGTGTGGCATGTCAGAACATGTGTTCTCTATCACTGTAATAAATATACTCCATCCCTAAATAAATTGTTCCAAAATAAATAAAGTACACTCCTTCCTGTCTCCACCAGCCTAGTGCAGGCTGAGTCGTTTTCCCCACTAATGCCTAGGAAGATGTGGCGGTCGAGTGACTCAGGTTAGTAGAGGTAGTCCAAGTGTCATTTCTTTCGCACTATTTTTCATCTACGTCTACATCCACATGGATACTCTGCAAATCACATTTAAGTGTCTGGCAGAGAGTTCATCGTACCACCTTCACAATTCTCTATTATTCCAATCTCGTATAGCGTGCGGAAAGAATGAACACCTACTATATCTTTCCGTACGAGCTCTGATTTCCCTTATTTTATCTAGGTGATCGTTGCTCCCTATGTAGGTCGGCGTCAACGAATTATTTTCGCATTCGGAGGAAAAAGATGGTGACTGGAATTTGGTGAAAAGATTTCGTCTCAACGAAAAACGCCTTTCTTTTACAGATGTCCAGCCCAAATCCTGCATCATATCTGTGACACTCTCTCCCATATTTCGCGATAATGCTTAACGTGCTGCCTTTCTTTGGTCTTTTTCGGTGTACTCTGTACTATCTGGTAAGGAACCCACACCGAGAAGCAGTATTCTAAAAGAGGACGGACAAGCGTAGTGTAGGCAGCCTCCTTAGTAGACCTGTTACATTTTCTAAGTGTCCTGCTAATAAAACGCAGTCTTTGGTTAGCCTTCCCCACAACATTTTCTATGCGTCCCTTCCAATTTAAGTTGTTCGTAATTGTAATGCCTAGGTCTTTAGTTGAATTTACTGCTTTTAGATTAGACTGATTTATCGTGTAACCGAAGCTTAACGAGTTCCTTTCAGTACTCATGTGGATCACCCCGCACTTTTCGTTATTTAGGGTCAACTACCACTTTTCCTACCATTCAGATATCTTTTCTAAATCGTTTAGTAGTGTGTTTTGTTCTTCTGAATACTTCATTAGTCGATAAACGACAGCGTAATCTGCAAACAACCGAAGGCAGGTGACCTCTCTGACAGGAAATCAAAAACCCAATCACATAACTGAGACGATATTCCATAAGCACGCAATTTCACTACGAGCCGCCTGTGTTGAACAGTGTCAAAAGCGTTCCGGAAATCCAGAAACACGGAATCGATCTGAAATCCATTGTCAATAGCACTCACCACTTCATGTGAATAAAGAGCTAGTTGTGTTCCACAAGAACGATGTTTTCTGAACCCATGATGACTCTTTGTCAATAGACCGTTTTTTTCGAGGTAATTCATAATGTTGGAGCACAATATATGTTCTAAAACCCTACTGCATATCGACGTTAACGATATGGGCCTGTAATTTTGTGGAGTACACCTACTACCTTTCTTGAATATTGGTGTGACCTGTGCAACTTTCCAGTCTTTGGGTACGGATGTTTCGTCGAGCAACGGTTGTATATGATTATTAAGTACGGAGATAATGCATCCGCATACTCAGAAAGGAACCTAATTGGTATACAGTCTGGACCAGAAGACTTGCTTTTATTTAGGGATTTAAGTTGTTTCACTACTCAGAGAATATTTACTTCTACGTTACTCATATTGGCAGCTGTTCTCGATTCAAATTCTGGAATATTTTCTTCGTCTTTTTTTGTGAAGGCATTTCGGAAGGCTGTGTTTAGTAACTCTGCTTTGGCAGCACTGTCTTCTATCGTATCTCCATTGCTATCGTCCAGATAAGGCATTGATTGTTTCTTGCCGCTAACATACTTCATATACGACCAGAATCTCTTTGGATTTTTCTGTCAGGTTTCGAGACAAAGTTTCGTTGTGAAAACTGTTATAGGCCTCTCGCATTGAAGTCCGCGCTAAATTTCGAGCTTCTGTAAAAGAGCGCCAATCTTGGAGATTTTGTGTCTGTTTAAATTTGGCATATTTGTTTCGTTGTTTCTGCAACAGTGTTCTAACCCGTTTTGTGTACCAAGGAGGATTAGCTCCTTCTTTTGTTAATTTATTTGGTATAAATCTCTCAATTGCTGCCGATACTATTTCTTTGAATTTAGGCCGCATCTGATCTACCCTTATATTATTAATTTGGAATGAGTGGAGATTGTCTCTTAGGAAGGCGTCAAGTGAATTATTATCTGCTTTTTTGAATAGGTACATTTTTCCCTTATTTTTCCAGAATTTGAGGATTACAGTATTCATTCTCACTACGACAACACTGTTTTGATGCTCGTTGTTAACTCAGGATTATTTCTTGCTAAGAGGTCAAGTGTGTTTTCACAACCGTTTACTATTCGCGTAGGCTCGAAATAATTTTCAGAGAATGCGTTTAGCACAATTTCGTATGATATTTTATGCGTACCTCCGGAATTAAACATGTATTTTCGCCAACATATCGAGGGTGAATTAAAGTCACCACCAACTATTATCCTATGAGTCGGGTACGTGCTTAATTTCAAACTCAAGTTTTCTTTGAACTTTTCAGCAACTGTATCATTTGAATTGGGAGGGTCGGTAAAAGGATAAAATTATTATTTTATTCCGGTTGCCGACAATGACCTCTGCCCGTACTAACTCACAGGAAGTATCTACTTCAATTTCGCGACAAGTTAAACTACTTCTGACAGCAACAAACACGCTATCGCCAACCGTGTTTAGCCTCACCTTTCGGAACATCATTAGGTTCTTCGCAAAAATTTCGGCTGAGCTTATATCCGGCTTTAGCCAGCTTTCAGTGCCTATAACGATTTGAGCATCAGTGCTTTCTTTAGCGCTTGGGGCTCTTGTACTTTCCAAACACAGCTACGACAATTTATAACTGTTATACCAATGGTACCTGTCTCTATGTTTTTCCTGTGTTCAGCCTGCACCCTCTGTGACTGAATTCCTTCTTGTGTTTTCCCGAGACCCTCTAACCTAAAAAGCCGCCCAGTCCACGCCACACAGCCCCTGCTACCAATGTAGCCGCCTCCTGCGTATAGTGAACCCCCTATCTATTCAGCGGAACCCGAAACCCAAGCGCCGGCTGGTGTAGCCGAGCGGTTCTAGGCGCTTCAGTCTGGAACCGCACGACCGCTGCGGTCGCAGGTTCGAGTCCTGCCTCGGGCATTGATGTGTGTGATGTCCTTAGGTTAGTTAGGTTTAAGTAGAGGACTGATGACCTCAAAAGTTAAGTCCCCTAGTGCTCAGAGCCAATTGAACCATTTTTTGAGCCAAAACCCAACCACCTTTTGGCGCAAGTCGAGGAATCTGCAGCCTACGTGGTTGCAGAACCGTCTGAGCCTCTAATTCAGACCATCCACTCGGCTCTGTACCAGAGGTCCGCAATCGGTTCTGTCGACTGTACTGCAAATGGTCAGCTCTGCTTTCATCTTGCAAGCAAGACTGGCAGCCTTTACCACTTCTGTTAGCCGCTCGAAACCAGAGAGAAGCTCTTCTGATCCAAAGTGACACAAATCATTGGTACCAACGTGAGCCACCACCTGCAGTTGGCTGCACCCTGTGCTCTCCATGGCATCCGAGAGGACCTTTTCCACATCTGGAATGACTCCACCCCTTTATGCACACGGATTGCACACTGGATTTCTCACCCTCCTTGTCCACCAAGTCCCTAAGAGGCCCCATAACGCGCCTAACGTTGGAGCTCCCAACTACCAATAATCCCACCCTCTATGATTGCCTGGGGTTGCAGGCTGAGTGGTTTCCTCTGAAACAGGACAGGCGACAGCATCTGGCTCAGCGACAGTGTCAGCCACAGACAGCGCCTGGAACCTGTTTGTCAGACAAACCGGGGAGGCCTTACGATGGGCCACCTCGAAAGTCTTTCGCTGCCTGCTTCGCCCCGGGGTGACCTCCCACTCGACCACAGGTGAAGGTTCAGCCTCAGTGCCAGAAGTAACTGGGTTCGCCACCAGTGAGGACCAATCGGAGGACTCTGACGTGCTGGACGTTCGTTGGATCCCCATGGCAGTGGTGTCCATCTACTGCAGCCTCAAGCTGTGTAACTGAAGCCATCACAGCCTGAAGCTGAGACTGAAGTGTCAGCAACTCGGCTCGCATCCGCATACAACAATCGCAGTCCCTGTCCATACTAAAGGCCGTGGAAAACTAAACTATGCAGATAAACGGACTATCGGCACATGCTGCGCAACCCTACTGTAGACCCTGACGAAAACGCACAAACTGTGTGTAGTAATACACAGATATTCAAAAACCTATTTACCGAAGCACTCTGGCGAAACTAAATAATTTGCCCCTGACTAGAAACTTTTAATATGTCACAAAATCGGTTTACTTTCCAACGCAAACAAAAACCCGACGATTGTGGCTATTAGATATTAAATTCACAAGCAAAAACTGAAGAAACTGAACTATTAAAGCATACAGATAATATAATAAAAGTCGCTCCTGGTTAGGAACTCGTAAATGACAAAAGCCGTTACTTCCCCGTTGTTGCATCTGTCTCAGTCAGCTACTGCTTACTGCTGCCTGACTTTTCTTAGCTTAGTAGAGATATACGAATTGACCCTTCTTTACCACCAAAATTCAAACTTGGCACCAGTTTGTAGCAAGAGGTGGCGGTAGGATGACTTTGGTTAGTGGAGGTAACCCAAGTGACCTATCTTCCCTTCATTTTTCTTAGGTTAGTAGAGATAACTGTGGTGTGATGCATTATCCTGTTGGAATTTGAACTTCCCGCCATTTTTCTTGGGGAGGGGAGGAGAGGGGGGTTAGGTTAGTGGAGGTCGCCCAGCTGATCTATCTTACCGCCAAAATCCGCCACCTTGGATGATGTCATACACTGTTGCCAGGTCTACAAGACGCCATCTTTGATGATGTCATCGCCGCCGTCTTCGACACATCTGGCAACAATGCAGAGCGGCTCTGAACATAGGTTGTCCCAATATTACTATACACCACCTTGCAGTTACCTGAATTGAGAATAGCAATGACAAACACTCTCCACACACCCATTTGAAGAAGATATTTATTGGTCACTCAGTATAGGTCTAGTTGCGAGACGAGGCGCATCATGGAGCACCAAGTTATTCATGAATATTTTGTCAAGAGTGAGCAGGCAAGGCTGGGAGACTTTTCAGTGAACATGTATTCGGAGAGGTATAGCAACAGTAAATACTCTCAGACAAACAAACCGCATGTCATATCGACACAGTTAAGCAGTTCGCAATGGGAGCAATCCTTCAAAAACTGCATCACGAGCAGCTTGTGATACTCAAGAATTTGAACTGTAGCAAAGAGGATGATCCCCACGTGCTCTGATATCTCCTAGAGCAAGTTAATGGTATTTTCTTTACTTCCTGCAATTTTCTATTGGGAGTGCCAGCCACTCAAGGTATACATAGGGATTTAGTTTAAATATTTTATCTGGAAGGCACCTGCCCAGTCTTTGTAAGTTTTACCCAGTGTAACTTCTGTTATACCTCCGGGGACCAAGCTGCTTACCTTTCAGAACCATGGGAATTCTGTCCGGTTAAAGCCGCTGAAAAGAGACGCCTTCATTTCTCTGCTGAATTTGCTGGCGAATCTACATCATGGTTCAGCCAATAGGATGAATGAGAAACGGATCACGTGCGTGGCTACTTTAAGGCCCTAGAGAGCAGAATACAGTCGCTTCGCTCTCTTGCAATCCAAACTTCAGCCAGAGCAGACGTCTCTCCTGGTTTCCAGACGTGAGAGCGACCTAATACCGTCTGCCAATGTCATTGCTCGCCGAGACCGGCCAGCAACCACATAAACGTGAACAATCAAGTCTCCCGCTCCCCATTCCTGCAGTTAGGCCCAAATACGATGGTCGCAGCCATACAGTAACTTCCGGCCCCCTGGACAGCCCCCATGAACCCCCCATTGACAATCTAGATCCCAACTTCAATAAGTTTCTCTCTTTCATTTTAAACAGCCGTGCCTTCCGTCATCCACCTCCCCTCAAACCACCCAATCTTTGGCAAAGGAAACCTTCACTTTCCGGGTATGGCCCTGTACCCTGTACATAACTTTCTCACAACAATTATTTATTAAATATTAAAATTACTTCATTGACAATACAGATATTACTGTCTACTGTAGTGATCCTTAATGTACAGTTAGTTTACGTGAGGAATTTTCATTTTAAAGGAGAACTTGGTGTTTAAAATTTTACTGTGTCACCCATGTGCCTTAAAAATGTCGCCCCTACCAATAAACGTTTGCTGAGATACGGAAATGAACTGATTTAAACTACTGAGTTTCTTGATCATAGAAATGTCTTTGGTTTTATCTAATATTCAATAATTTGGATGTTATTTCGAATTACAAATTTGGTTGTGCTACTTTCAGTAACTAAAGTTATCTGAATTCCGCTTCAAAAACTGTGGAAATTGATCAGTTGATGCTTGAAGAGGCCACTGAAGTAATAAGCAACACAAGGAAATTGTGCTGATTGTCGCATATTATTAACTAAAACTACGTTAGCATAAACTTTGTGAAGTAGGCCTATTTAACTAATTTTTGAGGTATTAATATAAATATATTCCAATTTACGCTATATTTAAAGTCATGGAACAAGATAGAGTGAGAGCAGTTATGCATTACTGTTTATAGCAGCTGGTAATGGTTAGTAGGTAGTCAGTATTTAGCGTTTTGGACTACGAATAGCAATTGCCATTCACAGAACTTTAAGATATGGTAAATGCCTTTTTGAAGTCTGATCAAAATTATGCATAAGAGCTGTGTGGTAGCAAATTCATTTTCTTGTATGAACTATAACATTTAATGTTTTTGTGTTTTTAACAATCCACTACCGATGTATAATCTATTAAATTTCGGGCTTCCAGCCGTGCAAATTCCATCTCTCCACTCATATTTCGGCCATTAGTGGAATAGATGCAAACTGCACGGCTGCATGCCTGAAATGTAATGGATTATTCATTACGCCGTGACAAACTGAAAATGCACATCCGGCAATGTATTTATTAATGGATAAATGCCGAAAAACGCAAAGAATTTGAGCATTAACTTTTACGAAAATCTATATCATAAACTGTGTAATTTTTCATGGAATTCGAACTGTATTTTAAGAATCAACTTCAAAATATTATTAGGACGTAACATTACAATGGGAGACGTTGTGGGATCAGGTGACCGCTTAACCGCTGCTCACTTGGTAGACATGGGAAGATGAAGTGAGAGACATCTGGAAACGCTTTCACCATTGTTGGTAACACAAGCACAGCAATGAACGCAGAGAAATATAAGAAAGAGGTGAATTATCATTATTGAGAAGGGAAAACAGGAAATCCCTCCCATCGGTTGTATCTGCCATAATACCGAGGGGGAGTAAAGTGATGTTTAAATTCAGAAGACACGCGTTGGAGAGAGCCTATATCATTCTGCCTCGTTTTTGCCTCGTACTAACCGAAGCTGTTGGCCTGTGCTGTTACAGTGAAAAGAGTCTGCTGCTCTTTTTTCTAGCTGAAAGATCTAACAATGCACCCAAAATACGGCGCTGGTGGAGCTGGCATTTATGTAGCGGCTACTCTATAACGTTACATAATTCTAAAACAGAGGATGCATCTATAGGAGACAAAGATGGTTACAAGCGCCATAATGCTGTAATAGTTACACTGAAAAAGTTTGAATTTGTTTACAATGGACAGGGCTATAATTATTCGGATCAAAAAATATTTTTTCTATAAGAATACATTCGTTTATCTTAACGCATTTGTTTATTTAACTTTTGAATTTCCTTCCAACACGCTTGCTATGACTTCATCAGTCAGTTAACCGTCTTTCAGACGCTATGCATCTTAAAACATTCTATATGTTTCCCCGCCATATCTCGTTAACGAATAAATTTAACTGAAAATGGTTTTCCCTGGCTTCAAGACCTCAAAAGTCTGCGTCCAGCGACAGGAAATTAAAAAGAATGTAGGTTTAAGATGAAATGAGGTATGGAAGAAATCGGTTTCGGAGAAATCGAACTCATTTCGATATGCCAAAATTTCGTTAAACATTCTTTTAAATGTCGTGATGATTTCCAACAGAGGTGAAACACGCGTTTGATCGGGCGACACTGGGATGATGTGAAGGAACACGAAGTTGAGAAGTTAATGCTGCATTAATTTGTACCAGCTGTTCAATGACAAATTCAGCCGAATAAACCCACAAAAATTAATTACCACTACGTCTTTTACGATTTTAAGACGACTAGCACGACGGTCAGAAAAGGAAGAGTTTTTTCATTTCAAATTGTTGCGGCGCGTGCATTGGTGATGCAGGACCCTAGGATGTCCTGAGCACCTCACCTTCCGAATATACCGCTGAAGTGCAGCTGCTGACTAAGCATCGCATTAGCTGCCGTCACACATACATGTGTACTTCTCAAGCTAACTTACGGTGTGTGGCGGAGGTTACTTTGTGTAGCAGAGTTACTTCTCCCTTTGTCTGTTCCACCCGCGAGTGTCTGGAGGAGAACGATTGGTGGCAAGTTTCTGTGTGGACTCTAAGCTCTCTAATTTTATCTTCGCTGCCTCTTCGCGAGATATGCACAAGTGGAAGCAATATATTAGTTCGTTCTTCTAGGAACGTATGTTCTCGGAACTTTAACAGCAGACCTCTCTTGCAGCGTCTCTCACTGGAAGCTGAGGATCTCCGTGCCTTTTTCGATCTTACTATATGCCGCACTGAGAAGACAGTGGTGATAGGTTTCGGCTCACAGCAATAGTTTCAACCACAGTCCACGAATGATTTCATAATTAAGCTAGGTAGTACCTAGTTAGAGTACTTTGGAGAAAGGTCTCATCACGGACAGTGCGTATCTGCAAATGAAAGTAATGGATCATTGTTATCCGTCTCAAACGGACAACATGCTTTCTTGCGGTTAACTATTTTCGTTTTGTTGTGTGGAATAAACTCATGCGCAGTGTTCATCCTTCGCCGCTAATGTAAAAGTTGTCTCTACATAAGGTAAGTGCCAAATTCGTGTATTTCGTATTTCTATTTACTAACGCTTCTAAGTGACGAATGTGCATAATATTTTGTCTGGTGTGCCCAGAATTGCCATAGCAATATTGTGTGTAAGTTTTGACAAGATGTGCAATTATTATGGCACATTAGTAAATGCATATGTAATTTATATTGCTCCGTCAGTTACCGTTCACAATACATTCAGACCTGAATTATCGCTTACCTTTGGGTGTTAGTGAGGCTAAATTCGAGGAATTCGTATGACCGGTTACTCGCAGTCGGTGGTTCAGGCATACTGTTTCATTCCCTCTGACGATACCACACAAGAGCTGCTGTTTAAGACTTGCTGATTTAGGTGTGGGTGCAGTTACAAGTTGTAGATTTGTTCGCGCTCTCCTAAAAGCATAGCCTTTTCCTTACGAGATTCTCTTAGCTACAGGCAGTAGTCTACCGAAAGTATGACGTTTCAAAGAACCTTTACGAGACAGAAAAATGATGTCGTTTTTCAGAACTTCGTTTCTACGAAATATAAAATGTTTAGAGCAACCAGTGGACGATGTCTACGATTCGTATTCCGCCTTACGAATAGCTATTCCCAAATATGTATTCATATGTATTCCTAATCATCACGAACGTTGAGTCCGCCCCCGGTATCTGAGTGGTCAGCGCCACAGAATGTCAATCCTAAGCGCCCGGGTTCGATTCCCGGCTGGGTCGGCGATTTTCTCCGCTCAGGGACAGGGTGTTGTATTGTCCTAATCACCATCATTTCATCTCCATCGACGCGCAAGTCGCCGAAGTGGCATCAAAGAGAAAGACTTGCACGCGGCGAACGGTCTACCCGCAGGAGGCCCTAGCCACACGACATGATGATGAACGTTGAAAGAAAATACAGAAAAGAAGCAACGTGTAGTTTCTTCTCACATTTGAGTACACTAAGAGTTTTATTTTTGTGTGCTTCTTCATAGAAAGGGGTTGAGGAGTGTCCACTCCGGATACCTGGTTGTTTAACTAACTGGTTGAATTTCCTGCTGCTTTGGTACTGCTCTGGTTTCGAAAAGACAAATGGATGTAGATAATGTAAACTATGTTTCGGTTGGATCCGTCCGTGGAACAGCTGATACTTTTACTGGGTGCTTCATCATCATGGACGTGGAAGAAGTAGGAGACTGTTGTGCCTTCCACATTTTCCTAGCTTTTCCGTGAGATACCATCTTCGCGGTGTTCGATTTTCCGATTTCGGTTTCCTCCAGGTATACAGGACACTCTTGACTCCAATCAGTATTATTATTTTGCAACTGCTGAGAATGCAGAACTGAACTGCGCGATCCAGTTTTAAAGTATGTGGCTCTTTAGGCATAGACCACAGTATGGAAATATTAACTGCATAAAATTACTTGGAAATAGCTGGAGGTAATTGAAATTAACTTACGGGTGCACGAATGTTTATGGTTTCAACTGAAATGTTTCTTAAAAATTCACCTGTACATAACTACGAAGTACTGTTTGTTAAAGTCAGAAATTGTAGCTGCATCCAGTAAACGAGAGCTGTTCTACTATCACGCATGCATCAATTTAACATTCATTGATTCAGTCATCAAGTTCTATCGCCGAACGAGCTGACATTTTCTTAGTCAGAACTGAATACCACATGTGAAATATGCTGAGAAATTTTCTTAGTCGCAATTTAAACTATACGTGAAATATTATCAAGTCTCGCCATATTGCGGACAAGTGTCTTAATGCCGCCAAAAGATTAAAGTTTAACCATGACGTTTCTCTGTCGCATCTACCAACAATATGTCTACCTACTCAAACTAACTTCATTCCCTTCCCCTCCCCCCCCCCTCCCCCAAGTTTACACGTTCCTCATTGGCTGCAGCTACCACTACTCCCCTCCAAGCCAACCGCCCATCAGTGCCACGAATCAGTGCGCAGTGCAAAATAATAATGCTCGGCCTAAATGGCCGATTTAAATAAACAAAGCGTCACTGGATGCGTGCTAAGATGTTGATTAATTCCGTGTCAAACAAGATATGGTTATTCAAATCATCATTTACGTAAATACTGGTTTAAAATTTGCAATTTTTATAAAGTTATTTTTATAGTTACATCCTTCATGAAACACAAATGAATTAGTTCACATTTCTTTTCCATTAATTCACATTTATTTACATGATGTCAGTGAAATGTTATTGGTTTTGCAACGTTATCAACTTATTTGCTAAAATGCTATGACTCAAATTTACATAAGGGTATTATTCACATGGAAGTTGTTATTGAACCAAAAGGTGGTGTTCATCAGTTAGGCAAGAGGTTGCCGTGTTACATGCCTTGGTATACAAGCGCTTTTTTGTATTATTTGACGGTAAACCATCTCGTTTCTCAGAAATCAGTGATTCGTTCCGATTTGTTTGACAGACAACCGACAACACGACACAAGAACTGTCTGATCGGATGCTTTTATAGACCACCTGGGTCAAGGCCTATAGTTGTAGAGCGCTTCAGACAGAACTTGCAGAATATCATTAGTAATTTTTCTCATTATCCCGTTGTAGTAAGGGGTGACTTCAACTAGCCAGGTATAGATTGGGATTGTTATGCCATCAAAATTGGTGCCAGAGACAGGGGATCATGTGGAATTGTTCAGAATGACTTGTCAGAAAATTACCTTGAGCAGATTGTTAGAGAACCAACTCGTGAGGGTAACGTCTTAGACTCCCTGGCAATAAACAGACCTGAACTTATCGAATCAGTTAACGTAGAGGAAGGTATCAGTGATCATGAGACTGTGACAGCATCTATGACGATGGGTCGTACAAGGAATATTAATAAAGGTAGGAAGATATATTTGCTCAGTAAGGGTAACAGGATATAAATTTCAGAATGTCTTAGCAGTCACCATCAAATATTCAGTGATGAGGACAAAGATGTGGAGAACAAATGGAAAAACTTCAAAGGCATCGTTCAATATACCCTACACAAGTACGTTCCGAGTAACGTTTTAAGGAATGGGAACGATCCATCATGATTTAATAGCCGTGTAAGAAAAGCGCTACGAAAACAAAGGGCACTTCATCTCATATTCAAGAGAAGTAAAAATTTAGCTCACAAAAAAATCTGAACGAAGCGAAAAAGCGTAAGAAGAGCAATGAGAGAAGCGTTCAATAATATTGAAAGCAAGACGTTGTAAACCGACCTGAGTAATAACCCTAAGCGATTTTGGTCGTATGTAAAATCAGTAAGTGGGTCAAAATCATCTATTTATTCTCTCAGCGACCATGCCGGCACCGAAATGGAAGATAACAGAGAGAAGGTCGAAATATTGAATACAGTCTTCCGAAGTTGTTTCACAGCGGACGATCGTAGCACTGTCCCTCCTTTGAACCGTCCCACGAACGTCGAAATGGTAGATATTGAGATAACCGATTGCATAACTGAAAAGCAGCTACAAACGCTTAGTAGTGGAAAGGCGTCAAGACCTATACGATTTTATAAAGATTATGCGAAAGAACTTGTTCCCCTTCTGGTATTAATTTGTCGTTAATCGCTTGAGCAAGGAAAGGTACCTAACGACTGAAAAAAAAGCCCAGGCTATTCCCGTTCTTAAGAAAGGCCGTACGACAGATCCACACAGTTATAGACCTATATCGTTAACATCAATCTGTTGTAGAATTATGGAACATGTTTTATGGTCAAGAATTATGACTTTTTGGAAAATGAACATCTTCTCTATATAAATCAACATGGGTGCCGCGAACAGAGATCCTGTGAAACTCAGCTCGCTCTGTTCCTCCATGAGATCCACAGAGCCGTGGACAACGGCGCTCAGGTTGATGCCGTGTTCCTTGATTTCAGTAAGGCATTTTACACCGTCCCGCATTGCCGTTTAATGAAAATAATATGAGCTTACGGAGTATCGGAGCAGAGTTGCGACTAGATTCAAGACTTTCTTGCAGGTAGAACTCAATACGTCGCTCTAAACGGAATAAAATCGACAGATGTAAAGGTAATAATCGGAGTGCCACAGGGAAATGTATACGACCGCTGCAATTTACAATATACCGGGTGAGTCACTAACAATTGACACCAAGAATAGCTCCAAAAGTATAATAGGAGCTGAAAAGTTTGTGGGACAAAAGTTGCATGGGAAAACGGGGGCCATAATATGACGTTGGTTTTTTGTTGATAGGTGACGTCGTTTAAGGGATATAAAGGTCATTTTTGTTTTTTTTAAGTGGGATCCTATGGTTTAGTACTTATTTTCTGACAGCGGCTATCGAGACGAATCCAATAATGTGTAACAGTGAGGTCTTTGAAGATCAACGAAGGTCGCAAAGGTTGCATGAACGTCCATTTACAGAAGGTGTTGGAAGTGATGACCATTGGTATCACCGCAGCACTGCAATCTTCTTATCATGGATTGAGTGGTATCCCGTATCACTTCGGCACTTATCGAAGCACATACTCTTACAATTTTCTCTTGTATATCGTGCAAATAGTAAATATTCGCCGAATACGGCGTATCCATCTAACGAGCCATTGCCATGTAAACACCATTGTACGGTTTCGCAATACAACACTTATAGGAAAGGTAAGACTAGTATCGTCGAATCAAGCGAATGTGAATGATGTATTCCTTCGAAGAACAAGTCAATATGCTTCTCATTTACGGAGAACGCCAACGAAATTCACTGAGAGCGAGAGACTTATACGCTGAAAGGTATCCTCAACGTACCCACCCTACACTACGTACATTTAAATATGCGTATTATAAACTGAGAATTCTCTGCCTCGTGATGACTGGGTGTTATGTGATGTCCTTAGGTTAGTTAGTTCTGAGTTCTAGGGGACTGATGATCTTAGATGTTAAGTCCCATAGTGCTCAGAGCCAGCCATAAACTGAGAACAACTGGATCTTTAACGTATCGGAAACATATCCGGCAAATAAAAGTTACTAATGAGGAAACGGAAATTGGTACTCTTGCCACATTGGTTCGAGATCCTTGTGTTAGTTCGCGTCAGATCGCAAGGGAATATGAAATGAGCCAGAGTAGAGTCGTCCGTGTTCTGCATCGCCATAAATATCATCCTTACTATATCAGTTTCTACCAAGAATTAACTGGTACGGATTTTATGCATCGCATTGAATTCTGCCGATGGGCTCAGCTTCAGATTCAGAGGATCTGGACTTGTTCTTGTGAGGATTCGTAAAAGACATTATTTATAAAGGTGTTCCAACTACATCTGACGATATGCGAGAGAGAATTGTCAGAGCATGTGCTTCGATAAGTGCCGATGTGATAAGGATTACCACTCAATTCATTGTAAGGCGGGTGCCAGGTTGGTATTCATTGGTTGAGTCCTTAGAAAATGTAGTCCATCAACAAAGGAGGTGGCTTACATAACACTCGTTAGACATATACTTGAATATTGCTCAACAGTGTAAAATCTGTACCAGGTCGGGTTGACAGAGGAGATAGAGAAGGTCCAAAGAAGAGAGGTGCGTATCGTCACAGGGTTATTTGGTAGGCGTTATAGCGTTACGGAGATGTTTAACAAACTCAAGTGGCAGACTCTGCAAGAGAGGCGCTCTGCATCGCGGTGTAGCTTGCTCGCCAGGTTTCGAGAGAGTGCGTTTCTGGATGAGGTATTGAATATATTGATAATATTCTTCTCGGGTATGCAGCCGGATCATAACGTCTTCATGACACAATATTTCCGCGGTCCAACTGGCCGCCATCTTCAGGTGAGAGTGCTGGTGCACGATCTCGCCGGAACTGACTTTCAGCGCAAGTTTTTTTTTTTTTTTTTTTCCTTTATTGTGATTTTAATACCTGTGACAAACAGGTAGGCCGGCAGCGGACCAGGTATGCCGCTCTTCGGCCTCAGAGTATACACAGAACAGAGATGAGTGAGATATAAAAACAATCAAGACGGCGGGGTACAAACAGTAGACAAAACAGAGTTAAAACGGAGTCGGTCACGTGCGTAGCACAATGGATAAAAGCGGAGAAACACGGTGCACAAACGCAGATGGCAGATGGCCACACGTGAACCAGCGGAGCACAAACGACGAAACACAAACACACTGCAGGAGAGTCGAGGCACAAACACATGCGATGGTCTTCGGCGTAGGACGATGAAAGTAACAGATGGAAGACAGCAGAGTCGTGGCCTGCCAAGGGGAAAAGGTGTGGGGAAGAGGAGAGAGAGGGGGAGGGGAAGATGCCAGTGGAGGAGAGGGATGGAGGAGAAGGGGGAGGGTAGGGGGAGTGGAAGCCCAAGGAGAAAGGGGAGGGGAGGGAGGGAGAGAAGGGAGAGAAGGTGCCCACAGGAAAAGGAGAGGAGAGGGAAGGTAAGGCTCAAAGTTGGTAGGAGGGGTAGATGGAGGGGAGGAGGGCATCATCAGGGAGGGGGAGTTGACGGAAGCCACCGAGGGAGAGGGTGTGGAGGGTGTAAAGATGGAGAGCAGGTGGGATATAGGAATGCAGGCGCGGCAGCGGGTTGGGGTGGGAGAGGATGGGAGAGACAAGAGGGTGTGGAGGATCAAGCTTGCGGGAGGTGTAGAGGATCCGTAACCGTTCGAGGAAAAGGAGGAGGTGCGGGAAGGGAATCAGGTCATAGAGGATCCGCGTGGGGGAAGGGAGACGGATGCGATAGGCGAGGCGGAGCGCATGGCGTTCTAGGATCTGAATGGACTTGTAGAAGGTAGGAGGGGCAGAGATCCAGGCGGGATGAGCATAGCAAAGGATAGGACGGATGAGGGACTTGTAGGTGTAGAGGATGGTGGAAGGGTCCAGACCCCATGTACGGCCAGAAAGGAGCTTAAGGAGGCGGAGGCGGGAGCGTGCCTTGGCTTGGATCGTCCGGAGATGTGGGTTCCAGGAGAGGCGACGGTCGAGGGTGACACCAAGGTACTTGAGAGTAGGTGTGAGGGTGATGGGACGGCCATAAATAGTAAGATAGAAATCAAGGAGACGGAAGGAACGAGTGGTTTTGCCTACAATGATCGCCTGGGTCTTGGAAGGATTGACCTTGAGCAACCACTGGTTACACCAAGTGGTGAACCGGTCAAGATAGGATTGGAGAAGGTGCTGGGAGCGTTGCAGGGTGGGAGCGAGGGCAAGGAAGGCAGTGTCATCGGCGTACTGGAGAAGGTGTAGGGGAGGTGCAGGTGGAGGCATGTCTGCCGTGTAAAGGAGGTAGAGAAGAGGGGAAAGGACGGAACCTTGGGGCACACCGGCGGAGGGGTAGAAGGTGTAGGAATCAGTGTTGTGGATGGTGACATAGGAAGGACGGTGGGAAAGGAAGGAAGCGACCAGACGGACATAGTTGAGAGGAAGAGCAAAGGTTTGGAGCTTGAAAAGGAGACCGGAATGCCACACACGGTCATATGCGCGTTCGAGGTCGAGGGAAAGGAAGATGGCGGAACGACGGGAATTGAGTTGTTCGGAGAGGAGGTGAGTGAGGTGAAGGAGGAGGTCATCGGCTGAGAAGGACGGCCGAAAGCCACATTGGGTAGGGGGGAGGAGGCGGTGTTGGTGAAGGTGCTTGTGTAGGCGGTGGGTAAGAATGGATTCCAGGACCTTGCTGAAGACCGAGGTAAGGCTGATGGGACGGTAGGAGGAGACAGCGGAAGGCGGTTTGTCGGGCTTGAGGAACATCAGGATCCGGGAGGTTTTCCACAGGTCGGGGTAGTAGCCGGTGGACAGGACCACATTGTAGAGCCTGGCCAATGTGGAGAGGAAGGAGGCAGGAGCTTCACGGAGGTGACGGTAAGTAACACGATCGTGACCGGGAGCAGTGTTGCGTTTAGGGCGAAGTGTAGCAATGATATCTTGAGTGGTGATTGGGGTATTTAGTTCTGTGTGTGTGATGTTGTCCAAGTACTGGAAGCCAGGAGCAAGCGGGGGGACAGAGGTATCAGTTCGATCACGGACATCAGGAAAGAGGGAATAATCGAACTGGGGATCGTCAGGGATGGTAAGGATATCGGAGAGGTAGGAGGCGAAATGGTTGGCCTTACTAAGGGCATCAGGGAAGGGGTGGTCATCATGAAGGAGAGGGTAGTAGGGAGAGGGTTTAGATCCGGTAAGGCGGCGGAAGGCTGACCAGTACTTGGACGAGTTGATAGGTAAGGTGGCATTAAGACGGGTGCATGTCTGTCGCCAGTCCCGGCGTTTCTTTGCCGTGAGTAAGTTCCTGATGTGTCGCTGTAGTTGCCGGTGGCGTCGTAGTGTGTCCTGGTCACGTGTGTGAAGGAAGGCACGGTAGAGCCGGCGGGATTCACGCAGGAGAAGGACGGCCTGTGGGGGTAAGGTGGGGCGGTGCGGATGGATGGCAATGGTAGGGACGTGGGCCTCCACGGCCTCAGACAAGGTCTGCTGGAGAAAGGAGGCAGCACGGGTAACGTCATCAGGTTGGTGGTAGGTGAGGGGGTGGCTATCGACCTGGAGAGCAAGGGAGTCCCGGTAGGCATTCCAGTTGGCACGGGAGTAGTCATGGACATATTTCGGGGGAGGGTCATGGCGCGGGTCGGGACGGGGGCGACGACCGTCTGATACAGTGAGGAGGACAGGGAGATGGTCACTGCCAATGGGATCAAGGACGTCCACCGCTATGCGGCCAAGCAGGGTGGGGGAGGCTAGGACGACATCGGGAGTGGTATTGGATTCAGGGCGGGTGTGTTGGGGAATTGGAAGGACGTCGCCTTGGAGGGTGGCAAGGAACCGATGCCACCGCCGTAACTGGGCGGCAGAACGACTATGGATGTTAAGGTCGGCGGCGATCACGTAGGAGGAGAAGGTACGGTCGATGTGGGAAAGGAAGTCGAAAGGAATAGGTGCAGCGGGGCGGACATAGATGGTGGCACAGGTAAGGGTAAGGCCGGGGAAGAAGAGACTAAGGATCAAGTGTTCTGTGGGGTCAGGAAGGAGGGGTTGGAGCCGGACAGGGATCTGGCGGTGGTGGCCAATGGCAACTCCGCCACGCGCTATCTGGAGTGGATTGTCAGACCGGTGAAGGAGGTAGGGCGAGGTGTGGACGGTGTGGTGGGGCTGAAGAAAGGTTTCGTTCAGAAGGAAGGCATCCACACGGTGGGTCGTAAGGGTATGCATAAGGAGGTGCTTGTTGGTGGGAAGGGAGCGGATGTTATTGAACAGGATACGGTGCTGTCGTGCCATAATGGGAATTTAAACGAGGGTGTCGAGACGGGAGAAGGTGAAATGGGCCTGGTTGTGGGAATAGGTGGCGTAGGTGTTGAGGTGGAACACGGAACGGGCAGCGAGGGTAATCTGGTGGAGGGTGTGGGGACGCTGAAAGGGATGGACGTTCTGGAGCACTATTGTGACGAACCTGATGATGTCCTCTGCGGTGGGGGGAGGACGGAGGGAATTGCCAGGAGGGGTGGGGTCATCCAAAGGGCGGAGAGGAACAGTGAGTTCAGGAGCGGATGGAGGAGGTCGAGCCTTGCATTTCTGGGAGTAGGTAGGGTGTTGGAGGTTGCAGGTATTGCAGGAGGGAGGAGACTGAAGGTTGGGGCACTGCCGGAGGAAGTGCGCTTGCTTACAATGCGGGCAGACTGGGGCCTCGCGGCACTCTGATGTTGGGTGTGCGTTATAACGCAGACACCTCTGGCAGCGAATGGATTGTGGTGGGGAGCGGGAGGGGTCAACCTTATACCGGCGGTGGAAGAGGAGGGCACCCTCCTTAAGGAGACGGTCGATGGAGGGAGCGTGTTCGGAGAAAACTCGCATAAGGCGAGTGGGGCCCGCAGAGTTGAAAATGCGGCGAACAGCTCGCACCTCCAGGTACGGGTGGGCCTTCAACTCCGCCAGCACCTCTTCCTCCGTGATCGTCGGGCTAAGCCGAGTGATCACGGCGGTGAGGGTCGGCGGGCGACGTGGGGGTTGGGGTTGACGGGGGGAGGAAGGGGAAGGAGCAGGGGCAAGGGAGGCATTAGGTCCAAATCGGGTGAGAGGAATTCGGGAGAGGATGTCGGAGTGTAGGGTAGGGCTTGGGGAGGTGATCAAGACAGAGTCCCTACGGGGGGTAAGAAGGGAGATGGGGGCTGCAGGGAAGTATTGGCGGAGGAGCAAGGTCAGGTTGCGGGCCTCCAGGAGAGAGGGATCAGGACGGGAGAGGAGATACTTGTAGGAGGGGGAGTTAGAAGAGGAAGTAGAGGGGGCTGGAGGGGAGACATCCATGGCATCTAGGGGTGGGGGAGGGGGAAGATGCTGGGACTTCTTGGGTGCAGAGGAGGCGGGGGTGCCACTGGGACGCTTAACAGCGGGGACAGGATGGGAGGAGGCGTGGGGCACTGGAGTGACGGGGAGATGACGGGAAGCGGCAGGTCCCGGTGTCGGTGCTGGTGCTGGTGCTGCTGTTGGTGCTGCTGTTGGTGCCGCTGCTGGTTGTGGCGCTGCTGCAGGTGGTGGTGCTGGCGCCGGCGATGGTGCGGCATGGGTCGTAGCCCGACGAGACACAACCCTGGCAGGGGCCGCATGAGTGGTGTGGGGGAGTGGGGGAAAGGGGTCGTGTGTGGAGGCTTGGGGAGAAGGAGCAGGGGATGGGGCGACAAAGGGAGCTGGGGTGGGAAGGGTGAGGAGGGGCGGGATATAGTAGGACGGGGGCGACTGAGCACACCAAGTAAGAGTAGTGGCAGCGAGGGAGGGCGTCGTATAGACGATGGCGGTGGTAGTGGCGGTGGTGGTGGGGGTGGTCATGATGGCAGTAAGGAAAACTGGAAACACAGAAAAGAAGAATGGGGACAGACAAGGGACAAAGTCAGGAACAGATTACAGATGACAGATGAGAGACGTCGAGGAGCGAAAGGATGAAGGCAAAGACGAAGACGAGAATAGCGACGACAACGAAAGCAGGAGAGGAAGACGAAGCAATGGGTCCTGGCGGCGGCGGCGGCGGCGGCGGCGGCGGGGGCCGGAAGCTGCGGCGGCGGCGGCGGCGGCGGGGGCCGGAAGCTGCGGCGGCGGCGGCGGCGGCGGCGGCTGGGTCCGGAAGCTGCGGCTGGGTCCGGCGACGACTGCTACTGCAAAACTGGCGGCACTGGAAACTGCTGCTGCTGCTGCTGCTGCTGCTGGCGGTTCCGGAACTGCGACTGCGACTGCGACTGCGACTGCGACTGCGACTTCTGCGAAGCCCTAGCACTTCGATACGTAGCAGTACTCTGCAAGGTATCGAAGGGCGGAACTCTTCCGAGGTCCGCCGAAGAATCCAGCGCAAGCGGCGGCCCCTATATAGGCCGCAGAAGACCCACAACGCGTGCGCGAGAAGGTGCCGTAACTGCCCTCTAGCGCAGTAGACATACCCCGCCGCCAGTGATGGAAACAGGTGAAATAGAGATATCGCTGTCAAAAATTAAAAATAAAAATAAATAAAAATTTTATTCCGACGATAGAACCACAGACCGTTGTTTTTTAATGTCAGATAACAATGGGTCCCAACTCCTACTTAAAAGAAAACCCTTGTCTCTATTAATAAGATTGTCAGATAACCGAATCTCTACGGATTCTTTTAAAATACAGTCCCAATAGCGAAATGCAGGGGCAACCATTTGTGTCTCGTCATATAGTATTCTGTGTCCCTCGGTGAGACAGTGTTCCGCCACTGCAGACTTCTCAGGTTGAAGCAGCCTTGTGTGCCGCTGATGCTCAACACATCGCTCCTGAATGGTCCGGATTGTCTGACCAATATAAGCCTTTCCACAGTGGCAAGGGATCTTGTAAACACCGGGCTTCCTCAAACCCAAGTCATCCTTAACAGAGCCAAGGAGCGCTCTAATCTTGGCTGGCGGACGAAAAATACTTTTGATGTGATATCTTTTCAGAATCCTTCCTATCTTCGAGGAAATGCTCCCAGCAAAGGCAGAAAAGCTACCGATTTGCAGGTATCTTCTGTCTCACCGAGGGACACAGAATACTATATGACGAGACACAAATGGTTGCCCCTGCATTTCGCTATTGGGACTGTATTTTAAAAGAATCCGTAGAGATTCGGTTATCTGACAATCTTATTAATAGAGACAAGGGTTTTCTTTTAAGTAGGAGTTGGGACCCAGTGTTATCTGACATTAAAAAACAACGGTCTGTGGTTCTATCGTCGGAATAAAATTTTTATTTATTTTTATTTTTAATTTTTGACAGCGATATCTCTATTTCGCCTGTTTCCATCACTGGCGGCGGGGTATGTCTACTGCGCTAGAGGGCAGTTACGGCACCTTCTCGCGCACGCGTTGTGGGTCTTCTGCGGCCTATATAGGGGTCGCCGCTTGCGCTGGGAAGTCAGTTCCGGCGAGATCGTGTACCAGCACTCTCACCTGAAGATGGCGGCCAGTTGGACCGCGGAAATATTGTCATGAAGACGTTATGATCCGGCTGCATACCCGAGAAGAATATTATCAATTATTACGCCGGGAAAGCCTTCGTAGTCATATTGAATCTATTACTTCCCCCTACTTATACCTCCCGAGGAGATCACGAATGTAAAATTAGAGAGATTCGAGCGCGCACGGAGGCTTTCCGGCAGTCGTTCTTCCCGCGAACCATATGCGACTGGAACAGGAAAGGGAGGTAATGACAGTGGCCCGTAAAGTGCTCTCCGTCACACACCGTTGGGTGGTTTGCGGAGTATAAATGTAGATGTAGATAAATTTGATTTTATTTACTAAAGAGGCTACGTTTACGAACCATGGAGATGTTAATTTGCATAACATACATTATTGGGCAAATGGAAATCTGTGTTGGTTGTGACAAGTTGCATACCAAAAATCATGGTCAGTGAATGTATGGTGTGTGATTCTAGAGGACAGAATTATAGGCTCCTATTTTATTGAAGGAAATCTTAATGGTAGGAAGTACATCAAACTCCTGCAAGAAACATTAGGTCTGCTATTGGAAGAAATACCTTCAGGAAGAAGGAACAGAATGTAGTATCAACGCGATGGGTGTCCGGCACATTTTTCGCTGATGACTAGAAATAAGTTGCAGAGACAATTCCCAAATCGTTGGATTGGACGCAGAGAAGATGTGTCAGGGCCGGCTCGTTCACCAGACTTGGCGCCTTTGGTTTTGTTCTTGTGGGGATTCGTAAAAGACATTGTTTATAAAGGTGTTCCAACTACATCTGAAGATATGCGAGAGAGAATTGTCTGAGCATGTGCTTCGATAAGTGCCGATGTGATAAGGATTACCACTCAATTCATGATAAGAAGATTTCAGTACTGCATTGATACCAATGGTCATCACTTCAAACACCTTCTGCAAATGGACGTTCATGCAACCTTTGCGGCCTTCGTTGACCTTCAAAGATATTGCTTTACACATCATTGGATTCATCTCGATAGCAGCTGTCAGAAAATAATTACCTAACAATAGAATCCCATTTAAAAAAACAGAGATGACCTTTATGTCTCTGACGCGACCCCAACTAGCAACAAAAAACCAACGTCATACTATGGCCCCCGTTGTCCTATGCTATGCAACTTTTGTCCCACAAACTTTTCAGCTCCCATCATACTTTCGGAGTTACTCTAGGTGGCAATAGTTAGTGACTATCCCTGTATATAAATGATCTAGTAGAAAGTGTCGGATGCTCTTTAAGGCTATTCGCAGATGATGCAGTTGTCTATACAAGAGTAGCAACGCCAGAGGATAGTAAGAATGTGCAGAATGACCTGCAAAGAATTAATGAATAGTGCAAGCTCTGGCAGTTCGCCCTGAACGTAAATAAATGTAACATATTGCGCATACATAGGAAAAGAAATCCACTACTGTGCAGCTACACTATTGATGACAAACAGCTGGAGACAGTGTCTACCGTAAAATATCTAGGCGTAACTATCCAGAGCGACCTTAAGTGGAATGACCATATAAAACGGATAGTGGGAAAAGCACATACGTGACTCAAATTCATCGGAAGAAGCTTAAGAGATTGTAACTCATCCACGAAAGAAGTGACTTGTTCGCCCGATTCTTGAGTATTGTTCACCTATCTGGGATCCCTACCAGGTAAGACTGGTAAAGGAGATAGAGAAGATCCAATGAAGAGCGGCGCGTTTCGTCACGGGATCGCTTAGCTGGCGAGAGAGCGTTACGGAGATGCTAAATGATCTCCACTGGCAGACGTTACAAGAGAGGCTTATGTATCATATTTACTATTGAAATTTCGGGACAGCACATTTCAGGATGAGTCGGACAACATACTACTTCCCCTCACATACATTTCGCTTATTGACCATGAGGAGAAAATTCGAGAAATTAGGGCCAATATTGAGGCTTACCGACAGTCAACCTTCCCACGCACTGGAACGCAGTGAAACAGGGTTAGAGGGATTAGATAGTGGTATAGAAATTACCTTCTGCCACACACCATTAGGTGGCTGGCGGAGTATGATGTAGATGTCTTAAAATACTTTTACAGTTCCAGCACTTGCTATAATTCATGACTATATAATTGTATTAACAATACTTATCATTTAAATAAACAAATTAGCAACATCTTATAAGCTAGGAATGCCACAGTTCTGGCTCATCTTTCATCTGTCATACAATAGGCAAGTATCGGTCTTTTTATACTCACTATAGCCCCAATCACATCGATTTATTGCATATACATGTATAAAGGATGAGGCAGGTAAGACAGGTCATCTCATATATATCCATAACGAATAAATATCTCGAGGTCCGACTTTCGTAGCAATGGCGGACAATATGACAAATTCCCTGACGTTCGCAAGTAATTATTGTCGTTTATAGTCGTCGAGCTACGACACCGACACCGACTTTGCTTTGCTTTTTTTCCTTTTTTTCTCTCTCTAACGGTACTGTATAATATGTTCTCTGGCATTTCAAAGAAGCTTTCAACGACATGACATGTATTGGACTTGATAAAATAGGATCAAGATAACTGTCCCCCACCTCTCTCAGGAGAAGGGGCTACTCAAACACTTTCCGTCTTATACCAAATGTAAGCAAAGACATAATTCGGATACGTTTCATTTGTTTATTGTCACAGCTGCCATACCAAGTGCTCAAAATGTTGATTTCGAGCATTTCTACTCGCTATGAAGTGATTCTGGAGAAAGCATACTCCACGTTGAATTTCACCTGGAGTTAACGGCAGCAGAGGCTCGAGCTATAACACATTTCATGCCTTCGGGGTTCGTCGGTTTTCCTAATAGACCTAGTGTTTTAATTTTCGCTACAGATAACAATATAGAAGTATTAACCTTTATGTGTGTGCAGACCATTTTGTGTTTCCCGAACGACTGTTTCAGTGTTTTCCAAATACTCTCTTAAGAGCACTCGTCATTATACGTGCAGAAAGGAAGAGACATCCGTCTGGTTGGCACCACACTGATTGCATTATGTCCAGTGGGACGTTTTTCAATAACTGCGGCTGCAGAATGTGTTAGGAACACGAGATACTTAAGTGTACTTAGACTCCCCTCAACAAAACAGGCACCATTGATGCGGGTGTTGAAGAATATGCACCAAACGTTGATCGACCAAGACCGTTATTGTTGTTCACTTCTTTGAGTCAGCGTGGATTTTACACTGACGATTAGTGCATATTGCGAAGATTGACTTTCCCTTAGTTTGTAAAACATGCTTCTTCCTTAAATAAAATTTTGCACAGATATGCAGCATTACTTTCCATTTTTCCTAGATAACCTTCGGAGCACTGTAACCAATTCTGGAAGTTATTGCCATTGAGCTGCTGATGCAGCAAAAGGTGAAGATAATGAAATGCAGTGGAATATAGTGTACGCAGAACACTCGTTTGTTTGATTCATCTCGTACTTCCGAGCTGCATCATAGTGACCGTTTGTTGGATCCCTCTCCTATTACAGAGATGCAGCTTAATGACATTTGCATTGCGTGTTACTGCTGCTAAAATGCCTTCATTATCCTTGGCCTATTTTATTCTCTACACTTACATTTTCTAGAGCGTTTGTTACAAAGTTTGCAAAGACAGATCGAGAGTGCTTGGCACGATATGAATAATCTTCAGTTTACAGCCGCAGCACTCCTCTAATAGTTTGGCTATATCCGCCATAAATGAATTCACTTTTTGGACTGTCACACACATAGTTAATGCTCAGTATCTTTACGAAGAAGTTATACGATTGATACATGAGTTTAACTCACACTGATGGGCTTTAAGCGCATAGGTAAACACAAGTACTACACCTTAGCTACGTATTTTCTTACATTTGGAATAAAAGGAAAGACGTTAGTGACCCTCTTCTCCTGACGGCGGGGCAGTGGTTTGCGGCGTTGGTATCTTGATACTGTTTGATGAAGTCCCATGCATGTTCTGTCGTTGAACTTCTCTTATAAACTTCTTTCAGATGTCACGGACAAAAGTATATATTTGTAGTACGAAAAAAACCACGTCAGTATCGTAATTCGGAGACTACACTATGATAAAAACTACATGCGAACGTCAGGAAATCGGCCATAGTGTTAGCTGTAGCTTGGCGAAAACCGCACCTCGATATTCTTGTTCATTCTGGATATACACTGACGGAAAACGATCGCAACAACAAGGAGTTACGCGACATAAGAGAAAGTTGGTAGGTGTGTTTCTATACGTCATAGATGATATCTGCTCACATTCCCCCTCCCTTGCGGGTCCGGTGATAAGAATATGCCCGTGGTATTCCTGCCTTTCGTGAGAGGCGACTAAAAGGAGTCTCACAAGTTTCGGCCTTTATGTGTTGGTCCCCTGTAGGGTTTGACTTTCATTCTTCCAAATTTTTCCGAAGAGCGAGCCAACTGGGGAAGGGCGCCTTACATGGTGCATCGTGTCCATAGTGCGTTGAGATCTTTATAACCGCTTCTCGTCGTCTCGTTGCAGTCCCGCTCATTCTCCATCTCTTGGGCGAGGATAAATTCCTGGGTACGGTTTCCACCATGCACTATGCAGTGTCGCTTTCTACGCCGACGACGACCATGGACTTCTTTGCACCTGATATCCAGCACGGTAGCCAGTCCGTTGTGGTTGGGCCGCCATGTACCCTGTGGGTTTTAGTCCCCTGATAACACAGGGATCGCTCTGTGGATGCCTGCGCCGTTAACTACCACGTATGCCAAGATGTAGATGCCCGTCACCCTGGGGCATCGGGACTCCCGGTAATGGCCATCCTGCCTGGGGGCCCTTGCTGCGGCTGGGTGGCGCCCGTGGGGAGGGCTCTTGGTGGGAGTGGATGGCATCAGGGCAGATGACACGCGATGAAGCGTAGTCCATCATCTCTTGCTGGTGGTGAAACAACATCAGTCTCTAAGCGACCATGAGCTCAATTCAACGCACAGAAGTACGACTCCAAATCGTTCCCCTCCCTGGCCACACCATGGGAGAAACGTAAGGCTAAGGATGGCAGCAGATCTTATTCGCCCCGGTACCTTGTATGTTCGAGAGCTGATAGAGAGTCTTTCATGACCATGAAGCCTCAATTTTTTGTAGAGCATTTAGACGACAAGTTTGGGGAGGTGGAGTGCTTGTCCAAAATGCGCTCTGGGTCAGTTTTGAAAAAAACTGCATCCTCTGCCCAGTCACGGGCATTACCCGCTTGTGACAAGTTGGGGGATGTTTCTGTTACCATCATGCACCAAACGAGCTTAAATATAGTCCAGGGTATTATATCCCACAGTGAGCTTCTTTTGCAGTCTGATGATGAGCTGTGCGCCAATTTAGAGTGGCGAGGTGTTCATTTCGTCCGGCGCGTTCATCGGGGTCCGAGGGACAGTCAGGTTGACACCGGTACCTTCATCTTGGCCTTCTAGGGTGATACTTTGCCTGAGAAAGTAAGGTGATGGTCTACCGTTGTGACATCAAGCCCTATATCCCTCCCCCGATGCGGTGCTTTCAGTGCTGGAAGTTCGGCCATATGTCTTCCCGCTGTACTTCCAGCTTCACATGTCGAGATAGCGGACGCCCATCACATCCCAATACTCCATGTGCCCCGCCTCTCATCTGCATCAGCTGCGGAGAGCATCATTCACCTTGCTCGCCAAACTGCAGAATTTTACACAAAGAGAGGATAATCATGGTATATAAGACCCTGGACCGACTGACCTACACTGAGGCTAAGCGGAAGTTTTAACGCCTCCATCCTCTTCGTATGGCCACCTCTTGAGCCACCGCCACAACTGTTCTAGTCCCATTAGCTCCACCTACCCTAGCCACCTCTCAGAGCCGGAAGTCTACACCTGCCCACTTGATAGTGGGGGCACTTCCCTCCCTGTTGCTACTGCACCACCTACTGTAGCTGTCATGAGCGTTAGTTATCTTAGAGTTTGGACGTGGTGAATTGATGTTGGTCAAGAATGCCTTTAAGGTGACAAAGACGTTACTGTCCACAGCTCACTGAGCTTGAACGAGGTCGTGTAATAGGGCTACGAAGAGCTGGATGTTTCTTCTGGGTTACTGCAGAAAAACTTGGCAGGAATGTAGCCACTCTACATGATTTCTGGCAGCGGTGGTCACGAAAATGTAGGGTCGCAAGAAGACCGGGCTCTGGGCGACCGCGTGTCACTACCGAGAGGGAAGACCATTGCGTTTGGCGCGTGGCTCTTGCTCATCTCACAGCGTCTGAAGCAGAAATCTGAGCAGCAATTGACACTTCAGTGACGCAAAGAACTGTAACAAATTGGCTACTTCAAGGACAGCTCCGAGGCAGACACCCTGTAGCGTATATTCCACTGATCAAAATTACCGCCAATTGCGACTTCAGTGGTCTCAAACGAGAGCTCATTGGAAGGCTGGGTGGAGGTCTTTTGTGTTTCCCAATAAAAGCTGGATCTTCATCTGTGCCTGTGATAGCAGTGTGTTGCTTAGAAGCAGGCCAGATGAAGCCTGCAACCAACCTGTCTTAGTACTAGAGACACTGTATGTTTACCTGGAGTTATGGTAAGGGGTGCTATTTCATAAGATAGCACTCTCGTGGTTATCCCACACACCCTGACTGCAAACTTGTACGTCAATCTGGTGATTCCATCTGCTGTGCTGCCAGTCATGACCAACATTCTAGCAAGTGTTTTCAAACAGAATAACGCTCAGTCACATATCGCTTTTGCAACTCAACATGCTCTACAGAGTGTCACCATGTTGCCTTGGTCTGCTCGATCAGCAGATCTGCCTCCAGTCGAGCACTCATGAGACACCATCGGACGACAACTCCAGCTTCATCCACAAGCACCATTATCCGTCCCTGTATTTACCGACAAAGCGCAACAGGCATGGAACTCCAATCAGAAAACTGACATCCTGGACCTGCACAACACAATGTACGCACGTTTGCTCACTTGCACTGAACATTCTGGCGGTTACACCTGTTATTAATGTATCATAATTTAGCATTTTCAATGGCGTATCTCGCGCTTACATTAACCTGTGTTCTTGCAATTTTAATCACTTGAATATGTTACCTAGACAAAAGTATTGTCGAAATTTAATTACTCCATATAAATTATTCTTTTGTGTTGCGGTTTTTTTCCGTCAGTGTATTTGGCGACCCTGTCTTATCTGCCTCACCCTGTGTATCTCAAAACGTAAGAATGCTGTAGAGGTATGTACAGGGTGATTTGGCTGAATGGGGACAAACTGCAAGAAACGATGCCTGGGAGGATAAGGAGCAAAACATGTCGTATGGAAATAAAGCATGAAACGCGTTCTGTTGGAGGTCCACCCACTTGAACGTCGACAGAGAATTTCTTTGGCCATGTAGCTTTCAATGAATGAAAGTACTCATGACAATACACAAGGCTAGTTGGAATGTTCTGTCTGAACTAATGCTTTGTGGCGTGATGGTAACGAACCATCATCACTGATTCAGCCTGAATATGTGGTCGGGGTATATGTTGTCGAGATGCCTCCACTCAGAAATGGTGAAGTTAGCTGGAGCGCCTTCATGTATTGTTTGATGTCCTCAATCGATATGCGGAGAGCGAAACCACACCACTTACAAAGTAAAGACTCTTCTGTCATTAATGGCGACAGTGTCTGTGTTTATTTAGTTAATGCATTTATTATAATTCAATGTCCATCAGACATTCATGCGGGCCTGAATTAACAGATACTCTCTTTAACGATTTGCAGCTGTGGATATCATGAAATGGATTCGCATATTGTGAATACGTATTAGCATCAGCAACTTGTGTCAAATTAAAATTTTTGCAGACTGTGTCTGCGTGACATATGTCGGGTTTGAACCGGCAATCAGGGCGTGCTCGGATACCTGAAGTTGTTAAGGTGACCACTCATGACAAGTGGGAAATCCGGCTTCTAGTTCCGGTTCGGCACAATTTTTCATTTGTCACAAGTAGATGACGCTAATAAGTGTTCAAAATATGTGAATCCATTTTATAAAGACACTTCGACTGTCAACAAACTTCCTGAACTTACTGCCCCCCAGGAAAGCTGTCGCTTACAAATTATTCTCGAAACAGAGAGCTGACTGAGGCCCGAAGTAGAAAGCTCCGATTATAGAGCGAAGCGTGGAACGTATAGTGAAATGTTACCTTCGGCACCAGAGGAGAGGAAGAAGTGTTCATTGCAGTCGACTAAGTTATTGCATCTGTTAAGGTAGAAACAGAGACTGTAAAGTTATCTGGACAGGAGTAATAGCGTAGGCGAACTGAAGTTAATTATCGGATGTTTTCACTAGTCACCCGATTCCGCTGCGATAGTTGTAGTGGCCGAGCTGTCCTAGGCGCTTCAGTCTGGAACCGCGCTGCTGCTACGGTCAGAGGTTCGAATTCTGCCTCGGGCATGGATGTGTGTGATGTCCTTAGCTTATTTAGGGTTAATTAGTTCTAAGTCTAGGGGACTGATGACCTCAAATGTTAAGTCTCATAGTGCTTAGAGTCATTTCAACCATTTTTTTTATAGTTGTAGCGTCATTCGAAGGAAGTCTACGCTAAGTGGAGGCGACTTTAACCTACCGAGTTTGACTAGGACGTATATGGATTCATTGTAAGTGGTACGCACACTCGTGAAGTAGCTTTCAGCAGGTTTTCCGAAAACTGTCATGAGCAGATAGTTCGACATCCCACACGCTGCTGATGTATTTTAAATCTTGACGTAACAAACAAGCCTGACCTTATCGGCAGCGTCAGTGTAGAGACAGGGATTATTGGTCGTAATGTGATCATAGCAACGATCACTACTAAAGTTAATAAATATGTGAAGAAGGCTACGCGAGTACTTCTGCTGGAAACAGCAGATAAGCTGCTCTTAAAATCCCACTTGGGTAACAAATCAACATCATGTAATTTCAATATGACGGACGTAGAGAAATAATGGGCAAAATTTGAAATCGTTGTAGATCACACTCTGGAGAAGTATGTGTCGAGTAAGCTGATTAAGAACGGAAAAGTTCCACCTTGTCTAATAAAATTGGTAAGATGCTGAGGAACCTGAAACTATTGCACTCTCGGTTAAAGAAAGAACTCCCGAATGATGACAGGCTATATTTAGTAGAAATTCTGATGTCTAAAAAATATTGATGTGCGAAGTATACAATTACTTCCACTGTCATATCTGGGCGAAAGATTTTGCCGAGAACCCGGGAAAATTCTGTTGTTGTTGTTGTGGTCTTCAGTCCAGAGAGTGGTTTGATGCAGCTCTCCATGCTAATCTATCCTGTGCAAGCTCCTTCATCTCCCAGTACCTACTGCAACCTACATCCTTCTGAATCTGCTTAGTGTATTCATCCCTTGGTCTCCCTCTACATTTTATATTCTCTCTACTTCGACAATCATCAGTTATTTTGCTCCCCAAATAGCAGAACTCCTTTACTACTCTAAGTGTCTCATTTCCTAATCTAATTCCCTCAGCATCACCCGACTTAATTCGACTACATTCCATTAACCTCGTTTTGCTTTTGTTGATGTTCATCTTATATCCTTCCTTCAAGACACTATCCATTCCCTTCAACTGCTCTTCCAAGTCCTTTGCTGTCTCTGACAGAATTACAATGTCATCGGCGAACCTCAAAGCTTTTATTTCTTCTCCATGTATTTCAATTCCTACTCCAAATTTTTCTTTTGTTTCCTTCACTGCTTGCTCAATATACAGATTGAGTAACATCGGGGAGAGGCTACAACCCTGTCTCACTTCCTTCCCAACCACTGCTTCCCTTTCATGTCCCTCGACTCTTATAACTGCCATCTGGTTTCTGTACAAATTGTAAATAGCCTTTCGCTCCCTGTATTTTAGCCTTGCCACCTTTAGAATTTGAAAGAGAGTATTCCAGTCAACATTGTCAAAAGCTTTCTTTAAGTCTACAAATGCTAGAAACGTAGGTTTCCCTTTCCTTAATCTTTCTTCTAAGATAAGTCGTAAAGTCAGCATTGCCTCACGTGTTCCAAAATTTCTGCGGAATCCAAACTGATCTTCCCCGAGGTCGGCTTCTACCAGTTTTTCCATTCGTCTGTAAATAATTCGCGTTAGTATTTTACAGCTGTGACTTATTAAACTGATAGTTCTGTGATTTTCACATCTGTCAACACTTGCTTTCTTTGGGATTGGAATTATTATATTCTTCTTGAAGTCTGAGGGTATTTCACCTGTCTCGTACATCTTGCTCACCAGATGGTAGAGTTTTGTCAGTACTGGCTCTCCCAAGGCCGTCAGTAGTTCTAATGTATGTTGTCTACTCCCGGGGCCTTGTTTCGACTCAGGTCTTTCAGTGCTTTGTCAAACTCTTCACGCAGTATCGTATCTCCCATTTCATCTTCATCTACATCCTCTTCCATTTCCATAATATTGTCCTCAAGTACATCGCCCTTGTATAGACCCTCTGTATACTCCTTCCACCTTTCTGCCTTCGCTTCATTGCTTAGAACTGGGTTGCCATCTGAGCTCTTGATACTCATACAAGTGGTTCTCTTCTCTCCAAAGGTCTCTTTAATTTTCCTATAGGCAGTATCTATCTTACCCCTAGTGAGGTAAGCCTCTACATCCTTACATTTGTCCTCTAGCCATCCCTGCTTAGCCATTTTGCACTTCCTGTCGATCTCATTTTTGAGACGTTTGTATTCCTTTTTGCCTGCTTCATTTACTGAATTTTTATATTTTCTCCTTTCATCAATTAAATTCAATATTTCTTCTGTTACCCAAGGATTTCTACTAGTCCTCGTCTTTTTACCTACTTGATCCTCTTCTGCCTTCACTACTTCATCCCTCGGAGCCTCCCATTCGTCTTCTACTGTATTTCTTTCCCCCATTCCTGTCAATTGTTCCCTTATGCTGTCCCTGAAACTCTGTACAACCTCTGGTTTAGTCAATTTATCCAGGTCCCATCTCCTTAAATTCCCACCTTTTGCAATTTCTTCAGTTTTAATCTACAGTTCATAACCAATAGATTGTCGTCAGAGTCCACATCTGCTCCTGGAAATGTCTTACAATTTAAAACCTGGTTCCTAAATCGCTGTCTTACCATTATACAATCTATCTGATACCTTTTAGTATCTCCAGGATTCTTCCATGTATACAACCTTCTTTTATGATTCTTGAACACAGTGTTAGCTATGATTAATTTATGCTCTGTGCAAAATTCTACCAGACGGCTTCCTCTTTCATTTCTTAGCCCCAATCCATATTCACCTACTATGTTTCCTTCTCTCCCTTTCCCTACTGTCGAATTCCAGTCACCAATGACTATTAAATTTTCGTCTCCCTTCACTACCTGAATAATTTCTTTTATCTCATCATACATTTCTTCAATTTCTTCGTCATCTGCAGAGCTAGTTGGCATATAAACTTGTACTACTGTAATAGGCATGGGCTTCGTGTCTATCTTGGCCACTATAATACGTTCACTATGCTTTTTGCAGTAGCTTACCCGCACTTCTATTTTTTATTCATTATTAAACCTACTCCTGCATTACCCCTATTTGATTTTGTATTTATAACCCTGTATTCATCTGTCCAGAAGTCTTGTTCCTCCTGCCACCGAACGTCACTAATTCCCATTATATCTAACTTTAACCTATCCATTTCCCTTTTACATTTTTTATCTACCTGCCCGATTAAGGGATCTGACATTCCACGCTCCGATCCGTAGAGTGGCAGTTTTCTTTCTCCTGATAACGACGTCCTCTTGAGTAGTCCCCTCCCGGAGATCCGAATGGGGGACTATTTTACCTCCGGAATATTTTACCCAAGAGAACGCCATCATCATTTAACCATACAGTAAAGCTGTATGCCCTTGGGAAAAATTACGGCTGTAGTTTCTCCTTGCTTTCAGCCGTGGAAAATTCTGGTCATACGTAAAATGGCTAAGAGAGTCGAAGATTTCTATTCTATCAGTCGTTGGTGTGGCAACAGACGATAGAAAAAGGAAAGCTGGAGGTTTATATTTCGCGTTTAAGAAATCATTCACGCAGGAGTGTTGTGCGAACGTACTTTCATTTGACTGTCGTCCAGTCTCCCGTATGGACGTTAGGCGTCCCTGTAGTAGAGAACCAGCTGAAAGAATTGAAAACAAGTAAGTCGCCAGGTGCGGATGGAAACCCAATTCTGTTTTATACAAAGAGTACTCTCCGGCATTGGCCCCTTACATAACTTAACTTTTTTCGCGAATCTCTCACCCAACGCAGTTGGAAGCGACTGGACAAAACCGCAGGTGACTTCTGTACATAAAAATGGTAAAAGAATGGACCCGCGAAATTACAAATTAATATTCCTAACATCGGTTTGTTGAATGATATACTGCGAACTGTGGATTATCGCAGCAGCCACATTCCAGAATTCTAGAACGAAGAATTGTCGTATGTAATAGATCCGTGTACCCTGTTTTCGTGGGCGAGTGTTCACCAGAGACAAGGGATAGTCAGAAGTACCGCAGGGAAGTGTGATAGAGCCGCTCTTGTTCTCTACATACGTACTGACTCTTAATGTAGCAAAATGTCAGTTAATGCGGATGAGTAGGAGAAACAAAGCCGGCCGGCCGCGGTGGTCTCGCGGTTCTAGGCGCGCAGTCCGGACCCGTGCGACTGCTACGGTCGCAGGTTCGAATCCTGCCTCGGGCATGGATGTGTGTGATGTCCTTAGGTTAGTTAGGTTTAAGTAGTTCTAAGTTCTAGGGGACTGATGACCACAGCAGTTGAGTCCCATAGTGCTCAGAGCCATTTGAACCAAAAACACACCCGTAATGTTCGGATACAGCGTAGGCGAACTCAAGCTAATTACCAGATGTATTCACTAGCCACCTGATTCCGCCGCGATAGTTGTTGACGTCATTAACACACAATCTCGTCGTTTAAATATCTAGGCGTAACGTTGCGAAGCGATATGAAATGGAACGAGCATCTGAGAATTGTGGTAGGGAAGGCGAATGGTAGACTTCGTTTTATTGGGAGAATTTTGGGAAGGTGTTGTTCATCTGTAAAGGAGACCGCATATAGGACCTAGTGCAACCTATTATTGAGTACTGCTCTAGTGTTTGGGATCCGCACCAGATCGGAATGCAAGAAGACATCAAAGCAATTCAGAGACGAGCTGCTAGATTTGTTAGCGGTAGGTTCGCTCATCATGCAAGTGTTAAAGATATGTTTCGGGAGCTCATGTGGGTATCCGTGGATGGAAGAAGACATTAATTTCGTAGAACACTACTTAGAAAGTTTAGAGAACAGGCATTTGAAGCTGACTGCAGAACGATTCTAGTGCCGCCAACATATATTTCGCTTAGAGACCACGAAGATAAGATACGAGAAATTACTGCTCATGTAGGAGCATACAGACAGTCGACTAGCTGTGGTACAGCGTACTTTCCGCCATGGACCGTATGGTGGCTTTCGCATTATGTATGTAGATATAGATGTAGAAATGATCTGACGCAGAGGGTGAGCAGCAACCAGCAGCTGTTTGCTGATGAAGCTGTGGTGTACGGGAAGGTGTCGTCGTTGAACGACTGTAGGAGGATATAAAAATGACTTAGACAAAATTCTAGTTGGTGTGATCAATGACAGGCTGCTCTAAATGTAGAAAAATATAAGGTACTGGAGATCAGTAGGGGAAACAATCCCGTAAACATATGAATAAAGAATTGGTAGTGTTCTGCTTGACCAGTCACATCGATTAAACATCTACAAGGAACGTTGTAAAGCTACCTGAAATGGAACGAGCTCTTAAGGGCAGTAGTGTTCCCTCAGTCGCCACAAGCCGTGACTTGAAGTCATATCCGATGTCTCCCTACACGATGACACCCCCAGTAACACTGGTAACACTACTGTGCCTCTCCAAAGCATTGGAAGACTGGAACCTCTGACCAGCTTGCCGCCATACTCGCCGACGGTGATCATCCGGGGCAGTGCAGCGCCGTGATTCATCGCTGAACACAAAGCGACCCCCTTCATCGATGATCAATGCTTCCCGGGCACGAATCCGCCCCATACGTACCTGTTTGTATTATGTTAACGGCAGCCTTCATATGGGACGGTTATTTCCTAGCCTTCCTGTTATTTCCTAGTCTGCCTGTTCAAATGATTCAAATGGCTCTGAGCACTATGGGACTTAACATCTATGGTCATCAGTCCCCTAGAACTACTTAAACCTAACTAACCTAAGGACAGCACACAACACCCAGTCATCACGAGGCAGAGAAAATCCCTGGCCCCGCCGGGAATCGAACCCGGGAACCCGGGCGTGGGAAGCGAGAACGCTACCGCACGACCACGAGCTGCGGACTAGTCTGCCTGTTGCTAGTTTCCAACCAGTGATACGGGATAACTCAGAGTGTTATAGGGAGTGCATTACTTGTTCTCGAATGGCAGGCGCAGATGTGAAGGTGTTACGCTGTGCTTGGTGCAGAGCACTCCGATCCTCCCTTAAAGACATACATGTCTGCCCTCACGTTCCCATGCAGTCCAGCGTCAAGCCACTGCCACATAAATGCCCCATAAATATGGATATTGCATATTTCAACCAGTTGGCCAAATGGAGACCCGCAAAGAGGCCCCTTCCATATGTGATAACAGTGTCTCAACGACAGCGTGCCATCCCCTTGTCCTTCATAGTGATCACTCAACATCTGACACTCTTCACGCCCCCTTATATTTCCTGCCAAGTCTGACTGTATTAGTAAACACGAAAAACATTAATGCGCTCTCGTGGCTGTTTTACCTGTCACAGAGTACAGCAATCCTAACCATTGACGTACATAACAATGGTGCGTACGTGTACGAAGTTACAGTAACGTCCAACCATCTCTTATGGGTGCTTCATTTTCCGTCAGGCAGTATGAACACTGAAAGCGTGAGTAGCAATATTAGTATGTTTAACGCAGCGAAAGATGTTCGTTCCACAGCGCTACGTGCTCCAGTAAGAGAAGCCCTTAAAGTGTTTTTAATGGCCCACTAAGCCGCTTAGCACTCAAACAGACATAGTAAAAATGCTAGCGCTCCGGCCTCTTGTTTCTGGAACTGAATCCTTTTACACCTAGGTGCTACCTTCTGCAACCTTTCAAGGCTGACGAAGACTCTATTATGTGTTCTTGAAGCTTAGAGTGAATAGAAGCTGACATCTACTGGAGCTCCTCGTAATAGTTCTGACGTCTACGACACCCTCACTCCCATATTCTTCAGTCAGTTCACATATTTATCTATCCATGATGTCTTTTACTGTAATTCACAGCAATGTATTGCGTGATCACGAAATGATATTCCCCAAGACACGTGGAGTGTGATAGTAATATTGCCAAGTGTGCGGTAGAGGTGCCTAACAATAAAGTCTCTTTTCTGTTCCTTTTTACTGATTTGACGTTTCGAGCAACTGTAACCGACGCTTTCTGCGTATAAAATAGTGACAGTTCCTAGAAACTTTCCTCCTCTCAGGCTCGTAAAATTTCGAGGTGTTAAGTGGAAGATTAGAAAAAAATAACGATCCTCGAATACAGTACTGACAGAATATCCTGGTTCATCCCCATCGTAACCTGAATGATGGGCCTAATTCACGGCGCGGAAAACACCATGAAAATGTTACAAAACCATCTTTGGCCTGAACTACACCCTCCAGACACCGCGATTTCAGGAGACTATTTCTCAGGCTGAAGGTTGTTCTGTGATATTTTTGGGGTGTTTATCATACCATTAATTTAGTCCACTCAGTCAAGTTACCATGAACAGTGATGTTGCTTTCAACTTTCTAGATGACTACCTGTTGCCCTTTCTCTAGAATTTCATGTTGAGTATACTGTGGGTAAACTTATCTGGCAAAATTACAACTGACGTGTTGACAGGTGCCGGCAATCCGTCAGACACTGAAGCATCACGGGTTTGCATACGTACGAGGCGTTGCCTCTACGGACTGCATCGATTACAAGGACAAAAGACTGCAGGAGAAGCACCACCGGAGGTCCTCCTACCGGGGATGTATTTCCTTCGCCGTAGCACGAATTCCTCCGCGCCCTGCCTATATAGGGCGGCGTAGGGTAACAGGTCGTCAGTTCGCTCCACCGGAGCTCTGGGCCAATTCTTGCGCCGACCCTGAGCAGCCTGTCATTCAGAGCCCGGTCGGAAGCAACTGCACCGTGACTTACTACTTTCGAACGATATTCCGAGATGTACATGTCGGCCAACTGCGCCGAATGCTCACCCATCGTCGTTACAGATTATCACTGACATACTCTTCACGCCCCACTACGTTTATTCACTATGAGTTCCAGGCATATGCCTGTTAGTGCCTGAGAAGTTGTATTACTTTCTTTCTTCTTCTTCGCGGATGGATCACTTAGGACCACGCGTAATCAGCATTTCTTGGCCTTCCTTTTCGCCCAGTATTACTTCATAAACAACTAATGGGCTAGCTTTCGTTGCGTAGACCCCGTATGTCGGTTAGTTTTTCTCTCTTCTTCCTCAAAACTCCGTGTGTTTGTAATTTTTCTGATTTCATTTCTGTCATGTAGATTTGGAGACCCTTATTCACTTAGGTCTTTTTCCGTCTATTTGTACCAGTTCGGTCTTGTAGTTTTGTTCTTTAAAAATGTATGGATTTTGTGCGTTAACCTGTTTGAGCCCATTCTTTCTAAGTGTCCCATGAACTGGATTCTTCTGATGCGCATTGTGTCTGTTATTTTGGAGATATTTTTATATACTTCTGCATTGGGTTTTGGATAATGCACACCATCTTTAGTTCTTGGTCCTAGGATTTTCCTCGTTATTATACGTTCTTTCACTTCTAATTCCTCTTTTAGTGTTCTGTGTTGAAGGTTTAGTGTCTTAGATGCGTAGAGAGCTTCGGGTTTAATTACTGTTGTATAGTGTCGTATTTTGCAGTTCCACGAGAGACTCTTTTTGTTGTAAATGTTTTTTGTTAACTGAAACGCCGTCTCCATTTTGTGGACTTTTGATCTGACAGATTTCTTTTCATTACAATTTTCTGCAGTCGATTCACCTAAATATTTAAATTCTTTTACTCGAGAGATGTAGTTATTACCAATGTTGAGATCAGAAGGTACATCTTTGATGTCAGTCATAAATTTTGTTTTTCCAAATGAAACTGGTAGTCCTATTTTAGCTGCCTGCTCTTGTAATAATTCTAGCTCTTTATGTGCATCGGTAATGTCTTGTGCGATCAGTGCCATGTCATCAGCAAATGCTAAACCGTCTAATTCTATGCCCTTACGTCTTGGTCCCAGTCTGTGTGCTGGTGCATCTGCTTTTCTCCATTCTCTAACAACTTTTTCAAGAGCACAACTGAAGAGCACTGGGGACAGTACATTTCCTTGTCGTATTCCTGTGTCTATTTCAAATTCTGTGCTCAAGTCTCCCATAAATTTTACTTTGGATTTGGTCTCCGTGAGTGTTTCTTTTATAATGTTTGTTGTCTTTGATCTAGTCCAAATTCTGCTAATACTTCAAAAAGGGATTCTCAGTCTATACTGTCATATGCTTTTTTAAAGTCGACAAACGTGATGACATAACTTTTGCTTGAAGTACTATGTAAATATTTCATTGAGTTTTGCAAGTTAAGAATTAGTTCTACGCATGATCGACCTTTTCTGAACCCACCTTGGTATTCACCTAGTTTTTAATCCAGCTGAGGTTCTGCGGGGTTTAGTAGGCTTTAGATATTACATTTTTTATTGAGAAGAGTTTTTCTTTCAAGTATTATTGGTTTTCCGTCTTGAGTTTACTGCAATTTAATTGAAGAGAATTACACCAGACGCGTTTCACTTTTATTTATAAAGCATCTTCCCTAGTTATTGGTGTTTCTTTACATTTTCTTCAAATTACTGCTCCTTCCCTCCTTGTTAGCAGCAGTTGACGTTGAAAGACTTCCCTTCACATATGCACTCGACAGTTTCTTCCATTCTGCAATATTTCTTGCGTTCATTGGGTTATTTAAATTTCACCTGTGTAAACTGAATTGAAGTTAGGTGAGTTTCGAACTCCTTTGTTATTAAATCCCACCATTATGGTCGTAGTCCTTGTTTACCTGTGTCTTATTGGTTACTTATCAAGCATCTCCCCGTGGGAGATGTTGCAACAGGGCTGCACGCTTACGTTTCTGGTTTGACGCAAATGTAGTCATCCTATCGCACGTCCACTAGCTAGCTAAAACATCTGACCTGGTATTCAACATCCCCGCAAATAGGTACCTCTACAGGATCTTACCATCAATGAATAGCTTCACCTGGACATGGCGTACCTGAAGAAACTTGTGGACTCTCCTCGCCGGAATGAGGTCTTTATCGAGCCTAGAGGTGGTGTTATACGGAATTAACATCATGTCTGGAAGTGACTAATGGTTTCTCGAGAGTACTTATGCAGGTCAAAGAAAAAAAAAACCCATCAGAACATGACGTCAGAAGGATTTCTACGGGTCAAGTGTAAATAATATTTTGTAGTACCTGCGTGTCCTCGAAGAGCCTTTATCTCACGCATAGAAACTACTGACTTCTTATTGTTTTGCATTAATCCCGTACCTGCACGGGGTCGGCATTTTTATTATTGAATTTGGCATTGTTGATGTTGGTATGTAGCTGGATGTCCTTTCTGTGACCTCGATCCATCCACCCCCTCGCCCCCTCCCCCCTCCCCCTCCTCTCGCCCCACCCCTTCCCATCACAGGACGGATTTATGTACTGTCTGCGTGTAGTGTCATCCATGTGAAAGTATGCGAACGTTTTGCTAAACATTTGCGAATCGTGTAACTCAGACGGCACATAGGAACCAGCCAGGTATTCACCTAGTCTGCTGCGGGGAACAGCTACTTCCTGGCTGGTTGGCACACCGGACATTGTCGTTATTCCGTCCGGCGGATTCGACCCGGGGCGTCTGTCCGAATTCCGGAAGCGACACCCTAACACGTGCAGCTACCCAGGCCTGTTATAGAAACAACTAACTGATTCATATTATTAACGCTCTTAAGAGTGCTTTCGTTGCAGCAAATCAGAAAACAATTCAGTGTACACTTCATTACGTCTGCTGAGCCACTAGGGTGGAAGGAAAGAAAGAAGCGAGCACTGACTTCGATAGAGAGCAAACTGCGTTAGAGCCCAGTGAGCAAACGTGCTACAGAGTGGATCTAAGTGGGTGCAGCCTGAAGAGCGCTTCACTTCCCGAGAGGACAGCGATGCTTCAAGTGGCCGAGATACGGTGCCAGCGCTCCCCTTGCTGAAAGCTCGTATGTCCTGGTATATTGCGAGTCCCTACCGTTTCCATTTGACACAAGCCCTAGGCTGAACCACTTCCCTCATTTTAGCTGATAAGCAGCATTTCTCGCTCCTACGCGTTACACTGGCAGTTTCACGAGGAATAGAAGTAAATATAAAAGGCAATTTCCTGACTGACTGATTCATCATCGCTCAGCCCAAACCGCTAACGACAGAAATTTGAAATCAGGAGAAATTGTGGAGCTTATACTTCAAGCAACATATAAGAGGGGATTGTTCGAAATTCCTCTCCTAAGGGCGTGAAATACTGAATGAAAAGCTTTTTGAATATTTGTCTTTATTACGACAATTTTGAAACTAGAACTACGAAAATTGTAATTTGGTTTATCAGTCAAAAATAAGAAAAATACATGTTTCAGTATTTTTGGAAATTCAATCATTAAGGGTTCAAATGGTTCAAATGCCTCTGAGCACTATGAGACTCAACTGCTGTGGTCATTAGTCCCCTAGAACTTAGAACTACGTAAACCTAACTAACCTAAGGACATCACACACATCCATGCCCGAGGCAGGATTCGAACCTGCGACAGTAACAGTCGCACGGTAATCATTAAGGGATAAATAGCGTTTGATTGTATTCTTTGAAAACAGATCATTATTACAGCTACATCTATGAAAACTGGTATTTGACGTCTCGGTTAGAAATATGCGTTTTAGTGTCTATTGGAAATTCAAATGAGGGAGTGGGGAATGAAACGTTTTATGAAATTATTTCATTATAAAAGCATTTTCAGAGAGAAATTTATAAAAATTTGTATTTGCCTTCCCGATTAGAAATAAAAGAAAAACATGTTTCGCTGCTTTTAGAAAGTCAGTCCTTAAGGAGGTGAAAGTATTTCATTTTGAAAACATTTTTGAAGCTACAGATATGAAAATTTGTTTTTGGCTTCTCCGTTAGAAATTTTAAAAAGTGCGTGTTTCACTACTTTTGGACATTCAGACCCTAAGACGATGAAAAAGGGGATGAAAATTTTTAAGAAAATATTTCATTTTATTCAAAAATTTAAACGTATATCTATGGGAATTGTTATTTCAATTCTCCATTAGATGTAAAAATATACTTATTAGGAGATGAAAGTTTCTATGAAAATGTAACCATAAGAACGCAAAAGTCATGATTAACAGAAAGCTTGGGCTCCAGTTACCGGAATTACATTTTAATCAGAAATACCATGTTTCTATGGGCTTAATTAGAGTGAAAAGTTTAGAAGGTGTTGCAATTTGTAGTCAACATTATAATTCGATGAAACAGAAACAAAACCAAAAAAAATCTTTGCAGACCGTACAGTCAACGCGAGCGAAGCAGCGGCAGTAAGCTTGTAGTAAATATTATGGAAGGTGGTAGTTTAGATTAATTCCAACAGAACATTTCTCTTAACATATGTCCAATTTTTGTTGGTTGCAGAGACACAGCTGTTAAACTGCAGTCCAAACAAATAATCACACAAGGAGTCAAGTGAAGGCAAGTGATGATATTCGACGTTCATTTCACAAATTTTCTCTCTCACTGCAATGCACTTTTGAATTCTCTTGACAACACCGCTGTGTAGCTCTTGTAAAGTCGTCATTGGTTCTTTTATGGGGGGCGGGGGGGGGGGGGGGGAGGCGAACTATTCACAATACTAGCGATCAATTCGTCTCTTGTGTTTAATTTTTTCTTTCTAGGCTTCGTGTTTCTACCATTCCAACACGCAAAAGTCTGAAGATGTAAGGTCCGGAGAACTTGCTGACTGTGGTAGCTAGCCATTTCTGCTGATCGATAGTGCGGGGAATATTAGGTTTAAATTATGACTGAGGACTAGAATGTGCTGGAGTCCCATTATGCTGGAAGATCAAAACCATCTTCGTAACCAATATAACCTCTTCCAATAGTGCTGGAAGTTCGTCTGGAGGAAATCTAGATGACATGGCTGTGTAACACTACAGGCCCAGTCAACTTATTGTCTGTTATGCCACATCAGTGCTGAAAATATCAATAACGTAGTATTAAGCCCAGCTTAGCAACTTGAACTTCAAAACAACAGACATTCGATAAATAAAGCCATAGTGACTAGACTACCAATACGGGAAATGAAAACTTATCACTGTAACAACTGTATCTCTGTAACCGATAGAAACTGTACACATTTGCTGCCACCTCCTTTTTATTGCTCCTGAAACAATATGTACAATATTCGTGTGTATATCAAGCACTTCCTCAGCGTTTAGTTAAATATTAGTGTACTAATTCAATGGCATGTCAATCTGTAAAAACGTCGCAATTTTCTGTAATTCATATCTCTTGCTTGTTACCTGGTAGTCCAGGACGTCCCAAAAAGGTATGGCACCAAATACAGGGTGTGGAAACGCTTTCGTTCTATGGTAGAACTCTTCACAAGCGCAAGATCGCTGGGTCGAATCTCGCTGCCGGTTCTACATGATATATGTGCATAGATCTTTAAGCTATCTGCACCTACATTCGGTGACAGGGTCGCAGTTTTTCAACGATTCCAGAGCCGGACGGGTAAGAGATTAGTTCGCAAGCGCGAGTCACTGGATGGAATTAAGCTATCTGCACCGGCATTCGGTGATACGCTTCAATATATGTGGTATGCTGCACAGTTTTGTGGCGATCGATGAATTTTTATTAATGTAGACAAAGTTTCCTGTGAAATAGATTCATTGAGAAAACCGTGAACATGGGAAAACTTCAGCCTTTATTCCATGTGCTGTATATCGCAGTAATCATTGTTTCCTATCTTTCTACTGTCAGTAGCGTCTTGATTCGTGCAGTTCTTCAAAGGTTATACATTAAACTTACCACAAATGTACATACAATAACATAAATAAAGTTCCCGTGTACCCTTTCTTATTTTTAGTCTCCTTAACAAAATTAATTCTTCATTTCTCAGGACGAAGTTTATGAAAATAATAAATGATAAATTAAATATTGATAATTTGCACAGTCATAAAAATGTGTTGTCAGACTTACGATGGAATAAAAACGAAGTACCAGTGGCGAGATTCGATCCCAAGATCGAGGACATATGAAACTAAGCGCGCACTCGCTCGGCTGTGATTTCTGAAAAGCTAGCTTCCCTAAAAAGTATAAATTTTTCAAACTCGATTTTCTCGAAAACGGTTGAGAGTTGCGTTATACTGTTTGACTATGCTGAAGTTGTGATCGCGCCCTACACGTCTTACCACTGGGAATCAAATCGGAGCGGGGAAGTTCGTACGGTCCCCTTGTAAGTGTTAATACTGAGGTTCGCTGCAAATCTTTTATTTTCTGCTTCGTCGTAAATAATGTGAACATGCGACTCGCTTCACCCACATGGAGCCAGCACTGGCGTCGACCTGGAAGTTAAAATCGGTTGTGTTAACATCCTGTCACTGAGTCACCGGAAATGGATAGTTGTCTGTTAAGATGTCAAGAGTTTGAAAAGCTACATTGATAATGAGAGGAAGTGATTTTACGGGGCCGGATGTGAACTTAAGCAATTCGCGTGGATGCCAATTGAGTGGCTAAGTGTACAAATGGTACAAGAGACGTTCATCTACGTCTAAGTGATTACTCTGCAATTCACAATAAAGTGCCTGGCAGAGGGTTCAATGAATCACCTTCAAGCTGTCTCTCTACCGATCCACTCTCGAACGACGCGGGGGTAAAACGAGCACTTCAATTTTCTGTGCGAGCCCTGATTTCTCTTATTTTATCGTGGTGGTCATTTCTCCCTATGTAGGTGGGTGCCAACAGGATATTTTCGCAATCGGAAGAGAAAATTGGTGATTGAAGTTTCATGAGAAGATCCCGTCGCAAAGAAAAACACCCTTGTTTAAATGATCGGCACTCCAATTCACATATCATGACTGTGGTACTATCCCCCCTATTTCGAGATACTACAAAACGAGCTGCCCTTCTTTGTACTTTTTCGATGTCATCCGTCAGTCTCACCTGATGCGGATCCTACAAAAAAAAAAAAAAAAAATGGTTCAAATGGCTCTGCGCACTATGGGACTTAACATCCGTTGTCATCATTCCCTAGAACTTAGAACTACTTAAACCTAACTAACCTAAGAACATCACACACATCCATGCCCGAGGCAGGATTCGAACCTGCGACCGTAGTAGTCGCGCGGTTCCGGACTGAGCGCCTAGAACCGCTAGACCACCGCGACCGGCGCGGATCCCCCACCGCACAGCAATACTCCAGTATAGAGCGGAAAAGCGTGGTGTAAGCAGTCTCTTTAGTAGATCTGTTGCACTTTCTAAGTGTTCTGTCAATAAATCGCAGTCTTTGGTTTTCTCTAACCACAACATTATCTATGTGGTCGTTACAATTTAGATTATTTATAATTGTGATCCCTAAGTATTTTGTTGAATTTATAGCCGTCAGATTTGTGTGACTTTTCGTGTAATCGAAATTTAGTGAATATCTTTTAGTGCTCATGTGAATAACTTCACACATTTCGTTATTCAGGGTCAGTTTCCACTTTTCGCATCATACACATACGTTTCACAGCAAAATAAAATAAGCGCACATTTGGAAAGCTAAAGCGAGGATCTTTTCAGAGTAAAAGATGTACAAACGATTTCCTGCATAGTTCTGCACTTTGTGATCTTAAACTTTAGCCTCTAAGCCAATGCCTGCACTGCATTTGGAATACAACTAGTGCAAGTGAAATGGCTGCTATCTTTAATGAAGCTTCAGTTATGCATTGTTTTGAAAGTAGTGCAACAGCCTTGTGCGTATGCTTTTGAGATTAGTTATAGTAATATTTAATGCCTATTTACATAGGTCCTATTTTGAAGTAGTAAATACAGCTGTTGAGGGAAAGTCAGCATACAAACAGAAAACTTTCTTTCAATTGAAGCTACACTCCTGGAAATTGAAATAAGAACACCGTGAATTCAGTGTCCCAGGAAGGGGAAACTTTATTGACACATTCCTGGGGTCAGGTACATCACATGATCACACTGACAGAACCACAGGCACATAGACACAGGCAACAGAGCATGCACAATGCCGGCACTAGTACAGTGTATATCCACCTTTCGCAGCAATGCACGCTGCTATTCTCCCATGGAGACGATCGTAGAGATGCTGGATGTAGCCCTGTGGAACGGCTTGCCATGCCATTTCCACCTGGCGCCTCAGTTGGACCAGCGTTCGTGCTGCACGTGCAGACCGCGTGAGACGACGCTTCATCCAGTCCCAAACATGCTCAATGGGGGACGGATCCGGAGATCTTGCTGGCCAGGGTAGTTGACTTACACCTCCTAGAGCACGTTGGGTGGCACGGGATACATGCGGACGTGCATTGTCCTGTTGGAACAGCAAGTTCCCTTGCCGGTCTAGGAATGGTAGAACTATGGGTTCGATGACGGTTTGGATGTACCGTGCACTATTCAGTGTCCCCTCGACGATCACCAGAGGTGTACGGCCAGTGTAGGAGATCGCTCCCCACACGATGATGCCGGGTGTTGGCCCTGTGTGCCTCGGTCGTATGCAGTCCTGATTGTGGCGCTCACCTGCACGGCGCCAAACACGCATACGACCATCATTGGCACTAAGGCAGAAGCGACTCTCATCGCTGAAGACGACACGTCTCCATTCGTCCCTTCATTCACGCCTGTCGCGACACCACTGGAGGCGGGCTGCACGATGTTGGGGTGTGAGCGGAAGACGGCCTAACGGTGTGCGGGACCGTAGCCCAGCTTCATGGAGACGGTTGCGAATGGTCCTCGCCGATACCCCAGGAACAACAGTGTCCCTAATTTGCTGGGAAGTAGCGGTGCGGTCCTCTACGGCACTGCGTAGGATCCTACGGTCTTGGCGTGCATCCGTGCGTCGCTGCGGTCCGGTCCCAGGTCGACGGGCACGTGCACCTTCCGCCGACCACTGGCGACAACATCGATGTACTGTGGAGACCTCACGCCCCACGTGTTGAGCGATTCGGCGGTACGTCCACCCGGCCTCCCACATGCCCACTATACGCCCTCGCTCAAAGTCCGTCAACTGCACATACGGTTCACGTCCACGCTCTCGCGGCATGCTACCAGTGGTAAAGACTGCGATGGAGCTCCGTATGCCACGGAAAACTGGCTGACACTGACGGCGGCGGTGCACAAATGCTGCGCAGCTAGCGCCATTCGACGGCCAACACCGCTGTTCCTGGTGTGTCCGCTGTGCCGTGCGTGTGATCATTGCTTGTACAGCCCTCTCGCAGTGTCCGGAGCAAGTATGGTGGGTCTGACACACCGGTGTCAATGTGTTCTTTTTTCCATTTCCAGGAGTGTATTTACGCCATACCAGAGGACAAAGTTTCTGAAGATACTCAAGGAAACAAAATACAATGGAGGAATATTAGTAGGATCAGAACCAGCAAAGACAACACTCTAACAATGCAGTTAAAGCATTTACTATAACGTGATCTTGTTTATTGAAGCGAATTTTAGGAGGTGCATTTCCATTTGATTATGTATATAAGTGTCACATTAAGCCGCAATTTATGCGATATTATGAACAGTACAGGCAAATACCAGTTTTGTGAAAAGTTCACAGCTTTTATCCAGCACGACTGTGAGAGAAATTGTTCCATCTACAGGACCTGATTTTAAAACGTGCCTAAGCAAACGAACCATCAAGCGCGAATGTGACGACACTGTGAGGTGGCTTTCGAGGTACAGATGTAGATGCTTAATTTTATTTTAGAGTACACTGTACGATATTTTTCCAGGATAATAACTCAAGAGCTTGCCGTACTCCACTGCACGGCACATGTGAGCGGAAGTGGAACCCAATCTGCTGGGAGTAGCTGCTGTCAGCTGCTAGCGTGCTACCAGGGCATGTGTGAATGTTATTAGATGGAGTGCTGGGAACCACCCAAGACACGCGAGCTGAGTTGCTGCTGGCTGCACACGAAAATGCCTCCATTCTACTTTCATTAAAAGTGCATACGCTAGTTTCTAAGTGCTGCTTTTTGCATTAATGTACACTTCACTGGACACATTTTCATAACGACGTGACTGACACAAACGCACCACTTCACTGTTCTGACTTATGCAAGAGCTGAAGGATATTGGAAATTTGTGGTAAGGACTATGGGACCAAACTGCTGAGGTCATCGGTCCCTAGGCTTACACACTAATTAAACTAACTTACGCTAAGGACAACACACACACCGATGCCCAAGGGAGGACTCGAACCTCCGACGGGGAACGCCGCTGAAGGGACACATGATTTGGTGGTACACTTCTGCATAGTCTACAGTGTTCCATATCGACCACTTTACTCTTTCAAGAGGGTGACTAACACTTTATCCTCTGGGCTGAATTAATCCAACAACGAAATAGATTACAAATCCAGTTCCTGACTACGACTATCACCAATTACGATTAACAGAGGAGGTAGAAAACATTCTAAGAATAGAACAGTGCTTTGTCAAGAATTAGTTTGGTAAGCAGGAGAGTGTCACGAAGATGTTCATCGAATCGCAAGGGTAGACGCAACAAGAGAGGTGTTGTGCATCGCAGAGAGCACATGCTCCAAGAAAAGTCAATACCCGTTGCACCAGCCACAAACTAGCTCGGGGTAGCGTCACTTTCTACGCCTATTCGATATGGTCTTCTAACAGACCATGACACTTCGGGCGGCAGTGCAGCCAACATGTCAAGTAGGACCACAAACCGGCTATCGAACTAAAAACTAGGTGTGTTGTAGTATCACGATATTTTATAATGAACTGTAGAGTTCTATTTTTTGCTTCCGTTAAGGCTGAGAGGCCTGTTCTTGTATGAAACAATGTAACAACAAATGAGTCAGTTTCTGGGTGTATGAAAGCGAACTGTACAACTTGTCTACAAGGAATGGGCGACGACTCGTATCCGTAATAATAATTGCGTGTGACGAGGGCCCGTCGGGTAGACCGCTCGCCTGGTGCAAGTCTTTCGATTTGACGACACTTCGGCGACTTGCGCGTCAATGGTAATGAAATGATGATGATTAGGACAACACAACACCCAGTCCCTAAGCGGAGAAAATCTCCTACCCAGCCGGGAATCGAACCCGAGCCCTGAGTATTGATAGTCTGTCGCGCTGACCACTCAGCTACCGGGGGCGTTCAGTCGCAATAGCAGTGGTCGTAAGGGGTTCCTAACCGACAGGGATGCAGAGTCAATGACAATCGGTATCTGAGCTTTGCAGCCAAAGGAAACTTTTCCAATATTATTGAGAGCTCGTTTTCAAGAAAGTCGAGATAACCGGGCCCATTTAGACGATATGAGAACACAATGCGCCGAGTCAACTGATTGTCTATCGTAGCACACCACACATTCACAGAGAAGCGCTCCTTTGACTATAAGGATGGTTATGTTCATCCAGCACGACAGGACCCTTGCACGTTATAGGCCCTCAGAAAAGCTACACGTGGTTTTGTCAAGAAAATTCGAAAGTGACTTGAAGTCGGAGACGTAATTTAAGATAATCAGATTTGAACGTAATCATTTGCCTTTGCTTAACATCTTCCCTAAGCATTTATTTAAGTTATATTCTAACAGCTGTATCTCTGGAACCAATAAAAATTCGACAAATTGTGTATGAAATACACTCCTGGAAATGGAAAAAAGAACACATTGACACCGGTGTGTCAGACCCACCATACTTGCTACGGACACTGCGAGAGGGCTGTACAAGCAATGATCACACGCACGGCACAGGGACACACCAGGAACCGCGGTGTTGGCCGTCGAATGGCGCTAGCTGCGCAGCATTTGTGCACCGCCGCCGTCAGTGTCAGCCAGTTTTCCGTGGCATACGGAGCTCCATCGCAGTCTTTAACACTGGTAGCATGCCGCGACAGCGTGGACGTGAACCGTATGTGCAGTTGACGGACTTTGAGCGAGGGCGTATAGTGGGCATGCTGGAGGCCGGGTGGACGTACCGCCGAATTGCTCAACACGTGGGGCGTGAGGTCTCCACAGTACATCGATGTTGTCGCCAGTGGTCGGCGGAAGGTGCACGTGCCCGTCGACCTGGGACCGGACCGCAGCGACGCACGGATGCACGCCAAGACCGTAGGATCCTACGCAATGCCGTAGGGGACCGCACCGCCACTTCCCAGCGAATTAGGGACACTGTTGCTCCTGGGGTATCGGCGAGGACCATTCGCAACCGTCTCCATGAAGCTGGGCTACGGTCCCGCACACCGTTAGGCCGTCTTCCGCTCACGCCCCAACATCGTGCAGCCCGCTTCCAGTGGTGTCGCGACAGGCGTGAATGGAGGGACGAATGGAGACGTGTCGTCTTCAGCGATGAGAGTCGCTTCGGCCTTGGTGCCAATGATGGTCGTATGCGTGTTTGGCGCCGTGCAGGTGAGCGCCACAATCAGGACTGCATACGACCGAGGCACACAGGGCCAACACCCGGCATCATGGTGTGGGGAGCGATCTCCTACACTGGCCGTACACCTCTGGTGATCGTTGAGGGACACTGAATAGTGCACGGTACATACAAACCGTCATCGAACCCATAGTTCTACCATTCCTAGACCGGCAAGGGAACTTGCTGTTCCAACAGGACAATGCACGTCCGCATGTATCCCGTGCCACCCAACGTGCTCTAGAAGGTGTAAGTCAACTACCCTGGCCAGCAAGATCTCCGGATCCGTCCCCCATTGAGCATGTTTGGGACTGGATGAAGCGTCGTCTCACGCGGTCTGCACGTCCAGCACGAACGCTGGTCCAACTGAGGCGCCAGGTGGAAATGGCATGGCAAGCCGTTCCACAGGACTACATCCAGCATCTCTACGATCGTCTCCATGGGAGAATAGCAGCGTGCATTGCTGCGAAAGGTGGATATACACTGTACTAGTCCCGACATTGTGCATGCTCTGTTGCCTGTGTCTATGTGCCTGTGGTTCTGTCAGTGTGATCATGTGATGTACCTGTCCCCAGGAACGTGTCAATAAAGTTTCCCTTCCTGGGACAATGAATTCACGGTGCTCTTATTTCAATTTCCAGGAGTGTATTTTATTCCTTTTAGTTTATACTACCACCTTCTAAAGTACGTGCTACTACTCCTGTAACATCACGTATATCGTTGACAGCAGCAGTCTTATCATACAATATTAAGGCACGCCAGACGCTACCTTTCCCTCTAACATTGTCTCTCTGTTTGTGAATGACATGCTGATTTCCATTTGCTAGACTCTCTTTAGCCCAATCGCAAATATATTCTAATTTTTTTGTGCATTTATGTTTTTTAGGAACTACGGTACTTACTGCATACTGACTGTCGTGAGTGATCCCATGTGACTGTTACTTGCTGGAATCGTGTAGATGCATACATAGTATTCGTTCGATCTCCAGAGAAGCGCGACCACCATATAGTCACACGCCAATGAGACAGATGAAAAGTGCTGCGCGTCGGGTTTGAGAGCCTTCTTGCAGGTTCCAACATCTTCACCTTTAGTTCAGTCGCGTGACACGCTCCGTTAGGCTATTGACGTACGGCAAACTGATTCTAGAAGACGTGCCAGTTCCTTCGCATATTCAGTTTAGAATTCAACTGACACTAAATTCTATCTATATCTTCGTCTACATCTACATAGATATTCCGCAAGTCACCGTATGGCGCGTGACGGAGGGTACCTTGTACCACTGCTAGTCATATCCTTTGCTGTCCCACTCGCAAATAGGACGAGGAAAAAAAGACTATCTATATGCTTTCGTATGAGCCCTTGTTTCTCGAATTTTTCTGGACCTAAAGCGCAGTAGAATCGTTAGGCTTTGCTTACTTTAGAATTTACAAAATGTATGTGATGATGGACGTGATGTAACAAAAAAGAAAAAGGAGTTTGTGATCACTGGAGAAGAGCCAACGTGTTACCCCAAAGCAAATACACAACACATACATGTTCCATTAATTCACACAATCACCTGATCGAGCCGGCAGGTGTGGCCGAGCGGTTCTAGGTGCTTCAGTCTGGAACCGCGTGACCGCTACGGTCGCAGGTTCGAATCCTGCCTCGGACATGGACGTGTTGTAAGTAGGCTGTTTAGGTTTTTTATATTGGTAACGCCACGAAGCGTTCTGTATGAAAATCACTGGCTGTGCTGTGTGCAGTCAGTGGCTGGTTGGCATTGTTGTAATACTCGTCATTGTAGCGTTGGGCAGATGGATGTTAACAGCGCGTAGCGTTGCGCAGTTGGAGATGAGCCGCCAGCAGTGGTGGATGTGGGGAGAGAAATGGCGGAGTTTTGAAATTTGTAAGACTGGATGTCATGAACTGCTATATACATTATGACTTTTGAACACTAGGAAGGTAAATACATTGTTTGTTCTCTATCAAAATCTTTCATTTGCTAACTATCCCTATCAGTGGTTAGTGCCTTCCGTAATTTGATTCTTTTATTTAGCTGGCAGTAGTGGCGCTTGCTGTATTGCAGTAGTTCGAGTAACGAAGATTTTTGTGAGGTAAGTGATTTGTGAAAGGAATAGGTTAATGTTAGTCAGGGCCATTCTTTTGTAGGGATTATTGAAAGTCAGATATTGTGTGTCAGTTTAAACACAGTCTTGTATAATTGTTCAAAGGGGACGTTTCAGTGTGTGATGTCCTTAGGTTAGTTATGTTTAAGTAGTTCTAAGTTCTAGGGGACTGATGACCTCTGATGACCATAGTGCTCATATGAATCACCTGATGGAGGTTGAAACCTCTGAAACGCACTGTAGAAATTAAATTGTGTCTGTACACTCACACGCGGTCCAGTCACATGGGACCGTCGCCCATGTACAGTAACCGCTCACAGACGGCAGGTGGCAGCAGTAGCACTGGTGTGTGTATGAAACAGTCGTTTTTATGCTGGAACGGAGAGACTTAACTGACGTCCAAAAGCGCTTGATCATTGGCTTTCGGGTGAAGGGTGAAATCATTTCCAAAACGGCTACGTTTGTGAATTGCGCCGCGTGCCGCCGTGGTTAATGTACACCGTGCATGGCAAAATGGCGCTATCCAAAACCGGCGCCGAGGCATCTGTAGTGCACCACGTGCCACAAATATCAAGGGTTAATAACGGCTCCGGAGACGTGTATAGGTGAACAGGCGTGGAACTGCTGAGCAACTGACCGCGCACATCAGCCAAGTGGCTACAAACAGCATCTCCTCAACTGTCATTCAGCGTTGGGCCTCCGCAGCAACCACCTTTATTGATGAATCCATGCCGTTCATCGGCGACACAGGCTGGAATTTGCACCGCAACTGGGCGTCCACTGAGTGACGACAGGTAACCGTTTCAGGTGATACGTAGCTGTTGACGTCTGCTGAGTGAAACATCACGGCCTACGAGCGTGTGGTTTAATTTGCGTAGTGCCGCGACTGATCATGTCAGCAGTGACAATTTTATTTATCGCCAATCTGCCCCTGTCAAAAATTTCTTGTCTCCTCACTAAAAATAATTGTCTTTCTTTCTTTTTAGATGCAGGTAATTTTTAAAACATGACTCTGTAACCGCAAGCTTCACCGATCAGCATTTAGTCCTAAGTGAATGGAGCACATCTTCTTAATCTTGCTCTAGTCATAGTATTGATAATATTCACTGAATGGTAAATTTTGACTAGGAGCCGTGGGTACACCTAGGATATGATAACGTTGTGAGTATATTTTAGACATTCCTTTATTAAATTTAAAATCCAAAAAATGTGGTGACACTATGCTTTCCTGCTTACCATGTAGATTGCACCTTATGATGCGGCTTTAGGCTGCGAAACCGTTTGTTGAAATGTCACCTGTAGTCTGGACCTGATGCAGCACAATAGCGTTGCCGATCTGCTTTATCACCTGGGCTTCCAACGTACAAAATGCGACTTAGCTACATACACCTTTAAGCTTCATGTTGTATATTTCTGCACTCACATATGCTTGAGACTTAAGTAATGAGTTTGACAGCGATTGCTGAGCACATGACAATGACATACCAATACTGAGCCAACAGGCGCTGCTCACCGAGCAACGTTGGGAAACACCGGGGACGGCACCTCATACTTCCACATAGTCGTAATGCAGTGCGCTAGTACACTAGAATAGAAGTCTTTGTCTCAGTGTTCTAAGTTAGTCACATATATCAAAAACGTGGCCATGAGATCATGAAATGAAGGGCAATACAGTTTCTTAATTAGTAACAATAAGTCAAGATTAGAAAATGCTGAAACGAGTTATTTACGGCAGAATGGAAAAGCCGTTAGAAGCCGACATCGGGGAAGATCATTTCGGATTCCGGAGAAATGTAGTAACAAGCGAGGTGATACTTGTCCTAAAATTTATAAGATAAGGAGAAGCAAAGAGAACATACACACATCAAAAAATGTTTTGCATCATCTTAGTCCCGAGTGTTCCGGAACCTGTACAGAAAACTGGAATACAGATCAACATAAACATCATTCCGCCCTTTTTATTGCTCATGAAAACCACACTTTGTATGTTGTATCACCATACAACGAGACCTTCAGAGGTGGTGGTATAGATTCCTGTATACCTCTAATACCCAGTAGCATTCCTCTTGCATTGATGTATGCCTGTATTCGTCGTGGCATACTATCCTCAAGTTGGTCAAGGCACTGTCAGTCCACATTGTACCACTACTCAACGGCGATTCGGTACAGATCCCTCAGAGCGGTTGTTGGGTCACTATCGTCCATAAACAGCCCTTTTCAATCCATCCCACGCATGTTCGGTAGGGTTCATACCTGGAGAACATGCTGGCTACTCTAGTCGAGCGATGTCGTTATCCTGAAGGAAGTCATTCACAAGATGTGCACGTTAGGGGCGCGAATTGTCGTCCATGAAGACGAATGCCTCGTCAATATGCTGCCGATATGATTACACGATCGGTCGTAGGATGGCATTCACGTATCGTACAGTCGATACGGCGCCTTCCATGATCACCAACGGCGTACTCGTACGTCGGTCCTACATAATGCCACCCCAAAACAGCAGGTAACCTCCACCTTGCTGCACTCGCTGGACAGTATGTTCAAGGCGTTCAGCCTGACCGGGTTGCCTCCAAATATGTCTCCGACGACTGTCAGGTTGAAGGCATATGCAACACTCATCAGTGAAGAGAACGTGATGCCGATTCTGAACGGTCCATTTCGCATGTTGTTGGGCCCATCTGTACCGCACTGCATGGTGTCGTGGTTGCAAAGACGGACCTCGCCATGGACGCCAGCAGTGAAGTTGCGCATAATGCAGCCTATTGCGCACAGTTCGAGTCGTAACACGGCGTCCTGTGGGTGCACGAAAACCATTATTCAACATGGTGGCGTTGCTGTCAGGGCTGCCCACAGCCACAATCCGTAGGTAACAGTCATCCATAACAGTCATCCACTGCAGTTAGCCCTTGGGCGGCCAGAGCGAGGCATGCCATCAACAGTCCCTGTCTCTCTGTATCTCCTCAATATCCGAACAACATCGCTTTGGTTCACTCCGAGACGCCTGGACACTTCCCTTGTTGAGAGCCCTTCCTGGCACAAAGTAACAATGCGGACACGATCTAACCGCTGTATTGACCGTCTAGGCATGGTTGAACTACAGACAACACGAGCCGTGTACCTCCTTCCTGGTGGAATGACTGGAAGTGATCGGCTGTCGGACCACTTCCGTCTAATAGGCGCTGCTCACGCATGGTTGTTTACATCTTTGGGCGGGCTTAGCGACATCTCTGAACAGTGAAAGGAACTGTGTCTGTGATACAACACCCACAGTGAACGTCTATGTTCAGGAGTTCTGGGAACCGGGGTGATGCAAAACTTTTTTTTATGTGTGTACATTTACACCATTTGTACCTTTAGGCAAAGCCTTAACTGGAATGCACTCTTTGAAGTTCTGAAAGATGCAAGGGTAAAATATATGGAGCAAAAGGTCATCTACAACTTGTAAAGACACTAAGTTGCAGGTATAAGCCTCGAAGGACGTGAAGAGAAAGCACTAGATGAGAATGGCATGAGACGGGCGGCTAACCAATCCCTTATGTTATTTAATCCGTCCACTGAGCAAACAGTAAAGGAAACAAAGCAGAAATTTGGATAGGGATAAAAAGTAAAGATATTGAGGTCTGACCATGACTTTGTAATTCTTCCAGAGACGGCAGAGAGCTTGAAAGAGCACTTGAACGGAATAGATGGTATCTTGAAAAGAGGTAATAAGATGAACATAATCAAATGTGAAACAAGGGCAATGGAATGTAGTTGACGCTGAAGGAATTGGACTAGGAAATTAGACACTAAAAGTAGTAAATTAGAGTTGCTATTTTTGTATAAAAGTCACTGATTATGGCCGAAATAGAGAGGATATAAAATGCAGATTAGTTCTATCAAAATATGTTTTTCTGAAAAACGAAAATCTTTTAACATTGAATAATAATTTAAGTGTTAGGAAGCCTTTTCTGAAAGTATTTGTTTGTACTGTAGCCTTTTAATCAAGTGAAACGTGGACGATGAACAGTTTAGATAAGGGAAATTGAAACTTATGACCGGCCGATGTGGCCGAGAGGTTCTAGGCACTACAGTCTGGAACCGCGTAACCGCTACGGTCGCAGTATCGAATCCTGCCTCGAGCATGGACGTGTGTGATGTCCTTAGGTTAGTTAGGTTTAAGTAGTTCTAAGTTCTAGCGGACTAATGACCTCAGACGTTAAGTACCATAGTGCTCAGAGCCATTTGAACCATTTGAAACTTATAAAACATTGTGCCACAGAAAAAGTTTGAAGACAACAAACATATCGAATAACAAATGAGGGTATTTAATCGAGTTGGAGAGGAAAGAAATTGTAAAGTTACGTGTATTTAGGCGAGCTAATAGGCCCAGTATTGGTACGAGGTAAGATGATTTTGTTGTACGGCTGAACGCTAGTGAGCGCAGGTCGTAGGGCTGGCCGAGGCAATTCGGGCTTCCGGCTACGTAACCGGTATGGACGAGTCCATGTAAAAAGACTAGCAGCGTCAACGGAAACGGGCAAATCCCATCGTTGTGAATTCTGACGGCTGTTACTCGCTTGGTCTTTGTGCCGCAAGAAATGGCGGAGTGTCGGACAGTCTTAAAGACAGCCAAGTTACAGCTCTTTGAGATTCGACAATAACTCACATCAAATATTAAAGCAAATCTGAATACATCGACGATCTCAGATAAATTAGGCGCATCCACTGACAACAATTTTTCAATATCTTTAGAACTGCAATTGTTAATATTTCACAGTGAATAAACATTTTCACTAGAAACCTCTGCATTAACAACTTCTAGTAGCTTCATGCGATTTCAGCATAGTATATCTCAGATAATAGCATTGCACTATAGTATTCTCCCTGAAAGGTTGTATCTGTATCTAATTTATTTATTGATTTGCTACGTCTTTTAAATCCTTTTCATTGTGCAAAAGTTTGTCACAACATCTTATTCTCCACATTTACCCAGAAAATGAACACATTTTCAATACCTCACCTTTTGCCATACTTCTGTTTTTATTTAATCAATGGTATACTATTTTGGCAGTAACTTTATGTAAATGATGATTGCGAGTGCTATTAAAAAACTGTGCTAATTTAAAACCGATCAGTCACATGTGTCAGCGGACACCACAGTTGAAAAGGTAACCAAAAGAAGCTTGTGTTAAGAAGGCATAAATAGTGGTTTAAATAATATATAACAGAATCTGTTGTCATTTGTCGTGTGCGCACCTGCACAAGAACACTGACATATTTATTTGTGGGAAAACCTTTACGCCGGCCGCGGTGGTCTCGCGGTTCTAGGCGCGCAGTCCAGAACCGTGCGACTGCTACGGTCGCAGGTTCGAATCCCGCCTCGGGCATGGATGTGTGTGATGTCCTTAGGTTAGTTAGGTTTAAGTAGTTCTAAGTTCTAGGGGACTAATGACCACAGCAGTTGAGTCCCATAGTGCTCAGAGCCATTTGAACCATTTTTTTTTTTAAACCTTTATCTATAATTATTGTACATGATCTCAGTGTAACCGAATGTTAACGACATTTCCTTGTTTAAATGTTGTAATATATTAATTTACTCCGAGAAGTGGTCAACTTGAATCATATAGAGCTTAAGGACGATGTATTTTTGGTGGGGATGGCCTTCAGACAGTGAGAGTTGAACAGTGGCGGAACCTTTGTGAAATCAAATGGAGATGGATTTTTCGAGCGAAGAGCACAGGGGAGTTCTTGAAGAAGGCAGACCATACTACAGTAACGTGCGCGATTCAGTCATATAGGTGATTGTTTCTGTGTGTTGAACGGACGCTACAATACTCTAACTTTTGAAGAGACTTTATATTTGAGAGTTCTGAATGTGTTCCAGAATAATACTCTCACTTCTGCCACTTGATTTAAGGAACTGGGAACAGAAAAAGTATGAGCTACTATTCGTTGCATCGCGTGTGTCAATTGGTGTATCATCATGTTGAATGAATAAATGTGTGTGTAATCTTATGGGACTTAACTGCTAAGGTCATCAGTCCCTAAGCTTACACACTCCTTAACCTAAATCATCCTAAGGACAAACACACACACCCATGCCTGAGGGAGGACTCGAACCTCCGCCGGGACCAGCCGTACAGTCCATGACTGCAGCGCCTAAGACCGCTCGGCTAATTCAGCGCGGCATCATGTTGAACTGAGAACTGTTTTGAGCTGGTGAATGTTTCGTGTTTTGTGATCATGATTAGTTTTCGCATATCTTTGATAATAATTTACTTAGGGGATCTTGCTACCATTCTCTTAACGCTCTCAACGTAAATTTACTTTAGTTGATAAGAGTATTTTTGTCTGTATTTTAATTAAATTTCGTAGGACCACTTACCGTTTATTTGAGACGTCCTTTCTTGAGCAAACATTATTCAACATAATTCTCTGTTGCCTTCATCAGCTACGGGTGTTAGAACACAACGATTTTCATTAAATTATTCGTTTATCTATTATTTTATATTTCTGTGTATTTTATTAACTTGCAGTTCTAGCCAATGCATAGACTATTTGATGCACGATCACAGTTATTATTTATTATTTTAAAAAATGGTTCAAATGGCTCTGAGCAGTATGGGACTTAACTTCTGAGGTCATCAGTCCCGTAGAGCTTAAAACTACTTAAACCTAACTGACCTAAGGACATCACACACACCCATGCCCTAGGCAGGATTCGAACCTGCGACTGTACCGTTCGCGCGGTTCCAGACTGTAGGGCCTAGAACCGCTCGGCCTCTCCGACCGGCATTTATTATTTATTTATTATTATTTATTATTTATTTTTATTATTTATTATTTGCAGCGAATTAGCTTGGGCATAAAGGCTCACGTGAGACTCAACCCTGTGACTACATCGAGCTATTCTTTTTAAACAGGACTGTGCATAGCCTGAGCACCTAAAGTAGGAGTAACCGCAGATAAACACGCAACTGGTTTTCTCGTATGGGATGCTGTTAGGAATAGCGAGAACTCAGCAGCAGTAACCATTAGGTACAGTCACAAAATTTATTTCACAACTTGACGTAAAGTATAGATCGACTAGCAGGACATATCCAGAGGCATCAAGGTATTGTCATTTGCGTAATAGAAGGAAGTGTGGAGGGTAAAATTTGTAGAGGGAGACCAAGGTTTGAATACAGTAAGCAATTCCGTACGCTGGTTGCAGTAATTGTTGAGAATGAAGGGGTTTCGACAAGATAAAGTAGCCTGGAGAGCGGCATCAGTCCATTATGTAGATTGGAGACAAGAACAACAATACAACTATGACTTGCCATGGCAAAGTCTCCAGTGTCTTAAATATTGTAAATGCAGTGTGACTTTTGTTATGTTTGTATGAGACGGGTAAGCACAATATAATTTGCCTGTATCCATTACCTAAAGTCAATTACTGTTCAAAAATAGAAGTATATACAGAGTGTCTGCCGCTCGTTTTAGCATCTGGTGCACCTTATCACAGTTTATGTATTTAATTGCAAATGCCGCATTCAGGCGAACGTATTTAACTAGGTACTAATTTAATTAACACTGCCGGCCAGGGTGCCGTGCGGTTCTAAGCGCTACAGTCTGGAACCGCGCGGCCGCTACGGTCGCAGGTTCGAGTCCTGCCTCGGGCATGGATGTGTGTGATGTCCTTAGGTTAGTTAGGTTTAAGTAGTTCTAAGTTCTAGGGGAGTGATGACCTTAGAAGTTAATTCCCATAGTGCTCAGAGCCATTTGAACCATTTTTGAATTAACACTGAGTATCACATCTTTGCGAGGAAAACCACGAAACTGGTCAGAAGAATACCGCTCTACAGCGTGGAGCTGTATTATCTGATACATCAGTCACTACAATACCAAAGAAACAGTTTAGAGTTTGAGGTCCTGTGAACAAAACTTGTTGAAGGAAGTACCCAAGAATTCGTCCAAAATTATGCTACAGGAAGCGCAGAAAATCTAAAGCAAACTGGCTGAATGCGAATTATAATCCTACTGATCCCTAGAAAAGAGTCCGACGTACTACCGTTGCACAACTTCTGCGACAGAGGATCAACAGCAACCAGTGACGCGTAGAAATCGTAGCAAAGGACAAAGGTCGCAAGCCGCATCCCCCGTCATTAGCTCCATCTGGCGCTGCTGCCACATATTTCCTTTTTTGCTAGTCAACTACATATTCCAGGATTCACATTCACGCTAAAAGTCAACTGACCGAAAGGTAGCAGAGGCAATGAAAAATTATATACACTCCTGGAAATTGAAATAAGAACACCGTGAATTCATTGTCCCAGGAAGGGGAAACTTTATTGACACATTCCTGGGGTCAGATACATCACATGATCACACTGACAGTACCACAGGCACATAGACACAGGCTACAGAGCATGCACAATGTCGGCACTAGTACAGTGTATATCCACCTTTCGCAGCAATGCAGGCTGCTATTCTCCCATGGAGACGATCGTAGAGATGCTGGATGTAGTCCTGTGGAACGGCTTGCCATGCCATTTCCACCTGGAGCCTCAGTTGGACCAGCGTTCGTGCTGGACGTGCAGACCGCGTGAGACGACGCTTCATCCAGTCCCAAACATGCTCAATGGGGGACAGATCCGGAGATCTTGCTGGCCAGGGTAGTTGACTTACACCTTCTAGAGCACGTTGGGTGGCACGGGATACATGCGGACGTGCATTGTCCTGTTGGAACAGCAAGTTCCCTTTTCGGTCTAGGAATGGTAGAACGATGGGTTCGATGACGGTTTGGATGTACCGTGCACTATTCAGTGTCCCCTCGACGATCACCAGAGGTGTACGGCCAGTGTAGGAGATCGCTCCCCACACCATGATGCCGGGTGTTGGCCCTGTGTGCCTCGGTCGTATGCAGTCCTGATTGTGGCGCTCACCTGCACGGCGCCAAACACCCATACGACCATCATTGGCACCAAGGCCGAAGCGACTCTCATCGCTGAAGACGACACGTCTCCTTTCGTCCCTCCATTCACGCCTGTCGCGACATCGCTGGAGGCGGGATGCACGATGTTGGGGCGTGAGCGGAAGACGGCCTAACGGTGTGCGGGACCGTAGCCCAGCTTCATGGAGACGGTTGCGAATGGTCCTCGCCGATACCCCAGGAGCAACCGTGTCCCTAATTTGCTGGGAAGTGGCGGTGCGGTCCCCTACGGCACTGTGTAGGATCCTACGGTCTTGGCGTGCATCCGTGCGTCGCTGCGGTCCGGTCCCAGGTCGACGGGCAAGTGCACCTTCCGCCGACCACTGGCGACAACATCGATGTACTGTGGAGACCTCACGCCCCACATGTTGAGCAATTCGGCGGTACGTCCATCCGGCCTCCCGCATGCCCACTATACGCCCTCGCTCAAAGTCGGTCAACTGCACATACGGTTCACGTCCACGCTGTCGCGACATGCTACCAGTGTTAAAGACAGCGATGGAGCTCCGTATGCCACGGCAAACTGGCTGACACTGACGGCGGTGGTGCACAAATGCTGCACAGCTAGCGCCATTCGACGGCCAACACCGCGGTTCCTGGTGTGTCCGCTGTGTCGTGCGTGTGATCATTGCTTGTACAGCCCTCTCGCAGTGTCCGGAGCAAGTATGGTGGGTCTGACACACCGGTGTCAATGTGTTCTTTTTTCCATTTCCAGGAGTGTATGTCTGCATGTTGACCATTTACAGGTTTGTAACTGACTGCTTATGTATATTCAAGGATTCGCCTACTGTATAGAATTAGTTCCTAAGGATAAATAACTTTAACCTTCATTTGAAAACTTTCTAAGGCTTTTTATTGGTTTGGGAAGATTGTCATAGTGTTTTACAGTTGTTTAGTTCACTTCCTTCTGGTCGAAAGATAAATTTACTAGAGACGAGTATAGATCACTTTTCCCTCTCTTATTGGGCTTTCGACTATCTGTATTACCCTCAGACCGCAACCACTTTTGATACAAAATTTCATCAATGAATAAACCACAGTGCGGTTCTGGTTAACACTCCCAATTGCTTAAATAGATCCCTTCAAGACGTACAGTATGTGTGAACCTTAGACTTAATTGTAATTAATTTCTTTTGAGTAACAAGTCCACTTCCCTAACGGAAGAGCTACTCCACAGTATTAACTGTACCTTAAGGCACCAGTTAAGTAGCAATGCAGCCCGGTGGACGGTGGCATGTGGCGGTTCGCAATGACCGCTGCAGAGTGGTGGAAGAGCCGTACTTCTAGTGATCAGGACGAGGATGGCTTTCCCTACCTGGGCGTTGTTGGTTCGATGCGCTGGCAGCAGCTACGGGACTCTGTCTGATGTGAAGATGGCTGCAACGAGACAAACGGCGTTGTGTGTCAACTATTTATTACTCCAATATTCTACAACTCTTGTCCGGTGGCGCAGCATGGCTCGATCCACGGTGTCCATGTTCCACGGTGTGGCCAGGCGTCGATCTCGCATCCACGACGAAGCGACTCTGTGTCGCGTTTGCTCTGTTGCAGCGTGGTGGCTCTGCGGTGCTGATGCACCAAATGTTGAGATGGCAGCTGGTGGTCACGGCCCCCGCAGCGGCGCTTGCCCTGTCCGGCGAAGCCCGCAGCGCTGGGCGGCAGCGCAGAGGAAGGGCAGCAGGGCGCCCCAAACTCTATATATCGGCGTATTCGTGACTGACAAAGACCACGCGGCTGTCCAGTGGATGCGAAACAGTCCGGTAGAAGGGCGGTCCCTGGTTACGGTCGCCAGCTCGGACCTCTGCCCGGTAACTCAGACGCTGCGTATAAATAACGCCCCGATGACTGACTGGCTATGTGTCGACGAAGGAATGCACCGCTGCTTGGTGCGTTGCTACGTCGATAGTTTACTACGAGAGCCTTGTCACACGTCAGCTGCATGAATTTGGGATGGTAATTAGAACATCGTATCCCGAATACCCTCGAAGCCACCACAGTATGCCACAAGAAGTGCATGAAAACATGTAAAATATGTTAACTTACTGGATTGTGTGTCTCTAACGTCTGCTATTATTCTTATGGAAAAATAGAAAAAACTAAGCTTTTTAGTAGATGTATCATATCACTTAAAGTTTTCAATCCGCGCACCCAAAAACTTGTACACTATGTGTTCAAGAGTATCCCAACACCCCCAAAAATATACGTTTTTCATATTACCTGCATTTTGGTCCCACCTACTGCCAGTTACTCCATATCAGCGACCTCAATATTATTAGACATCGTGAAAGAGCAGAATAGGGCGCTCTGCAGAACTCACGGGCTTCAAAAGTGGTCATATGATTGGGTATCACTTGTGTCATACGTCTGTACGCGAAATTTCCATACTCCTAAACACCATTAGGCCCACTGTTTCCGATGTGATAGTGAAGCGACACGTACAGCACAAAAGCGTACAGGCAGACCTCGTCTGTAGACTGACAGAGACCGCAGACAGTTGAAAAGGGTCGTAATGTCTTATAGGCATCCATCCAGACCATCACACAGGAATTCCAAACTGCATCAGGATCCACTGCAAGTACTATGACAGTTAGGCGCGAGGTGAGAAAACTGGGATTTCATGGTCGAGCGGCTGCTCATTGGCCACACATCACGCCGGTAAATGCCAAACGACGCCTCGCTTGGTGCAAGGAGCGTAAACATTTGGCGACTGAATAGTGGAAAAACTCTGTATGGAGTGACGAATCACGGTACACAATGTAGCGATCCGATGGCAGGGTGTGGATATGGCGAATTCCCGGTGAACGTCATCTGCCAGCGTGTGTAGTGCCAACATTAAAATTTGGAGGCGGTGGTGTTACGGTGTGGTCGTATTTTTCATGGAGGGGACTTGCACCCCTTGTTGTTTTGCGTGGCACTATCACAGCACAGGCCTACATTGATGTTTTAAGCTCCTTCTTGCTTCCCACCGTTGAAGAGCAATTCGGGGATGGCGATTGCATCTTTCAACGCGATCGGGAACGTGTTCCTAATGCAGGGCATGTGGCAGAGTGGTTACACGACTCTAAAATCCTGTAATTGACTGGCCTTCACAGGGTCCTGACCTGAATCCTATAGCAAACCTCCGGGTTGTTTTGGAACGCAGATTCATGACAGGTCTCACCAACCGACATCGATGCTTCTTCTCAGTGCAGCACTCCGTAAAGAATGGGCTGCCATTCCCCAAAAATCCATCCAGCACCTGACTGAACGTATACCTGCGAGAGTGGAAGCTGTCATCAAGGCTATGGAGGGCCAACACCGTATTGAATCCCACCATTACCGACTGAGGGCGCCACGAACTTGTAAGTAATTTTCAGCCAGGTGTCCGGATACTTTTGATCACGTAGTGTAACTTTCCAACTTATTTGTTGTTTTTATTGGCACACTATTTTAATAAGAAGCGATGCGTTTCTCATAATACGAAACAGGATGAGCTGAGGTTTTTCAAAGTTAGCCCATTTGTGCAAAACCAAACTATTATTTCCCAAATTTTCCTCGCGATACTTCTGTCTCATCTTGACACTGATACTTACATCATCTGCAAAAGGAACTAATTCTACCCTCTGATTGAAGTCAGAAATTAAGTGTGTGGTTTTCAAAATATCAAATATTTCGGAGAAATACAGGAGAGAAAAAACCCTGATCGTAGCAAGTTGTCTATGCTTCAAAGATATAATTCACACAGTCTCTCAATTCGATAGTATACTTAAAATACCTTCGCTTCTAGTATGAACTATGATCCAACTTAAACATACACAGCTTATAGCCACTTGGCAACTAGTATCCTCCAGCGGCTAGCACCGATTACGTAACGACGCTACACAGTGCGCTTGAGTAGGAACCAAACGCTTGTCTGGTACCACAATGTGACGTACAGCTGCTTTGATAGGCTTCTTTCAGTCCACTTCTCAAGTAATTTCGTGTTGTCATGAATTTTTTCATAGTGCCTTTTTCTGCATGCCAGGGAGGAAGATCATGCTGGGAACCGAAATTAAGTGTGTTTTATTTTTATTTTCTATTATATTTGATATTCAGCATCTACATCTACATGTATATCTTCATAGATAGTCCGCAAGCCATTGTACGGTGCGTGGCGGAGGATACCATGTGCCACTACTACTCATTTCCTTTCCTGGTTCACTCGCAAATAGAGCTAGGGGAAAAATGCTATCTATATGCTTCCATATGAGCCCTATCCTATCTTTGCGGCCCTTGCGTGCAATGTTTGTTGGCGGCAGTAGAATCGTTCGGCAGTCAGTTTCAAATGCCGGTACTCTAACTTTTCTCAGTAGTGTTTCTCGAAAAGAATGTCCAGGGATTTCCATTTGAGTTCCCGAGGCATCTCCGTAACACTTAAGTGTTGTCCGAACCTACCAGGAACAAATCTAGCAGCCCGCCTTTGAATTGATTCGATGTCTTCCATTCATCCGAGATGGTGCCGAACCCCGTACACCCGAGCAGTACTCGTGAATAGGTAACAACAGTGTCCAATAGCGGTCTCCTTTACAGGCGAACCACTCTTTCCTAAAATTCTCTCAATAAACCTAAGTCGACCATTCGCCTTCCCTGCCGCAGTTGTCACATTCTCGTTCCATCTCATATTGCTTAGCAACGTTACACCCGGATGTTTAAACGACTTGACTATATCAAGCAGGACACTAGTAATACTGTATCCGAACGTCATAGGTTTGACTTTCCTACTCATCCGCATTAGCTAACATTTTCCACTTGTATGGTTAACTTCCATTTATCACACCAACTGGATATTTTGTCTAAGTCATCTTGGACCTTCCTACAGTAACTCAACTTCGCCACTCTACCATACACCACGGTATCTTCAGCAAAAAACCGCAGACACATTTCACCTACTTTATTGATTACACTGATACAAAACGTTCACGCTGGCGTGCTTGAGGTCGCTTAAAATAATCTACAGACTTCCAAACTTCTCGTAAAACACCAAAATAATGCAGAACACTGATGTGCAGAGACTCAGACAACCCGTAAATTGTCAAAATAATGGATGAAAAAGGCTCTGCAAACACGCTTGCTAATCGTCAATTGCCGAAATCATGCATTGCACAGCCTACAGACCTGTTCACAAAATAATGCGACACACATGAAAACAACTCGTAAATCACCGAAATAATGCATATATAACGCTCTGCCAACACGTTCACAACGCTTAAACAGTCGAAAATAATGCAATGCACAAACACTCAGTGCACATAAAAAACGCATTCGAACTATAATCAACTGCGACATATCAGCGAACTGCTCCCCTGCAAAACTCCATGATGCACATGCTAGGCAGCGAATTCACGCCGGTCCCATATGTGAGACGCCTCTGGGCGTGTTTACCGTTGCTGGCGTGATACCCCTCTACCTGTGGATACTGACGTCACAGGTCGTGCTATAGAAAACTGTTCCACAATAACATCGACTGCTTTCTCCCTAGCGATCCTAATGAGAGCTACCTCTAGCTCTGCACGCGTGCTTACCTGCCCAGCGTGACTGACGCATCACTGCAAAATGCATGTGTGGCGACTCACCATCTAAAACGTTCTCAGTGTTATACTGATGTCACATGGCTATGTAAAATAAGAACCAAGTCGACCTCTCGGAAATTGAAAAGTGCTGCAGAAATAGTTAATGGTCGGTTTCGTAAGTGCTTTCGTGATGTCTCAGCTTGTCTGCATGGCAATTCTAGTCCTAACAGAAACTGTTTACGAAAAATAACGCAGAATAACGACAAATGCATTCCTCCTGATGGTCCTAACAGGGTGCACCATACATCATGTGTTACCCTTCCTGGAAATCGTTAAGTTCTGCTTTCATCTAACATTTCTGAAACATAAACGTTCTGACCGCTATGTAGAGGCCCTACTCCCCAGCACAAAGGATGTCTTGAGAATGAATGGAGCATTATGATTGGCTCTCATTGAATTTACCCGCCGAATTACTGATGGCGTCTTTCTGCAGACGACACTTTCAGTGGCAGAAAACTATTTTGTACAGATCACCATATTGCACCGACAATTAAACCCTGCAAAGTGGCCTACAGATCGTCAAATATGGAAAGAGTCTTACTCAATTACACCGCTGTGCCACTGAGGACAGGAGATTAAATATTAGAGCGTGAAACCAAGCTCCAACCCAGCAATATATCACCTTGTACCGTGTCGATGTAGCAAATATACAATTCGTATCCTGTGCCATATAAAATCGCCCCTTTTACATCATTCTTCTAGCTATCGGCCGCCAGACACTCGTGCATATACAGTGAAGACAAAGTAAAAGCACATGCACTGTAGGTATACTCGTCGCTGCACTAAATATTTCCCGCGAGGTCGGGCAGTCATCCACTCCCAACCCTGACCAGACCACCCTCAGCAGACCGAAGTCACTCTCAGAACTGTTCCACAAATTCGAGGTCGGCTCCCCTTGACACAAAAGCGTTACCGCTTCCGGCCCCAACCGGCTTGTTTGCTTGCTTTTCTACACTCTGGGATTACAAGAACATATGTAGTTTCGCATGGTTTGCCAGTATCATATCGTTTTCGCCATACTTCTCGATATCAAACACAAAGCAATATCACTTGCATAGTGGTATCACTCGTGCAACATAATTCCGAAGATATAAACTTTATTTCTCTACAAACCCGAAATTTAAGCAAGATGCATCATGCTGTAAACCACTGAGTAATTAGAAACGTATCCAATCTGCGAAGACCTTTACATGAAAACCTGAAAAAAAAATAGAGGAAACTAATATTTCCACTCGCGAATACCGATGTCGGTGATGTAACAGATTCCAAATCATCCCCATAATTTACGGAGTCAACTAAGGTGCTTCTCATGTCTAGAGAAGCAGAAAATGTGTCTTCTACCTGTCTTCCACCTGCTAGATGCACACACCACAATCGATGTTCCCTCAACGACATAAAGGTGTTAAATGTGCAGAAGCAGTCAACCGGATAATTTACATGGGAGGGAATAATGGTCGAGTGCAAACACACGTCTATATTGAATCTTCTCAAATTTCCACACGATCACGAAAGGTGCCCAACACATACTAAGTATTAGTTCGCTATTCGGCCATCTAGATGATGACATTAAGTAAGCTACATTCCTGCAACCCAACAGGCCTTCCCATCCGGATGGCTCCTGCCATTAACAGAAAACGTTAATCATTCCCACCACAGGCCACCGACGCTGTACGCCAAGCACACACAGGCAGAATCATCATTCTAGGAAATTGGTCACAGATATATTTGATTGCTATACTTAGAATTAAATGTTACGATTGTGGTCTCAGTTGAACGGCATTCGACAATGAGCAAAGTATCGGAAATACACCCTGCTGACGGGTATGGCTCTGAAAATAGAGATTTCTGTACCATTCTTATGACTGGACATAGTCTTCCCTTTGCTATCACAGCATTCCACGTCAAATCCATACCTTGCTTGCGACTTTACCTAGTCATTTATTTCCTTTGCACATGTCAGAATACTAACACATACTTTATTAGCCTGATGCTCAAGACAAACGTATCAAGCATCCCCTATTACTTAGTATAATACTTCCCAATAGCTGATTGCTAGCGATACGAAATAATACTGACAGAAAATAAACGATGGATGGGCATGTTTCATAAGTTTTTCTTGTGACTGGTACCACTGTGTCTTAGAAAGAGAGACGTAATCTGCTTCCAAACTGCCAGATTTTAAAAAAACACGACCATATTACTACCACAAGCTGTCATACTTCTACAGGTGCACACAAGTACCTATGTTAAAAGCTATACCAGCTTTATAAATCGGGGTATTGCACTACCTCTGAATGAACTGGTTTTTCCAGATAAATACCGTGACACTGAATATATACGGCGATCTTAGTAATTTAAATTGTCAGACCAGCAGTATTGTTACAAGTAGCCCACGATGCAACCTCGTGATAAAATCGCTGGATTTTGAGTGATTCGGCTAAGGAAGATGGTATTAAACCGCTATTTGCAACTCCCTCATGCCGCCACTAGATACTTCTCAAGTATATATAATGTATTCTCTATCGATATCACGTCAGAGGCCGCCGATGTGGATGAGCGGTTCTAGGCACTTCAGTCCGGAGCCGCGCTGCTGCTGCGGTCGCAAGTCCGAATCCTGCCTCGGGAATGGATGTGTGTGATGTCCTTAGGATAGTTAGGTTTAAGTAGTTCTAAGTCTATGGAACTGATAACCTCAGAGGTTAAGTCTCATAGTGCTCAGAGCCATTTTAACCATTTGAACGATGTCAGTGGTTCGGTGATATATCGACTAGGTTATAGGCGATGTTTGATTGAGAAGGATCACAAACAGTAGTAGATGGTGTGCTGTTTGAGGTCGTAAGAAATGTACACAGACTTCTCAAATCTCTAGTGTTACGCTATTGGCTAGAAATGATGTCTATGATTTGGAATCAAGTCCTTCCATTCAACGACATACCTGCATTTGATCCTATGGAGAAGTCCTTTAATGATTACAGCCACTAGTGAATCATATTTCTGGCACTCTCACATCTCAAAAGGAGTCACTTTTCTCGAACCTGTCTGCTACAGTAAAATTCCAACCTGTTTTTAGGTAGTCCCTATGCATCTTGCAACTGCTGCTCTTTCTGTAGCTTTGTGCAGGTAATCGTTCCAATTTAAGTCAGAACTGAGCAGAAGTCGGAGAGAGAGATATCCACCACTTTCTCCAACCCGTGTAGAAACAGAGTCACCTGAGTAGTGCAGCAGGTACGTGTTTTGACCATTCGATGGAAATGGGAACAAGTTGTCTTAGCTCTGCCACCAGTGTACGACATGTAAGGTCAGCGTCAAATGAAGCTCGCCGACCGAAGTGGCCATGCGGTTCTAGGCGCTGCAGTCTGGAACCGCGAGACCGCTACGGTCGCAGGTTCGAATCCTGCCTAGGGCATGGATGTGTGTGATGTCCTTAGGTTAGTTAGGTTTAACAAGTTCTAAGTTCTAGGGGACTGATGACCTCAGAAGTTGAGTCCTATAGTGCTCAGAGCCATTTGAACCATTTTTGAAGCCTGCTCCTGTAACACTAGATAGTATAAAAGACAGTACGGGAACTGGGAGAAGGACGAGGATTTTGTTACTGCATTGTGATGCATCCCCAAACAACGGCATACAGATACTACAATCCGAAGCAGATCCACGTCCCTCAGGGCCCATAAACGTCTATCAGCCCACCATGCTATCTTCATTATTCTGAATCGTCCAACAGAGAATAATTAGGAACTATGAAAGCTCCACTAATTTCATCTGACAGAGAAGTTGATAAGACTTTTACCACATCTCTCTCCGCCCATATATGGAAAACAAATACCGTCTACGTGCTGCGCCGGCCGTTGTGACCGAGCGGTTCTAGGCGCTTCAGTCTGGAACCACGCGACCTCTACGGTCGCAGGTTCGAATCCTGCCTCGGGCATGGATGTGTGTGGTGTCCCTAGGTTAGTTAGGTTTAAGTAGTTCTAAGTTGTAAGGGACTGATGACCTCAGATGTCAAGTCCCATGGTGCTCAGAGCCATTTGAACCATTTCTGCGTGCCGGCATCAACCATATGTGATGATCCTATTAAATATATAGGTATTGATCCACTGCACACGCCAGTTTATAGTTTTATCACATGTACTGTAGGAGTACGACCGTATCCCACAAAGTATACTATGCCGAAGAGACCCTCGCTGTGACCCTGTATCATTGTTTGAAACATTGCATTTTTTTCTGCTGGAACACGCTTTGGACACTGCCATACATTTTGTTTTATCTGCCACGACTTCGAGGTCTGTGTCAGGTTCTAAACTGACATTAACACGTTCTGATCCATTGCTTCTCACAGAGAACTAGACGCTGCACGATATAAGTCATGTTACTGCAGATACCATAACACACCACACACACTGGATGATTTTAAATAAAAGGAAATTACAACATTAGGAAACTGGAAGAGTTTGCCGGCGTTGTGGAGAGTTTTCAAACTGAAGTCTGAAGGTGATTGACGACCTCGATATTTAAACTCATCTGTCAGAGTGACAGAATAGCTGATGGCTTGGCATTCCGTTTCGACTGATTCCTCATATTACAATCATGTATGCGATCACTGTTTCAGTGCTAGTAACCCCCAGAAGGTGTCACCCATCCACAAAACTCTTTTCCCAACTCAAACAAGCGTTATGTGAGAACCAACAGCCTGTCAGTGGACGGATGGGATGGAAAAGACACCGCCGATGTACTGTAATAATAAGCATTACAGTTGATAATGTGAACAATTTTAGCAATTTTACAGTAATTTCAGCATCGACCAATGATGCGACAGCATGTTTCCCCAGTTTCAGCATCATAGCTAATCCACCTATTTTCTACTTTGCGAGTATCATTGCGAATGTAGAAAGATGACTGTGCAGTATGTCCATTCATTGTTAATTCTCGAGCACATACATCATCAACGTATACCAGACAGGGCTCTACATATTTCTAACACCTGAAGCATAGTGCATAATTTACGACCTATGTCTATGATTATGGGAGTCACAGAGCATTCTCGCAGTCTTAGGATAAAATTAGTGAATGAAAGACCCCTCGCACAGTCTTTGACCAGCCCCCCTGAAGCACCGTTACCGATGTAATCTGCAGACGACCAGAAGTATAACACTATATTCCATGTCTCGTGAATGAATGGAGCTGGCCAGTCCTCACCCATCAAAGTGCACAAGATTTCAACAGATGAACCAATGTCGAGGAGTCAGACCCACACAGAACAAGCGGTTGTATAAGAGTCGAACGCAGGCACACAACTTATGCATCCTGACAGAACATCAGGAAAAAATGGTAAAATAACCTGCTACAACTTCTCTCTCTCTCTCTCTCTCTCTCTCTCTCTCTCTCTCTCTCTCTCTCTCTCTCTCTCTCTCTCTCTAGAATGCATCATCAGTCTCCCATTAAATCGTACCTCGTTGCAACTCCATCTCAGCTGACCACTCCATCCATTAACGCAGATACAAGTACGTCTATAGGCAGGTGATTGTCTGTTTTTCCAGGAAAGCATTAAAGACAGCAGTGGATTCGCGTGTTTCGCTGTTACCTCAATAGACATACAGTAGAATGCTGCCTCGATGGAAAAAGAAGTGACGGTTTCCCTGGTTCCCTTCGCTTTCATGTCGACGTTTTCTGGGATTCCTCTTGCTGTAGCATAGTTATTCCCATGTACAAATTGTTCAGCTCCAACCAGAAGACACGCAGGTATTTTCTCAATTTCCCCGCATTTCGGTGTATATTCCCTCAACTTACACGTATTTTTCGCAATTCTATCGATTTTAATGTGAGTTCTACGCATGCCATCATGAGATAACCTCTCATTCCGTGTTCTAAAATTGCTTGTAAATGTAGTACAGCTGTCAACACCTAGCGCAAATGCACTGATCAAGCATAGTATAGCACTGCACTCGATTGTATCCATTCGCCTCCACACCACATATCCCACGTTTGCAGAGCGTCTGCTCTGTTTTCTGTATGTCTGTGTATGTGCATGTGTCGGGGATGAAAGCGCACTCTGGTGGCAGTACTGTGTACTAGGTTATTTGGACTACGTACCTCATGGTGGACACAGTGGATGGATCTACTGCCTCAAATTGTTTAAATAAAGACTGAACATAAAGACTTATGTCCATCCTATCCAGCAACCCAGCACAAGCTGTGTCCTTTGCCATTTTCGAAGGAAGAGGTGGCGGTCGGATGATTTACGTTTGTGGAGGTAGCTCAAGTGACCCATTTTCTTAGGTTAGTGAAGGTAGCTGTGGTGCGTTGCATTGTCCTGCTACAATTTGAAGTTCCTGCCATTTTCTGGGGTGAAGGGAAGGTTTAGGAGGGGAGATTGGGGAGGGGGTTAGGTTAGAGGAGGTAGCCCAATGGACCTATCTTCCCAACTAAATGTGAACTTCCCGCCATGACATCATTACGATGTTGCCATATCTATTACGGCCATCTTGGATCCGCCCTCTTGAATAAATTTATGGAGAGTGAGGTGGCGCTGGCCTTGTTCTGTTACTTATGTCGGGCTATCTGGGTGGCCAAGTCCAAACTTTCCAGAATGTTCTTCAAACCAATCCCGAACGATTTCGACCCAGCAAAATGATGCGCTGTCTTCCATAAAATTTCCATTGTTGTTTGCGAACATGAAGATCATGAATAACTGTAGATCGTCTCCAATCAGACGAATATAGCCATTTACTAGTCTGTGATCTGTTCAGTCAGACCATGGAACCCAGTTCATTCTATGTAACCACAGCCCACACCATTATGGAAACATCACTAGGTTGCACAGTGCCTTTTTGACAACTTGGGTGCATGGCTTCATGGCTTCTGCACCATACGATAACCCTACCATCAGCTCTTACCAACTGAAATCGGGACTCATCCGACCAGGCTACGGTTTTCCAGTCGTCTAGGATCCAATCGATATGGTCTTGAGCCCAGGAGAGGCGCTGCTTGCGATGTCGTGCTATTAGCAATGGAACTCCTATCGGTCGTCTGCTGCCATAACCCATTAACGCCAGATTTCACCGCACTGTCTTAATGGATAGTTTCGTCGTACGTCGTACACTGATTTTTGTGGCTATTCCACGCAATATTGCTTGTCTGTTAGCATTGATAACTTTACGAAAACGCCTCCGCTCTCGGTCATTAAGTGTAGGCCATCGGTCCCTGCGTTGTCCGTGCTGAGAGGTAATGCCTAAAATTCGGTGTTTCTGGCACAATGTGGATCTCTGACTACTCAATTACCTAACGATTTTCGAAATGGAATAAAGCCGTCCCATGACTTTTGTCACCTCAGTGTACGGTGTTATGTGGATGCGGCATGTGAGGACGGGGTCAGCACACCGCTCTCTTGGTCGTCATCAGCTTCAAACCTTGGAGCCGCACTTCAATTGGCACTACGAGGCTTAGTGGACTCCGTTATAGTCCTCCCACCAACTAAAAACCCCTAATAGTAACGCGAACGCAATAGATAGAGATAGAGACAGAGAAACAATTAAAATCGCTCAAAAGAGGAAAGGCCGCTGGACCTCATGGGATACCAGTTCGATTTCACACAGAGTACGCGGAGGAACTTGCCCCCCTTCTTGCTGCGGTGTACCGTAGGTCTCTAGAAGAGCGAAGCGTTCCAAAGGATTGGAAAAGGGCACAGGTCATTCCCGTTTTCAAGAAGGGACGTCGAACAGATGTGCAGAACCATAGACCTATATCTCTAACGTCGATCAGTTGTAGAATTTTGGAACACATATTATGTTCGAGTATAATGACTTTTCTGGAGACTAGAAATCTAGTCTGTAGGAATCACCATGGGTTTCGAAAAAGACGGTCGTGTGAAACCCAGCTCGCGCTACTCGTCCACGAGACTCAGAGGGCCATAGACACGGGTTCACAGGTAGATGCCGTGTTACTTGACTTCCGTAAGGCGTTCGATACAGTTCCCCACAGTCGTTTAATGGACAAAGTAAGAGCATATGGACTATCAGATCAATTGTGTGATTGGATTGAGGAGTTCCTAGATAACAGAACGCAGCATGTCATTCTCAATGGAGAGAAGTCTTCCGAAGTAAGAGTGATTTCAGGTGTGCCGCAGGGGAGTGTCATAGGACCTTTGCTATTCACAATATACATAAATGACCTGGTGGATGACATCGGAAGTTCACTGAGGCTTTTTGCAGATGATGCTGTGGTGTATCGAGAGGTTGTAACAATGGAAAATTGTACTGAAATGCAGGGGGATCTGCAGCGAATTGACGCATGGTGCAGGGAATGGCAATTGAATCTTAAGGTAGACAAGTGTAATGTGCTGCGAATACATCGAAAGATAGATCCCTTATCATTTAGCTACAAAATAGCAGGTCAGCAACTGGAAGCAGTTAATTCCATAAATTATCTGGGAGTACCCATTAGGAGTGATTTAAAATGGAATGATCATATAAAGTTGATCGTCGGTAAAGCAGATGCCAGACTGAGATTCATTGGAAGAATCCTAAGGAAATGCAATCCGAAAACAAAGGAAGTAGGTTACAGTACGCTTGTTCGCCCACTGCTTGAATACTGCTCATCAGTGTGGGATCCGTACCAGATAGGGTTGATAGAAGAGATAGAGAAGATCCAACGGAGAGCAGCGCGCTTCGTTACAGGATCATTTAGTAATCGCGAAAGCGTTACGGAGATGATAGATAAACTCCAGTGGAAGACTCTGCAGGAGAGACGCTCAATAACTCGGTACGGGCTTTTGTTAAAGTTTCGAGAACATACCTTCACCGAAGAGTCAAGCAGTATATTGCTCCCTCCTACGTATATCTCGCGAAGAGAGCATGAGGATAAAATCAGACAGATTAGAGCCCACACAGAAGCATACCGACAATCCTTCTTTCCACGAACAATACGAGACTTGAATAGAAGGGAGAACCGATAGAGGTACTCAGGGTACCCTCCGCCACACACCGTCAGGTGACTTGCGGAGTATGGATGTAGATGTAGATGTAGATGAACTGAACTGAACGAGGTCTACCACATGGTAGTCAGCCAAGCTAACCCCTTAGCTACGGAGGCGAAATGTCAAAGTGAATAACGAGATAATTTCCTTCGCACTAGTCGTTCCTATTTGTGGCACTAGATCCGTCTAGAACTAGTAGTAATTATCATCTCCTGATCATCTCGATCTCTTCAAGATTCTTACCATCAGAGCAACGTGTCAAAGACGGTGTGGTATGAATTTCAAGATGACATTGAGGTACGTTATTTAACTCTGTTTCAGAATTAAAATGTAAATACTCGGGACTGATCTTGAACTGTTCGATAACAACGACGAAGAGATCAACGAAGGGATGCTTGAGTAGCACACTTTTGCTTTTAGCTACACACTTAAAGACAAGTTTATTCCGAACGTGTTGTATTTATCACAGGTGCGTTCAGGCACAGATTACATAATTCTAGAGAAGCGTAATGAAGCAGTCTTTCTTCTCATAGAAATCCACATGCTACTGTATCGATCTTGTCCAAGTAGCAATTGGAGTAATGATAGGGTTTGGTCGTAATAGAGATACATTCAGAACTTACGGAACATGGTTTGTTGTACCTTATTAACATTTTAATGGCTTTTCTTAACCATAGGAAATTAATCCAAGAAGATATCAACAAATAGCTCTTCTTAATGGGTTTATTCCACTTTTATGAAATACCTGTGGCAGAGATTGCGTTGTTAGATTTACTTCCCTCTACATAAGATTTATTTTATGCGCCGACTGGTATCGGAATGAAATATATACATCATATTCAGAACTCTATGTAGGTAACCTGCTAGGACGCTTTATATTTCAGAGCAAATGCTGGATCCGTGTAATAACAGGTCGGTTGCATATTTCGAGAGAGTGTTCACTACGTATCCAAGTTGACTTTGGCATTCGAATGGTATACCTCGAGATATGCTCTACGCTACCATCCGCATTCTAACCCACAATATTCTCATTGCATTATTACTTCCACTGAACACGGGCTTTCTCATATAGGAAAAACTCTTTTAGCTATAGCAGAACACTCGCTCTTGCCCTTTCAGTCTTTTCTCCAAAATCACATTTTTTTTCCAAGGCGTTATGAATCCTACGAGCTTTATTTAAATTTAGTTCCGTAGTCTTTTAGCAGTGCATTATACTGAAAGCAGTCAGTAATTTTCTTCCAACAAGTTGAACAAAAGGCTTTTGTGCACAGCACTTGAATCTAATTTTTACGCTTCGGAGTGATATTGGTCTGCGCAGAGGTGGAAGGCGCTTTTTGTACCCCAAAAGAAGCCATACTTCTGAAAAGTGTTGCTTCTGAGGTCAAAGGAAAATCCTACGTTGACGACGGCAAATACAATAAGAAGAACTGTGATATCCCCTAGACGTGGAACAAAATACCTGCAACGCAGCTATCTTGTTATAAAAATTATTCCGCTGAGCGCTGTAATTAAGATAGAGAAAGAACTGAAGGTTAGAGACTAGAATAATATTTAGTGAGCGGAGGCACCGTCCCACTCAGATGTGACAAGGAACGAAAAATAGAAAATGAATGATGTTTCGAGTTTCTTTTTAAAAACTTGCAAAGCTGAGAATATTCGTCTCGAAGTCCGTACTTCAATTTTTTCTCATGTTTGGACCCACATAAATGTGCAATTTGCGCTTACTTGGAATAAATTAACAGAAATCAAGGACTCGAATTTTTAGGAAATATAACGAAAATTTCTTCTTAAATCAAAGGTAAGGTAAAATATTAATTACAAAGGAGAACAAAGAATCAATGTTTATTTCCATGGTAATGTTGAACCATAATTCGCCATACAATATAAAACTGCGTTTGCTACAAAAAAATGAAAGTATGACATCGAACTGCAAAATGTTTATATTTATGCGTTCGTGACTTGTTTTTAAGTAATATGGTGTAAGCACAAATTCTTGCTCTGTCTTAAGCAAACGTGACATGTTTTTGCACGTGGACTCATTTCGATGAATTCATGTGGAAAATATTTTTCAAAATATTTTATTAATATCCGTACATCATAACAACAAATGTGAGACACTGATAAGTCTCTTAAAGCAAATAACCTCTTCCTCCACAACTATGGCCTTCCTTCGACTAGATTCCGCTCTTGCATGCTCTATGCCTTCTGTTGATTCTACAAATGTTCATGAATTTAACTAATATGTTGCAGTTCGTGGTTATGAAGTAAAGGTCGTTCGCCGTAATAATAAAATTCAGCTGCTTCCACGAATTTTCTTTTTTGGTGACGTAGTCGAAGCCACCTACGGGTACACAGTAGCTAAACTCCACCAAATACAATCGAGGAATAAGAGAGGCAGGCGCTGGATTTATGAGCGTTTCTAGTAAAAGGAAACCCAGATGGAATGTTTATTTGGTGTGCGTAGACATAGTGTCCTAGCATCTTCCTTATGGTTTATTCACCCTTTCCGTTCTCCCATTAGCTTGAGTATGTAGATCACTCGTCCTTACGTTCCTTGACCAAATCTGACAAAGTTGGTTCCCTGGTGTGGTATTATCATTTCAGGTACCCTGAACTTCAATAGGCAGTTGTTTACCAGAGCTTGTGCCACCTTTGCTACCTGTTGGTTTGGCATTCCCACCATTTCCACATATCTCGAAAAATAATCTGTAATCGTGAGTACCTATTTATTCCCTGTGGGTATTTTGTTGAAAGGAACTAAAATATCAATCCCAAGAAATTCCAAAATTGCTAATGCTTCAAGCAGTCTGCAATGGTAATTCCATCGGACACAAATCCGGTCTCTGCGCACACTATGCTGTTCCACACGTACTGGTTCATGGTCTTCCCAGAATGAATTCCTTACTGAAAATTGGAAACACTTACAAGGGGAGGCCACGAACTTAAACGGATGTCTTACGACGTCCGCCCCGAGCAGATTCAACGAACAAAAGCGAACAAAATGAGATTTTTAAAAAAAGTGGTTAGCGTTCAAGCCATTCTAATCGTTGGATCGCTGGATCGAGTCCCGTTCGTCAGGTTTTTTTTTTTTTTAATTCCTCTCACAGTCATTTTCTTTACTACTTATATTACAATTGATATAATGGGAAAATACGTGTAATGGGATTAACTTTTATTAAATTTACAATGTTATTTGGCAGTCTACAAATTTTTATTATCACAAATAATATAATATTCATAACTCTCGACTAGTACACGACTAAACGCATAACGTGATACTGAAAATGTATGCTTGTCCGTGATTTGAGAAATCCCTTATACCTGGAAGGAGCCCAAAACGACTTGTTACCTCCAAGTTCTGACCGGCCCAGACGGCTTTCGAAAGATGTACAATTAATCGTAGCTTTCGACATTACGAGTACAATGGCAGGATGGTATTTTCCGTAAAAAACATGGAAAACATATAGTTAAACGGCCACCAGCTGCATTGAATAAATGCTGTTTCCGCATACTCAAGGTTTTTTTGAGGTTTCCCATGAAAAAAAAACCTAGTTAACATTTTCAAAAACCTCTCTTTCAGTCGATAATTTGGAAGCAAACAGCGCATAACGCAGCATTTCCTTAAGTATCGGCACTGATAATTGGTCATGCAGTATCAGGTGCATTTTAATCGCGTCTTCACGAGAAGCAATTTCTGAGTTCTTTTTCGATTAAATACGAACAGTTTTGAAGACACGGACAAGTATACATTTTCAGTATCACTTTATGCGTTTGGTCGTTTACTAGTCGGTAGTTATGAATATTGTTATTTGTGATAGTAAAAATTTGTAGACTGCCAAATAACATTGTAAATTTAATAAAAGTTCATCCAATTACACGTATTTTCCCAATTATATCAATTATAATATAAATAGTAAAGAAAATGACTGTGTTAGAGCCGGCCGGGGTGGCCGAGCGGTTCATGGTGCTACAGTCTGGAGCCGTGCGACCAGTACGGTTCGCAGGTTCGATTGGTTCAAATGGCTATGAGCACTACAGGAATTAACTTCTGAAGTCATCAGTCCCCTAGAACTTAGAACTATTTAAACCTAACTAATCTAAGGACATCACACACATCCATGCCCGAGGCAGGATTCGAACCTGCGACCGTAGCGGTCGCACGGCTCCAGACTGTAGCGCCTAGAACCGCTCGGCCACTCCGGCCGGCCTCGCAGGTTCGAATCCTGCCTCGGGCATGGATTTGTGTGATGTCCTTACGTTAGTTTGGTTTAAATAGTTCTAAGTTCTAGGAGACTGATGACCTCAGAAGTTTAAGTCCCGTAGTGCTCAGAGCAATTTGAACCATTTTGACTGTCTTAGGAATAAAAAAAAAAAAAAAAAAAAAACACGAACGGGACTCGATCCGGTTCATGGTTGTGTTCGGTCGTTGCGAACGTCACATGACATCTGTTAAAGTTTGTTTGTTGATCCTTCCACTCAGTTTTTTTATTATAGAGGCCAACCAGCTCTTTGACCAAACACGGTGAGCTACCTTGCCGGCAGCACTCGGCTGCCACCGTTTCATGGTAAAAATGGCCACGCACAGGTATATATTTGACGACGGAAATTATCTTACGATTTTCTCAATAACGCTTGAGAAGTACGCGCTACTGCTTACACATTTTGTTGTCCTCATGGAGTACTACGAGTGTACGAAGTTTTCAGTAAATCCGCGTTCCAAACGTCGTGGCCTCCCCTTGTAAGATCAAGCTTCTCTCAGTTTTCCAAAAGCGTCTTCACAACCCTCTGACCAAACAAATTTTGAACTTTTAGTTTAGTAATTGTGTCAATCGTCTAGCACTATACACAAATCCATTTACGAAACTTCGATAATAATTTTCGACTCCAAGGAATGATTGTAGTTCCTTCTCTGACAGAAACACAGAAAATTCAAGCGTAGCTTTAACTAATATATCTTAACCCCAACCTTACTACTTGTGACCAACGTACGTCACCTCTTCTAACACAAAATTACACTTTTCTGTAGACAAAGTTAAAATTCGTTGCCCTCAGTCTCAGGAATATTTCCCTCAAGCTTGGCATGTGTCCTTACGCATCACTCACATAGATGATTATATCTCCAAGACAGACCAAGCATTGACTTGGTTTCAGTCCTTTGAGAACTCTATCTAACGACCTCTGAAACATCTCAGGTGCGTTCTTTAATCCGAAAGGTATCCTCCAAAACTAATAATGACCCCACGGTGAAGAAAATGCTGTTTTTCGTCAGTCTTTTGGGGTGACTTGCACTGGCCCAAATAGTCTATGGTTTCAATGTTCGGCACAGATTGGGCGTCAGTTATAGTCTTAGCAGTCAGATGTCTATATTTCCATGATCCATCCGCTGATTTGTCAGGCACGACGATGATTCCGTGCCCGCACTTCCACCTCCATGGCCTCTTACTCTCGTCAGAAATCCCATCCTTCAACTGCTGATCGATAAATTCTTCCACAATCAGGTGCAAGTACCTTAGGACTCTGCATGGCGTGCGGTAAACAGGTGAAACGTTTCCTGTTGGTGCGTAATATGTGTAGCCGGGAATGGGCCTACTGGAAAAAAATCCCTAATTTATAAAAGTAACTCTCCCATCCGATCCCCTGTAGCTTCTCTCGTAAAGCAGTTTCAGTGGCATTTGGGGATTGTCCGTGGCTGACATACCCTGTGTGCCACTCTTCTTCCTCTAAGATATTCACATTATTGATCAACATCCCCTTCGTTAACCGTAAAGATTATACTCAAACACAGATAACATTTTTTCAGCATTCACACACACACTTCTTCTCGCTAAGCCCCCTGCGTGATACGTTACTTCATTTACTTCCAGTGGTTCCACCACACATAAAATTCCTATTGGTAAGCTAGACTCAACATTAACGCAAAATGATTCCCCGGTACCCTAAGGTACACAGTTCTCTGAATTGAGTCTTCGTGTCATTATTCACTGTTTAAATGGTTGTTAATTCGCTACAATGGGAGCAGTTTCATCCAGATGAAACATTTTCCTGTCATTCCATACCGCATTCTGCCGAAGATCGATTTTGGGACAATGACAATATAAGTAATCCAACCCCAGAATCATGTCACACTCCTTACTCATGTGTGGCAGAGTGTCTATATATTGTTTGAACTGAACCGTACCCAGGCAAAAATCTACATCCAGTAATCCCAAAGGCGTGAAATATTTATCCCCCACTCCACGTAATCTATACCGTGAATAAAAATCTCTCGGTGTACATGCCGCGTCAATTCAGGATAAAACTCTAAGCTCTCGACCACTACCTCCATGGTCGTCGTCAGGGCTAAGACTGACTGTCGTGAACTAGCAAGGTTCCCACTTAGTTCACGACAGTCAGTCTTATGCCTGACGACGACCATGGAGGTAGTGGTCGAGAGCTTAGAGTTTTATCCTGGATTGACGCGGCATGTACACCGAGAGATTTTTATTCAAGAAATACGTAGCGAAAGACTTCGTAGCCATAATTTATACCGTGGTGGAATCCATTGCTAATGTTCAACCAGATCCCCAATGGAAACCAACACGTGCGCCCTTGTGTTCAAAAATATCCTGAAATTCCTCTTTCCTGCTATTTCTCTGACCGCGCAGTTCACCTCTGTATACGACTTTGTGTCATCTAATGGTCTGGAGCCGCGCGGCCGCTACGGTCGCAGGTTCGATTCCTGCCTCGGGCATGGATGTGTGTGATGTCCTTCGGTTAGTTGGGTTTAAGTAGTTCTAAGTTCTAGGGGACTGATGACCTCAGAAGTTAAGTCCCACAGTGCTCAGAGCCATTTGAACGATAATCTAATTTTACAGGGTATGATTGAATGTGGACCTAGAGTTTGCTTTGACATTTAACGTCTGGTTCTTCCCCATCCTCTACCTCTGAAACTACTGTGATCTCTGCCTCTGCTCCCATTTTCTCGAGACTGACGACATTGCCACATGCCCCGTGTGTCTTCACCTATGCCGGCGGAGTGGCCGAGCGGTTCTAGGCGCTACAGTCTGGAGCCGCTTGACTGCTACGGTCGCAGGTTCGAATCCTGCCTCGGGCATGGAAGTGTGTGATGTCCTTAGGTTAGTTAGGTTTAATTAGTTCTAAGTTCTAGGGAACTGATGACCTCAGAAGTTAAGTCCCGTAGTGCTCAGATTCATTTGAACCATTTTACCACACTTATAAGACCTTACATTGGTTGAAAACATTGTATGTCTAACCTGAACTTCAGCTGACATGTCAATTTCTTAACATGGTATTGTTGATCTGACAGATGCGCACAAGTCAGTTGGGCCCCTGTCTGTACATTTCTTGACATCTTTGACGGCAATCCTTTTAAAAAAGCTCCAAGCGCCCTCTGCTTAGCCTCTCGTGAAATCACATAATTCACCATAGCATTCTGTCCCAACTCTTACGTACACCAACTGGTTTTCGGTATTCTGTCTGCAGATCTTACCACTGTACCGTAAAATGTCTCGTACTAATCTGTTTCATATACTACTGGACTAACCCCTTCTTAAATTCTCAACTTTGCTACCCTTAGAAGTTCTACATCAGACCATTCTTGCATCTCTGCCAAATTCCTTAGATCTTACACAAATACTTCTCAGCTGGTTTCCCACAGAAAAGAGTAAGTAAATTTGCGGTTGACAAATCTATACCTCGCTGTGGCGACTGGCACTCCACTAGACCACGTAATTCCATATCGTCTTTTGTCAACTGCACTATCTTTTCCAGTCATATGTGAACTGCTTCCGATTCCGACACACCTTGCGTCTCTGACTCTGCAGAAGCCTTGTCCTTCACAATACTCATCTTTAAACGCCAATAATCGGAAGATATACAAAATGAAATACATTTACCTAGTTCTTATGCCTAATCATTAATCACTTCGACTCTGAGCACTGCCTAGCCATATACCCACAGCGTTTGCATGTGAAACATACTACTGATGCTGAATTTGTACACAGTACTGAATGACCTACACTACACTGTGTACTTCTAACAAGTACTAGCCAATTATGACCCGCATTACCCCTGAAGTGCGGCAGATTTATTGACTCTGCATTGGTAACAAAATTCACCTTACAAAAAACACAGCAGTCAAGCTTCTTTTCCATGATTAAAACACTCAACAATTACATTTTCCTGACTTACCGTACTGTAAGCTGTGTGTTAAGACCTTGCTCTAACAAGGTGACTTCAGTATCCTGACAGTAATGAAGTAGGACTGGGGCCGGTAGAGTTGTTTTGTGCTTTTCAAATTCCTTTATTAAGGCCCTTCACCATGATTCATTACAAGCAGCGGCAGTGTTGTTGAGGCATCCACTTCCATCCCACATGTGTCTTATGACTTCTTGCAATGCTGACAAAGTGCAGCCTGGCCACGTGGTTGTGCAACCCCTCTGCTGCTGCGTCTGACAGCAAGATCCTCCAGACTCGGCACGTAGGGCAGTGGAGGCCGAAGCAAGGTTGATGTCTCCAGCACTGCAGCAGTCGTGACCCAATGTAGCAGCCCTGTGGCTCGCGCCCTATGTCCGAGGGATCACATGGTCCGGCAGTGGTGGTGGTTCTGCGTCTCGTGTTACATTACAGGCTGCCCTGACGCGAGGTCGAATTGTGGGCTCTGTACAGTATTCTGGCTGGTGACCCAAGTGTCACAGCACCATGGTGGTAGTGTTGCTGTACTAACACAAGACGACTCCAGCACAGAAGTAACTACTATTTACATACTCATGGGCTTCACTTCTTCGTGTTTTGCTGTGCCTTGCAGCACATATACTCAACACTTCCACAGTTGCTGGTGTGCGAAGGCTTCCGCCTCCTTTCGCTTAGATGCTGCTGTGTCAACTATTTACACACGTTGCCTGACCGTCTCACCTCACCACATGCGATGGCTGTGTTGGGTTTTGTAAGGCATAGCATCCATACTCACCTGCAACTGGCTCTGCTGTAATCTATTTCCTACTTTGCACGTTCCTGACGGAATATTGCCGGTATGTTACACACATTACGTCATATGTACACTGACGGAAAAAATGGCAACACCAAAAAATAACCAGAGTAGGGTATATATTTGCCTAGGTAACATGTTTAAGTACTTAACATTACAATATTACAGGTTAATGTAAACATAAGGTAAGCCATGGCAAATGTGAAATGCTGGTACATTAATAAGAGGTGTAACGGCTAGAATGTTAAATGCAAGAGTGCAAATATGCATGCATTGTGTTGTACAGGGCCAGCTGTTAAAAGTTTTGGGATGGAGTTTCATGCCTGTTGCACCTGGCTTGTCAATACGGGAATTGGAGAGCGTTATCCTGTTGGAAAACATTCCTTTGGAATGCTGATCATGACTGGCACATAACAGGTCTAACCAAGCGACTGACATATAAATTTTCGGTCAGGGTGTGTGGTATAACCACCTCCTGCTGCCATACGAAATAGCACACCAGACCATAGCTGCAGGTGTAGGTCCAGTGTGTTTAGTATGCAAGCAGTTTGGTTGCAGGCCATCAATTGGTCTCCTCCTAACCAACATACGTCCATCACTGGCAGAACCAGCATTACCAGAAAACACAACAGACCTCCACCCTGCCCCCCAGTGAGCTCTCACTTAACACTAAATGGGAGTGGTTTGGGGTTGGTGGAATGCAGGCCACAGGGCCTGTGGCTCAGATCTGTCCTTGAAGTATGCGTTGTCTCACTGGTGCCAACTGCTGCTCAAATTGTTACAACAGACGCAGTACGATGAGCCAGTGCCATACGCTGAACACGATGGTCTTCCCTCCCGGTAGTACCACGTGGCCGTCTTGACCTTGGTTTTCTTTCGACCATACATTCTCGTGACTACTGTTGCCAGTAATCATGTACAGTGCCTACATTACTGCCAAGTCTTGGTGCAGTATCGCAGAAGGAACATCCAGCTTCTCGTAGCCCTATTACACAACCTTGTTCAAACTCAGCGAGGTGTTCATAATGGCGTCTTTGTAACCTTAGACGCATTCTAGACTAATAACTGCCGGCCAGTGTGGCCGAGCGGTTCTAGGCGCTTCAGTATGGAACCACGCGGCCGCTATGGTCGCAGGTTCGAATCCTGCCTCGGGCATGGGTGTGTGTGATGTCATTAGGTTAATTAGGTTTAAGTAGTTCTAAGTTCTAGGGGACTGATGACCTCAGAAGTTAAGTCGCATAGTGCTCAGAGCCATTTCAACAATTTTTGGCTAATAACTCACCATGTCCAATCTCAAAGATAACTGACGCTCACAACCGTCCAGCGTCTATTTAAAGCAAACCTGATTTGCATCATCATAGTGGCGCTACTAGCGACATTCTTATGCGACTTGTGCGAAATTTGAATAGACATCTTTCAGATGCAGAAACACTCCTATCAACTATCGTTTATGTCGAACAACTCCTTCGTGTTGTGATTTTCTTCCGTTAGTGTATTTACATTCTTTGTCAGTCCCCTAGTCCCAGCACTAGTCATCGACCTACTGCAGTTCGCTACACTCTACCAGCGCTGGTATAAATAGCAGAGCTTTTTTTTTTTTTTTGTACACATACAGTTAGTCGATGTTCAGATGTGTGTGACACCTAAGGGACCAAAGCGCTGAGGTCATCGGTCCCTTCACTTACACCCTAACTTATGCTAAGAACGACACACACACCCCTGCCCGAGGGAGGGGCCGCGCAATCCGTGACATGCCACTCCGCGGGCACACACACAGTTACTCTCCACTCCAAAACATCTACTCTGGCAGTAAATCTAGCTGTATATACGTACTAAAGTGACAGCTATATTACATCATCATCCGATAAAGCTATACGTACCGCTACAGCAAATCGATTTACAACGTGCTGATGGTTTTCACCTGCATTCAGAAATCTGTTTCATACATGTCTATCATGACTATTAACCTACGTCAGTTTTATTCTATGTGCAAACCACCGCGAAGAAGCACTTGATAATCTGAATCATTTCCTGGAACGTGTCGTGCAGGCGATAAGGTATTGAACTTTAGATCTGTTTCGTTGGTATTTGTAGGTATTGTGTGAGTATTCGTAGGTATTCTATGGGGATTGAATGAGAATAGCGCAGTGGGGACTGCAACACATGCTGCTGAGTGTCTTGTATAGTTAGAGCAGTAAGGACTCTGACATACGTATGAAAGCAGCACCTATTACCAGAAGATTCGATCAGTATGCGAGTATTAGGGAAATCTTTGTTGATCCATTATGGACTGTGGTACAACGGCTGGCATCTGTTTCTTGATGCAACAATTTACCAACAGCCGTATGTGTTGTAGAAATTTATTTTGTGAACTTCTTATATGCGGAAACGTTTCGTGAAATCAAATGGGAATCTCTGGAGGGAAGACATCCTTTTGCAAAATATTCTTCATGAAATTAAGAGAATATAAATTTGCGGCTGCCCGCAGAATGATTGCATTTCGTGAAAACAATATTAGAGATATTAGGGTTAATGTGGAAGCATACAGCCCGCATCTCGTGGTCGTGCGATAGCGTTCTCGCTTCCCACGCCCGGGTTCCCGGGTTAGATTCCCGGCAGGGTCAGGCATTTTCTCTGCCTCGTGGTGGCTGGGTGTTGTGTAATGTCCTTAGGTTAGTTAGGTATAAGTAGTTCTAAGTTCTAGGGGACTGATGACCATCGATGTTAAGTCCCATAGTGCTCAGAGCCATTTGAACCATTTGGAAGCATACAGGCAGTTGTTTTCCCTCACTCTATTTGCTAGTGGAACAGGAAGGGAACAACTAGTAGTGATACAAGGTACTCACCATGCGCTACTCGACAGCTTGCGGAGTATGCATGTACAAATAGTTGTGCTCTATAATTCAGTAGTCAAAACCAGAATTCATGTAATTAGCATGCGACCAATTTATGAGCATAATGTGGCCTAGTGTGTGGTCTAGTATTACTTACATAAGCAATTCCTAACACAAAATCTGTAGGTGTGCAAGTGTTATACAGGATATTACTTCGAAATTCTTAATTATTGAGGGCTTTCTCGAAATTGATGCTCTATAGCCGTAATGATTGTGGACAAATTACGTCTTTTATTGGGCACGCTCCGGCCTGTAGAAGTGTGGAGGAATTTGCTTTTTAATTTTATTTCTACGATTGTCGAGTGTGCGCCAAACAACAGTACATGCGCCTGTCTACCCAGCCCTGCTGCCCGAAATTCCTCTAGCTGCCACCCTACCTTTGGCAGCAAAATCGCCGCATTTTCCCCCAACTGCGAATGTTTGGAGCAGTATGGACAAGGCCATTAAACCATCTCAGGATTTGGACGGTTTAACACGTCAGTTTGACAGAATTTGGCACTACAGGAGAACATCCAACAACTCTATTGACGATTCCCAAACCGAATAACTGCTTCCATAAGGACCAGACGTAGGCAATGGCGTTGTTGGCTTGATTAACCTGTGATGTTCTGTCTCTTGAATAAATTATGCAACAAGGGTACCGCGCTACTGGTCGAAGCTGAAGGAAGTGGGGTTCATAAATGAAATCGATTTCACAATAACCAAATATTTATATAAATTCAAAACCAGCTTGGTGTCTTAATGCAAAATGACTCTGAAAAAAACAAAAAAACACAGAAAAGTAACATGAAAAACTGAAATTAATTATATGAATAAACGTAAAATATTTATATAGGGAGACTGATAGACTAATAAAATCAGACTTCCTCATCTGCACAACTCGAATTTTCCACACAAAGGAAATGACCTAATGGGCACGAGAATAGAGAGAAACGCAGCAAACATTTACCTGACCTGACATACTCTATTTCTGAGGCTGGTGCTGAATTTGAACGGTCTTTTAGTGTTGGTTTATAGGCATACATAGTGTCTGAAAGAGGAGAGAATACAAAAACTTAGCAGAACAGAAAATACTGTTGACAAGGTTCTACATATTTTACGCTTCATGGGAACTGAAAAGCAGGATTCTCGTTGACATCCACGCTGAATAGATAGTTACCACATCTCAAGTGGGCATTTGGTGGCTGAAGCACTGTTACAGCCAGAAACCGCATGAGAATATATTGCAAAGGCCCTGGGAATCACCCAATGACGCCACTCAACTTTTGAGTAAACTGTTAAACTGGAACTGCACACGAAACATGGGACGTCCCAGAAAAAAAAAATGGTTCAAATGTCTCTGAGCACTATGGGACTTAGCTTCTGAGGTCGTCAGCCCCCTAGAACTTAGAACTACCTAAACCTAAATAACCTTAGGACATCACACACATCCATGCCCGAGGCAGGATTCGAACCTGCGACCGTAACGGTCGCGCGGTTCCAGACTGTAGCGCTTAGAACCGCTCGGCCAGATGTCCCAGAATCAGCAGGTTTGCATCAAAACTCCTTAACCACAACCCAACAGTCAGTATTCCCCACTTTGTATATGCAATAAATGTAACTGACCTAATACAGGATCGAGTAACGGTATGTACTACTCATATTATAATACTATTATTTATCAATCTAGCTTTTGCCGTTAGCTGACCTAAATACTTGCCCAAGAACTCCTCTACTGTTTCATAACAATATTGTCCATTTTTACTGATTCCTGTTCCAAATGTTGTACATTATTTTAGTCCAATATGGTAGTTCAAATATGTGCTGTTAACAAACTAACTTTTCTAGGACTGCAGGGAAGAGCTTAGGTTATATGAAATCTCCTTGTATACCTCCTCTCTCACTTCTTGGTGAGTCTCTATCCTAATAACGTCTGATGGAAATTACAGAAATGACGTATAAATTCTACAGTAAGTGGGTTATCAGTGTGGGTTCTGGGCAGATAACGATCTTATATCAAGGTCACTTCTCGTGTCAGGTTAAACACTTTGGCGACTTACATTCAAAGCCACCCCTCCCCACTCCTCTCCTCCCCCAGAACCGCTAGAAGTTGATCAAGGTCATCAAGGGAACCCTCACCCACTCGTCTACCCCTCACCCCTTCTTCCTCCCCTCTCTGCCACCCTGTATCAATTAGATTCATGCACCCCCTCCCCCATCTTTTATAACTGGGGTACATGAGTGTGTGAGTTCACTCCGGAGCTGTGCCCAATAGGGAGAGGATCACTGTGTGTTTGTTAGTTAATGACTTAAATCCAGAAAACCACCCAAGACAATGCAAGATGCATCACATATATATGATGTGAGTCAAGAATGAAGAGAGGTTTGGCAGAATTTTCCTCCACCAAATTCTTCCCTCATTGCTGATTCTACAAAACAGCTAAATGACTTTGATCCTCCTAGGAAACTATGGACAGCTCTGAATCGAATGTTTACATGAAACCAGAGATGTGGTGCAAGTTTGTGTGCCTGGGAGTTCAAGGATGCCCTGACGCTCAATGGTGATGTCACTGTGTAAACTATGCAGCACCTAACCGAAGGGTGTCTATTATGAAAATTTTCTGGTGGATTCAGTGAACTGCATTTGGTGACATCAAGATCTGTGGACTGGTTAAGAGACCCAGATATTTAGTTTAAAAAACTGTTTTTGATATTATATTTGCTTTTACAACATGTACGTTTTATGTATATTTAACCATTTATATAACAATGCAAACTGACCATGTTAACCATACGAATTACAATAATACTAATACTACGAATAATGTTGTAATTATGTTAAGTCATGTCACTTTAGGTCTATTTACTAATGAATTAAATTCAGTATTATGTGATTTTCGTCATTCAAGGCACCAGAAAGAGACCAAAATCAGGTAGATTAGGTATTTATTCATATTTTTTACAATTTAAGGGCTTTTTTCCTGTTTTTCCACATTGTTACGTATTTTTCGTGTTTTTGCGTATTTTATCCAGTTATATGAGTTCCGTAACACTGTTTGTGACATGCACCATCTCATCGATTCAACGTAGAGTTGCATCGTGTTGCGTTAAATCGATGTCTTGATGCTGTCAGCCAATTACAATGCAGTAGCACGTGCACAAAAGTATCTGAATTATTTATCATTGCTAAGCCACCACTACATTACTAGTCTGTGTGTGTGTGTGTGAGAGAGAGAGAGAGAGAGAGAGAGATAGATAGATAGATAGATAGATAGATAGAGAGAGAGAGAGAGAGAGAGAGAGAGAGAGAGAGAGAGAGAGAGAGGAGGGGGGGGGGGAGAACTCGTAGGATATTAGTTAGAAACAAACATGTTATATAGGATGGCATAAATAAAAGTAACCCCGACGATGGCAGCATTAACGGAGGAGGAAATGGCCTACATCTGCTTGCAACAGGATGGAGCAACTGCCCATACAGCCAGCCATATCTTGGAGCACATTTACACAATCTTCACGCCTGACAGAGTTGCTAGAAGAGGTCAGTCTGGTTGCGGTCCCAGCTAGCCACTCAGGTCACCGTATCTGTCGGTGTGCGATTACTTCGTACGGAGAGCCCTGAAGTCTAAGGCATATTCCAATGAGTCCCATAGTCTTCAAGAACTGTAGCAGAATATTTCGGATAAGATAGCAGCAGTTCCAGCAGTCCAGTTCCGATTTGCCCTCAGCAACCTGACGACCAGGGCCCGAAAGTGCCAATAGATGAATGGTGGTAAATTTCAACATCTGCTGTAGTTCTCCGGGTCAGGTTTACTTGTCCCACCCTGTACCTATTGGTAGAAATAATGACATCATGACATGTCAATGACGTCATTGCAAATACTATAAGCACTGCAGTTTTACTGATTGCCAACCGAAGATACTATAGGTTACGTGGGAGTAAAGCACCATAATTTTCAATTTTTCTAATATTATGGTCAATGATGGGTAGATTTTCCCGTGATTTCAAATTGAATAGGTTTGTATTTTTACATATACCCATCCAAATCACTGCTCTCCCTGATTAATAATTGCAGAGAAATTTACAATTTAGTTAAGACTAAAATTGAGGTGATTGACCCTCCCCCCCCCCCCCCCCAAAAAAAATGATGTAAAGCTCTGCAGTGAGGGGCTTTGTCCCATCTGAGATAAAAATGGGTAAGGATGGATGACACCATGATAAAAACACTTGAAATAAGCGTTTTTAACATAACTGTATTGTAGTCAAGTTACCATACTCAATATTGAACTGTTGAACTGAAATGCCCCGTGAATCTGAACATCAAACTTAAAAATTCTTACACAAATGTAATACTTTCTTTCCCATGGAAGTAGGATTAGCAGGGTAGGCTGAAAGAGTTCAGTTACTGAGGCTAAGCTATCTAGATATCTGGTAAATTTTGTACTTTGGTAGGTCCTCTGATTCTTCCTTGAAGGCCGTAGATCTTGTCGTTGGTTTTCTTTACATCTTCTCCAAATAGTAAGTTCATATCTATATCTGAGGTATTATTATGATGTGAGAAGCCTGAATGAGTCAGTTACTTTCTGCCCACGAATCAACACACTTTTAGAAAGCGTCGCTCCTGCGAAACTCCATTTCTCTTTTTCTCAAATGACATTCTGCGAACCATGGATGAACGACAGCAAGCAGACTCCGTATTCTTATAGGTCAGAAAAGCATTTGACACCGTGTCCCATTGCATATTGTAAACGAAGGTACGAGCATACTGCATAGGTTCCTTTATATGTGAGTGGCTCGAAGACTTCTTAAATAACCGAACCCAGCGTTGTCCTCGACGATTAGTGTTCACCATAGACGCGAATATCATCAGAAGGGCCTCAGGGAAGTGTGATGAGCCCGCTTTTATTTTCTATATACGTAAATGATCTGGGAGACAGGTTGAGCAACCATATGCGGCTGTTTGCTGATCCTGTGATGTACAGGCAGGTGTCGTCGTCGAGTGGCTGTACAAGATGACCTACACAAAGTTTCTAGCCTGTGTCATGAATGGCAGCTAGCATTAAATGTAGAAACATGTAATTTAATGCAGATGAGTGGGAAACACAAACCCGTAATATTCGAATACAGTGTACTGCGTGACACAGCCACGTCGATAAAATATCTATGTGTAACGTTGCAAAGCGATACAAAATGGAACGAACCTGTAAGGATTGTAGTAGGGAAGGCGAATGGCCGGCTTCGGTTCATTGGGAGAAGATTAGAAAGATGTGGTTCATCTGTAAAGGCGACCACATACAGACATTAGCGTGAGCTGTTCTTGAGTACTGCTAGAGTTTTTGGGATCCATACGAGGTCGGATTAAAGGAAGACGTTGAAGCAATCCAGAGTCGGGCTGTTACATTTGTTACCGATAGGTTCGAACAATGCGCAAGTGTTACAGCATGCTTTGGAGTCAAAGACATGGACCTCTGGTGGGAAGGCGACGTTGTTTTCGAGGAACATAATTGAGAAAACTTAGAGAACAGGCATTTGAATCCTATTGCAGAACGATTCTCCTGCCACCAATTACATTTCGCGTAAGGACCACGAAGATAAAATACCAGAAATTAGGACTCTTACAGAGGCATATCGACAGTCGTTTTTCCTTAGCTATATTTGTAAATGAAACAGGAAATGACTAGCAATGGTACAGCGTACCCGGCGCTAGGCACCGTGTGGCGGCTTGCGGAGAATGTATGTAGATGTAGATCACGTTGGTTATTTAGGAAAGTGTGTGTGGGGGAGGGCGTAAATATTTTAGAGGAGGACCAAGGCGAGAATACGGAAAGCAGGTTGAAATGGATGTAGTTTGCAATACTTATGAAGAGACTTGTACGTGATATACCAGCGCGGAGAGCTGTGTCTTCGGACTGAAGACCACAACAACAACATGTTTCTATGTAGTTCTCGGTTCCTGCACGACTTAAATGTGCTACAGTTGTAACCAGACATTACATAACAAAATGCGTCTCGCTGTTGTGTTTGGAACCGCCCGCGGTGGCCGTGCGGTTCTAGGCGCTGCAGTCCGGAACCGCAGGACTGCTACGGTCGCAGGTTCGAATCCTGCCTCGGGCTTGGATGTGTGTGATTGTCTTAGGTTAGTTAGGTTTAAGTAGTTCTAAGTTCTAGGGGACTAATGACCTAAGATGTTAAGTCCCATAGTGCTCAGAGCCATTTGAACCATTTTGATGTGTTTGGAAAACCTGTTTCCAAATTGCGTTGTCTACTGGAACTCGATGTTGTTTGCTGCATAATAGACTGACTTACTGAACTTCTGCTTGTTCCCTGTCGTCCTGCGCGCGTCCCCTGTAGTTTCCCGCTACCGCTGCAGCCGTATCGAACTTTTGACAGCTACTGCAAACTTTTAGGCGGATTACCAGCTCTCGTACAAATCGCTTCAAAAACTTTCAATGGAATACACTTCCATCATCCTTGCCAAAGTTTTTCGTTGTTGCACTGTTCGTTCGTCATTCATGGGATACTTAATCTGCACCGAAAGGGCCATTTATTTACGAATTAATATAATCTCGAAACTTGGTGTATATTCAATGTACTTGTATATCGTGTAATTCAGGTTAATCAAATTTTTTGAGTTTGTCAAGCCCGTGTGTCACGAACTAAGAAATGGAGATGTAAGCCAGGATCCCTCTAATTCTGTGTAAAACTGTCTGATATCCGGAGAAGTTTAGCTGCCGTGGGCTGTTATTAACAGATATTCCACCGTTGGATTCTGATCGCTTCTTACACGACAGGCTACGGCACAAGAAACCAATATATTCTCTTTGTTACAGAAATGTTTCAAGACAAGAACTTATCATTTGGATTGCCTCCTTTCGTGCCCAGTTCATGTAGCAGTTTTTCTTAAGTCGACACTCTTTCGACTGGGTTGATGGTGGCCTAAATATTTCCCTGCTTTCTTCTAAATTTTTCATCCATATGTAACTATTGCACCCAATATTCTCTGTCACTTGTTTTGCATTTTTTGGTCTTTGTCTGGCCTCTTACACTGATGAGCCGAAATATATTGGCCATCCGTTTCACAGCATGTTGATCAACATGTGAACGCAATACAGCAGCAATTCCGCGTGACATGGATTCGACTCGTCCTTGGTAGTTTTTTGGACGCACGAAGTAGTTAAAGTCCAGTTCCCCTAAATGTGGAGCTTGTGGTTTGTGGGTGCGGAGCTGGTGCCGTAAAGCGTCCCATAAGCGATTCATCGTTCCAGATCAGGCTAATTTGGTTGCCAATATATCAAAGTGAGTTTACTATCATGCTCCCCAAACCACCTTAGCGCAATTCTGGCTTTGTGATAGGGACACTTTTCCTGTTAGAAGATGTTACCGACTTCGGGGAAGAAATCAAGCATGAAAATATGTAGAACGGCCGTAGTAATGTTCACATAGCCCATAGCTGTCACGTGACTGCTCCCACAGGCTCCCCATTGGCGCAGGAACATGGTTCTAGAAGCTCTTCGCATGGATGACAGTGTATCTCGAAGCAGCCATCGTTCTGGAGTTCTGACCAGACGAAACTACTTTCATCCGGCCATCAAAAAATTGTCCAAATGGGTCTGAGCACTGTGGAACTTAACTTCTGAGGTCATCAGTCCCCTAGAACTTAGAACTACTTAAACCTAACTAACCTAAGGACATCACACACATCCATGCCCAAGGCAGGATTCGAACCTGCGACAGCAGCAGGCCACTCCGGCCGGCATCGTCCGGCCATCACTGTGCGTCCTTTGATTGCTCTGGGAGAAGCCTCATCAGGCTAGAACACATGAAATATTAGTTCAATTTGTTACATAAATGAATAAAAGACTTAATTGATACACTCCTTGGCCACAGGATTTTTGAATAATTAACGATTGACACTGACTAGCTAAACTTCATTTGATGCACTTATTAACAAATTGTTTTTTTTTTCAGTACAAAACAAAACCTTTAAGAAAGTAAATTTCATCAGAAACTTTAAGTGTCACTGTGCTACACGATGATGTTGATTACTGTAGCCGAGGTCTCTAACCTGGGCAGAGCCCTTTTGTGCTCGGCTCTATATTGACCTCAAGTGTGAGGGCACTGCACTGCTGAGAGAGGAGGCGTGGTCTGCACCAGTACCCCCCATACATCGTTGCGTATTGCAGCGGGACCTCCCCAGTGTCTGTGGTATCGATATGTGTTGCCGACTTCGGTGTGGCACCGTGATCTCTGGCCGATACTACATCTGGTGTAACGAGAAACGTGACTCATCCGACCAGGTGACACGTTCCCATTAATCCATGGTCAAATCTCAATGATCCCATAACCTGTGCAGTCGTAATTGACGATTTCATTGAGTGAACAAGGGGACTCTTGAGGAACGTCTGATGTGCAACCCCATGTTTAACAATGTGTGTTGAACGGTGCGCCTCTTAGCACTAGTGCTAAGAGGTGTCTCTGGAGTCGGATCTGCCACAGATTGCCGCCTATCCTGCTTCACAGATCGGACAAACCTCTGACCTACAAGTTGTGTGATGAGGCGAGGGCGTCTAACACCTTGCCACGTATTTGTTGTTTCAATGTCATTCAATCAAAAACTGGCTCTGAGCACTATGGGACTCAACATCTGTGGTCATCAGTCCCCTAGAACTTAGAACTACTTAAACCTAACTAACCTAAGGACATCACACACATCCATGCCCGAGGCAGGATTCGAATCTGGAACCGTAGCAGCCGCGCGGTTCCGGACTGAGCGCCTAGAACCGCTAGACCGCAAGGCCGGCATCATCATCATCATCATCATCATCATCATCATCATCATCATCATCATCATCATCATCATCATCATCATCATCACCATCATCTAAGACTGATTATGCCTTTCAGCGTTCAGTCTGGAGCATAGCCGCCTTATAAAATTCCTCCACGATCCCCTATTCAGTGCTAACATTGGTGCCTCTTCTGATGTTAAACCGATTACTCCAAAATCATTCTTAACCGAATCCAGGTACCTTCTCCTTGGTCTGCCCCGACTCCTCCTACCCTCTACTGCTGAACCCATGAATCTTACTACTTAAACCTAACTAACCTACGGACATCACACAACACCCAGCCATCACGAGGCAGAGAAAATCCCTGACCTAACCGGGAATCGAACCCGGGAACCCGGGCGTGGGAAGCGAGAACGCTACCGCACGACCACGAGATGCGAGCGTCATTCAATCACGTGTAATAGATGCTCATGGTAGTAACTCGTAAAAAGCCGAACAGCTTCGTCTTTCCCAGAAGCTCGTTCCCAGCGGCCATGCTGTAACAATCTGCCTTTTCTCAAAGTCGCTTATGTGAATTGATTCCCTCATTTGCGGGCCATACTGAAAAAAAATCTCCCCCAAAATTGAGAACAGGAAGTATGCACTTAAAACGTTTATTAACACACAATTTAGAAAGACTTTGAACAAAACTGATCTGATGCTTGAATCGGAAAAGGAAACAAAATCATTTTGAATATTCAGCAAAGGTTCAACTTCTTCTTGAAATTTCCAGGTCCAAAGACGAAACTTTTTCAGCTTCTAGCAAGAAACTCAAACAACACTTGGACAAAAAAAAGAACAGGCAAAATCAATAGCCAGGCGCCTCGGTTCAGAGATAAAGTTCGTCTCGAATACGCGATATGAAAATTTGTCTAAGTTGAGTAGCCGTTATCGAAAACTTTTCCAAGTCCGAAAGCATAGTGTTGAGCAGGTCCTTTCCCTAGGCGCGCTACGTAGAAGGTGGACGGCGGCGGCGAGCGTCGGACAGAGCGGCAGTTGCGAGTCTTGGGTGGATGAACTGACGGATGACGCCTGAGCGCGATCGTAAGGCATGGCTGCGCGAATGACTACAACTTTCTTACTGGCTGATTCCCTTGTTGGTGGGTGCATAACGTAGACCGATCGGCAGGCTGCTGACTGGTGTGCGCATCGATTCCTGGTTCGCTGTGGGAGCTAGTATCGCCGTCTGACGGATCGCCTGTCGACTTGTTGCAGTCCGAAGGTCAGGTGTTTAAACGCTGCATCTCGCGGACGGTCGGCTGTCTGCGCTTGACGGTAGACCCGCCACAGCACGTAAACCGCTAGATGGTGCTGACGGAGGACCTGTCACAGCACGTACCATCGTTAGATGGTGCCCAATTCGTCCCTGATCCGTTAATACACTGAAGCGCCAAAGAAACTGTGTAAGGTGGCTTTAATTTCGCACCTTACAAACACTCATCTACATACTATGCCGTGATTTACTACCGGAGTTAAGTATAATTTTATTGGTTGCACATCACATATATGAATATTTAAACAAGACTGACATTGTCACGCACACCTAATAAATAGTGGTTAACGTTTATTGCATTAAAGGAGAGGGAGAGTCTTTATTATCAAAACGGCGTAATGAATGATTGCCTATACTAGTAGGGGTTGGAACGCCAGTGGAAATGAAACGGCAGCCGTAACTCAGGCCCTGGGTGGAAAAGCTCGCACAGGTGTGTTGGTCCTGCTTAAGAGGAAGTGTCCTCAGTCGGAAGGTCGGGGCACCTGAGCGCTGAAGCACAATAGAGTGGCGGCTGGCCAGTATTGAACCTAGGCCGGAAGGGTAAGCGGAAACTCTGAAAATCTTGGACGCAGCAGAGAGGAACAAGGAAGTGTAACTTCGGAAATCACGCAGGCTGGGGTATTTCCGAGGATTTTTACTTTGAGGAGAGTGTCATTGTATGAATTCTTAATTAACGGGGATAGGTGTTTCCTCACAAACATTCCGCGCTGGACGACAAAGGACTAAAATACACTCCTGGAAATTGAAATAAGAACCTCGTGAATTCATTGTCCCAGGAAGGGGAAACTTTTTTGACACATTCCTGGGGTCAGAAACATCACATGATCACACTGACAGAACCACAGGCACATAGACACAGGCAACAGAGCATGCACAATGTCGGCACTAGTACAGTGTATATCCATCTTTCGCAGCCATGCAGGCTGCTATTCTCCCATGGAGACGATCGTAGAGATGCTGGATGTAGTCATGTGGAACGGCTTGCCATGCCATTTCCTGATTGTGGCGCTCACCTGCACGGCGCCAAACACGCGTACGACCATCATTGGCACCAAGGCAGAAGCGACTCTCATCGCTGAAGACGACACGTCTCCATTCGTCCCTCCATTCACGCCTGTCGTGACACCACTGGAGGCGGGCTGCGCGATTTTGGGGCGTGAGCGGAAGACGGCCTAACGGTGTGCGGGGCCGTAGCCCAGCTTCATGGAGACGGTTGCGAATGGTCCTCGCCGATACCCCAGGAGCAACAGTGTCCCTAATTTGCTGGGAAGTGGCGGTGTGGTCCCCTACGGCACTGCGTAGGATCCTACGGTCTTGGCGTGCATCCGTGCGTCGCTGCGGTCCGGTCCCAGGTCGACGGGCACGTGCACCTTCCGCCGACCACTGGCGACAACATCGATGTACCGTGGAGACCTCGCGCCCCACGTATTGAGAAATTCGGCGGTACGTCCACCCGGCCTCCAGCATGCCCACTATACGCCCTCGCTCAAAGTCCGTCAGCTGCACATACGGTTCACGTCCACGCTGTCGCGGCATGCTACCAGTGTTAAAGACTGCGATGGAGCTCCGTATGCCACGGCAAACTGGCTGACACTGACGGCGGCGGTGCACAAATGCTGCGCAGCTAGCGCCATTCGACGCCCAACACCGCGGTTCCTGGTGTGTTCGCTGTGCCGTTCGTGTGATCATTGCTTGTACAGCCCTCTCGTAGTGTCCGGAGCAAGTATGGTGGGTCTGACACACCGGTGTCAATGTGTTCTTTTTTCCATTTCCAGGAGTGTATGATTTGTCGGTGTTCGGAAGAATCTGTAGGGAGGGAGAATATTCCGTGGTTTAGAGAATATGATACGCCTTCTGCAGTTACGAGGGAGGCGAGCCGAGCTGTGCTGGGAAGCAGCGGTGGAGAGAATGTGGTCTTCTGTCTTGAGCGCCCGTGTTTGATGGCCGCTTAGTATCAGCTGCCTTCAGGAGATTTTAGGCACTGTACTGTACTACACAGAGAGGAGAAAACAGTATTAGATTATACTAGTCAGAGGACCGTCTTCTGCCTTCCTAGTGTTTGAATGGGGTTTCTTTTTTTAATATATTGTGGCTGGAGTTCTTCCGTCGCCGCAGACATGTACGAGAACCATCACTCTGACGCACTGGACGCAGTAAATACGTTGATATTGCTAACTGCTTCGACCTGTTAGGGCTATAAAGCTAAACAGCTGTGATCATGTAAATTTTATTTCCACTGAGTCTGCACACCACAGTAGATCATCTTTGAAAGTAGTGACTTCTAGTGTTTGGTACGTGGGTGATGTCAGTCATCTCGCGTTATTTATATTAGAGCACGCAGCCATAAAAAGGGGCAGATTTTGGCAATTGATCAATCATAGTATTTAGGAAATCCATTTGTATGTATTTATGTCCCTTGGACATTGATATATAAACATTTGTAATATATAAAATGGTTTTAATGCACAATTAATGTACAAGCAGAAACAACATTTATCATTTGTAGTTACTAGTTCCCTTAATTATTCTATGTTGGTGTAGTAATTTATATGTTGAAGAGCAAGAAGGAGGAGACAATATCACCATTAAGAGATCCTAAGATCTGCTTCAGGGGTTAGTCAGACAGGGCCAAATATTCATTTTCGCGTTCAGTATTTTCGGTTGCGCACATTCATTTTACACCCGCCTAGAATAGCATCTTGGAACTGGTATAGGCATGCGTATTCAAATACTGAGATATGCAAACAGGCAGAATACGGCGCTGTGGTCGGCAATGCGTATATGACATCGAATGTCTGGGGCAGTTGTTAGATCGGTTACTGCTGCTGCAATGGCAGGGTATCAAGATTTGAGTGAGTTTGAACGTGGTGTTACATTCGCTGCACGAGCGATGAGACACAGCATCTCCGAGGTAGCGATGAAATGGGGATTTTCCTATACGACTGTTTCACTGGTGTACCATGAGTGTCAGAAATCCGATAAAAAACATCAAATCTCGAACATCGCTGCGGCCTGAAAAAGATCCTGCAAGAACGGGACCAATGACGACTGAGGAAAATCGTTCACCATGAGATAAGTGCAACCCTTACTCAGATTGCAGCAGATTTCAATGCTGGGCCATCAACAAGTGTCGGCTTGCGAACCATTCAACGAAACATCACAGATAGAGGCTTTCGGAGCCGAAATCCCACTCGTGTGTCTTGATGACCACATGATACGCCTCGCCTGGACCCGTCAACACCGACATTGGACTGTTGATGACGGAAACATGTTGCCTGGTCGTACGAGTCTCGTTTCAAATTGTATCGAGCGGATGAACGTGTATGGTTATGGAGACAACTTCACGAATCCGTGGACTTTGCACGTCAGCTGGGGAGTGTTCAAGCTGGTGGAGGCTCTGTAATGGTGTGTGGCGTGTGCAGTTGGAGTGATATGGGACGTCTGATCGGTCTACATACGACCCTGACAGATGACACGGACGTAAGCATCCTGTCTGATCACCTGCATCCATTCATGTCCACTGTACACTCCGACTGACTTGGGCAATTCCAGCACGTCCAGAACTGCTACAGAGTGGCTCCAGGAACAGCACTCTTCTGAGTTTAAACTCTTCCACCGGCCACCAAACTCTCTAGACATGAACATTATTCAACATGGCGTGCAACGTGCTGTTCAGAAGAGATCTCGACCCTCTCGTACTCTTACGGATTTATGGACAGCCCTGTGGACTCATGGTGTTAGTTCCCTCCAACACTACTTCAGACATTAGTCGAGTCCATGCCACGTCTTGTTGCGACACTTCTGCGTACTCTCGGGAGCCCTACACGATATTAGGCAGGTGTACCAGTTTATCTGGCTCTTCGGTGTACACTCCTGGAAATTGAAATAAGAACACCGTGAATTCATTGTCCCAGGAAGGGGAAACTTTATTGACACATTCCTGGGGTCAGATACATCACATGATCACACTGACAGAACCACAGGCACATAGACACAGGCAACAGAGCATGCACAATGTCGGCACTAGTACAGTGTATATCCACCTTTCGCAGAAATGCAGGCTGCTATTCTCCCATGGAGACGATCGTAGAGATGCTGGATGTAGTCCTGTGGAACGGCTTGCCATGCCATTTCCACCTGGCGCCTCAGTTGGACCAGCGTTCGTGCTGGACGTACAGACCGCGTGAGACGACACATCATCCAGTCCCAAACATGCTCAATGGGGGACAGATCCGGAGATCTTGCTGGCCAGGGTAGTTGACTTACACCTTCTAGAGCACGTTGGGTGGCACGGGATACATGTGGACGTGCATTGTCCTGTTGGAACAGCAAGTTCCCTTGCCGGTCTAGGAATGGTAGAACGAAGGGTTCGATGACGGTTTGGATGTACCGTGCACTATTCAGTGTCCCCTCGACGATCACCAGAGGTGTACGGCCAGTGTAGGAGATCGCTCCCCACACCATGATGCCGGGTGTTGGCCCTGTGTGCCTCGGTCGTATGCAGTCCTGATTGTGGCGTTCACCTGCACGGCGCCAAACACGCATACGACCATCATTGGCACCAAGGAAGAAGCGACTCTCACCGCTGAAGACGACACGTCTCCATTCGTCCCTCCATTCACGCCTGTTGCGACACCACTGGAGGCGGGCTGCACGATGTTGGGGCGTGAGCGGAAGACGGCCTAACGGTGTGCGGGACCGTAGCCCAGCTTCATGGAGACGGTTGCGAATGGTCCTCGCCGATACCCCAGGAGCAACAGTGTCCCTAATTTGCTGGGAAGTGGCGGTGCGGTCCCCTACGGCACTGCGTAGGATCCTACGGTCTTGGCGTGCATCCGTGCGTCGCTGCGGTCCGGTCCCAGGTCGACGGGCACGTGCACCTTCCGCCGACCACTGGCGACAACATCGATGTACTGTGGAGACCTCACGCCCCACGTGTTGAGCAATTCGGCGGTACGTCCACCTGGCCTCCCGCATGCCCACTATACGCCCTCGCTCAAAGTCCGTCAACTGCACATACGGTTGACGTCCACGCTGTCGCGGCATGCTACCAGTGTTAAAGACTGCGATGGAGCTCCGTATGCCACGGCAAACTGGCTGACACTGACGGCGGCTGTGCACAAATGCTGCGCAGCTAGCGCCATTCGACGGCCAACACCGCGGTTCCTGGTGTGTCCGCTGTGCCGTGCGTGTGATCATTGCTTGTACAGCCCTCTCGCAGTGTCCGGAGCAAGTATGGTGGGTCTGACGCACCGGTGTCAATGTGTTCTTTTTTCCATTTCCAGGAGTGTATATCCTGTCAGCCCAAATAATTTCTGTGGCTGGATGAAAAAAAAGCAGATAAAACTCAAGATGACGGCTTTAACGTTTCAGGTGTTCTACGTAGTCTTTCCCAGTTGAGCATAACGCAAAAATAACATCTGTGTGAAACTGTCAGAAATGTCTTTCTTCGGGGTGCTGTTCAACTTGCGTCGTAAATTGTCTTGTATATCGGTTATGTCGTCAAAGTGTTGATCCGTCATGTGAATTTCTACACTTCGTCGTTTTGTGCAAGGTTCTTATAGATAACTCTAAATATTGTCCGCGACGATGATTTTTTTCCTGCAAGGGACTTCCACGTTTTGCGTTTCAATTAAGTCGCGGCAGAGGTCCACACGTCGTAATTTTCGTTCTGGTGTCAAGTTGTGAGGGATAAACTTTGCACACACTTTTCTCTTCTTCAAATCATTCAGCATAATGTCTTGGGCACTTGATTAAGCTCTTTTATTCCTTTTATTTTTGCGACACAATAACGCTGACACTACAGCCGTATGTCCACTACTTAACGCTGCCAGCTCATAACTGATTGGTCGAACGTGCAGCTGTTGTTTTTGGTTGTTAGTTCCAGCTGCTGCAGTAGGTACTGCGCTGACGTCCCATATACGCCAGGAATAAAATCAGTCTCGGAACTTTTCGGATGGACGGTGTACTTTCCTTACTGTGTTACGTGACCGCAACGATACCAAGTGATATTTATGCTGGTCATACGCAGTGGTCATAATGTTTTCTCTCGTTGTCGTTGTGGTCTTCAGTCCGAACACTGGTTTGACTCAGCTCTCCATGCTACTCCATCCTGTGCAAGCCTCTTCATTTACGAGTAATTACTACATCCTACAACCTTCTGAATCTACTTACTGCATTCATCTTCTGGTCTTCCTCTGAGATATTTACCCTCTCCTGCGCTAAATTGGTGATCCCTTGATTTCTTAGAATGTGTCCTACCAACCGGTCCCTTCTTCTAATCAGGTTGTCCCATAAACTCTTTTCTCTCCAATTCTTTACACTACCTCCTCATTACTTATCTGATCTACTCATCTAACATTCAGCATTTTTCTCTAGCGTCACATTTCAAAAGCTTATATTCCCTTCTTGTCTAAACGGTTTATTGTTCATGTTTAACTTCCACCCACGGCTACGCTCCAGACAAATATCTTCAGAAACAACTTCTAACACCTAAGTCGATATTCAGTGTTAACAAATTTCTCTTCTTCAGAAAAGCTTTTCTTGCTATTGGCACTCAACATTTTATATCCTCTCTCCTTCAGCCATCATCAGCTACTTTGCTGCCCAAATAGCAAAACTCATCCGGTACTATAAGTGTCTCATTTTCAAATATAATTGCCTCATCATCACCTGATTTAATTCGACTACATTCCATTACCCTTGTTTTGCTTTGTTAAGCCGGCCAGAGTGACCGCCCGGTTCTAAGCGCTACAGTCTGGAATAGCGCGACCGTTACGGTCGCAGGTTCGAATCCTGCCTCGGACATGGATGTGTATGATGTCCTTAGCTTAGTTAGGTTTAAGTAGTTCTAAGTTCTAGGAGACTGATGACCTCAGAAGTTAAGTCCTATAGTGCTTAGAGCCATTTCAACTTTTTTTTTTTTTGCTTATCTCAAACCACAAATTTTTTATTTAATCTCCCTGCATCTTAGTTACTACTCGACATTTTCTTCCCTTTCCTTTACTGCTTGCTCAATGTGCAGATTAAATAACATAGGGGATAGACTACAACCAGTAACCAGTCTCAGTCCCTTCTCAACCACTGCTTCCCTTTCATGCCCCTCGACTCTTGAAACTGCCGTCTGTTTATTGTACAAGTTGTAAACAACCTTCTGGTCCCTGTATTTTACCTCTACTGCCTTCAGACTTTCGAAGATAATGTTTTAGTCAAAAAAGCCTTATCTAAGTCTACAAATGCTATAAACGAAGGTTTGCCTTTCCCTAACCTATTTTCTAACATTTTCCGGAATTCAATCTGATCTTCCAGACTTCGGCTTCTGCCACTCTTTCCATTCTTCTGTAAGGAATTCGTATCACTATTTTGTAAGCATGACTTATTATACGAAGAGATTAGTAATTTTCGCACCTGACAGCAGCTGCTTTCTCTGGAACCGGAATTATTATATTCTTCTTGATGTCTGAGGGTATTTCGCCTGTCTCATAGATCTTGCACACCAGGTGCAAGAGTTTAGTCATGAATGGCTCCGTCAATGTTATCAGTAGTCCTGCTTGAATATCGTCTACTCCTGGGGCCTTGTTTTGACATAGGTCTTTCAGTGCTCTGTCAAATTATTCTCACAGTACATATCTCCCCCTTTTCTTCATCTAGGTCCTCTTCAGTTTCTATAATACTGCCTACAAGTTCACCCCCCTTGTGTAGGTCCTTTAAATACTCATTCCACCCTTCGGGTTTCTCTTCCTTGCTTAAGACTGGTTTTCCATCTTAGCTCTGGATAGTCGTACATCTGCTGCTCTCTTCTCCCAAGAGCTATTTAATTTTCCTGTAGGCAGAATCTGTCTTTCCCCTAATGAAATCTGCTTCTATTTCCTTACATTTTTCTCTAGCCGTTCCTGCTTATCCATTATGCACTTCCTGTCAATAACATTTTTAGAGTTTGCATTCCTTTTTGCCTCCTTCATTTGTTCTATTTTTATATTTTCCCCTTTCATTAATTGAATTCAGAATCTCATGTGTCATCCAATGATTTCTGCTAGGCCTTGTATGCTTACCTATTTGATCTTCTGCTGCCTTCACTATTTCAGCTCTTAAAGCTACCAATCCATCATTCACGGTATTCCTTTCCCCCAATTATGGTCAACCGTTGACTAATTCGCCCTCTGAAACTCACAGCAGTCTGGTTATTTCAAATTATCCAGGTTACATCTCCTTAATTTCCTACCTTTTTTTGCAATTTCTTCAGTTTTAAACTACAGTTCATAATCAATATCTCTCTTGAGAGAGAGAGAGAGAGAGAGAGAGAGAATGCAGAGTAGTAGTATGACCCTTTTATCATAGTGTAAATAATTTTGTGTGCATGTTGTCTAAATATTTATGTGTGATATGTACATGTGTATATACAAGGGATGTTCGGAAAGTAAGTTCAGATCAGCCGCGAAATGGAAGCCGTTGTGAAAATCAAAAATGTTTTATTTGCAAAAGTTAACTACACGTTCTACAAACTAATGTGCCTAGTTGCCGCTCCGACTTAGACATTCGTTATAGCTTTGTAACAGCTTTGCAATATTCTCGTAATAGGAGGCAACTTCCAGTGCGTGCCGCCAATTCTCTACACTGGTCTACAGCTCGCTGTCCAGGCCAGAATGTTGTCTTCACATCCATTAAGTCACGTGAGGAGAGATGAAGCTCAGAGGGAGCCAATTACGGGCTGTATTGTGGGTGATCAAACAGTTCCCATCGAAAACGTTGCAGAAGCATATTCATTGTCCCTGCAGATTGCGGCTGAGAATTGGTTTTGAAAGGGGATACCCATGACATATGTGTTATGTGGGCTGCATAGCTTTGTGATAAATTTATCACCGAGCATCGCACTTTGTGGGAGACTATTTTCTAGGCATATTTACGAGCTCACAGTGTGCTCACACCTTAAAAAAGTGACGTGACACAATCGATGTGTGTACTAGAGACTGCCAACACGTCCATGCAAAGTTTCATCCGATTTTGACAGTGGTTTCTATTTCGCAACCGATCGGAACTTACTTTGTGAATAGCTCTCGTACATTCATAGGGAGAATGTGTGGAAGAAAATGATAAAAAAGAACAAAATTGATATATATGCACACCATGTGTGCGTTAAAGAAAGAAAAATTTAAAAAGCATAAAGAAAAAAATATTATAAAGCAAAAATATAAAAGAATAATTTTCTATCGATTTATTTGTTAATATGCAATGTATGTGTAGCCTGTAAATGTTATATGTATCTATATCTACACTCCATGTGTGTCTTGTAAATAGAGAAGCTTTTCATCTGCCGCTATCCATTTAAGTCAGAATAGTTTTTAAGCTCACAGTCCATCAGAATTGTTATTGTAAAAACCTTTGCTATTGCGAACTGTTGAAATTAGATTCCAAGGGAGCACAGCTCATAAGAATTATTGTAAAAGCTATGCTACTGGGAATGTGGAATTTAGTTGTAGTAAAGAAAGTTTCTCCACATTATTTTTTAAATAGAGTTATATAAAAAAATTCCTACCAGTGTTGTAGCGTGTAAGTTAAAAGTATTTTTGCATTGGAATAGCAGAGCCAAAAAAATGGTTCCAATGGCTCTAAGCACTGTTGGACTTAACATCTGAGGTCATCAGTAGCCTAAACTTAGAACTAATTCAACCTAACTCACCTAAGGACATTACACACATCCGTGATCGAGGCAGGGTTCGAACCTGCGACTGTAGCAGCAGCGCGGTTCCGGACTGAAGCGCCTAGAACCGAATAGCAGAGTCGATTTGTACCTCAAGAATACTATATTGTACCTCAAAAACTAGATTGTACCCCAAAAATTATACTATACTTCAAGAATTATATTGTATATGTGTTAACTGAATAAACGAAGAAGAAAAAAAATATTCGTCACAATACGTTGCTGTTGGTTTGTGCACTGAGTCGGGTTCGTCGTTACTCCGCGGTTGGCCGAGTTGGCAATCAGCAGCAGGCAGATCCGCACGGTGCAAGTACGCGCCGGGACCGTGGTCGACGCCGACGGAAGGCCGTTGGTCGATCGGTCGGCTGGTCGTCGGATGGCGACAGGACGGAAGCGGCTGGGAGTTTGTGACCATGTGGGGAGGACGGAATGCTCGCTTGCTTAGCGTGGTTCTCCATGACCATCTGTGGTTTGTTGGGCCTAGGACTCGAGTGTAACAGGCAACTGCATTGGTGTGGTTCTCGTCACCTGGCTAAGGCCGAAATTTTCATATACCTTTATTACATTTCACGATCATTACTTATTATGGGGTTGGTACTTGTAGCCAACATTTTGTGATTCGGAATAATTCAAGATATCGTCATGTGCCAGGTGTCTACTGTGAATAATTCTTAATTTGTTTCATAGTGTATGGCACGGTATCCAGTATCATCGATCATTTTGTGAAAGTTCTGTCCAAATTATTACATTAGATCTTGTTAAACTTGATGCGTTTGAATTGCAAATTCCCTAATTCTACTAATACTGCTTGAGATATAGATTTTGAGCTGTGTTGTGTATGCACTTAAAAGGACTGTTGCGAGTGAGCAGCACACTTGAGTGTGCAATGTTTTTCAGCTCCATTGTTACGAAGTGACCATTATTTACATTGCGTGATTTGTTGGATTTTGTAGTGAGTGGAACTTTAATTTGTGTGATTCTGTTTTGTAGAATGTTTTTCGTGGCAGCATTTGAGAATCGTTGTTACAAGAAGTTGCTAGCTCTGAATTGCCACCTCGTTAATCAATCATTTATTGACAGATGTGTTTGTCTGTCTGTAGCAATAAGAGGCAGCAACTGTAGCTTGTTAGTACAAAAACTGTTAAGCAGAAATTTGAATGGAAAAAAGGGCAGTCATCTTTTATTATAAAGTTGTTTTATATTATGTTGGAAGATCATCATTTTGAGCTATGTTTATTCTGTATCAATCAAATTTAGGTATCACACAGCTGGCAGAAATGACTGTTGAGCTCGTAATGGACTGTATGTGTAAAATAATTCGTGTAGTTTTGTGACTGATGTTTAAATTGTTTATTTGTAAGTTGTTTTGAAAATCTACATTTTTGGTGTTTTCACCTTATGCTGAACCAAAACGGTGTTCTTGAGGCCTTGATTGCACATGATATTTAATATACCTTTTACTAACAATACCTTTGTGTAATGTTTCAGAGAGGGGCTGCATGTTCTTCTGGAGAATTTTTTTTTAAAAAAAAGATTTTTCAATTGCTAAAATTTCCTTTAAACTGTTAACTGTATTAGCTTGGATGTATAACCAATTATTGTTAAATAATAAATTTGTGTCAACAAGTCTTGGACCAAATAAATGTGCCTGCACCTTCCCCATCCTGGCTCTGCTACCGTCAGTACATTACAAAAATATATATAATGGCTGCATGGAATTATGCCTATCGTGCAACACGAATTGGGTTATGGGAGCAGGAGGCATGTGATTGTGTCCGCTTCCAAAGATATATAGCAGACATGTCAAAAATTATATCTCCTGTGCTTGAAGAAAACCACAGACATGACATGTGGTTAAAACTGTACACTATCAAAGCGGGAACAGGGTTGCAAATAAATAAATAAATAAATAAATAAATAAAATTAAAAAAGGACACATAGGTTGTGAGGTAAAAATTCATTTATTTCTCTTCCAACTCAAAAGTAATTTTACATTTTCATAAGCAGACACAGCAATACTTTTCCACACATCTTCTTCTTGAGTCGATGGGGAGGAGAACACCCATAGAATTCCAGGTCTTGAATAGTAGCAAACTTTAAAGATTCGACGCATCCATGAGATCTTATCTTTTCCCTTCACGTAGATGATGGTATCCGTGAGGTCGAATAATTTAAGCACCATCACCGTAACTTTATAGGATATGCCCCGATCATCCCAGTGAATTCCATGGTGGAAATGTGTTAACCACTTTGCACTCTTCCGTGTCTTAGCACACTTCACATACTTGAAAGTCCTCGGTGATGCAATGTTTGCTGAGAATGCCTCTATCATTCCCGCATCATCTGTGTACGCTATGAACGCAACATCTTTAAAAATGGGCTGTCCACGCTCACCATCAGAGGAAACTTGAGCGTCTGCAATGATGTTCACACCTTGAGATTCCATTGTGAAATGCTCTAAGTACGGTGCAGGGCCTGTTCATTTATACAGCTCGTTGCACAACACCGGTGAGCGGGCAGTAATTTATCACACGCTCATGTACAGCTAGAGCATACTCGGCAGTGTGTTCTGAGAAATTTGTCGAAGATTCAAATTCAATTCGCACATCTACAGGCCCAGACTTAATTATCTCGTTCTGTTTCGAACAGTCTGTTACAAAGATCGGTGATAACACCTTGAACTTCCGTGGACCTACCTGACACCCTCCTCCTTCTTCTTCAGCACTTTCATAATAAGAAGCACGAAATCTTACATACATGTCATATGCTAGACTGTATACATTTTCATTCCACTGCAGGTGTAAATTGTCATATGGATAGAATTCTGAATTCAGGTAGACTTTGGCATTAGTTAACGTGCAGTTGTCGAACATGGTGGAATCATTTGCTATATTACCTCTTCTATAAGTGTGAAACGCAGGTATGATGAATCTAGACGTCTCTAACTGCGAAGAGGTTTTAATAACTCATTTTTGTCTGCTCGCAGTCGCTAACACTGGCTACTCAAAAACCTCCCACAAGCGAAATGTCAGTGATAGAAATGTACAGGAATTCAGGACTTTTAAATGCTTCAAACGCTCCTCATCTGACAGGCTGATGTGAGGCATTTTCCACATTATCTTGCTGATTGTGATCATGTTCTCTTCTTGAGCTCCCTGAATGTACGAGTTATTATCCGTGACACTCCGTAACAGAATGAGTTTCTGTTTAGCTTTCATAATAATCGGTCTCATGTCCTCAATGTAGCCCATAAGCATTTTTAGATGTATGTACGCAGTAAATCGGTTGTACTCTGCAACTGTTCTGTCTTCCGCATCGTCTATGAACCATCCTGCATTTTCTAAACTATGCACATATTGTTGATATTAACAATGTGTGTCACCTTGGTTTAGATGAGATTCTCTCTGGTGTCAGGCCGCTAGCTGAAGTAGTAAAGACTGCCAGTCTTCCTTGTGAGATGAAGGGGGAGCTCCCCATCTGTAGTAATGTCGACGGAACCAACTGTGGTCCTTTGGTACAGAACCGAGTGCAGGGTCTGAATAAGGGGACGGTTCTGCGACCGTAGGTTGCAGATTCCTTGGCTTGCACCATAGGGCTGTAGGTTTCAGGGTTCTGTTAAGTACACTCCTGGAAATGGAAAAAAGAACACATTGACACCGGTGCGTCAGACCCACCATACTTGCTCCGGACACTGCGAGAGGGCTGTACAAGCAATGATCACACGCACGGCACAGCGGACACACCAGGAACCGCGGTGTTGGCCGTCGAATGGCGCTAGCTGCGCAGCATTTGTGCACCGCCGCCGTCAGTGTCAGCCAGTTTGCCGTGGCATACGGAGCTCCATCGCAGTCTTTAACACTGGTAGCATGCCGCGACAGGGTGGACGTGAACCGTATGTGCAGTTGACGGACTTTGAGCGAGGGCGTATAGTGGGCATGCGGGAGGCCGGGTGGACGTACCGCCGAATTGCTCAACACGTGGGGCGTGAGTTCTCCACAGTACATCGATGTTGTCGCCAGTGGTCGGCGGAAGGTGCACGTGCCCGTCGACCTGGGACCGGACCGCAGCGACGCACGGATGCACGCCAAGACCGTAGGATCCTACGCAGTGCCGTAGGGGACCGCACCGCCACTTCCCAGCAAATTAGGGACACTGTTGCTCCTGGGGTATCGGCGAGGACCATTCGCAACCGTCTCCATGAAGCTGGGCTACGTTCCCCCAACACCGTTAGGCCGTCTTCCGCTCACGCCCCAACATCGTGCAGCCCGCCTCCAGTGGTGTCGCGACAGGCGTGAATGGAATGACGAATGGAGACGTGTCGTCTTCAGCGATGAGAGTTGCTTCTGCCTTGGTGCCAATGATGGTCATATGCGTGTTTGGCGCCGTGCAGGTGAGCGCCACAATCAGGACTGCATACGACCGAGGCACACAGGGCCAACACACGGCATCATGGTGTGGGGAGCGATCTCCTACACCGGCCGTACACCTCTGGTGATCGTCGAGGGGACACTGAATAGTGCACGGTACATCCAAACCGCCATCGAAACCATCGTTCTACCATTCCTAGACCGGCAAGGGAACTTGCTGTTCCAAAAGGACAATGCACGTCCGCATGTATCCCGTGCCACCCAACGTGCTCTAGAAGGTGTAAGTCAACTACCCTGGCCAGCAAGATCTCCGGATCTGTCCCCCATTGAGCATGTTTGGGACTGGATGAAGCGTCGTCTCACGCGGTCTGCACGTCCAGCACGAACGCTGGTCCAACTGAGGCGCCAGGTGGAAATGGCATGGCAAGCCGTTCCACATGACTACATCCAGCATCTCTACGATCGTCTCCATGGGAGAATAGCAGCCTGCATGGCTGCGAAAGGTGGATATACACTGTACTAGTGCCGACATTGTGCATGCTCTGTTGCCTGTGTCTATGTGCCTGTGGTTCTGTCAGTGTGATCATGTGATGTATCTGACCCCAGGAATGTGTCAATAAAGTTTCCCCTTCCTGGGACAATGAATTCACGGTGTTCTTATTTCAATTTCCAGGAGTGTAAGTTAGAAGTCCACCACACACAGGAAAGGATGGGAATTGCCCAGCAGAACGTCATTAGGAAAGACAGAACTGGAAGTCTACTGGTCGGAGCGTGGAATATTAAATTCCGTAATCGGATAGATAGGCTATAGACTTTATAAGTTGAAGTTAAACATAGTGAGAGTTAGTGAAGTGCGGTGGCAGGAGGAACATGACTTCTGGTCAGGTGAGTACAGGATTTCAAATAAAAAATCAAATAAAGGTAATGCAGTAGTAGGTCTAATAATGAATAACAAAATATGAATGAGGGTAGCTACAATGAACAGTATAGTAAACTCATTGTGATAGCCAAGACAGACACGAAGCCAACACCTAACACAATCGTAGAAGTTCATACGTCAACTTACTCCGCAGAAAATAAGATTGAAAGAAATGATGATGAGGTGAAGGAAATTGTTCAGATAGCGAAGAGAGATGAAATGGAATTCCGTAGCAAGATATGACAGAGAAGGAAAAATAGTAGAAGGATATGCACTGGGGGAATGGAAGGAAAGAGGAAGCCGCCAAGTAGAATTTGTCACAGAGCATAATTCAGTGATAGCTAATACTTGGTTTAAGTATCATGAAAGAAGATTGTGCACGAGGAATAAACCCGCAGACACTGGAAGATTTCAGACTGAATATATTGGCAAGGCAGATATTTCGAAACCAGATATTAAACTGCAAGGTATTTCTACGTGTAGATGTGGGCACTGATGATAATTAATTAGTAATTAGCCACAGGCTGAAACTGAAGATAGGAATTTAAAGAGACAGGACCAGGATTTATTGAAAGAACGTGAGATTTCTGAATGTTTCAAAAGCGCGTTAGTCAACGTTCTACTGAAACAGAGGAAAGTAATAAATGTATGACAAATTGCTAACATTGACAAATTAAATACGGAAGGAGGATTACATATGTAAAAAGACAAAACCTAGAGGAAATCCCTGAACAACACAGAAGACTTCGAATTAAATTGAAGAAAGGAGAAAATATTAAAATGCAGCAAATGAAGAATGCGAAAAAGAGTGTAAACGTTTAAAAATGTAATTGATGGAGCGTTTAAACAGGCTAAGGTAATGCAAGGCTGCAGAAGCATGCACCAGTTTTCAGAATGAAGACAACAGCATGGAGTCGTCACAAAAACGTATTCGATAAATTCGCTTGTTATACAAACGCTATTTACAACGCATACTCGCCTGATTCTTTTTGTTAAATGTATTTTTGTGGAAAGTAAGGCAACAGAATGAAGAAAAGCCCCTTCGTTATCTTTAGAATACACCGTGTTTTGTGCTTCACCACATATCCAGTAACAGCTTCATCGATCCGTCGCCCCACCGGGCAGAAGACCTCTAGGTATATTGGCAGCGCGGCCGGGCTAGAAAGTTTTCATAGATGATGTTACCTCGTTAATACTGCAGTCTAAGCTGCTTTGGATTCTTGACAGTTTCTGTAACACTACCGCTGATGGAGAATTAAATCCGGGTAGAGTGAAGTTTTTCTTTGGCTACGCCATTACACTTATTATTACTAGCTCAGCTGAGAGAGGGTGGGGGAACATATTGATCGCGAGTTTTTTGAAGGAACCTTATGCGCATCCGCTTCAAGTAATTGTAAGCAAAATATCTGGATAAAGATGAAAGAGTAGATGAGAATTGGTGCTCCGTTCCCGATTACGGGAAATCTGACTTGATCACTACAACAGTTTACAGGTAAACAATCAATGCTATAATCAAAGCTGAGGTACAAGTTGATCCATACCTAGTTATTGTTATTATTATTGTATACGTAATACCTAATTTTGCTTCAGGCGTTCTTTTTCAGAGAGTAATTTGCAGGCAGAAGATTCGAAAGATAGGGAACTTTGGATTCTAGGAGGCGAGAATCAACTATTGTGTTGTGCGAAATCACAATAAAACATTTAGTTTAAACTACAACTTCCGTTTATAGTAGTCCGCCTGCTTAGCTGAGTGGTAACGTGCTTGCCTCCCAGGAAGCAGGTCCGGGTTTGGTTCCCGGCCGGGTTGGAGATTTTCTCCGCTCGTGGACTGGGTGTTGTGTTGTTCTCACTATCATTCCATCCTCATCACCGACACGCAAGTCGCACAATGTGGCATCGGCTGAAATAAGTCTTGCACTCGGCGGCCGAACTTCCCCGAATGGAGCCTCCCAGACAACAGTGCCACACGATCGTTTCATTTATAGTAAACGGTGGTACTTGATCCTTCAGATTACTTAGAGCCAACTTGGAGCGTTAACATTACCAAGGGCTATTATTGGGGACAGTTTTATTGAATTTGTGATTCAAGTGGTTACGTGCCTGTGACACGTTGTTGCAACGGGGAGACAATAAAATAACAGAAAGATTACAAAATAAGGACTCAGCATTAAATTTGTTTCTAATGAATAATTAATAAGAGAAATAAAAGACTTGAAACAATAAAATGGATCGATCGGAAAGAAGCAAGAGTAGCATCACTTGATACACCGGTACAACAGAGGAGAATATTCGCGAGGAAATTTCGTGACTGGACAGTTGATGTGATAGGAAAAACCCAAGCAAACTGGAACAGCTTGGTCTGACGGGAGGAAAAGAACAAATTCTGAGAGAATGGAAATAATGTGGGAATATGGACACAAATAAAAACTCTATAAGAACTCCGAAAATGCCAAATGTTGTACATCGTGTGGTCTAGAACGGCCAAAACACAAAGCATGAAAACACACACATATATACCTCCAGAAATGCAAAAAATTGTCATTAAAGACAGTAATTCATCCATGAGGCACATGTGCATCGGAAGCACTTATTTTAGTATCAATATAACATAGTTAATAAATTAGCAAAATTGAAAGGTTATTGAGGAAGAAAGAGAATTATGTAGAAAACTTTAGATTATGAACACACACAGAAGTATACAGTCATAGGAGCTGGAGAAGGAATGGACAAGAGAAGTTTAATGTTAACAGGCAGCCAAAGAATCAGTCCTAACAAACTAAACAGAAAAATTGTACAGTATTTTGAAAACTGAAACACAAACTCATGTCGCCTGGACCTAGAAGAAAAGTGCGTAAATAAGCAAGAACTTTAAGACACAACAAAATATAGAAATAAAATTATGAGATGAGAATGTAACCAATATAAAATAGCTCCAGAACGACATGAAAGAAAATGGACAAGCGAGAAGAGAAAAGGAAAAAAGTGAACAGGGGAAGGATTATTCAAGAAAACGTGAGGATAACTCAGAGGTTTAAACGTAGTCCTTAGCCCACGTGTAATGAAAGAACAAGAAGAAGAAAATAAAAAGTCTTCAGTTTTTCCGAATGGTTGCTGTAGCTTTTTGTTATCCATCATCGAGTGTTAACCATTCCACAAAATCTTTAAACTATCATAAATGTTCCAATACACACAATTCCCGCATGATGAAAGAAAGCGGGTACCCCATAGAAAGGAAACGTTATTCATGAAACAAATTTCAGTGTCTGAATGAATAGCAGTTATTCATTTCTGACTTTCATGCACTTACACAACGGAACTCAAAAAAATTGTGTGGCAAGGGCAAAGACAGAGCATGATAAACCAATGTTTTAAACCAAAACGGTCGATAACACCGTGATGTGAAGCAGAATGTTTCCCCCAAAAAACAAAAAAACAAAAAAGAATCAGACACTCAGGTGATGAGCAAAATAGCATTAAATGATTGATTGTGTTTCGAACTTTTCATAACTATCACACTGTTGTTACATCGATGCTTTTCGACAGCGAAACTCAATACGAGTGCACCTCCGATTCTTGGAAGTGACGAGCGGTACCAAATGTTTACAGCTGGGGTAAACGCCAGAGCCAACTGTTGTGGCAGCTCACCGTCCGAAATAGATCACCCACTGCAGCCGCTCACACGCACATACACCTCAGGCGGAAAACGAGTAAACCACTCTCCTGGGAAAATCACGAAGGGACGCTGTCACCGCGTCTGGGCGATATTTCAAGTGTCCCGTGACAATAAGCACAGCAGCGGGTGTTTTGGTCGGGGAACATCTGGCCCTGAATGGATAGCCCAGAACACTCACCGAAATGTTAAATAGTTTTCTACCTCTTTCAGTCTACTGATACACTATTTTCGTCTGCAGTCGTAGTAGGCTACGGGGACAACAGATTACAGGTATCTCAAGTGTGATTCACACCTCCATCATCGTTTCCGAAGATTATAGCACGCAGAGAGAATAATATGAATGAATCAAACACAGTATCATAGCGTACCAGATCTTTCTGTGGTCATCATTCGAAGGCTGGTTTGATGCAGCACCTCACGCTGGTTCATCCAAGTCTCTTCATCTTTGAATTAGTACTGAAACGTGCATCCATTTTAGCCTGCTTACTGTATTCGAGCGTTGGTCGCCATCTATAATTTTTATCCGAACAGCTCCCTCCTTTACCAAACTGACGTTTCTTAATTTTATCTATTGTTTTTCAGTGTTTCGTCGGCGACTGTTTTACTTTCGTAAAATTAAGTACCAACCGCCTTCAGTCACAAGTTGCGTTTATGTACTGCACTATGCATTTCGAGCCCTAGAGGCTTATCTTCAGGTGCTTTTTAGTGATTTACATAAGGTTTTTTAGCTGTTTGCCTGTTGATATTACATTTCTGTGTTACAACATGGTATATTGTAGATATAAAATGGTTCAAATGGCTCTGAGCACTGTAGGACTTAACAGCTATGGTCATGAGTCCCCTAGAACTTAGAACTACTTAAACCTAACTAACCTAAGGACATCACACAACACCCAGCCATCATGAGGCAGAGAAAATCCCTGACCCCGCCGGGAATCGAACCCGGGAACCCGGGCGTGGGAAGCGAGAACGCTACCGCACGACCACGAGATGCGGGCGGTCATCAGTCACCTAGAATTTAGAACTAATTAAACCTAACTAACCTAAGGACGTCACGCACATCCATGCCCGAGGCAGGATTCGAACCTGCGACCATAGCGGTCGCTCGGCTCCAGACTGTAGCGTCTAGAACCTCATGGCTACTTGTACATATAAGCTTAATAGCGTTAAATAACTTACAGTTTAACATTGTATGATGTCTGCTTATGCAGTCGGTATACACAATACACATCTTTAATTTTGCAGTACGTACTGGGATATATATATAGCCACACACTTTTCCGTACATTGTAGTAGCAGAACGTAAACATGCCAAAGATTCTCGTTCATACAGATGTTCTACTTCTAAATATAATCGATTTTCTTGTTTCACAGGAGATAATATGATATAGTATTACTAGTACACAGTATTATTAAAATGATTATTTGGCACCATGTTGTAGGTTGTCAGCTGTTTGTACTATTATAGATTTGATTCTTCAGGAAAAAATAAACTTTTAAAGTCTATTTCCCTCAGCATCGCCTGATATAATTTGACTACATTCCATTATCCACGTTTTATTTTTGTTGATTTTCATATTATAGACTCTTTTCAAGCACTATTCATTACTTTCAACTGCTCTTCCTAGTCTATCCCTAAAAGAATTTTTATGTCGTCGGCGAACCTCATTTTTTTAAATTTTTTCTCTCTCCTTTCCACATTTCTCCTTCACTTACTTCACAGCTTGCCCAGAGCTCCAATTAGATGATATTGGGAATAGGTTATAACCACGTTTCATGCTTTTGTCAACTAATGTTTTCCTTCCATATTCTATGACTCATATGCCTGGAGCCTGGTTTCCACAAAAAGTCGAAGATAAACATTCGCTCCCTGTATCTTATCCCTGCTAACCTTCAGAATTTCAAATAATGTGTCGCAGACAACATTTCAGAAGATTTATCTGAATCTATGAATGCTATAGACAAAGGTTTTCCTTACTGTACCCTATCCTCTAAGCTTCGTCGTAGGTTTATTATTGCATGAGTACGAGGCTAGGTAGTTTGAGACAAAGAGGGCACTGTTCTTATGTAAAAAAACTGGTCATTTGCTGTAGCTCCCCTGCTGTAAACAAACTCTGCACCTGGACCGATGTTTTGTTTATTTACAACGTAATTTATAGGCCTTCACTGTCATTATAATTGCAATTAATGGTCCATAAATGTCATTGTAATTTCCGTAAATTATAGGCAAGATGGAGGCCAAGTAGTGCACTAGTATTTACCAACGAGTCATCATAAAGGTAGAAGTTTATGACCTAAAAAGCTCTCCCCTCCACAACTGTTGCAGTCTCAAGAATCATAAGTCTAGTACTCTTAGTCTGTACCTCACTTGAGCAGCACCATGAAATGTGTGCAATTTCCAGGACTGTAAAGCACCCTAATGCTATTTACCCATGTTTTTAAAGAATAGTCGGCCGGGGTGACCGTGCGGTTCTAGGCGCTACAGTCTGGAACCGCGCGACCGCTACTGTCGCAGGTTCGAATCCTGCCTCGGGCATGGGTGTGTGTGATGTCCTTAGGTTAGTTATGTTTAAGTAGTTCTAAGTTCTAGGGGACTGATGACCTCAGAAGTTAAGTCCCGTAGTGCTCAGAGCCATTTGAACCATTTTTAAAGAATACAGTTGCAAATGTGAAACTTATCACCACAGCATGCCAACATACACTCTTGCTACTCTAATATTACAGTAATTAACATTCGTCCATAAGAATGTTTGATCTAGCAACTAATACGTCAGTGCATAGCCTTCATTGACGCATATAATGTTTAACTAACATCACACTGCACGAAAAGTAGGTTCTTGCTACTTTGTCGCTGTGATATTATAGTAACTAACACTAGGGGATGATGGGTGGCAGGGGCACAGCCCCACTCAACACCAAGTGGCGACTTTGGTTGGTAAAAGCAGTACTCACCCACCGTGCCCCTCTCCTGGCCAGCTGGTTGAATAAGCACACAGGCACACGGCACACTGTCCCGTAGCAGCAGTCTCCCTCGCTGTATTATTTTTATCTAATTCAAAGCGCTTAAAGACATACTACTGGTTTAGCGCAGTCAATAGGGCACTTGCAAACAGCCCACATCACCAACTGGCTTGCCAAACAATTCACAGATTTTATGTGAAAGAAATAAGAAGGCCAATTAAAAAAAACATTTGTTTATTTCATACCATTTTTACATGCTTCACAGTGCAGTTCAATAGCAGGCAGGCCATTGACCTTACAGTCTCCATCCAATTGAAAATGCTTATCATACTAGTCATTCTCAGAAATAAGTTCATCACTCTGAAACACTAGTGGTAGCTTGTGAAAGTTCTGTTTAATATTTTACAAAGTAGGCATGTGTTCTTTTGGAAGTATATAGTAATCATTTGCATTCAAATGAATCACCTTTCACACATTTTCAGACTTAACTCATTCGAATGTGTAATATGGATCAACACTCTCTGTCTTGGCGAATCAATAGTCTACTAGTTGCATCATCAGTACACAATTCGGTATAATTTGTCGCAGAATATTTAGAATGGCTGGAGTTAGCATATCCCCTGGAAACATCAGTGTTCCGCAGAGTGTTGAAAGGTGCTTCGTGGCTGACAACTTTCAATACACACTCGTTGCCTGCCATGTAGGCTGATACCATTATCCCCTGCTTGTCGCATTTAGCGGCTAGTATCACAACCTTGTTTATTGAGTCACTCATCTCATGGTCTCACCTAGAGGAAACTGGACGCGTCTTACTTGCATGCCATCTGAAACTGGCCTCGACACTCTCGCCTCTCTCATGGGAGTGGGTAGATGGCAATATATTTTCGCCTCCAGTAAACTGTCACAAAAAATCAACAAAACAAGTCCCAACGACTACCAGAGGCACAACTGCAGGAGGGTGACACCGAGGATTCGACCATTGTCAACCTGACCAGCAAGGAATTGGATGAGGCGATAACGTCCGTGCTATCCAAAGTAGTAAACTTCGCACCGGTTCCGAGCACATTTCCAAAACTATAAATCACCAGCAACGTCGAACAAGCCGTAATCGGGCTACCGTCTGAAGCCGCTGAGGGCGCTAAAGACTACACTGTTGAGGGCCCATAACACCATATCCATCCCTCCATCCTGAAGCCGCAGAGGAGGTGAGAAAGGAGAGCTGCAGAATCCCAGACAAAGCGAGAATGCCTAAAACCAACATCTCGGCGTCGGAGCGCACGGCGATATGCAGCTTCAGAGATGAGGATACTGCCATTCTACCAGCAGACAAAGGGAACGCGTCGGTGCTGCTTGGAGCGGCTGACTACTGGGACAAGATTAATTCGCTGCTGCAGGATCAGGCCTACAAACAAATGGAGAAGGACCCTACAACAGCTGTGACTAGAAAGAGCATCGGTCTTCTCAAAAACTCAGGTCCTGACCAGGACCTGGTAAAAGGCTTTTACCTCAGAGTTCCGGTTCCACCACGGTTATACGTCCTCCCCAAGGTACACAAGAGCGAGGTACCACTACGCCTGATCGTAGACACGATCAATTCTCCTACCTATGGTATAACCAAACTCCTGGCGCAACTACTCAAGCCTTTCGTGGGTAAATGTCTCCACCAAATCAAGAATTCCACAGAGTTTGTTAAAAAACTCAATGAGTGGCGTCTTGACAAAAATGATGTAATGGTTAGCTTTGACGTTACATCCCTCTTCACGAGGGTACCGCTAGAGAACTCCTTAAAATTACTCGAGAATCATTTTGACGAAGACACAGTGTATTATTCCGCCATGCACTCATGACCACGTATTTCCAGTGTGGGTGTAGGTTTTGCCAACAGTTGGATGAGGTCGCTATGGGAACCCCACTGGCATCATGTATCGCCAATCTGTACATAGAGAACTTCGAGGATATCGCCTTGGAAACAGCACACTATAAACCCAAGGTCTTTTATCGGTACGTGGACAATACTTTCGCGGTATGGCCGCACGGCGAGGACATTCTAACGGAATTTCTCAACCATCTGAACAGTATACACGAGAACATCAAGTTCACAATGGAATTGGAAGAAAATGGGTGCCTACCCTTCCTCGGTATCCTAATAAGGAAGAAAACGGACGTCACACTGGGAGACTCGGTCTACCGAAAGAAAACACACACAGGCCTGTATCTCTACGACCTACAGCAGCCATCACCCAGCACAACGGAGATCCGTGCTCACTACCCTTGTCCGCAGAGCTCATGACATATCCGACAAGGACAGTTTATCTACTGAGACTCAGCATCTGAAGAAAACTTTCCAGAAGAACGGCTTCACCGCAACGCAGATTAGAAGCGCTCTCAAGATGAGCAAGAAGAAGAAGGACCCTCAGGAAGATGAGAACAAAGGTCTGGCGTTTCTCCCGTCGCAGAGCCGCCTACGGCCAAGATTGCCAGGATACTGGAGCAGAACAAGATAAAAACCATCTTCCGTCCTCCAGCAAAAATCACGAATATGCTCAGCTCAATGAAGGACAACTTGGGTCTAAGGACAATGGGTGTCTACAGCATCCCTGTGACTGTGGACAACAATATATTGCACAGACGCAGTGTTGCATCACACAACGCATCTCTGAACGTTTGAGAAGCGTTCGCCTCGGGCAAAAGAAATAATCCGCGGTAGCGGAGCATAGCCTCAATGAAGAACACACATTTCAATTTGAAGGAACCAAGAGACTGTGTAGAGCGAAAGGTTTCTGGGATTCTATTATTAAAGAGGCAGTGGAAATACGAGTCAGTGATAACCTGGCCCCCAACTCCGCACCACGTGGAACACAACATTATCAAGAATAAGACGAGAGCGCACCAATGAAGGCAGGTCGGTGGCGGCGGATGGAATATACCGGCCGCACCGAGACGAGACGAGACGAGACGCCAGGACCCGGCGCCCGCGGCTCCGCCCCACCATGCGCCGCCGCGCCGATTCCGAGTGCACCTGATTGGTCCGACCGGCGCCGAGTATGCAGAGAAGCCCGTGGTCCAACGGCTATAAAGATCCGCACGAGTCGTGAACCCGGTTCTGGGGCCCATTTTGTACAGTTTGTACGCTGCTGACAACCCCACAGCCCTCCTGGTGCAAACTGCACAGAATGCTGACGACACAGCCTTTTACACTTGTAATGCGAATAAGGACCTGATCATGAGTAAGATACAAAAGGTTTTTGATGACACAGAAACCTGGGCATGTCACTGGCGGATCACCATCAAACATGGAAAGACACAGGCTATGCTGATCACCCAGAGGCTCGGGAGACGTGAACCCCCTAAACGCCCCTCAACGCCCCCCACCCCACCCCTCCACCCCCTTCATCTACACCTATATGGATCCCGATTCCCTTGGCTCAGATACTCCAATATCTGGGCATAACATTGGACTCCAAACTATACGGAAGCCTCACATAGATGAGGTCCATAGGAAGGTCTGTGCTAGAATGTCTATCCTATACCCAATCCTCAACACAACCAGCTCCTGTATACCAATCACTCAAATGTCCAATAATGGAATATGCGTGTCCTGCCCGGGGGTATGTGGTGAAGCAGCACCTGAAGCTCCAGAGGCTGCAGAACCGCGTCCTCAGGAGGGTTCTGCATCTACCCCATGGGTTTCCAACAGACGACTTGAACACCGCTGCTGAAATCCCCCTCCTCAAAGAAAGATTCCAAGATCTGGCAAGGGCTTTCTATGAGAGCTCCTCCAGATCTGCTAATAACCTCATCCACTCCCTAGGTTGGTATGACATGTCCTGTGATAAGTACAAACGCCCTATGACGATCTTCGACGACTAAGTCGAAGAGAAAACTCCCAACATCTCCAAGTCCTAGTACCAATCATTACTCCTTAAAATATCCAACATCTCAACAACCGTAGGCAAGTACAAGACACAACCAGAACACCATCACAATACACAGACAGCCAAAACTATCCAAGATAATCACACACACACATCATACAGTTTGGAGTAAAAGCCAACAGGCTATAAACTCCTCAACACACTTCACCAAGGAGGGGAAAGTATAAGGTGTGAGAGAGGCGTGAACACGACACACATTCGCTGAGTGGCAGTCGAGTGTGGAGCATCGTGTCTGTCAATCTGTGACACGAAGCCATAGGTCCCCACTTTTACAGGAGACAAAGCAGGAGTGCTTTCGTCTGTGCTTTTGTTTAAGCTCAGACGATCACTCACATCGTGTTGGCACTGTCGGCTGAAGCAGCAGCTGGTGAGCAAAACTGTCGACGTGTTCTGTTAGTTGCGGGTCGGCGCGGTTTGGAGCGCGCCTTCCGCCTGTTGTGGACCGCATTTCCAAAAACTTTGAGAATCTTACTGCTGCCGCAGGTACACTCCACTTGCTCGCCCTTGGCGTAGGGCAATTCCCAGGTCAGGGCCTGGTCACTGGCCAGTCTCTCGCACTTGGTAGGCAGTTAGGCCCGTGTTGTTGCTGGAAACATATAATGGTGACAACGAAGGCAACACCCGGCACTCCCTTTTGCAGCTTTGCCTCGCCTTTCCGCTCCGGATATGGACCACAAACAGATTATAGGCGCGCCAATCGTCCCACAACCGGGAGGCTCGAAGATCGCATACTTACACAACACATAGAACGTGAACAGGGAGCCCGCAACAGCAATCATCTCATCTTCATCGCCGGCCTGTGTGGCCGAGCGGTTCTAGGCGCTTCAGTCTGGAACTGCGTGACTGCTACGGTCGCAGGTTCGAATCCTGTCTCGGGCATGGATGTGTGTGATGCCCTTAGGTTAGTTGGGTTTAACTAGTTCTAAGTCCTAGGGACTGATGACCTCTGCTGTTAAGTCCCATAGTGCTCAAGCCAGCCATCATCTTCATCATCATAACCACTAATCATCCCTTCGACACCCTGTCCCCTACAACACTCCGCCAACCCATCAGAGCTCTTCCTGCCCCCATCCAACTCCCACTCGATAAGCCAGTAACCGACAATGCCCTCCCCCCTCCCCCCAACACACACACACAGAAACGAAGGTACATTCTTCCAAAAACGACGCCTGCACCAAGACGACAGACGTCAGATACGGGTCAGGTACCCAGACAGCAATCCCTATACAGAGAAAAAGGTTCCCTCAAACGAAACAGGCGTGATAGGGAATCGAAAGAGATAGGCATGGGCGTGCTAAGAAACGCGCGGTCAGAAGTCTCACTAGAGAAGTCCCCACAAAAGCACTCTTGGGCATGCCGATAGTCGACGACACGGTCCCAGAGGCAAATATTAGTCCACCATTCGACGGCGAGCAAGCCAACGAGCAGGGTGACGATCCGCCCTTCGAAATGGCCAGAAGAACGGCTTGGCGCGCGTCACATCCAGGAACAATCCACACCCAGCTCCCCACCCAAAATAGGTTCGATGCCATTGCGTCATCTTCCGTGCCGGCAACAGGCGCGCCAACAGGCCCACCAACACCTGCTATAAAGTATACGATTCCACCCATAATAGCAGAATTACCGACCACATACTCGGACCTCTGTAACACAATTAAACATGCCCTGGGGAGCAGAGATTTTTCAAGCGAAGTCAGCAAGGGAGGACAGGATCAAAATGACCCTGTCAAACACAGAGGACTACCTCACATTCAAAAATGCGTTAAAAGAGCAGAACATCCCTCATGACACGTTTAGTATAATCACAGAAAAGCCACTTAAGTCTGTATAATCCACTGGACAAGACACTCCCAAATCAGGACAGGGAACGGCACAGCCAGGCAGGCACCCACTAGGCAAGTTTCAAAAACCACCACAACCGCACCAACTCGGAACAGCGGCAGAGAATCGCCGACCTATGGCCGAAATAGTGTCCCCCAGAGCCAGACCGACCCTCCGGGACAGGACAACACACTAGGCGACAAGCACTATTCCACGTTCCCTGCGTCTGAACCAGTACCCCAGTCTAAGGACGTAGAAGGCATGCAAGCGCGACCGCTGGAGAACGTCACATCTTGTCACCCGCAACAGACAGCCGCAGTCGGTCCTGCAGCATGCAGTAGCCGTCCCAGCACCCAACAGGACAAGCACGTTGCACAGTTGGCAGTTCAATAAACACACTCATGTCAGCAGTCACCAAGACACTTGACATGGTGCACGAACTAGCAAAGCAACTTGCACAAATTTCAGCCTCTATGGCAGTCATGTCTTCGTACTTTGCTGCGACAACCCCAGTAACCACCCTCTCCAACAAACATGAATAGGAGAACACACATCCAAGGCCTAACCTTTTCCATCTTCAATGCAAATGGTCTCCTTCATCAAGTACAGGAATCCAGATAATTCCTAAAAGACGTTTGTTTGATATTGGAAACTCACTTAAAGCCATGCATTAAAGCGTCGGTGCCAAACTACTCAAGCTACCGACAAGATAGGCCAACAGCAGGAGGCGGTGTAGCCATCTTCGTAAAACGAAGAATCCCCCACCATGAAGTCCACCCCCCAGCCACTCAGCTAGGGTCAGTTGCCGTTGAGATAGCTACAACCACAGGGCCACTGACCACCATAGCAGTATACAACAAACCCTCCCAGACTATACGAGACAAAGACATCGCAACACTGGGCCAGCTAAGAGGCAGACTCCTCATTGGAGGCGACCTCAATGCTAAACATCCGTACTGGCACTCCAGAAACACCAACAGAGCAGGCCGCCAGCTGCACAGACTTGTGTGCACACACCACATCTATGTGTGGGGCCCAGAGGGACCCACACATTCCTCCCTCCAACGGAAATAGTGCGGACGTCCTAGACATAGCCGGATACCGGGTTCTGTGGCCGCGATTTCACTAAACAGAATGTCATCCGACCACAATCCCGTTATCCTCGAACTCGACATGGGCGAATGGCTCCCCATAATGCAGCGTCAGTACTCAGATAAACACACCAACTGGGAGCAACGTGACGACTTGGCCACGGACATTGCCGACACCCCGCCTCCCACAGCAGAAACCACAAAATAGGCGCTGCACCTCCTCACCGGAACGATCCTACAAGCAGCTCAGTAAACCACACCCAGGCCTACAGAAAGCGACCTCCCCTATAAACAATTCCCACCGCACCTGCTTGCTCCGATTAGGCACAAAAACAGGATCGCGAAGGAATGGAAATTAACGAGAAGCCCAGGCGCCAGAAGACTGTTTAACAGGCTCCAGAGACAGCTGAAGCAGCCCTCATAGAACACAGAAAACAGGAATGGTCCGCACGTCTCTAGACTCTTAAGGTGGAAGACAACAGCCTCTGGCAAGAAACCAAAGAATTTACAGAAAGACGCGCAAGAGTGCCCCCTCCGCACGGTGAGCGAGGTCTCGCGTTCAGCTCTGCTGACAAGGCTAACGCGTTCGCCGACGTTTTTGAAAAACAATTCAAACCGGCCGAGTCTCAGGATAGGGAACACGACGCCATCGTCAGGAAGCAGTTGGCCGCCTTTCTCGCAGCAGAAGACGATGAAGGTGTCGCACTACTGCTCTTCACCGCAGAAGACGTAGTAGCAGTCATAAAATCGCTACCAACTAGCAAGGCGCCTGGCCACCACAAAGTCACAAACGAGCTGTTGAAACAATTGCCCCCGGTAGCGATTACGCACATAGCGAACATCTTCAATGAGATCACGCGATCGCGCAAATTTCCTAAGTAATGGAAACATGCAGAAGTGATCGCGATCGCGAAACTAGGTAAAGATCCAACCTTTCCAAACACTACAGGCAAATAAGTTTGCTACCATCATTAAGAAAACTATACGAATGCCTCCTGCTTGTCCCCATACAGCAGCACATAGCAGGTGAGCAGATAATCCCCAGGACGCAGTTTGACTTTCAGAGAGACCACGCTGCCCCACAGCAACTAATAAGGGTGACAGAGGCCGTCACCTAAGCCCTAAATCGCAGTGGCTACTGTGGAATGGTTCTACTAGACATAGCTAAAGCTTTTGATAGGGTCTGGCACGAGGGACTACTATATAAACTGTACACGCAGGGTTTCCCAGGGCCCTCAGTCAAAATCATAAAAGGCTACCTCTCAGGTAGAAGTTTCGCAGTAAAAGTCGACAACTCATACTCAACAAAAAGACGCATCCGAGCAGGAGTACCTTAACGTAGCGTCATAGGACCTATCCTATACAATTAATACACAGCGGACACCCTTACAGAACCGGCAGTAGAAACAGTGCAGTACGCTGATGACACTGCCTTTTTCGCACAGAGCTCAAACAGGAACCTCGTCTCAAGACGATTACAATTCGTCCTCGACAAAATAGACAAATGGGCCAAGAAATGGCGCATAACCCTGGACAGTGAAAAAACCCAAGCCATTATGTTTAAGCATAAGAAAGGAAAGAGACCTCTACGCCGTAGAGACCTCTACGTCTCCACAGACGTAAAGTATCTCGGGGTGACTATGGACCAATACCTCATATGACGTAGGCACATCAAGCCTTGAGGATAAACTCCAGTCAAAGGCTCTGTATACTATACCCCATTCTAAACACAGAGAGCAGTCTAGCAGCCAGTGTAGGGGTAAAAGTGTACTGCCGTCTAGTGCGCCCCATCCTCGAATACGCCTGCCCGGTATGGGGCTACGCTACAAAAACCCATATCAAAAGATTGCAAGCAATACAGAACAGAGCCTTGATATGAGCCATACACGTAAATGCCAGTTTCCCCACTGCAGACTCGCACGCTGCCGTCAATATGGAGCGACTTAAAACAAGATTCAAAAATCTCCTACGATGGAGCCAGGCAATTCCCGAATGCGCTGATAAGTTCCCTTGGTAACTACAATACAAGAGAATTCAGGATGAAACCCCCAAATCTTTACTAACACGAAAAATCATAAACCCACCATTTAATCCCAGATGAACCCAGGAAAACTAAACACTTCTTTCACAAACGTCAGGACCCCACAAAAAAGCCAGGACCATTACCCATCCCCTCCTAAAGGCAGAAGCAGATGTCACACAGACAAAACACTTCAGCAAAATCAGCCTTCAAGTAAGGCTTATTGTAATAGAGAGAGAGAGCCGAACCAAACACTTCGCCTGAAGATTACAAGTAAGAAACTTGCTGAAACGTCGCCGAAGAAAAACCCATTGTCTCGGCTGTCAACCCGAGAAGATTTTAGCATCAAGATTAGCCAAGAAAGCCTGCATTCTCATAGAATGTAGGGTGGCTCATACACGGACTAATGAGTGAATACGATCACTTTAGTGTACGCTTATCACATAAGACACTAATGAGATTCGTTGAAGAAACGCGATGAGTTATTACGAACTCTAAACAAGAACTAATTTTAGTGACAAATGTGACGGATAATAACTCTTATATTCAGGTAGAAACTAATCCCGAAGAGAATAAAATAATGCTGGGGAAGGTCATCTGGAAGATGTAGCACATTTAAGTATCAGACGAAGAGTGCCTAGGATTCCTGCAGGTACTGAATTCCTCTACTTCGGTGCCATTATCATTCTGTTCATGGGAACTGTATAAATATTCAGCTCCTCCAACCACTTCGTGTCAGTCTTGGCCAGTGAAGACAGCTAATCAGACAGGAAGACCTCGGTTCGTTATATTGCTGCTCCAGACCAAGAGTAAAGTAAGCTTGAAGAAAGATTCGAATGTATTCGACAGTTGTAAACGAATAATTGCTAAAGTGGTTTTAAATGGTGAATTCTACCCATACGATACCTTACAGCTGAACTGAAGTTGCGTCCCTCCTACTATGAGTCAGACAAAGCAGAGGGAGGGCACTAAGGATTGTTCTGTTGATGTCCATATAGAATTTGAGTCATTGGACAATTCCCCTAAAGATACTGCTGAGTACACATTGTTCTTGCATGACTGGGTGGTGGAATATTGCCCCTGACTGGAATAGTGCAAGTAGTATAAATTAACGAACGATGCATCACATTCGTGCTATTTCACGATGAGACCTAAGACTGCTAACATTACTGCTGATACATAAGGTTTTGTCGATGAATTTATGCAGTTTGTTTCAAGACCTAGAATTTATTGCTTTTACGACTGCTGGACGTGTGATAGTGACTTTCTCTGCTAGTGTTCAAGCTCCTAAACCATTCGAAACCATTAAATGCGCTAAAAAAAGAGATGAAATATAACAGCTGACGTGAAATCACCATTCAAAATACTGGGTGGAACCCGACTTGTCTTTCCAATATGTGCTGGAAACGTTTCGGAATTTAGGTCACATCGATAGTGTCGCTTACGTCAAAGCAGTAAAAAGGTGTGCCGGATAAAGAAAACATTCAAGAGCGCTCAACATGTGACCTCGAGTCATATGAGTGCCCAGCGATCCGCCAGCTCAAGAAGATGTACGAAGAACAAGAAGGGTAAGGCAGTAACAACGTTTTTATTTCTGCTTCAAATAGTGTGAAATTAATTTCAAGTTTATGACCAATAAATGATTTTTTAAACTGTATCATACGTTTGATTTATTGTCTTAACCCTCATTCATCAATAGATTTTCGGTGATGAATGTGCAGGTCAGCCACATACACTGCCTGTCGTTATGTTCCAGGACTGGAGACAGAGTTTCCGACAGTTCTCGAATACGTTTTTCGAAGTGTGTCAGTCCAGTGCATGTGTCTCCCAAATTCCAACACAAGATGTCCGGTAAGCGTATGGCAAAGCAATCATTCCGTGAAAAGTGTTGCTTCCGTCTGCATACCTCACATGTGGCTTACCCGAGTTCGTTATAGCAGGCCCGCGCGGCTAGCTCACGGTTCCCCACAGTTGACACTGGTGACGCAGACCGCTCTGTGGCAGTAGCCAGTGTGCGCTTAGGACAGGGTACTGTTTATGAGAGGTGCTCATACTGCTGAGGTACTTGATAAATACTTTCCGATGCTCTCTGTACAGTGTGAGGAACCTGTGTTGCACAGTGTCTATGTTTCGTTAAAGAGAGAGGCAATCGTACTGAATAGCAACAGCACTGACTTTACCATCTCTGGCAAAGCCAAGTATACGCAATGCATTTTTTACGATCACTTGCACAGTGAAGCGTTAAGGAATGGACTGCCTTAAGTAGAACTTATCCTAAGGCGCACACTTGTTTAAATAGGAGGAGGATGCAGCCAGCTTGCTCTATGGAGCATCGTCTGTTCTGGCAGAAGGTGTTTGCGTTCGGTACAAAAATTCCTTGATGGGCCCAGCTGTGTCCGTATCATTGTGCTCCGATGGACGTTCTCTGCCACAAAATTTATGACTTGTACAGCACATCCGCTTCAGCAGATCTTGTGTCACGCAATTTACTGTCTACTGAAGCAGCTGCGTCTGATACAAAAAATTAAAAAATAACACACTGGGCGTTCCTGTGGAGCGTTATCTGCTCTGTCAGACACTGTCTGTTATGGAATTTATTATATACCACATACAGTACTCAGTGTATCAGAGTCAGATCCGTCTGCTTTTGCAGACAGAATAAACGTCCATCATATCGAATGTCGCCGTGAGAGGTAGCGGGATATGAGGGCAGGAGCATTCTCTGTCTGTGCGACCACATGCAGGAACACAAGGGGTCAAGCGCAAGTGTATCCCAGTCAGCAGCTGTTCCTCGCCAACATGAAATGGCTCTGAGCACTATGGGACTTAACTTCTGAGGTCATCTGTCCCCGCCAACACGAAACTCGATTGCAACTGATGGGAAGGATGTGTCTGTGCAGTGTGTCTGTAAATGTTTGTAATACAACTAATGTAATGGCTTGCAAATAACGCCGCTACAGCTATACCTCCATCTATTCTCCACAAGGCACTTTAAGGTGTGTTGTGGGGGGCAATTTGTGTACCAGTATCACTTCATCCTAACACCTTTCCTTCCTGCTACTCCTGGAGCACCTTCCGTGGTGCAGTGTGGCCACATATGAACGCAACAATAACCTCCCTTGAGACTGAAGCCATATGGTGGGCTACGAATAAGTACACGTGAGGATTTCGGGAATTCTTGTAAATCTCGCGCAGCTATGGCTGGATGGCAGTAGTTAAGGGACCAATTGTCACGCCGGCCGCAGTGGCCGAGCGGTTCTAGGTGCTTCAGTCCAGAACCGCGCAACTGTTACGGTCGCAGGTTCGAATCTTGCCTCGGGCATGGATGTGTGTGTGTGGTGTGTTTATTAACTAGGGAAAACATATGTGAGGTATCATACAAAACTGTGAACCAGAGAGAGAACTAGTGTGTTGGCCCAGACAATAATTTGTTGCGGAGGGTAGAATGTAGGACACTAGAGATCAGTTTCCTCAGCAGCCGTTATATGCCTTGTTTATCAAAAGGAAAGGCTCGATAAAGTCACCGAAATTACAACTGAAGCATGTTGACCCAAGTATATGTTGACCCCAGTATATCACTTCCGTCTTGGTTTCTAATATTTTATGCATACCAGCATGAACATCCATCTCAATCTGGACAGGGTTGGCATCATACGGACTAATATATTCTAATATTTCATCTAGCTTGGCATAAGCATCAATCACAATGAGAACAGGTTGGCATCAATCCGTCCATACGCCACAACATTGTCATCGACAGCATCTAGAACAGAAATAAAAACATCTCATAAATAATGCACATACACCTGAATTAATATTGGGAAATATCTGTTATGACTACTACATTGAATGCAATAATTAATATCCGAGCCAGCGGAACTCATAGTGGTGTTTATCTACTGCTCATGGGCTGGAAACGTTCAGTTTCACGTGGTCAGTGGGATGGTGATTTCACATAACCAATGGGAGGCGAGAAGAGAGGCAATATATTTATCGCGCCTAAATTGAAACCATTCTCTTGTTCGCTGTTATTCGCTGTATATTCGTGAGTTTCTAAAGAAATTTTGTGTAATTATGGAAGCAAATTCTATAAAGTGGAATGATTGAAGTGATTTAGTTCTACAAGGCGACGTGCTCCATTTGTGCATGTCTCATGGGTTAATTACCGAGATATGAATATGTATTAAATATCGCGGTGAAATGGTTCTGAAAGAGACAAAGGATTGTGTGGATTGTATCATCTTGAAGTGCAGCAAAAGCCGCCACATTTCGAAAGAATTCCTGGTTTTCGGGAAGCAAGCTGATAATTAGATTTAAGTATTTATGGGTTTGTTAGCGTAAATCGAAAGTTTTATATGCCGGGAATTGCATTCGGTCAAGCAAACAGTTGTGGATTGGTGAGTCTGTTTTAGAGAGGTTTGTGTGGAAATCTGCCCGAGACAGAACGAGAAAGTTGCTGGCGAAGAGCACATTGTTGAGGTCGATGAATCTCAGTTCGGCAAGAAGACGTTTGGGAGAGGGAACAAAGAAACAGAAAGATGAAAGTCTGTTGATATCCAAACAAATGTTCCTTCCGCGATTTGCCTAGACGTTCAAAGGCTGTTATCTCAAAAATTATTAAAGAGAATATTTTGCTGGGAACACCGGTAATATCACTAGACAAATATTTTTTTTAAAAAAAAAGAAGTTTTCCAGCACCTTGCCGTCAATTACAAATTGTCTTTCAAGGATCCGAAGCTAGGTACTCACAAAAATAACGTAGAGGGCACATGGACTGTCATTAAATGGACCCTGAATGGCACAAGACAATCCAAGACATTTTTCGATAGCTGCCTTTTCGAATGTGCGGGGGAAATAAAATCGAAATCAGAGTTCTTTTTATGTTTTTTGAGGGCTACTGTGCAACCCAGATGAATAATGTTTGCTACAGTTTCATTTTTTATTTCTTTTCACTGACAATTTCTATCCATAATACGAGCAGAAATTCTATTAATATTATTTGTTGCCACAAGTATTTGAGATTTTTCAAAATTACGTTGGTTACTACAAGGTTGTTGTTAAGTTCGGATGTGAAAGTATGCTTGTGAGTTGGCAAAGCAAATGACTCTGAAAGCTGAAATGTCTCCTTGTCGTGACAGACTGATCTGTAGCTTAGTCCAAGATCTAGGTTAGATTGTTGAGTTACCGAAGCCAATGAATCTGAAATAAAAAAAAAAACTTTCTTCTGGTGCTAGACTAATCTGTAGCTTAGCCAGAGGTCTATATTAAATAGGGTTATGACAGTTTCGTTGTGAGTGGTGAAGCCAACGAATTTGAAAATTAAAAAAACCATCTTGTGGTTACATACTGCCTGTAGCTTAGCCAAAGGTCTACGTTAGGCTGGGATGTGACAGGGTGTTTGTGAGTTGACGAAGCCAACGAATCTGGAAAAAAAAAAAACAGCTTGTAGTGCCAGACAAATCTGCAGCTTAGTATGAGGTTCAAGCTAGGCTGGGAATTTACAGTTCCTCTATCAAAAATTACTTTTATAGTATTAGTCTTAGAAAATATTTCAGTGCATTTTTCCCAAACATATCATGAATAATGATGGTGTGCTAACTTTAGGACCTAGTAATGCAGCTTAAATTCCTTACTGCAACTGAACGAGGAGAATTACATTAATAATATTCGTCGCCACAAAAATTTCATTCCTAATTTCCAAACATGTCACGAATTCGTAGGCTATACTTATGTAGGGATCTAATAACACATGTTAATTTTCTGGCAGTGAATTGTACGTATAACCAACGGCCTTGCCGCAGTGGTAATACAGGTTCCCGTCAGTTCACCGAAGTTAAGCTCTGTCGGGCTTTACTAGCACTTGGATAGGTCACAATCCCCATATGCCGAGTTCTGTTGGCAGGCGGGGTGCACTCAGAGCTTGTGAGGCCAATTGAGGAGCTACTTGATTGAGAAGTAGCGACACCATTCACGAAAACTGAGAACGGACGGGAAAGCAGTATGCTGACTACATGCTACACCGTATCCGCATCCGGTAACACCTAACAGCTGAGGATGATACGGCGGCCGGTCGGTAATTCACTTAATAATGCACTGTCCAGCCACATGAATGTACCCCCTGTAAGAAGCCTGATTAACCAGCATTTAGAGGGCGGACCGCTGCAAGACACACAGGGAGAGAATCAACGAGGTTCTACGATGTACGAACAGGGCTGTGGAGCCATTCCAACTATAATGCTGTGGACAGTTGCTCTAGGTCTCTCGGTTGAGGATCCATGGTGGGAACAACCCAACAGAGGTGACCCTACAGATTCTCGATTGGGTTTAAATCTGAGGAGTACTGTGAACTCACACTGACGCACTTTGAACCATGTGCATACACTGCTAGCTGTGTAACGCGTTTCATTGTCCTGCTGGTAGATGATATTCTGTCCCCCTGGACCTGCCAATGAAACATAAAACGTGATTCATCTTAAAAGGCCACCTGTCGCTTCTCAGTGGACGTCCAGGTCTGGTATTGGCGTCCAAATTCCAGCCTTCGTCGTCAGTGAACAGCAGTTATCATAGTGCATGAATCAGGCACCTGCTTTGGAGGTCCATACGCAATCATTGGCTAAACCGTTGTTGAGGAGACACTGTTAGTAGCTCCTTGTTTCATCTAGATGATCAGTCGTTCAACTTTTGCATATCTGTTCACCTGCACATCTCCTTATGGCCATCGTTCACCACCATCATGTATGGCACCACGATTGCCTTTGTCGCCAGTTTTGGATAGCGCCATTTTGCCATACAAAGTATGCCCCTTTAACCACAGCGGCAGGAGAACAGTTTATATACTTAGACGTTTCGGAAAAGCTTCCATCCTTGGCCTGAAAGCCAATGAACATGCCCTTTTGGAAGCAAAAGAAAGCTCTTTCGGAAAACTGGTACTCAAATTTCTTTTAGCACTAACAACAAGCCACAACAGCAAATCATCCACAACAATAAGACAAATAGCCAATGCCACCACAAATCAGGTATTTACAAACTTTTATGTGACTACTGTCCACAGTTCTACATACGACAAACTGAAAGGAGTTTCATTACAAGATTTTGTGAGTATATGGATGCCTTCTGGCTAAATAACTTTGACAAATCCACCTTTGCAAAGCATCTAAAAGATCATGGTCGCTCAACCACAGCCATCACAGACAACCTACAAATAATGCACACTGTCAACAAAGGAAAGAGTATGAATCAGCTCGAAGAGCTAGAAATTTACATCCACAGCTCTTACTCACCACGCCTTACTATCGACGAACAAGTGGAGCTTGCAAGCAAATCTTATCTCCAAATATTTCATGAAATATTAAAAAAAATCATTATCCTCTGATATCTAATAACAAAGTAATATGCTACTGAAATCCGATGTAGCAATCATACAACAGTTAAACTGTCATTATCTAATTTGTGTAAACAAATTCTAACCGTTATTTTCGTAATTTGTAACCGCTTTCAAACTTTCATGTGTATAACATCATTGTACTTCCTTGATCTAAGTTCTCTGACAACAGTGTGGCTCAAAACAGCTCTAACTGTCATTTTCATCATTTGCAATAGCTCACACTAATTTCGTATGATTAACGTCATTGTACTTCTTACATCTAAGTTCTCTGACAAAAATGTCGACCAAAAATTTAATAATGTGAATAAAAAATTTCGCAGTTTATAATAGCTTTTTAAGTTTCTATGTGTGCAACATCTTTGGACTTGCAATGTCTAAGTTTTTTTTACCATAACCTAAGTGTTTCTGTATGAGCAACACCTTTGCACCTCCTGTGTCTACGTTCTGTGACCATAACCTAAACATTGGAATGTAAACGCACTGTATATTACGAGTTCACGACGCATTAGTGAAATATGCAGATAAATTTTAAAAAACTGAAACATGGACTTGAAAATGTTAACAATGTGCAAATGAGTGGAAAAACTGTCACCACAGTATAATTATAATAAAGATACTTCTTCTTTATGTAAGTACAGATATATTTTCGACAAATGCTACCTTGCCACTTACAGCCGTTCCACTTGTATCTGTTTAGCCACCTACAAATAATTTTCTTTGTATTCAGACAGTGATCTCCAGCAATGTAAACATGTACAAGAATGTACAACAGCTGAGGATGGGCACAAGCCCGAAACCAGTCGTGTGACCAATAAAAAATCTTTTATTCTGACTGGTAGCGGAAGTTTTTCTACACCTTATGAAAGAACAGTCACGGAGGTCAACAGCATCCACTATGTATGAAATTAAGTTAGTGTTACGTTTTTGGCTAAAGGAACTTTTTAAATTGCTGCGGGGAGCAGCTAAATTTGTGATTTTCGGTGTCAAAAGTGTTTCATTGTTTTTTCAAATATATAATGGGTTACGAGGCTTTCCTTAGATTTCCAGATACTAGCACAATGTAAAGAGCTACGACTCAGACGAGTATAAATTAAATTTATCATCTTGTTTACAGCAGTTTTGTCTCTTTCTTCCGAATACTGCTTCGAAGCACTTAGTCTGCCTGCTGCTTTCTCTTTTGCTGTGTGATACAAACACTTACACACCCTCTTTCGTCTCCATCATACCTCGTGGCAAGCACTCACACCATTCCTGCAAGAAACACGTAAGTACGTGACTAGACATGTTCTAGACCTTTACCGGAGTTGTGTCCATCTGCCATATGGCACATCTCTATTATTGTATCCAGGTTCTATAAAAAACGACAATAACATTTCATGCACGTGTATAACACTATTATGTGAAATACCACTTACGTATTGGAGTGTCTGTCATGTCCTGAGAGCTCGTGCTAAGTAGCTGATAAACTTTGCATAAACATACATAATGTCTGATGGGATAGCATCAATCAGTGATTGTATAATGTTACCCATAATCCGTCTTGATTGCAAATTTTTTTTATTCATATGACCGGTTTCGGTTCATCCAGAACCATCTTCAGATCTGGATTTAGACGGGTTACTCTTGTAATTGAAATATCAGATCTGAAGATGGTTCTGGATGAACCTAAACCGGTCATATGAAAAAAAATTTGCAATCAAGACGGATTATAAGTAACATTATACTTGATAAACCCTACCATGTAGCTCTATACTTGTATCCAGATCTCATAGGATAAAGAAAAAAAATGACATTTTCATAAGCATTTATAATTACATGTAACAATCTTATATGAATTACTTACACATTTCAGGATAGTATATGAATTTCTCGTAAACTAAACATGTCATATAAGTACACACATACACACACACACACACACACACACACACACACACACACACACACACACTCACACACACACACACACACACACACACACACACACACACACACAGGTGGGTCATATAGATTTCTTTTTGTACTTACACAGACCTGCTCCTACAGACAGAGTGATGGGTACTGTGCCCATCATTTCCTGCAGTTATTTCTTTTCAATAGCTGAAACATCGTTGACCTCAGATCGGTGACACTTCCCAGCTACTGTTGTGGCAGCATTATCCATGGTATTGCGGCCGGCCGCTGTGGATGAGCGGTTCTAGGCGCTTCAGTCCGGAACCGCGATGCTACTACGGTCGCAGATTCGAATCCTGCCTTGGGCGTGGATGTGTGTGATGTCCTTAAATTAGTTAGGATTAAGTAGGGTTTTTTTCCGCGTTTCATCTTTCCAGGCGTTACCTCAGTGCAGAGCGACACTCAAGGCAAAGCACCTCTTATTTATAGCCAGCTGGTTTCCACCTTCACAGTTGCAGGTGCGAACCTGTAGAAATAACACGGATATATGGAGCTGTATAGATGTCTGTACCGGTGCTTTTGTCAAGCCGCTGGTAGCATTGTTCAAAGAACACTATATTATATTTATTAGGGCATACCATCTGTGCCACCGCATTGTAATCTTATCTTGTTCTCCCTCACACACTAGGGTGATGGCTGCCATCCATAGTACCAGTACGAGAATCAATATCCAGGTCACCGATAAGCAGTGCTGGTCCAAGCCAAGATAACACTCTAGGCTAACAGAGGCCCATAGGTAGTGGCTGTTGTTCTCATCTTGCCGTCGCTGGCACTGTGCAAAGGTCTATTGTATTAAATGTTGTTTTTTCCTCCGTTTTCCGGCGGCTACTCCCTGCGGGAAGTGATATGAGCGAACCAGCCACGACTGCGTCTGCCCACTGCGACCTCAGAGGAGGGTGTGCCTCTGTTGGTATAAATACGCTGGGACAGATGCAGCTTATAAAGCATGTCTGTCTGTCTGTCTGTCTGTCTCTCTCTCTCTCTCTCTCTCTCTCTCTCTCTCTCTCTCTCTCTATATATATATATATATATATATATATATATATAACATGGTGGATGTCTGATGTTCACCCGTGAAATTGGGTCTCTAATAAGCCGTATTTCATTGCATGAAATGTTTTTGTAGCTTGTACAGGACGCAAATTTGTCTACATTCACCACATCTAGCTGCATACAATCTATGTGGTTTTTCCATGTGCCTATTTGCGAATAGTGTGGACAATAATTGACAGAACAGAGATGAAATAACTAACACAGAGAATGCAGTGATTGATATATCAGATAATACAAAAATTGGTTCAAATGGCTCTGAGCACTATGGGACTGAACTTCTGAGGTCATCAGTCTGGCTCTGAGCACTATGGGACTGAACTTCTGAGGTCATAAGTCCCCTAAAACTTAGAACTCCTTAAACCTAAATAACATAAGGACGTCACACACACCCATGCCCGAGGCAGGATTCGAACCTGCGACCGTAGCGGTCGCGCGATTCCAGACTGTAGCGCCTAGAGCCGCTCGGGCACTCCGACCGGCCACAGAGGATGTAATTAATGTTACTTATTTCAAATCTACCGGAAGGAGCATCATATCAGCATATGACTATGAGCTGTAAGAATATATTTGACAAAAAACTACAATTTTGTAGGAAATATTATTTTATTATAAAGTATTAATACACAGAGTAGAAAAAATAAATCATTATTGCTGAAATAGTCAATCCTACATAGGTCAATTCTTAATAATGTGGTTACATCGTAATCTTAACACTTTTTTGAGAAGAAAGATGAAAATCATTAAACAGCCAGGAATTTACTGTCGAAATACACACATCAAAAAAGGTTTTGTATCATCTTGTACAGAAAATTGAAATAGAGATCAACATAAACATCATTTTGCTCATGAAAACCACACATTGCTTGTTGTACCACCATGCAGCGAGACCTACAGAGGTGATGGTCCTGATTGCTGTACACACCGGTGCCTGTAATACCCACTAGAATGTCCTCATGCATTCACGCCTGCCTTTATTCGTATACTATCCACAAGTTCATCAAGGGACTGTTGGTTCAAATTGTCCCAGTCCTCAATGGCGTTTCGGCGTAGATCCCTCAGAGTAGTTGGTGGGGCACGTCGCCCATAAACAGCCCTTTTCGAGCTATCCTAGGCATGTTCGATACAGTTCATGTCTAGATAACATGCTGGCAACTCTAGTCGAGCGATCTCGTTATCCTTTAGGAAGTCATTCATAAGATGTGCACGATGGGGGCGCGTATTTTCGTCCATAAAGACGAATGACTCGCCATTATGCTGCCGATATGTTTGCACTATCGGTCGGAGGATGATATTCACGGTTCGTACAGCCCTTACGGCGCCTTCCATAACCACCAGCGGCGTACGTCGGCCCCACATAATGCCACCCCAAAACAGCAGGGAACCTCCATCTTACTGCACTCACTGGACAGTGTGTCTAAGGCGTTCAGCCTGACCGGGTTGAATGCAAACACGTCTCCGACGATTGTCAGGTTGAAGGAATATGAGACACTAATCAGTGAAAAGAACTGAGTGGTCCATTCGGCATGTTGTCTGTACCGCACTGCATGGTGTCTTGATTGCAAAGATGGATATCTCCAAGGACGTCGGGAGTGAAGTTCCGCATCATGCAGATATTGCGCGCGGCTTGAGTTGTAACACGACGTCCTGTGGCTGCACGAAAAGCATTATTCAACATAGTGGCGTTGCTTTCAGAGTTCCTCCGAGCCACAATCCGTAGATAGGGACCATCCACTGCAGTAGTAGCCCTTGGGCGGCCTGAGCGAGGCATGTCATCAACAGTTCCTTTCTCTCTGCATCTCCTCCACTTCCGAACAACATCGCATTGGTTCACTCCGAGACGCCTGAACACTTCCCTTGTTGGCCAGCCCGAGTGGCCGAGCGGTTCTAGGCGCTACAGTCTGGAAGCGCGCGACCGCTACTGTCGCAGGTTCGAATCCTGCCTCGGGCATGGGTGTGTGTGTGCTGTCCTTAGGTTAGTTAGGTTTAAGTAGTTCTAAAAAAATGGTTCAAATGGCTCTGAGCACTATGCGACTTAACTTCTGAGGTCATCAGTCGCCTAGAACTTAGAACTAATTAAACCTAACTAACCTAAGGACATCACACACATCCATGCTCGAGGCAGGATTCGAACCTGCGACCGTAGCGGTCGCTCGGTTACAGACTGTAGCGCCTAGAACCGACGGCCACTCCGGCCGGCTAAGTAGTTCTAAGTTCTAGGGGACTGATGACCTCAGAAGTTAAGTCCCATAGTGCTCAGAGCCATTTGAACCATTTGAACTTCCCTTGTTGAGAGCCCTTCCTGACACAAAGTACCAATGCGGAGGCGATGGAAACGCAGTATTGACCGTCCAGTCATGGTTGAGCTACAGACAACATGAGCTGTGTACCTCGTTCCTGGCCTAATAACTGGAAGTGATCGGCTGTCAGATCCCCTCCGTCTGATAAACGCTGCTCACGCATTGTTGTTTACATCTTTGGGCGGGTTTAGTAACGTGTCTGAACAGTCAAAGGGAATGTGTCTGTGATGCAGTATCCACAGTCGACGTATATCTTCAGGACTTCAGGGAACCGGGGTGATGCAAAACTGTTTTTGATGTTCGTATTGGGTTGACACTGGTACTTAGCATTGTGTGCTGACAGAAGTTTTATTTTTTGCGTCGAAATTTGGAAGAAGAGGAAGAAGCGATCTTTCATACACGTTGCAGAATCCCCAGCTTGGTGGCAGGAATCCGAAAACCCTCAGATGCTACAGAAACCTGGCAGGGTAAGCGATAAGGATTTAAATAGTCTTACACTTCTACACACTAGTTTTCGAAAAAATGTCATGATATGTGGAATATGTGGTTGATGAGTGTGCCATATAATAGCACCCGCTAGTAATACCATTTGTGGTAGCAGCCAGCTAGCACCTATTCGTGTCCTATAGCTAAGTGTTTAATGTTTACCATCAAGCATTGTTATTATTTTAAATAAATAAATACACTTTTGCGACAAAGTCCATCTGGTTGATGTTAAATTAGTTTTCTGATGGAATATTGTATCAGCTTCATATTGATGATATCTTTATTATCCATAAGCACCATATTCTTATTATTATTTTTAAATGCTAGGGAAACACATGTTAGGTCCTGTTTACACCACACCACGATTCATGAACACGTGGGGAGTAATTTGTTGTCACAGTCCGGAAAAGCAATTACAGAATATGACTAGCCCAACAGTAGTTAGGAGTGTGTTCCAGCATTTCAGATTATCACAAAGAGAAATAGATTTTTAATGCTCCTGCCAATTAGTTTTCACAATGGATACACTCCCAATTCAATGCTCTGTCAGATTATTTATCGGCGGTACTGTTCACTACCTCCTTAGAACCATCAATCTGTACGGTGTACGCCTGTTACTCACAGAACCCTAAGACAGCGTAATAAATCTTGCACGTGTAAATGCACTCGCCTGAGTCACAGAGCTGTGTGGCAGATCACGGCCGCTGACTCTCGAAGCAGCTGAGAGGTTGCTTGCAGAGTGTCATAGCTCCTTGGAGTCAGGGCTGAACAGCCGATGATATGCTACGACGCGTTACTGCAACCTGCTGGGACATCTCTGCTGAAATAGTAGCATGTGTTCTACATTCGTTCCAGACCAGAATGGATGCGTGTGCTGCCGCTACCGGTGGTCATTTTGAACACGACGACCTATGATGGAAAATTGTCTCGGTGTAGGTCAGAATTCACATAACTAGTGTATACAATTGTGTTGTTCTTTAATATGTGCTACCACAGGTATTGTAGAAGTGCCGGTGAGGGAAGTTTTCAAAATACAGTAGCTCGTAAACGACTCGCACTAGAACCCTGCAACAAACGCCACCGACGTTCTGATTTACCCTACTTTCAGTTTGTTGATGTCAATAGGCAACGTTCCATTTCAAAAAGTGTATGTCTGCACACGAAGGACACTTTCTAAGTACCATTATAACCTGTTGATTGGCTAACAATACGAGCCCCTGATTACCAATCCAATTTGCGAAAACTACACATCAATAGTATTTCGCATTTTTACAATATTTGCGGTGCACGTTTTAGGTGATTACCCTGTATGCACTAGTCTCTCAATTACGCTCAGTTATGTGGGCCCTATAATGACGACATGTCGTCCTCACATTTTTACGTACATTCCTTCCTTTCCTTTTTCAGATCGAATTCCAATCTATATTTTCCACCCTTATTGGGGACCTCACTACCACTGAGGTCATTTAGTAGGATAGTTCCGTTATACCTCTCTTAAGGACTTCTATTATATCTTCCACTACAACTAACAGAACAAGAATGACTATTTTCATGCAGCTGGATTTACATTAGGAAGGAAGGGGAAGGGACAGAATGGCAAGCCTGGTTATTATTGACCTAGAGAGAGATGCGGGAGACTGGCTTCGTCTCAGACAATTATCTGTGCCAGAACCGACCACAGCTAGCCGAGAGAGTGGGCAGTGGTCACGTTACACGTCTCGTGTTCCTACTGCGACCTGCCGACAAAGTTCTGGCTTGGACGGTCTCACTCCATCCTCAGCCAGTATGCTATGCTATGCTGAGTAGACAGAGGTCTCGTTATGGACACACGGGGCGGTTGGTAGCACCTTCTTCTCCGTTTTGGTAGTTGGCAGCCCAGTGTTGGGTGTCGAGTTCTGGGCTGTCATGCAGTAGACTTCTCCTCAAGTTTTTTAATAAAAAAATTGGAAATTTGTGGTCAGACCTTATGGGACCAAACTACTGAGGTCATCGGCCCCAGATCTTACACACTACTTAATGTAATTTAAACTAACTTACGCTAAGGACAACACACTCACCCATGCCCGAGGGAGGACTCTAGCCTCCGACGGGGAGAACCACGCGGACTGTAACAAGGCGCCTCAAACCACGCGGTTACCCCACGCGTCTTTTAATAAAAGTGCATTCCTCTTTTATAATGGAGAAAACTGTTTTTAAAGGTGTAGATTTATCGATGTATTATGAGGAATAATCTGCGCGTTTACTAGGGTCCGTCTTACAATGACGTCACACACTAACAATGCAGTGTGCGTATTTTCTTGATTGTACGTTTTTTTTGTGTGTTGCGTAATTTATTTTGTTAACTTATCGCGTTGTGCTATTCGTTTAATGGGGTGTTTTGTTTTAATATAAAAATCGCGAGTGCTTCGTGCTATGCAGTTTAACATTTTCACTAACTGACATCTTCCGTATACTTCGAGCTAGCCTAGAAATGTGTATTTCCCAAAACTGGCTGTTCACTCATGAATTCACATCTATCTTAAAATGAATGAGCGGGTATCTGGGTAAAATTATAGCATCAGGAGACGTGTGTGCTTACAGTAAATGCCTTTAAATCCTTATAGAATTATAATCCTGCAACATACTATAATATCAGTGTGTCTTGCGAAGCAAATAGTACCTTCTGCACAAGATCTCTCTCTCTCTGTCTCTCTCTCTCTCTCTCTCTCTCTCTCTCTCTCTCTCCCCCGTCTCCCTCTCTGACCGTCTGTCAGTCTATGTCTCCCTTTCTCTGTCTGTCTCTGTCTCCTCTCTATCTCCCAGCCGGCCGAAGTGGCCGTTCGGTTCTAGGCGCTACAGTCTGGAGCCGCGTGACCTCTACGGTCGCCGGTTCGAATCCTGCCTCGGGCATGGATGTGTGTGGTGTCCATAGGTTAGTTAGGTGTAAGTAGTTCTAGGGGACTGATGACCACAGCAGTTAAGTCCCATAGTGCTCAGAGCGATCTAACACCCACACCCACACCCACACCCACACTCACACCCACACTCACACCCACACTCACTCACTCTAGCGAGCTGTTACTATACAGGGTGGACATAAACAGTCTGAAAAGTTTGTAAGGGTATGGTGTTGCGGGGGAAGTTGTGCTGATAACTAATTCTTAATGAGTGACGTTAACCATTCAGGTCGCTGGCACGCAACTTCAAGCACTTGCACGCGTTAAAATGCGAGAATGTACGGACGTCTGTGGGTCCGTGCGTTACCACTTGTTCAATTGCTTATCACCAGTTAAAATGTGCCCTTTTCGGAAGTCATAAATTCAAATTAGGTGAGCAAAACCTACCATTGTTCGATTTGAGGGAACCAAACGACGAATAAGTTTGGCGACACTGCTTCTGGGCTGGCTGCTTGAATTAGTGCAAACGGCGCAAAGTGTACAATCTTTTTCTCAACAATTATTTGCCAGCACAGTGTTCCCTTCAACACCTTTAAAGCTTCTCAGACTGTTTCTAACCACCCAAATTGAACGTTTTAATGACAGGATGGCGGGAAAATAAGTACAACTTTGTAGGAGGTATTATTACTACTTATTTACGTAGTTCACAAATTTACAGTCATTCGGTTCTACAATACCTTGCAAATAATTGCTTTCTGTAGGCCTTAAATTCAGCATAAATAGGTTAAACCCTGTAGTAGTATTTACATACATGGGTATATGATCCACATACACAAACGGAAAAAAGAAACTAAACACCAAGAAGGAGTTATGCGACAAATGAAAGTAAGCGTGTTTCTACATCTGAAAAATTGTATGCATTCAGATTTCGCTCCGGCCGCATAAGAGTGGCGTTAGTAGCTTTAAATACACGCTCTACGGTCGTGAGCTTTAGTTACCTTTGAGGCTGGATTTGGTGAATTGATGTTTGTGAAGAATACCTTGAAGGCGACAACACCACCTCACTGAGTTTCGGCAAGATAGTGTAAAAGGTCTACTAGAAGCTGGATGTTCTTTCTGTGATATTGCAGAAAAGCTTGACCGGAATGAAGCCACTGTACCTGATTGCTATTAACGGTGGTCAAGGGAGTGTACTGTCGCAAGAAGAACGGGCTGCTCGACACTACCACGAGGGAAGGTCATCGTGTTCGGGGTATGGCTCTGGCGCGTCTGCAGCACCAATCAGAGTAGCGGTTGGCCCACAGTGACACTACGAACTGTTACAAATCGGTCACTTAAAAGACAGCTCTGAGCCAGACGTCCTGTAGCGTGTATTCCAGTTACCCTAAACAACCGTCATTTGAGTAGTGTCAAACGAGAAGCCATTGGAGGACAGAGTCGAGGTCTGTTACGTCTTTTAGTGAAAGCTAGTCCTGCCTCGATGCCAGTAATGGCCGTGTGATGGTTGGAAGGAAACCAGTTGAGGCCTGCAACCAGCTTGTCTGCGTGCTAGACAAACTGGGCCTACACCTACAATTATGGCCTGGGGTTCCTTTTCGTATGACAGCAGGAGCTCTCTCGTGGCTATCCAGCGCACCCTGGCTGCAAATTTGTACGTCCATCTGGCGATTCAGCCTGTTGTGCTGCCATTCATGAACAGTATTCCAGTAGGAAAACAGGATAATGCTCGCTCGCATACCACTGTGGTAAGCCAACGTGCTCTACAGAGTGTCGATATGTTTCCTCGGCCTGCTCGATCACCATATCTGTCTATAATCGAGCACATATGGGACAGCGTCGGACGGCAACTCTTGCGTCATCTACAACCAGCATTAACGGTCCCTACATTGCCCAACGAAGTTTTACAGGCATGGAATTCCGTCCGACAAACTGACATCCGGCACCTTTACAATAAAATGGTTGCACTTTGCAAGCTTGCATTCCCACAAACTGACATTCAACACCTTTACAATAAAATGCAAGCACTTTGTATCCTTGCTTTCAACATGCCGACAGTTACATCTATTATTAATATACCAGCATTTGACTTTTGCAAATGGGTTGTCTCATAACCTGTGATCTTGCAATGTTAGACAAATATATTCCCGAAATTTCATTACCCTACATTAATTATTTTTGGAGTTGTGATTTTTCCCGTCGGTGTATTTCACTTCAACGGATTTCGTGCTTATGCCATCCAGAAATTATTTAACCGTCAGGCTAAATAAAGATAGAACAAATAACATCGAATATTAATATCTTATAACTCGCAAACAGAAAGGAAAAGTAGATAACCGAAGAATAGATCAACCAAGTTATTTTTAAATAAAGAAGATTTTGCAACTGCAGGATAGCGAACTAGAAGAGGAAATCATCAAATGCATGTTTTACGACCACCAGCCAGATGGGAAGTGGAGCATTTACCACCTAACAAGAGATCGCAAAAATATAAATGGAGATACATAGGTAATATCCCCCTCCCCCCCCCCCCCCCCTCCTCATAAACCATGGACCTTGCCGTTGGTGGGGAGGCTTGCGTGCCTCAGCGATACAGATACCCGTACCACAGGTGCAACCACAACGGAAGAGTATCTGTTGAGAGGCCAGACAAACGTGTGGTTCCTGAAGAGGGCAGCAGCCTTTTCAGTAGTTGCTGGGGCAACAGTTTGGATGATTGACCGATCTGTAACATTAACCAAAACGGCCTTGCTATGATGGTACTGCGAATGGCTAAAAGCAAGGGGAAACTACAGCCATTATTTTTCCCGAGGGCATGCAGCTTTACTGTATGGTTAAATGATGATGGCGTCGTCTTGGGTAAAATATTCCGGAGGTAAAATAGTCCCCTATTCGGATCTCCGGGCGGGGACTACTCAGGAGGATGTCGTTATCAGGAGAAAGAAAACTGGCGTTCTACAGATCGTAGCGTGCAATGTCAGGTCCCTTAATCGGGCAGGCAGGATAGAAAATTTAAACAGGGAAATGAACAGGTTAAAGTTAGATATAGTGGGAATTAGTGAAGTGCGGTGGCAGGAGGAAAAAGACTTCTGGTCACTTGAATACAGGGTTATAAATACTAAATCAAATAAGGGTAATGCAGGAGTAGGTTTAATAATGAATAAAAAATAGGAACGCGGATAAGCTACTACGAACAGCATAGTGAACGCTTTATTGTAGCAAAGATAGACACGAAGCCCACTCCTACCACAGTAGTACAAGTTTATATGCCAACTAGCTCCGCAGAGAAGGAAGAGATTGAGGAAATGCACGATGAGATAAAAGAAATTATTCAGGCACTGAAGGGAGACGATAATAGTCATGGGGGACTGGAATTCGATAGTAGGAAAAGGAAAAGAAGGAAAAGTAGTAGGTGAATACGGAATGGGGATAAGGAATGAAAGAGGAAGACGCCTGGTAGAATTTTGCACATACTATAACTTGATCATAGCTAACACTTCATGAAAGAAGGTTATACACGTGGAAGAGGCCTGGAGACACTGGAAGGTTTCAGATAGGTTACATAATGGTAAGACAGAGATTTAGGAACCAGGTTTTAAATTGTAAGATATTTTCAGTGGCAGATGCGGACTCTGACCACAATCTGTTAGTTATGAGCTGTAGATTAAAACTGAAGAAATTCCAAAAAGGTGGGAATTTAAGGAGATGGAACATGGATAAACGGAAAGAACCAGAGGTTGTAGAGAATTTCAGAGAGAGCATTAGGGAACAATTGACAAGAACGGGCGAAAGAAATACAGTAGAAGAAGAATGGGTAGCTTTGAGGGGTTAAGTAGTGAAGGCAGCAGAGGATCAAGTAAGTAAAAAGACGATGGCTAGTAGTAATCATTGAGTGACACAAGAGATATTGAATTTTTCTGATGAAAGGAGCAAATATAAAAGTGCAGTAAATGAAACAGGCAAAAAGTATACAAACGTCTCAAAAATGAGATCGACAGGAAGTGCTAAATGGCTAAGCAGGGACGGCTAGAGGACAAATGTAAGGATGTAGAGGCATATATCACTAGGGATAAGATATATACTGCGTACAGGAAAACTAAAGAGACATTACGAGAAAAGAGAACCACCTGTATGAATATCAAGAGCTCAAATGGAAAACCAGTTCTAAGCAAATAAGGAAAAGTAGAAAGGTCGAAGGAGTATATAGTTGGTTTATAGAAGGACGATGTACTTGAGGACAATATTATGGAAATGGGACAGGATGAAGATGAAGTGGGAGATATGATATTGCGTGAACAGTTTGTCGGAGCACTGAAAGACCTAAGTCGACACTAGGCTCCGGGAGTAGACAACATTCCGTTAGACCTACTGGTGGGAGAGCCAGCCATGACAAAACTCTTCCATCTGGTAAACAAGGTGTATGAGGCAGGCAAAATAGCTTCAGACTTCAGAAGAATATAATAATTACAATCCCAAAGAAAGTAGGTGTTGACAGGCGGGAAAATTACCGAACTATCAGTTTAATAACTCGCGGGTGCGAAATACTAACACGAATTCTTTACAGACGAATGGAAAAACTGGTAGAAGCCGACCTAGGAAGATCAGTTTGGAGTCCGTAGAAATACTGGAACACATAAGACAATACTGACCCTACGACTTACCTTAGATGGTAGATTAAGGAAAGGCAAACATATGTTTCTAGCATTAGTAGACATAGAAAAAGCTTTTGACAATGTTGACTGGAATACTCTCTTTCATATTCTGAAGGTGGCAGTAGTCAAGTACAGGGAGCGAAAGGCTATTTACATTTCGTACGAAAACCAGATGGCAGTTGTACGAGTCGAGGGGCATGAAAGGGAAGCAGTGGTTGGGAAGCGAGGGACATAGGGTTGTAGCTTATCCCTGATGTTATTCAGTCTGTGTATTGAGCAAGCAGTAAAGGAAACAAAAGAAAAATTTGGAGTTGGAATTAAAATATATGGACAAGAAATAAAAACTTTAAGGTTTGCCTATGACAGAGCAGTCAGAGACAGAAAAGGGCCCGGAAAAACAGTTGAATGGAATGGACAGTGTCTTGAAAGGAGGATATGGGATGAAAATCAGCAAAAGCAAAACGAGGATAATAGAATGTACGGTAGTCGAATTAAATCAGGTGATGCTGTGGAAATTAAATTGGGAAATGAGATACTTAAAAAGTAGTAGATGAATTTTGCTATTTGGGGAGCAAAGTAAGTGATGGTCACAGTAGAGAGGATATAAAATGTCGACTGGCAATGGCAAGGAATGCGTTCTGAAGAAGAGAAGTTGGTTAACACCGAGTAGAGATTTAAGTGTCAAAGTCTTTTCTGAAAGTATTTGAATGGGGTGTAGCCACGTATGGAAGTGAAACATGGACGATAAATGTTTTAGACAATAAGTGAATAGAAGCTTTCAAAAAGTGGTGCTACAGAAGAATGCTGAAGATGTAGATGGGTAGATCACGTAACTAATGAGGAGGTACTGAACAGAATTGGGAGAAAGGGAATCTGTGGCACAACTTTACTAGAAGAAGGTTTTGGTTGATAGGACTTGTTCTGAGGCATCAAGGGATCACCAGCTTAGTGTTGGAGGGCAACGTGGAGAATAAAAATCGTAGAGTGAGACCAAGAGATGAATACACTAAGCAGATTCAGAAGGATGTAGGTTGCAGTAGATATTTAAGTAAGTTTAGAGAACCGGCATTTGCGACAGGCTGCAGTCTGATCCTGCTGCCACCAACGTCAATCTCGTGTATGAAAAGCGAAAGCAATGTAAGGTAAATCAGGGCTCATATAGATGCTTTTCCGTCGCTCCATTAACGAGTGCAACACTAGTCGATTTTAAATGATAGCAGGTGCAGAATTTCTGTCCCTGCGACGGTGCCTATGTAATTCATCTATTTCTAAATTAACCTTTTTCTACGCCAGTCGTTCACTTCGAGATTGCTGCTGCAGATGGAAGACATATATGCTGCTCTATCCTAAATCCGCTCTCGAATATCATGTGGGAGAATGAACAACGCACTAAATCTTCACATATATTGCCGTTCTGTGTGTAATATTGTTATGTGATACAGACCCCGAATTATTAAATATACTTTCCGCCCCATATTACTGGAAGATACACTAAAAATTCATAGGTTATAAATTTAGAATACCTCTATGATGGATGTTATATAAGGAATATCGTAGTGGGGAACTTCCATGTGAAAATATAAGCGCTTTGTTCTGCAGTGTGTACGCATTATTATTCGCGTATTTCAGTGTTCCTATTAATACAAACCGATTAAAAGAAGGGTCTCAGAGTGATTTACGAATACTGGTTAAAAATGATACGTCTTATAGGTGCTTAGTATCCCACTTCTTTTGTGGATGGTGAGGTACGTTCCCTTACAATTCCCGAAAATGAATCCAAACTCTTAATATGCTTTACCTCCCCCCAATTGCTTACTGCTAGTTATTTTACGGTATTAATGCTTCCATCTATATGTAGAACTTCAGAACTGGGTATTTGCGCCATTTTCTAAATAGGATGGTCTGCTTTTTTCCCACTAGAGAATCTGGGAAGAGTATAGGAAGGCTCTAGTAACAGAAAGGGACGAGGATGTCATCACGTCATTGTTTTATAGTAGTTCAGTCACACACATTATTGTCAAAGTGCATTACCTCGTGTTTTATGCTGCCATTTTCTAAGTCGGATAACTCCACTGCTTCTTCTCACTATGGAGTACAGGGCACAAACGAAGATTGTTGGGGGACCTTCATTCCTATTGGTCCAGGAAGTGGTGTCCTCTTCCTGGATCCTTACCTATTCCAGAACTCTCACTGTGGTGCGGCGTTCGCCACGACCTAGAGGGGGGGGGGGGGGGGGTGATGATCCTGTATTCGTACTGTGGAATGATGACCTTACCACGCACTGAGGAGGAGGTGTGACCTTGATATGCGCTCCGATGCCCACACCACATGTCAGGGGAGCCTTGGTTCTCATATGCCCACTCTGATTCGGTGATCTTCATTCGCAATTTCCCAAGAGGCAGCTACGGTGGCGGCACATCACAGGCTACATCAAACAACTGCTGGCGATTCCTCGAGTGGCCTCCAAGATAAAAAAACCCATTTACCTCATGGTACCGAAAACGACCTTCAGTCTGGGCTCGTATCGGTTCTAATTCTCAGTAACATCGAACTTGAGCTTTTCTCACTGATACACTACTAAGTAATGTCAGCAGCCATCATAGTTTGTAGAAATTTCCTGCCAACCTGAATTCTGAGAACTATACGTTTTCGTTGTTGGTGGCCTGAGATACATAAGTAGCCACTCTTCTTCAAAAGCTTCTGCTGCGTTGGCTGATTTCCATGATACTACAGACACGGAAAGGGAATGCCTCTCTGTACTTACGAAGTGTTCGTACAGTTTGTGTGTGCTCGTATTCTCATTGGCGGCAAAAGAGCACGCATATTTTTAAAACTCTGCTCCACCAACTTAATGAGTGCACAAAAGCCGTATAAACAACAGTCCTGCAACTCGAAATACGTATATTCGATCCGCAAGAACAACGAATATGAAATCACTGCAGAGTACAACCCAGATTTCTGTGGGATTCACGCATATATGGTAAGACCAAGGAAAAGCTTCTACGCTCCTGGAAATTGAAATAAGAACACCGTGAATTCATTGTCCCAGGAAGGGGAAACTATTGACACATTCCTGGGGTCAGATACATCACATGATCACACTGACAGAACCACAGGCACATAGACACAGGCAACAGAGCATGCACAATGTCGGCACTAGTACAGTGTATATCCACCTTTCGCAGCAATGCAGGCTGCTATTCTCCCATGGAGACGATCGTAGAGATGCTGGATGTAGTCCTGTGCAACGGCTTGCCATGCCATTTCCACCTGGCGCCTCAGTTGGACCAGCGTTTGTGCTGGACGTGCACACCGCGTGAGACGACGCTTCATCCAGTCCCAAACATCCTCAATGGGGGACAGATCCGGAGATCTTGCTGGCCAGGGTAGTTGACTTACACCTTCTAGAGCACGTTCTGTGGCACGGGATACATGCGGACGTGCATTGTCCTGTTGGAACAGCAAGTTCCCTTGCCGGTCTAGGAATGGTAGAACGATGGGTTCGATGACGGTTTGGATGTACCGTGTACTAGTCAGTGTCCCCTCGACGATCACCAGAGGTGTACGGCCAGTGTAGGAGATCGCTCCCCACATCATGATGCCGGCTGTTGGCCCTGTGTGCCTCGGTCGTATGCAGTCCTGATTGTGGCGCTCACCTGCACGGGGCCAAACACGCATACGACCATCATTGGCACCAAGGCAGAAGCGACTCTCATCGCTGAAGACGACACGTCTCCATTCGTCCCTCCATTCACGCCTGTCGCGACACCACTGGAGGCGGGCTGCACGATGTTGGGGCGTGAGCGGAAGACGGCCTAACTGTGTGCGGGACCGTAGCCCAGCTTCATGGAGACGGTTGCGAATGGTCCTCGCCGATACCCCAGGAGCAACAGTGTCCCTAATTTGCTGGGAAGTGGCGGTGCGGTCCCCTACGGCACTGCGTAGGATCCTACGGTCTTGACGTGCATCCGTGCGTCGCTGCGGTCCGGTCCCAGGTCGACGAGCACGTACACCTTCCGCCGACCACTGGCGACAACATCGATGTACTGTGGAGACCTCACGCCCCACGTGTTGAGCAATTCGGCGGTACGTCCACCCGGCCTCCCGCATGCCCACTATACGCCTTCGCTCAAAGTCCGTCAACTGCACATACGGTTCACGTCCACGCTGTCGCGGCATGCTACCAGTGTTAAAGACTGTGATGGAGCTCCGTATGCCACGGCAAACTGGCTGACACTGACGGCGGCGGTGCACAAATGCTGCACAGCTAGCGCCATTCGACGGCCAACACCGCGGTTCCTGGTGTGTCCGCTGTGCCGTGCGTGTGATCATTGCTTGTACAGCCCTCTCGCAGCGTCCTGGAGCAAGTATGGTGGGTCTGACACAACGGTGTCAATGTGTTCTTTTTTCCATTTCCAGGTGTGTATGTTTCATATAAGTAAAATTTTAAAACAAATTACATTCTGTCAGGTTTCGGGTCGACATCTGTATGAAAATGCATCACTTCAACGTGTTAATTTGCATACTGTTGGAATTTCACAAAAAGTGATCAAGTTAAATAATGCAAATTGTCAAGAAATACATTAGATGGTTCAAATGGCTCTGAGCACTATGGGACTTAACTTCTAAGGTCATCAGTCCCCTAGAGCTTATAACTAGTTAAACATAACAAACCTAACCACATCACACACATCCGTGCCCGAGGCAGGATTCGAACCTGCGACCGCAGCGGTCGCGCGGTTCCAGACTGTAGCGCTCGGCCACTCCGGCCGGCAATACATTAGAAACTGGCACATTATCAGTAAATTCAGATTTAAAGTATTTTTCCTCTGATTCGTGTAATTTTATTTTATCTATGGTACACCTCTAATGACGACTTCGTCACTTGTTACTGTAGAATATGTACTAAATAAGGTAAGTTTTTATTCAGTAATATGAAGTATAGTTGTATAAAAAATATGTACTTCCTACCACGATAAACTAAGAAGACGAAATAAGATCAAAGTTTAAAAGGCGTTTATATATTTAATTTTGAAAGTAATAGATATTAAAATGAAAAAAATAAACAAAAGTTTTAAACAAAATTTTCCACTGAGCCATCTCTTTGGACAGATGGTTTTGGAGCGCAGTGTTTCTGGCCCTGGTCAACTGGCAAGTACTAGTACTACTCATGCAAATCTGCTCACACGTCTTTGTTGACGCATGAGCAGATCTTTGTTTTTGGAAGCAGAAATAGATAACTGTACACTGTGGACATCTTTGCTGTTACATGCAAACAGCTTTATTTTTCAATCAGTTTCCGTACTCACCTTCTTTGTTCATACATTTTACTTAATAAGACCTGCTGTAATTGTTCCCGGGTTCGATTCCCGGCGGGGTCAGGGATTTTCTCTGCCTCATGATGGCTGGGTGTTGTGTGATGTCCTTAGGTTAGTTAGGTTTAAGTAGTTCTAAGTTCTAGGGGACTGATGACCATAGATGGTAAGTCCCATAGTGCTCAAAGCCATTTGAACCTGCTGTAATTATTTCAAGTAAATTACTTCTGAGAAATTTAAATCTTTGCAAAGATATTTTGTCACTATATGTAGAAAGGTGGTTTTTGTAGAGGCCGGCGAATATTCTTAGCTCTTACACACAGAATTTATCTTGATCACAATGTATTTATATAGTAATTCCGTATAACGGGTCTTAGCCTTAGAACATATCAGATCGAAATATGGAAAAAGGAAACAGGAAAATTTAACTGTGAGCCAGTGCACAAACTGGCTATGATAGAACATCATGACACGATTAATATGTACGAAAATAAATCCTGAAGCATAGATACAACGTATCACGTCAAAACATATGGGACGACAGTATATTGTAGTAGTGTATGGCAGGCTGAGCGCCATGTCAGCTGACCGAGCTACTAACAACAAATTACCATATGGCGGCGCTTCAGTTAATCATGGACTGGCATACATGCTGAACATTAAAAATAAAAGCCTTATTCTTACCCTAAAATGACAAACAAAATTAAGTGATTTAATATGAATATTGGCTCTGCTGATGATGAAGAGACTGAAATAAATTATTCATTGCAAGAAATTATTCAGATCGTTAAATGAGGCGAAAATGTAATTGTGGTGGAGGCCTGGAATTCGATAATATGAAAAAGAGAAAATGAGTAATACAAGGAGAACATGTGCTGGGGGAATTTTGTACAAATCAATTTACGTTAGACATAGATTCCCAAACCAGTTTTTAAAGTGGAAAACATTACCAACTGCAGATGCCATAATTTACTGGTTATGATCTGTAGTTTAAAACTGGAGAAACTGGAGAAAGTTACTACATTAAGAAGATGATATCTGGATAAATTGAAAGAACAAGAAATTTTTGAGAGTTTCAAAGGGAGCATTAGGCACTGATTGAATGAAATAAGGTATATGAATACAATAAAACACGAATAGGTAGGTTCAAGAGATGAAATAGTGAAGGCAGTAAAAGATCATATGGACAAAAAGACTGGGCCCAGTAGAATCCTAGGATAACACAGAAGCTACTGAATTCTGTTGACGAAATGAAAAATAAAAAACGAACCAAATGAAGCCGACAAAAAGGAATATAAACATCTAAAAATGAAATTCAGAGAAAACATGAAACGAAAAAGTAAGAATGGCTATAGTAGAAATGAAAAACTGTAGAAGCACGTATGGCTAAGCGACATATCAATGATACCTATAGAAAAAGTTAAGGAAACCTCTACAGGAAATTGAAGCATTATATGAACTTCAGAAGGTCAAACGGCAAGGCAGTATCAAGCCAAGAGCGAAAGGCTGAAAGGGGAAAGAAAAACATAGAAGACAATACAAATGGCAGAACCAGTCATGAAAACCTTATTCCATCCGGTATGTAACATATATAAGGCAGGCTTCAAGAAGAAGACAATAACTCCAATTATGAAGAGGGTAGACACAGACAAGCGTGAACGCAATCGAACTTTCAGTTTAATGGGTCGTGGTTACAAAATAGTGACACAAATTATTTATAGGAGAATGGAAAGACTGGTAGAAGCCTACCTCGGGGAAGATTAGTTTCGGCTCCAGGGAAACGTAGGTAACATGAGGCAGTACTGACCCTCCGAATTATCTTAGAAGATGTGTTGACGAAAGGGAAATTATGTTTATAGCATTTGTAGAGTTTGAGAAAGCTTTTGACAGTGTTTACTGGAAAACACTCTTGGAAATTCTGAAAACTGCAGGGATAAAATGCAGACTGCGAAAGACTATCTAAAACTTGAATAGAAAACAGACTGTAGTTATAAGAGTCGTAGGGCATGAAAGGGAAACAATTGTTGGCATGGGGGTGAGACACCGTTGGGAGACTATCATCGAAGTTATTTAATCTGTAGATTAAGCAAGCAGAAGGAAAAATTTTGAAAAGGTGATTACTGTTTAGGGAGAGGAAATAAAAACTTCGAGGTTTGCGAGTGGCGTTGTAATTCTGTCCGAGACGGTTAGTGACTTGAAAGAGCAGGTGAACGGCATGGACTGTATTTGCAAAGAGAATACTGAACCAGACAATGCTGAGGGAAGTTGACTAGAAAACGAGATGCTGTAAGCAATACGAGTAGTTTTTTTTTTTGTAGTAGCAACAAAACCAATTTTGTAGAAGAGAAATTTGTTAACATCGATTATAAATATAAACTGTGAGAAGCGTTCTTTGAAGGTATTTGTCTGGACTATAGCCCTGTGCAAAAGAGAACCGTGTACGATAAATATTTTATTTCACACAAGAAGAGAATGGAAGCTTTTCAAATACTGTTTCACAAAAGAATTCTAAACGTTAGATCCTTCGATCGAATAACCAATGAAGAGATACTGAATCGAAATAGGGAAAAATAGATATGTGGCAATACTTGACTAAAAGGTGAGATGAGTTGATAAGACACATGGTGTAGCGTCAAGGAATCGTCACTGTGGAGATGGATGCAGGGAAGCGTGTAGGTTTGTGGATCAGGAGAGGAGGAGGAGGGGGAGACAAAAATTGTAAAGGGAGACAATAAGCAGGTTCAGACGGACCTAGGTTGGAGTAGTTATGTAGAGATGAAGAGACATGCATAGTATCGACTAGCGTAGCAAAGTAGATAACAACAGTCTTCAGTATGAAGACCACAAAAAAAACATCAACTCATAGACTCTGAGTACTTCGTTGTGACTTTTTCTTCACGATCGTACGTTTCTTTGAATCATTCGTACTCTTGCCGTATAAGACTAGTTGGCGACTAGAGATTACCTTCCTTAATGAGGCGTCGTGGCCGTCCAACTCTCATTTGAAATTAAATAATGTACGCCAGGGACAGAATGTTTTACCAGTGTGTTATAGCGAAAAGACAAGTTCAAGTTCAAGCGTGGTTACTGAATCAGCCAGGTATCTATAAATTAGATTACGAAAAATGTTACAGACCTGTAAGCAGGAATTTGGGGACTCTCCTAATTCAACCTGGATTTGTACCCCAGGAGCAGGAGCTTACAGCAGACTATTCTGCTATTCTGTTTACAGAACATGCTCGGGTAATTCCTCCGCCGAAACTGCCGCTGAGGTGCTTCGGGCTTACCACATTTCCTCGCACTGCCTGAGAAGCAGCTGACCCACGAGTATCACCATACGATATTCACAGACGAGAAAGGCGAGCGAACATCTGCTTATCTGCGGGATTACAACCGGATCCCTTTGTCATGGTGCAGCAGAGAGATTTCAACGTGTGCAAAGGGTTCCTCGTAATCCGTCGCTCCAGTGCCGTCGCTTCTCTCCTACAGTGCTCTGTTTTCAAGGAGAGCGAGAAATATTTTTCGCTTAACCTGCTCAGACGGGATTACGTCCTCACATTTCAGATGGAATACGAGAAAACGGTTTTTACTTGTACTAGAAAGAAAATACCGTTTCCATTTTATCTCCAGATTCTTTACTTTCATGGCCTTCCATACTGAATAGAAACATGTTCCGCCGTTGACGCGACTTCGAACAGCATTTGTTGATTTGTTGCATTACCGACAGCGCTTTTACCTAAGTAGGACAGGTTGTTCCTCTGACCATAAACCCAAGGGACACTACCGGACATTACTGACAATCCGACTGATTCAGAAACACTGTAAACTATATTGACGCTACTTTACCGTGACTGTAACGAATACGTACCTATATGTTTATGCGCACAACCAGTCATATAACATTATTCATTCAAATGTCTTAGAACTTATATAGGTATACCACTAGGTGTTTTGGACTTTCGTACATCATCTGGTGGCTTCCGTGTTTAAGACTAACAAAAAGACTTCTGTGTGCTATAACCAATTCTAGCAGACTGTTTGCTGCTCCCGTTATGTTCTTTGTTTAACAGAAGTTGGGCGGCTCCAACTGATGCTGCAAATTCTTCAACGACAATGAGACCATATTTAAACCAATATTGGTAAATGCGGTCAGTAAAAGTGCATCCACTACCGATCATGTGGACGTAGCACCTGACGCATTGTTTACTATTTTGTTACCTGATGTCGTAGCATCACACACTTTTTTTTGAGTCGCTTGCACTATTTCCGTAGACTGTAACAGTAAATTAAAACTTTGTTAACACTTATTGTTTCCGCATGTACACACTCTTCTGACCATTTTATTTATGTTTTTGTCCGGAGACATACACTTTTCTAAGCTATGGCTGTCAAAGATATGAAGTTTGATGGTTTGACTCAGGTCTTTTTGTCTTTTATGATCTTTTAAAAATAGTTTTTATGAGGAAGAGAAAAATATTTCAATTGAGAATTCTATGCACTGCATAAAAACTAGTCTGGATTTATGTTTACTTGTAAAGTCTTTGTAATTTATGAAGGAATTACAGCTACAGTAGCTGGCCATCTCCTTTGTGATTTTCTTACGATAATACTCAAGATGAGAAAATAATACTCAAAAAGAGAAAGTGAGTTTAAATGCGATACGCTTCCAAAACGCAATTAGCAATGAAGAAAAGGTGCACTTTCTATACTGGTATGTGTAGCACTCCAACATCTTATGTCCAGTTTTTATAGTTACCGTAATTAGAATCAAACGAGGTAAAGTGTTCGAATAAGTTGCAGTTACTATCTGTAATTCCATTATGGACGTGAGGCAGCGGCTGGTCAAACATTTAACAAACAGATTCGCCAAACAGCCCTGCAAATTGAGAAGTTACTTTATTTTGTTTTCACTACCAGTTACGGAAATTCAATATGCAATCATCAGGCTCGTGCATAATAAAAAGAGTATATATGTAGTGTATATCAAGATGTACCACAGCAAACATTGCAGATAGTGACGGGTAATATCAGAACTACTTAAAAACTACAAAATGCAAGTAGCAAGCAGCGTTAAGACAAATCCCTGTGTATATACAGCACGACTAAATAGAATGTGTGTACATACTGGTCAGCATTGAAACTACTTTAACATCGCAGCGCTATAAGAAAACATAACAAACACCAAACAGACCAAAGACAGACAATATACAATCATAAGGTCAAAACTAACAAAATTCTTCAAGATGAGAGAGCCCCTAGTTCATATCAGGACCTCTTCTCATTCAAAGTGAAATGTCGCATCATCCGTGCGTCTGTTACGGT